>NC_138779.1:181152321-181752321 GCF_965119305.1 Pelophylax lessonae
CACCAAGGCTCTTCTCCCCCGATAGCTCAGTTTGGCCGGACGGCCAGCTCTAGGAAGGGTTCTGGTCGTCCCAAACGTCTTCCATTTGAGGATTATGGAGGCCAATGTGCTCTTAGGATCCTTAAGTGCAGCAGAAATCTTTTTATAACCTTGGCCAGATCTGTGCCTTGCCACAATTCTGTCTCTGAGCTCTTCAGGCAGTTCCTTTGACCCCATGATTCTCATTTGCTCTGACATGCATTGTGATCTGGAAGGTCTTATATAGACAGCTGTGTGGCTTTCCTAATCAAGTCCAATCAGTATAATCAAACACAGCTGGACTCAAATGAAGGTGTAGAAAGATCTCAAGGATGATCAGAAGAAATGGAAAGCACCTGAGTTAAATATATGAGTGTCACAGCAAAGGGTCTGAATACTTAGGACCATGTGATATTTCAGTTTTTCTTTTTTAATAAATCTGCAACAATGTCAACAATTCTGTGTTTTTCTGTCAGTATGGGGTGCTATGTGTACATTCATGAGGAAGAAGAATGAACTTAAATGATTTTAGCAAATGGCTGCAATATAACAAAGAGTGAAAAATTTAAGGGGGTCTGAATACTTTCCGTACCCACTGTAATATAGTTCATAAAAACCATATTTGATAGTGATTATGCTACTGTTTCAGTAAATGAGACTATATCCAAAATATATCCGAAATATATATAGGAAAATAGCAGCAGTATTTCAATCATGCGGATCAAGCAAAATAGAAAGCTACCAGCCATTATTCCAGGAAAAAGGCAGATACTTATCAAAACGATAATAATTCCACATCACAAACATATCTTCACCAGTGAATACCGGGGCCCAGGCTGGCTGATATACATTTGCAGGGCGGAGTTTGCATCGCACTGCCATGGATCCGGACCGGCGTTCACTCGTTCGCTAGCCTATAAAAGCGCCCCCCTTCAGGAGATCAGGAGAGTGGTATGCAGTCTCCATTTAATGGAAGGTTTCCACAACTACAGGTCTTTCCTCAATGTTAGTTAAAGCCATATTCGCTGTACATAGCGATTACCGGTAAACTGACACTGGGAGACATACTGGTAATTTAAACAAAACACTTCCTGAAAAATGTCCACACAAATATTAATAACATTTCAAAAACAATGCCAAACTAGACATTATCTCAGAACTAACTTTTAAAGTCCAAAAACCTCAAAACTTTTAGTCTAGTTGCCTTATTCCAAGGAAATCCAGAACACAAGTTACTTTTAGTTCATCTAACTCATTCCAAGGAATCTGACAAATACATGCATTACAAGTTATGTATTAAAGTTACAATGATAAGTTTACAATGTCCCTTTATGCATACAGAAGAAATCCTGAACAAAGTATTAGTATAGTACTATACATTATTATATTTTTCAAACAATATGATCTTCATATTTAAGATTCAACTTGTCAGCTCCCTCCTGTTTGTTCAGATGCTTCTGTATACAAAGGGACATCTCCGATGCTCATAACTCCTGGAATCTTTAGACCCTGAGGATTAGATAAAAGGATAATTATTTTAACCACTTCCCACTGGCCCTATAGGCAATTGATGGCGGGCAGGATAATGCGCTCTGCGCACCCCCTGGGGGCACGCAGAGCAGCGATCGGTGCTGCAATCAAAATGCAACAGCACTAAAAGCTGAAAATTGGCCAGGGCAGGAAGGGGGTGTAACTGCCCTGTATTGAAGTGGTTAAGGTAATATGAGTGAATATATTTTTGAAGCAGTGAGGAATCATAGGTATACATCTAACCAGTAGATATATAAATATAAAGATAACAATGATATATAAAACTCACCGGAAAACCAACCACCTACTCCAGAAAACCAGTTGAGAGGAGTAAGCCAATCCAGCACCACATTCCAACTGGTCCATTGTTTTTCATTGTGTGTCTCAAGGAAATCATTCTTCAATTGTTGTGCTTTTGTATGTGCATAATGATAGCATGATTCAATGATAATGGTGCACATTCCTCCGTGACCAGCAGTCAAGTAGTCCAACACCAGCAGATGTTAAAGAACCTCTTTTTTCATTCTTAATTCATTAGAAACAATCAAGAAAATGTTGTCATATAAGGCAGTGAGGTTATCCATAGGATCTGTTAAATCTATGATAAAGCTAAAAGCCTTTTTAATACAGCATTTGTTAATCCAAGGAATGGAGAACAGAGGCCTAATTTTTACATTATGTGGAGTTAAACCTGTATCTACTCCTATATCACTGTTATCCCTGTTGTTACTGCTAGTGTCCCTGTTGGTGTGCGCAGATAATTCCCTTTTTTCCATCATATGTCGAGGTACTTTATGCAATAATGTATTTTGAAATTCATCATCATTAACATACCAATTGGCAGGAATAACGTGTCCAAAATACCAGACACCCTTAGCATTCAATGGTATCCAATTATACTCCTTTTTCCCACATAAATAAAATCCTGGAGATGTGGAACATGCCATTTTGAAATTATACGCAGATAAACACATGTATAGGTTAAGATGTTGTTTTCGAGAACCTGGTGTCATGGTTAGATTGTAAAATTCTTCGTTGGTATCATTACTCCACAGTAGTTCAGTCCCATTATACCAGTACTGTATCTGAGAAGAGCAGTCCTTATGTAACCAGAGTCTCCAATGTTTCTGGAACTATTAGTATGTCCTGAATTAGACAGATACAGTCGAGTAAAGTTAATACACAATACAGGTGGCTTCATGGGTGCTTTGGTATATAATAGAAAAGACACAGATCGGTTAGTATTTCCATAACTAACATTGCTGAAATGAGCCTGATCTTCAATTCCTTGTAAGGAATGGCTACTTCCAACAGTGGCATTGTCTTGACTAATTGGGGCATGTGTGCATATCCAACATTTAGAAAGGTTTAATTTCATGGCAGCCCGGAACTGCATTGACACAAAAGCATTATGAAAGGGCTCTAGAAAAACATAATGGCATTCCTTGAGTGCCCTTTTTTTTTTTTTTCTATAACCTTTCGAGTGGCAAAGTTAATGAGACCAGGGTCAACAAATGTACCAACAGTATAGTTCCAAAATAGTGATTGCAAGATACGTTTACCTTGGTTGCACCAATAGTATGCCAGAGAGCTTGTGATCATTACCGAAAGTCCTGCACATAGGATCAGTCCCCATAGTCTTTTATCAAGCCTGCGCCCGTAAAGATTCTTACTGCTTAGAAAATTAATTTTGCTTCTTGGCTCGTGCCCGAGTAAGCGATGGAGACCTAGGAGATAAAGGTACAGTCGAATACCTGCCAGACCCGGATGCTTTTTCAGACGGTGGTGGCAGTGCCTTCTTGCAATGAGTGCACCCAGTATTTATAATCTTGCAGCTTTACAGCTGTAGGAGAAATAATAGGAATCGTAAAAGGCCCTTTCCACCTAGAAGATAACATAGTCCGTGGTGTGGGATTCTTTATGTATACTCAATCTCAAGGTTTCAATTCATGTGTCTTGGCTTCGGTTTCCACCGGCAATGCTGCAATAACTCTGGAAAGGGTATCATAGAATACAGTTTCTAGGTTACCAACATAATCAAGCAGGGCATCCTGTCCACTGTGCAAAGTCACTTTTTCCTGTGTTATATGTACACCGTGTTGGTGGTCGTCCAAACAATATATCAAATGAAGACAATCCATGCTTTTCTCGTGGTGTTATTCTAATGGTAGCTAGTGCTATTGGGAGTGCTTCAACCCATGTCCCCATTCCATTTGCAGTAAGTTTCGCCATATATCGCTTTAAAGTCTGATTTGTTCTCTCCACCACTCCACTGGCCGGGGGGCATTTTAAGGGGTATGCAATTGCTGTTTCAGTCCCAAAATCTGAACGGCATCTGCTAATCATTTATTCTCAAAGTGTGTTCCTCTATCTGAAGATAGAATTGATCCCAAGCCAGACCTTGGAATCATTTCTCTAGTAAGGCATTTAACCACAGTTCTTGCATCATTTTTAGTGATGGGATAAGCTTCCACCCAACCCTAGAATAAATCTACACACACCAAAAGATACCTATACCGACCAAAAGGTGGCATATCTGAGAAATCTATCTGCACAATCTGAAATGGTTCTTCAGTGGGCGGCAAGTGTTTAATTGGGGTTCTAACTGGTTTACCAACTCAGTGTTCTTGACACACAGCATATTCTTGTATTTTTGATAAAGCAAAATCATGAAACCCTGGAGCCCACCAATGACGATTAACCATCATTGTCATCCCTCCTGCTGAGACATGACAATCAGTGGGATACAGATCAGAGGGAAAGAAAACAACATTGATGGTGCAATCACCCTATCACGCAATCTCCATACCACATTTGAATCACAACTAGCCCCCTGTTTAATCCAGTCAGACTTGCTAGGAGATATACTCTACAATTGTGCCAAAATGTCATTATCAACAGTTAAAGATATTGCAACTTGAATGTTCTCCTCCACCACATATTGCAGAAAAACACTGCCAGCATTTTCATCTGCCAGGGCATTACCCTGAGAAATGAAATCATCTGACCTAGTATGGGCAATGCATTTTACAATTGCCACCTTTTGCAGAAGTTGCACTGCAGCCAGAAGCTTAGTAATCAAATCCTTATGTTGAATCGGGGATCCCGATGCTGTCATGAATCCCCTTTCTCTCCATAATTGTATAAAATTGTGTACCACACCAACAGCGTATGCTGAGTCACTAAAAATGTTAACCTCACTGTCTTGTGCCAACTCTAAAGCTACACACAGTAAGTTCAGCAGCCTGAGCAGATTTGGTTTTATGCACAATATTCGCATACAAAATTAGTTTTTCCCCATTTACTACTGCACATCCAGCTAGAGTAATTCCATCATATCTCTTTAAAGAAGACCCATTCACGAAAAGATTTGCATTAGCTGGTAATCCTTTAAGGGGGAAATCTTGCAAATAAATTATGTGGAGTAGTCAATTTATCTAGCATTTGATGACAATCATGTGCTGACAAGAGCAAAGAATCGTATACATCCTCTTCGGGTAAGAAAGTTGCTTGATTTAAAATCTGACATTTCTGAATATTAAGATTAGGAGTTGACAATAGAATGAGATGATAATGTGTCAATCTTTGAGTTGAAAAATATCTTTTGTAGGCACTATTCAACAAGGTTTCAAGCTCATGGGGACACAGCAATGTCAAGGTGTTTCCTAAAACAATATCTGCAGTCTTCTCGACCAGTAAAGCCACATCCAGTTAACCCCCTGGCCACACTGTCCAAAGGATAAGTGTAATAACCTACTGGTCAATGTTGGTCACAGAAATTTTTAGTCAAAACCCTATTAGCATGTCCATTTGTCTGTACAAAAGATAATTTTTTTTTTGGCATAATCAGGGAGGCCTAGGGCTGGCGCTGAAATCAGAGCCTCGTTTTCTTTTTAAAGGCTATTTTATTATCTTCTGCTTAGTAAACTTATAACGATGGTGATATGACTCTTTAAAAGTTCCTTTAAGGGTGCTATCAAAGTGGAGAACTGTGGGAACCATTGTCTGCAATAGCCCACCAGTCCTAAAAAGACCCTCAAGTGCTTGAGGGTCTGAGGCAATTTCTGTACAGTAATCACTTTTTTATTTTATCTGTGAGGTGTTTGTTGCCCTTTGAGATACAATATCCTAAATACTGTACCTTGGGTTGAACCCATTGAACTTTTGTCTCATCTACCTTTTGTCCTATGTGAGGCAAAAAATTCATTAACGAGACAGAGGCAGTTAGAGAAGCTGCTTCTGATGGAGATGCCAGTGATAAATCATTGATATACTGAATCAGAGTAGATCCTTCAGACAGAGTCCACTCATCCTACTTGTCCTTCAGCACCTGAGAAAAACAACTGGGTGAGTCGTGGTAACCCATTGGCAACCTACTCCACGTTAGTTGATGGCTTTCAAAGGTGAAAGCCAGCAGCCACTGGTCATCTGGATGTATTGGGACACTATAAAAGGCAGATGCTAAATCAATAACCGTGAAATAGGATGCCTCTGGTGGGATAGCTGTCAAAATGGTAGAAGGGTTTGGAGCTACTGGGGCTGATGGTATAGTTACCTCATTGATTGCTCGAAGATCATTTACTAGCCTCCAGCGTTACTTCTTTTCTCCTGGTTTTAATGGCTTTGGCCAGTGGTGGGATTCAAAAATTTTAGTAACCTGTTCCGACTTTCCCAGCAGAATGACCAGCGTGCCCCCTTTTAATGCAGAATGACCAGCGTGCCCCCTTTCAATGCACAGTGACCAGCGTGCCCCCCTTTCAATGCACAGTGACCAGCATGCCCCCCTTTCAATGCACAGTGACCAGCGTGCCCCCCTTTCAATGTAGAGAGACCAGCGTGCCCCCTTTCAATGCACAGTGACCACAGCATTGCCCACAATGATTGCAGAGTGCCACAGCATTGCCCTCAATCATTGCAGAGTGCCACAGCATTGCCTCCAATCATTGCAGAGTGCCACAGCATTGCCCCCAATGATTGCAGAGTGCCCACGGCATTGCCCCCAATCATTGCAGAGTGCCCACAGCATTGCCCACAATCATTGCAGAGTGCCCACAGCATTGCCCCCAATCATTGCAGAATGCCCACAGCATTGCTCCCAATGATTGCAGAGTGCCCACAGCATTGACCCCAATGATCATTGCAGAGTGCCACAGCATTGCCCCCAATGATCATTGCAGAGTGCCCACATCATTGCCCCCAATGATTGCAGAGTGCCCACAGCATTGCCCCCAATGATTGCAGAGTGTCCACAGCATTCCCCCAATAATTTCAGAGTGCCCACAGCATGCCCCCAATGATTGCAGAGTGCCCATAGCATGCCCCCAATGATTGCAGAGCGTGCCCCCTTTCAATGCACAGTAACCAGCGTGCCCCCCTTTCAATGCACAGTGACCAGCATGCCCCCCTTTCAATGCACAGTGACCAGCGTGCCCCCCTTTCAATGTAGAGAGACCAGCGTGCCCCCTTTCAATGCACAGTGACCACAGCATTGCCCACAATGATTGCAGAGTGCCACAGCATTGCCCTCAATCATTGCAGAGTGCCACAGCATTGCCCTCAATCATTGCAGAGTGCCACAGCATTGCCTCCAATCATTGCAGAGTGCCACAGCATTGCCCTCAATGATTGCAGAGTGCCGACGGCATTGCCCCCAATCATTGCAGAGTGCCGACGGCATTGCCCCCAATCATTGCAGAGTGCCCACAGCATTGCCCCCAATCATTGCAGAGTGCCCACAGCATTGCTCCCAATGATTGCAGAGTGCCCACAGCATTGCCCCCAATGATCATTGCAGAGTGCCACAGCATTGCCCCCAATGATCATTGCAGAGTGCCCACAGCATTGCCCTCAATGATTGCAGAGTGCCCACATCATTGCCCCCAATGATTGCAGAGTGCCCACAGCATTGCCCCCAATGATTGCAGAGTGTCCACAGCATTCCCCCAATAATTTCAGAGTGCCCACAGCATGCCCCCAATGATTGCAGAGTGCCCATAGCATGCCCCCAATGATTGCAGAGTGCCCACAGCATTGCCTCCAATAATTGCAGAGTGCCCACAGCATTGCCCCCAATAAATGCAGAGTGCCCCAGCAATGCCCCCAATAATTGCAGAGTGCCACGGCATTGCCCCCAATAATTGCAGAGTGCCACAGCATTGCACCCAATAAATGCAGAGTGCCACAGCAATACCCTCAATAATTGCAGAGTGCCACAGCATTGCCCCCAATGATTGCAGAGTGCCACAGCATTGCCCCCAATAATTGCAGGGCGCTACAGCATTGCCCCAAATGATTGCAGAGCGCCACAGCATTGCCCCCAATGATTGCAGAGTGCCACAGCATTTCCCCGCTCCCTGATTGGCCAGGAGGAGGATCTGTGTGACAATAGCGAATTTTCATTCGCTATTGTCACAGAATGGGCGGGTCGGGGCGCACTGCTCTGCTCCCCGGCCGCCACGTTTGCGGCTGCGCGGTACATTCAATTGTACTGCGCGTCCTTAGACGCACAGAGGGATCAGCTGGTTCTGCGAACTTGCAGAAAGTTAGTAACCGGTTCTATGGAACCGGTGCAAACCGGCTGAATCCCACCACTGGCTTTGGCACAGGATAGATAGGAGTGTTAGCTTCACTACAACAGTGAACCAGCACTCCCTCCTGTAGAAGCTTCTGAATCACTGGACATATACCAGTAACTGACTCATGGGTGACTATTGAGACAGTCTTGGGATTGGTAGAGTGACATCTCTATGTATTCTAACTGGAGGAACCTGCATTAGGCCAGGGCTGTTTTCCCCAGTAACCAAAACGTTACGATCTATTTGTTCCTTAACTTCTGGGGGGATACTCTTTTTGGGTTGTGTTTCCAGAAGAGGCATAAAAATGAAATCAGTTGTCTCTTGTCTTGTCACTTCAGGTAAAGTATATCTATCACAATCCTATCTGGGGACAAAGCAATAGTTAAACCCATTTTTGCTATGAGATCCCTTCCTATTAAATTACAAGGGGATTGTGATGACAACACAAATGAATGCACGGTGGTTTGGTTTCCCATAGCTATCTGTACAGGTTTAGTGACATCAGCAGTAAAGATAAGGTTACTTACCCCTACCAAGGATACCTGATGATCCAAAAGGGGCAAAGCCTCATCAGTGTTGTTCAACAGCGACGGACTAGCTTTTGCAACCACTAAACAAGACTTTGGAACACCATTAATATTTATTTCCACCATAGGTTCAACATTCCGGTCGTAAAGTGGTTAACTATTCCCATCTCTGTTGCCCCTTTATTCTTAGCTACTACTTTCCATATATGCACATACTTATCAGGCAACACACAATCAACAAGTACCAGCCATACCTTCCCACACAGACAAACACTCTACACCAGAACCATCGGTGAGCCTACACAATATGTTAAGCAATGCTTCCAGCTTATGTGCTTTAAAGGAGCCTTCTGCTCGCCACCATTTATCTGGATAATTTTTCTGAATTTTCCAAGTTAATTTATACCATTTACTGTGAAATATCAGAGCTGTCTTGCCCCCTTGTTGTATCATTTTTACAATGGGCATACCAGGCTGAAGTTTGGTAGGTTTCAAGCCCACAGCTTTTGCCACCTTAACCAAACATTCCCCGTTTTCTTTTGACAGTTCACATTCCTTCATCAAATGGCAAATTCATGAGGCTGAGCAGTGCTCTATTGCTAATCTAATATCTCTTATACTATGCAAAAAAAGAAATCCCCCTAAAAGCAGAGCTCCGCCCAAAAGGGGAAGCTTTGCTTGTCTGTCTCCTCCCCCCCTCCGCTGCCACATTTGGCACCTTTTGGGGGGGGGGGGGGGAGCAGGTTTTGGCAGGTACCTCACTCCTATTTCCGGCTGAGTTCACTGTGGCGAAGTGAACTGGAAGTTCTGCCCCACTTCTCCCTTTTTTTTCTTCTGTCAGTGTATGTTGTATATGCTCCGAGGCATTGTATGGTTGGGTCTTGCATAGTTGCCAACATTTGAAAAAAATTTCCAGGGACACTTTGTAGCACAGCTATCAATTACTTACCACACCCACTTCCCTGAAGCTCCACCCACTCCACATAATTAATCTCCGCCTACTTATCATCAGATTATAGGGTCTACTCAATAAAGAGAGAATTACAGGAAATTGAAAAGGGAATTTTAAACTTGAGGCCAAAGTAGCAGAGTTGGAGCAATTCTCTCATTCAGCTGCACTACTTCTGCCTAAAGTTTAAAATTCTCATCACAATTCCCTGAAATTCTAAAGTGTCAAATGTGCTCAGGTGTGACCATACAAAAAATGTAATATGTAAATATAAATAAAGTGCAAAGTGTAAATAAGTACAATCCCGGGACAATGTAAATTACACGGGACAGGCTCCTATTTGCCGGGACTGTCCAAGCAAAAACGGGACAGTTGGCAAGTATGGTCTTGTCGACTTGCTCTTAATTGTTATGTATGGCACAGTATTCTGTGTATGAGACTATTTATTCTGTTCTTTCTTGTTCTTCAATAAAGCACTCCTGATTTATAAAAAAAAAAGAAATATCAATGAGCTTCTTTATGAGCTCATAAGATTTTTGGCAGGGTCATATGGTATATTTTGCACTTATGAAACAGTAAAAACAAATTCTTTCAATGATACAGTATATGTTCATCAGAAAAAAAAGGAGCAAATAAGAAATATTCACTGATGGTTTTATATGCACTAAAAGCCCCAGACCGCTGCTTCAAAATTTAATGGCAATCTGCCACTGCTGACTTGTTTTTGAAGGTGAATGCTCCAGATCGGTCATAGTAACTCCTAGTAAGTCACTGGCTTGGAACAAGAATGACACCTGCTATGAAAGTGTTTGTTATACAACTCACTAAGTAGTGCATGTCTGCCCTGGAGCATACACCCTTTTAAAAACAAGTTGACAATGAAAGCCTTCATATTTTTTTATTATGTTTCTTTTAACTGATGCATGCTATATAGACTGCTCAAAAAATTTAAAGGAACACCTGTTAATCAGATTATATCAGCAAGTCAATTAGACTCCTGGGATATTGATCTGGTCAGTTAAATAGCAGAGGGGGTTGTTAATCAGTTTCAGCTGCTTTGGTGTTAATGAAATTAACAACAGGTGCCCTAGATGGGCAACAACGAGACAGGAATGTTTTTACAGGTGGCGGCAAATTACATTGTTTTTCCCTACACATCTTTTACAGAAGGTCCTTAACCCATCAACATTAGTGATGGATGAACATCGGCCAGGGGCGGTTCGCAAAAGTCAGCCGCAAATTTTCTCAAAAGTCAGCGAACCGCGAGTTCGCGGTGGGCCCCATTGAGTTTAATGGGAGGCGGACTTTAAAAAACCTTTAGGTAATATTTGCAGCCACAAAAGACTTACTAGCTGTGCACAAATAGTCCCAGCACATGGACAATGTCACAACAGAAGTATTGCAATTGGAAAAGTTGCCCTAAAATTTTTTTTTTTTTTTTTACGGCAAAATTTTTTTTTTTTTTCATAAATCAGCCAGAACTTACAGCAGCTGGTAAATACATGTC
This sequence comes from Pelophylax lessonae, assembly GCF_965119305.1. Classification (NCBI taxonomy): domain Eukaryota; kingdom Metazoa; phylum Chordata; class Amphibia; order Anura; family Ranidae; genus Pelophylax; species Pelophylax lessonae. Next base: position 181,163,428 of record NC_138779.1, read on the forward strand.
AAATACATATAGGGTCCATTCAAACATCTGTAAAATGGGTCCACATCCATTCCACAATTTGGCGGAACCTTTACAGACCCATTGATTTTCAATTCCAGTCTGAAAAATGAGGCATTCACAGGATAAAGAAGTAAGTGTCTGCCATTTCAGACCCCAAAAATTAGCCCACATGTGTTTACCTGACAGCTAAGAACATTGTATTCTGTGGCTGAAGGTACATTAGGCATTCACAGGATACAGAAGTAAGTGTCAGCCAGTATAGGCCCAAAAAATTAGCTCACATGGGTTTACCTGACAGCAAAGAAAGTTGTATTCTGTGGCTGGAGGTACATTAGGCATTCACAGAAAAAATAATTGTCGACCCTGAAAGGCCGCAAAAATTTGGCATTCAATATACATGAAATGCCTTTTATGCCCCTGTATTTAGCGAAGAGGAGTCAGCCGAGGAGGAGGAGGAGAAGAAGAGGCAGGCCTGCATGCAATCCGTTGCGGTACAACCAAATATACATGGGTGCCACGAGTTACATGCTTGACGGCCGTCAGAAGGTTCACCCAGTGGGCAGTAAAAGTGATATACCTTCCCTGCCCGTGTTTGCTAGACCATGTGTCTGTGGTCAGATGTATCTTGGCACCAACACTGTGTGCCAGAGATATATTCACTTGCCGCTGAACATGGCCATACAGCTCTGGAATGCCCTTCTGCGAGAAATATTTCCTGCCTGGGACCTTCCATTGTGGTGTTCCAATGGCCACAAATTTACGAAAGGCCTCAGAGTCCATCAGTTGATATGGTAGTAGTTGGCCGGCTACCAGTTCCGACAAGCCAGCAGTCAAACGTTGGGCAAGAGGGTTATGCGGCGTCATCATTTTTTTCCGCTCCAACATTTGGGCCACAGAAGCCTGCCTTTTTCCAGAACAATGTGACAACGGCATCATGGAAGGTGGAGTGGAGGACAATTGGGAGGAGAGAGGAGAAGGAGAAGAGGCTGGACGGTGAGAGTCTGGAGTGTGGCTTTATGGGTTCTGACGGTGTTGCTCCCACTGGGCTCGGTGATGGGAGTTCAGGTGCCTTCTTAAGGCGGTCATCCCTAGGTGAGTGTTGGGCTTACCGCGACTTATGCGTTGACTGCAAAGGCTGCAGATGGCAACACTGTTCTCAGCAACAGACACATTAAAAAAGCCCACACTGCGGAGCCATGTGCCTGCGTCCTGGGAGCGCCAGATGTGACTGTACATGGTTGATGGCTCGCTCCTGATACATTTGCAGTCTGCTTTGTACCTCTTGTGAAATGCAAGTTCCGCCTGCTTCTCCTCCCTATCTGCCGGTCCGTCTCTCCCTCTGAACTCCCCTCCTCTTCCTCTCTTGTGGCCACCCACGTGACGTCCATAGACACGTCATCATCCACGTCACCTTCCCCACCACTAACATTCGAGATCTTGAAGTAGGCAGCAACAGCAGGGACCAACCTCCTTGGGCTGATCTGGGTACTGTCGTCAGACTGCTGAGTGGCGGCTGTTGCTACCTCCTCTTTCTGATCCGATGCCAACAATGTCTGCGCATCGCAAATGTCTTCGGAAAATAATTCCAGTGATTCAAGCGGAGGGTATGTGGTGGTGTTTGTGGTGGTGTCTTTGGGGGTGCACACAGCAGAGAGTGAAGAGGGTGCAGATAGAGAGGATGAGGAGGGTGCAGAAGAGGAAGGCTGAGTGAGCCACTCAACCAAGTCTGGTGAGTCCTTTGACGTAATCGAATGCACCTTCTGAAACTTCACACTTTGGCTCCGGCTTACTGCTCCTGCCCTACCCCTACCACCCCTGTGTAAGTGTCTGCCTCTTCCTCTGCCTGTCATGTTTTTAAATTACCCTGTGACAAAAGTCTCTAGAGAATCGCAGTATATCTAGAAAAAGGTATATAACACCCCGCTTCAATCTGTGGTATTGGGGGGCCACAGGTTTATCACACCAGTTCTACAAATAATTGGCCAGTAACTGTTGTCACTGTGTGTAGCACAGTTAACACAGCAAAAGAGGCCAAATTTTTGCAGGACTAAAATACAATCTTAGAAAAGTATACTGTTAAATAACACCCCACTTCAATATGTGGTATTGGGGGGCCACTGGTCTATCACACCAGTTGTTCAAAAAATTGGCCAGTGAGTTTGGCACTGTGTGTATCAGACTTAATGCAGCAAAAGAGGCAATATTGTTGCAGGACACAAATACACTTATGAAAGTATACTCAGATAACACCCCACTTCAATATGTGGTATTGGGGGCCACTGGTCTATCACACCAGTTGTTCAAAAAATTGGCCAGGGAGTTTGGCACTGTGTGTATCAGAGTTAATGCAGCAAAGGAGGCAATATTGTTGCAGGACACAAATACACTTATGAAAGTATACTCAGATAACACCCCACTTCAATATGTGGTATTGGGGGGCCACTGGTCTATCACACCAGTTGTTCAAAAAATTGGCCAGGGAGTTTGGCAATGTGTGTATCAGAGTTAACGCAGTAAAAGAGGCAATATTGTTGCAGGACACAAATACACTTATGAAAGTATACTCAGATAACATCCCACTTCAATATGTGGTATTGGGGGGTCACTGGTCTATCACACCAGTTGTTCAAAAAATTGGCCAGGGATTTTGCACTGTGTGTATCAGAGTTAACGCAGCAAAAGAGGCAATATTGTTGCAGGATACAAATACACTTAGGAAAGTATACTCAGATAACACCCCGCTTCAATCTGTGGTATTGGCGGGGGCACAGGTTTATTACACCAGTTCTACAAATAATTGGCCAGTAACTGTTGTCACTGTGTGTAGCACAGTTAACACGGCAAAAGAGGCCACATTTTTGTAGGACTAAAATACACTCTTAGAAAAGTATACTGTTAAATAACACCCCACTTCAATATGGGGTATTGGGGGCCACTGGTCTAACACCAGTTGTTCAACAAATTGGCCAGTGAGTTTGGCACTGTGTGTAGCAGAATTAACCCAGCAAAAGAGGCAATATTGTTGCAGGACACAAATACACTTGTAAAAGTATACTCAGATAACACCCCACTTCAATATGTGGTATTGGGGGGCCACTGGTCTATCACACCAGTTGTAATACATTAAAAGTGCTTTAGTCACTGTTTGTAGTATTGGTGCAGCAATGCTCAGTCACCACACCTGTCACAATGCTGCACAGTGCACAATACAAATCCACTATAATATGCTTTCTATATTACAAAGTATATTATACCATGGATTACACCCCTATCTAGTGCACTGCACACCTATACCAAATAAATTGCAGCCCTTTAACCACTTAAGCCCCGGAAGATTTTACCCCCATTACGACCAGGGGGTATTTTGCGATTCGGCACTGCGTGACTTTAACGGAAAATTGCGCGGTCGTGCGACGCTGTACCTAAACGAATTTGGCGTCCTTTTTTTCCCACAAAAAGAGCTTTCTTTTGGTGGTATTTTATCACCTGTGCGATTTTTTGATCACGCGCTATAAACAAAAAAAGAGCGTCAATTTTGCAAAAATAGCAATATTTTTCACATTTTTATATATGAAATTCCCCCCAAAAAAATTTAAAAATCAAAATTTTTTAACATTTTCGGCCAATTTGTTTTATGCTACCTATGTTTGGTAAAAAAAAATCGCAAAAAGCGTATTTTGATTGGTTTGCGCAAAAGTTATCGCGTTTACTAACAAAGGGAAAGATTTTTGTCATTTTTGTTGTTTTTTTTTTTAACGCGTAATGGCGGCGATCTGCGATTTTTTTGCGGTACTGCGACATTGCGGCGGACAGATCGGACCCTTGACTGACATTTTTGACACTTTTGGGGTTACCAGTGACATTTCTACAGTAATCAGTGCTATATATATGCACTGTTACTGTAAAAATACACTGGTAGTGAAGGGGTTAACTTTATTTGGGAGGGAGGGGCTGTGTGTGTCCCTAGGGGCGTGCTTTCTACTGTGATTGGCTGTGGCTTGAGCTGTAAGGACACTGATCAACGGATCTACATAGTAGATCCATGTGATCAGTGTCTTTACAGCGAGGAGAATGACAGGCAGCTTGTTTACACAAGCTGCCTGACATTCTCCCTCTCCCCCGCCGATCGCCGAGTGGCCGGCGGACATCGGGGCGGGAGCGCGCCTCCGGGGGCGCGCGCTCGCTCCCTAGACCCTCACAAGCAAGCAACGTAGCCCTACGTTAGTTTGCCTGTGAGGGGCTGACCGCCGACGTAGATAGTCGTGCGGCGGTCGGCAAGTGGTTAACCAGATGCCGCCCGCCCGCTGTCATATGACGGCGGAGCGGTGCGACCATTGTTCTGGGCCGCCGTCATATGACGGCGGCACTTTAAGCAGGGCAGGCGCGATCGCATGCACGCCGCCCTGCACTGCCGGTGTCGGGGTGACCCTGGGACACCCCCCGTCACCGGCAGGGGGAAAACAGCCAATGGGCGTGGCTGTTTCCCACGTGATCGGCTGTGTTCTAATGACACAGCCGATCACAATGGAGGCGCCCACAAGATGACCGCGCATGCGCGATCGGGAGCGCGCAGCGCGGTCATGTCGGTGGTACTGTGTTCCGTAGGAACACAGCTGTCACCGGCGGTAGTAAACAGTCACTGACAGTGACTGTTTACTATGTGATCGGCTGTGAATCAGTCACTGACAGTGACTGTTTACTATGTGATCGGCTGTGAATCCATTCACAGCCGATCACAAAATGTAAACAAAGAGCAGTAACTCACTGTTACTAGCTCTTCTCCCCTCATACAGTTTCCAGTGTGAGGAGAGCAGAGCTAGAAACAGTGAGTTACTGCTCTGTACACATGTCAAATGTAAAATCACAAAAATAAACTTGTCCCCACACAGTCCTCAGCCCCCCCCAATGTCACCTGTCACCCAACAGTCACCTCATCAGTGCCCAGAAATTGACACCCATAACGTTCACATGTGAGCGTAGCGATCGCAGGCAGAATCACCGCGACTTTGCCCACAATCCGGAAATCATCGCAAATCGCGGAACGCCTGTGCGTTGCCCGTGATTTGCAATAGCACCCCAAACACTGTGCGATGTTGCCGCCATTTCCGCCTGCCGAATCGCGGTAACATCGCGCAAACATCGCATGACGCCCAAAAAAGGTACAAGGGTTTCTTTGGGGCGTCATGCGTTGTTTGCATGATGTTACCGCGATTCGGCAGGCGGAAATCGCAGCAACATCGCACAGCGTTTGGGGTGCTATTGCAAATCAGGGGCAACGCACAGGCGTCCCGCGATTTGCAATGATTTCTGGATCACCGCGATTCTGCCCGCGATCGCTACGCTCACATGTGGACATAGCCTAAAGTTCACCGGTCACCAGAGACTGCCATCAGTACCGCCGTGCACCATCGCCCGTCACCTGTCACCCATCGGTGACCATCGCCCGTCACCTGTCACCCCATCAATCACCGTCTCCTGTCACCCCATCAGTCATCGTCACCTGTCACCCCATCAGTCATCGTCATCTGTCACCCCATCAGTCATCGTCATCTGTCACCCTATCAATCATCGTCACTTGTCACCCCATCAGTGATCGTCACTTGTCACCCCATCAATCATCATCACTTGTCACCCCGTCAGTGATTGTCATCTGTCACCCCATCAATCATCGTCACTTGTCACCTCATCAATCATCGTCATCTGTCACATCATCAATCATCGTCACCTGTCACCCCATCAGTCATTGTCACCTGTCACCCCATCAGTCATCGTCACCTGTCACCCCATCAGTCATCGTCACCTGTCACCCCATCAGTCATCATTACCTGTTTGCCATACACATGCAACCACTTACCGACCACCTAACGACTATATGCGTCGGCCATTAAAAGCTAAATACTGGGGTTATGGCAGCAGATAGCTGCCATAACCCTGGTATTTTTTTAAACGGCGGGTTGTCGGCTTTCAGATAAGGGTGGTCCCAGTGGCGGATTCGCCGCAGAATTACCCTTACGGTGCAGGGGAAGAGGTGCCCCCCCCTCCCGCCGCATCCTAGACGTTTTCCCAGCTTACCGGACCCGCCAGCAGCGGGAAAAACTATCCGGTCCCGGATCCTCAGAGACAGGAAGTCGAGTGAGGGCAAGATGGCCCTCACTCGACTCTATGGTCTTGGAGGACCGGAGCTACGTCAAAAGTCGTTGCCTAGCAACCGGTTTAAAGGGCTGTTTTTTTTTTTTTCTTTCCTTTTTCAACAATTTTTTTTTTCTTTTTTACTGTAGTTGTGAGGTGTGAGGTCTTTTTGACCCCAGATCTCACAATAAAGAGGACCTGTCATGCCTATTTCTATTACAAGGGATGTTTACATTCCTTGTAATCAGAATAAAAATGATCAAAACATTTTTTTTTTAAACTGTGTAAAAATAAAAAAAATAATAAATAAAATAAATAGGAAAAAAAAAAATTAAAGCGCCCCGTCCCCGTTAGCTCGCGCACAGAAGCAAACGCATACGCAAGTCCCGCCCACATATGTAAACGGTGTTCAAACCATACATAAGAGGTATCTCCGCGATCGTTAGAGCGAGAGCAATAATTTGAGCCCTAGACCTCCTCTGTAACTCTAAGCTGGTAGCCTGCAGAAATGTTTAAAATGTTGCCTATGGGGATTTTTAAGTACCAATGTTTGGCGCCATTCTGTGAGCATGTGCAATTTTGAAGCATGACATGTTGGGTATCTAATTACTCGGTGTAACATTATCTTTCACATTATGGAAAAAATTGGGCTAGATTTACTGTTTTCTTATTTTTTAGTTCAAAAAAGTGAATTTTTTTCAAAAAAATTGCATTTGGAAGACTGCTGCGCAAATATGGTGTGATAAAAAATATTGCAACAATCTCCATTTTATTCTCTAGGGTCTCTGCTAAAAAAAAATATATAATGTTTGGGGGTTCTAAGTAGTTTTCTAGCAAAAAAAAATATTTTAGCTTGTAAACACCAAGTGTCAAAAATAGGCCCAGTCTTAAAGTGGATAAATGGACAACTTTGTGAAAAGGGCTACTTGGATGTTAGGCGTCTGTATGTGGCTAGGCTGTGTAAAAGTGTTACACATGTGGTATCGCCATACTCAGGAGGAATAGCAGAATGTATTTTGGGGTGCAATTTTTGCTATGTACATGCTATGTGTTAGAAATATTGCATAAATGGACAGCTTTGTGTAAAAAAAATGTGTTTTCATTTTCTTTCCACAGTTTCCAAAAACTTGTGGAAAAAAATGACAAGTTCAAAAGACTCGTTATGCCTCAAAAATTATATGTTGGGCTGTTTGCTTTCCAAAATGGGGTCATTTTATGGGGGTTTCCATTGTCCTGGTGCTCCAGGGCCTTCAAAAGTGTGATAGGTTGTCAGGAAATGATATGTGTAATTTGTGCTCCTAGAATGCCGGACGGTGCTACTTGGATGTTAGGCCTCTGTATGTGGCCAGGCTGTGAAAAAGTCTCACACATGTGGTATTGCCATACTCAGGAGGAGTAGTAGAATGTGTTTTGGGGTGTAGTTGCAAGTATACATATGCTGTGTGAGAGAAATAACCTGTTAATACGTCAATTTGTAAAAAAAAAAAAAAAAATCTTCATTTTTCAAAGAGTTGTGGGAAAAAATTACAACTTCAAAAAACTCACCATGCCCCTTATTAAATACCTTGGAATGTCTACTTTCCAAAAAGGGGTAATTTGGGGGGTATTTGTACTTTCCTGACTTTTTAGTGTCTCAAGAAATGAGATAGGCCTTCAGTACATCAGGTGTGATCAAGTGTGATCAATTTTCAATGAATAGCACCATAGCTTGTGGACTCTATAACTTTCACAAAGACCAAATAATATACACTTATTTGGGTTATTTTTACCAAAGATAAGTAACAGTATAAATTTTGGCCAAAATTTGTGAAGAAAAATTACTCATTTGCTAAATTTTATGACAGAAACAAAGAAAAATGCGTTTTTTCACAATATTTTCAGTCCTTTTTTATTTATAGCACAAAAAATAAAAAACCCAGTATTGATCAAATACCATCAAAAGAAAGCTCTATTTGTGTGAAAAAAGTACACAAATTTTTTATGGGTACAGTGTTGCATGACTGAGTAATTGTCATTCAAAATGTGAGAGCGCTGAAAGCTGAAAATCAGTCTGGGCAGGAAGGGGGTGAAAGTGCACTGTAGGCAAGTGGTTAAATTACTTTTGTGGAAATTAACAGAGCGATTTGTGTCACTGCTGATCTGTCCCTAAAGCACATTGGATACCTGTCCCTTAACTGAAAAACTGTACACCTATATCAAATATATAGCAGCCCTTAACATTACTTTTGTGGACATTAACAGAGCGATTTGTGTCACTGCTGATCTGTCCCTAGAGCACATTGGATACCTGTCTCTAAACTGAAAAACTGTACACCTATACCAAATATATAGCAGCCCTTAACATGACTTTTGTGGACATTAACAGAGCTATTTGTGTCACTGCTGATCTCTGTCCCTGGAGCACACTGGATACCTGTCCCTAAACTGAACAGGAACTGCACACCTATACCAAATAAATTGCAGCCCTTTAAATGACTTTTGTGGACATTAACAGAGCGATTTGTGTCACTGCTGATCTGTCCCTAGAGCACACTGGATACCTGTCCCTAAACTGAACAAAAACTGCACACCTATACCAAATAAATTGCAGCCCTTAAAATGACTTTTGTGGACATTAACAGAGCGATTTGTGCCACTGCCGATCTCTATCTGTCCCTGGAGCACAGACTGGATACCTGTCCCTAAACTGAAAAGAGACTGTAGTAGACCTATACCAAAATACCAGCCCTGAAAAGGACTTTTGTGGATCTTAACAGAGCTATTTGTGTCTGGCAATCTCTCCCTGATGAACACAGCAGACCTTTCCCTACGTTGACAAAAAGCAGAATGTGAAATGGCCGCCTGCTCTGGTCTATTTATAAGGTAGGGGGCATGTCCATGTGCTGAAATGTTTCAATTGGCTGTCCCGTTCCACCTGACACCACCTGACGGCTGTGTCATGGGTCAAAGTTCTCCCCAATGTAAACTAACATGGCCGCCACGAACAACGCCATGTGTTCGCAAAATTGGTGGGTAGCGAACTAGCAAAATTTGCCGCGAACCGCAAGGCCATCCCTAATCAGCATGATTAGTATCTGCTCCTTTGTGCAAGGAGGAACAGGATGAGCACTGCCAGAGCCCTACAAAATACCTCCAGCAGGTCACTAGTTTGAATGTCCCTGACCAAACAATCAGAAGCAGATTTCATGAGGGTGGCCTGAGGGCCTGACGTTCTCTAGTGGGCCCTGTACTCACTGCCCAGCACCGTGGCATTTGCCATTGAACACCAGAATTAGCACGTCCGCCACTTGTGCCCTGTGCTTTTCACAGATGGGAGCAGGTTCACCCTAAGCACATGTGAAAGGGTCTGGAGAAACCATTGAGAACATTATGCTGCTTATGACATCATTCAGCATGACCAGTTTGGTGGTGGGTCAGTAATGGTCTGGGGAGGCATATCCATGGAAGGATGCACAGACCTCTACAGGCTAGAGAATGGCACCCTGACTGCCATTGGGTATTCGGGATGAAATCCTTGGACCCATCGTGAGACCCTACACTGGTGCAGTGGGTCCTGGGTTCCTCCTAGTGCATGACAATGCCTGGCCTCATGTGGCGAGAGTATGTAGCCAGTTCCTGGAGGATGAAGGAATAGATACCATTGCATAGCCCCCATGCTTGCCTGACATAAATCCATTAGAACATCTCTGGGACATTATGTTTTGGTCCATCCGACACTGCCAGTTTGCACTTTAGTCTGTTCAGGAGCACAGAGCTAGAAGAAAAAAAAACACCAGGAAACCAGCCGTCGTCTCATTAGAAGCATGCCCCAACGTTTTCAGGCATGCATACAAGCACACGGGGGCCATACAAACTACCGAGTACCATTTTGAGTTGCTGCAATGAAATTTCAGCAAAATGGACTAACCTGCTGCATCATTTTTTCACTTTGATTTTCGAGGTGTCTTTGAATTCAGCCCTCTGCAGGTTGATCATTTTCAGTTCCATCAAACAATGTGGCATCCTTTCATTCCTAACACATTACCCAGTCCATATCAGTATAGATATCCAGCATGATATTTTTCCTCCATTGAGATCTAATGTGTTTTCAAATTGTTCCTTTATTTTTTTTAAGAAGTGTATTTAAAAGCTTATACGGCAATTAATTAGCCACATAGTAGCACATATAAAGTTAGAAAATAGCTATTCCCCAATTTTGGAAGTAAATGTATTCACTTAGCTGGTTAAAAAGTTTTGGGGATCGGTTTTATAATGTTTTACGTGTTAAACAAAAAAGCTTGACACAATTCACCCCATAGGTGGCAGCAGTATACTGAATATCGATATAGTCTGATTAATGCTGCCGCTCCTAAGTACCGATCTAGCCTCTTTTATGTTGTTACTATGTTTTATTGGTTTAAAATGAACCTGTCCTTTACCAATACAGAAAAAATAATAGGTTCATTTAAAGTAATATTAAACCCTCCCTTTTTTAAAGATCTTTCAACAGCTGATTGAGCATGCATCTTTTAGTCCTTGTCTTTCTTACTGTTTAAGCAAGTGCCATGATCACTGCCCCAGGCTTCCTATTTCAGGGTGGCTGCTTTCTCTTGCAGCATTCTATGGAGCCACCCAGGCATCCAGGGACTAGATTTGTGTCTTCCTACATTGTGTCCATTTATGGAAACACACAGCCCCATAACCTAGGAGGGCAAGACACTTCCCTGCTCCTCCCCCTCCCTTCTTTAAGTTAAATGACTGGCTGGTGGCTTCACTACCACTGGTAACTGTTTCCCATGAAGACTGGAGGTTCAGGGAAGCAGCACTGGGAGAGCAGGAACAAGTTATAAACTGCAAGTAATGGAATCAGAATAGGGTTGCCACCTCATTCATTTAAACCGATCGCAAATTATTTACAAAAGTTCTGTGGCTGATTAACCACCTCCAACCTGGCCACTGTACATATATACGGCTGGGTGGGAGTCTTGTTCTTCTGATCAGACGTTCCTGAACGTCCTGCAGAAGGAGCGAGATCGAGTTGCCGTAGGTACGCGCAGTGGCGCGATCTCGATGTGCCTGTGTCCCTCGGACACATAGCAACAAGTTTTGGCAGGAGAGCCCTGTGATTGGCCCTCCTGATCACATGACGGCTGTGTCCAATCACAGCCGTCATGTAATGTAAATACAGCCGTTGTAACGGCTTTGATCTCTTCTTCTCCTCACACAGATCCTGTCAGTGAGGAGAAGAAGAGACGATCTGTGCTGCAGCCAGGGGATCAGTGAGTTTGAAGCATTTTTTTTGCTAATTACTCACTGATCACAGGGGGGGGGGTCTGTGCTGGTAATCAGAACATTTATTACCACTGCAGGCCCTGGGGGGGTGCCACTAGAGCCACCAGGGATGCCCACCGATGACCACCAGGGATGCCCACCATGGCCACCAGGGATGGCAATCAGGGCTCAGGGAACCTGCCAGTGGTCAGAATCCAAACAGGGAAGACCGCTCCAGGTGAGTCTGGGATCAGGTGCTGGTCGGATCCGCAATCCAGGATAGCTTCAAACAAAAGGAATGACCGCACTTCCGATAAATTTCAAAGAAAGGAGTGTCTTTATTCCACATCAATCGAATTGGCAAATACAAATACACACTGTGAGTGCAGGACAACCGGTGGACGCGTTTCACCACTGGATATGTCGCTGATGATGAATGAATAAGCGACATATCCAGTCGTGAAACGCGTCCACCGGTTGTCCTGCACTCACAGTGTGTATTTGTATTTGCCAATTCGATTGATGTGGAATAAAGGCACTCCTTTATTTGAAACCTGCCAGTGGTGCCCTCCCTATCAGTGCTCCCACCATTGCCATCTATCAGTGCTGCCCACCAGTGCCCATTATTGCCATCTATCAGTGCCGCCCACCAGTGCCCATTATTGCCCACCAGTGCTGCCTATCAGTGCTGATCAGTGCCCATCAGTGCTGCCTATCAGTGCCACCTATCAGTGCCCATCAGTGCTGCCTATCAGTGCCCATCAGTGCTACCTATCAGTGCCCACCAGTGCTGCATATCAGTGCTACCTATCAGTGCCACATATCAGTGTCCATCAGTGCTGCATATCAGTGATGCCTATCGTTGCCCATCAGTGCTGCATATCAGTGCCACCCCATCAGTGCCTACTCATCAGTGCTCATCAGTGCAGGAAAAAAGGTATCTATTTACAAAATTTTATAACATAAACAAAAATTTTTTTTTTTTCAAACTTTTCGGTATTTTTTTATTTGTGTACTAAAAAAGAAAAACCCTTGCAGTGTTCAAATACCACCAAAAGAAAGCTCTATTTGTGAGGAAAAAATGACATAAATTTGGTTTAGGTACAGTGTAGCATGACCGCGCAATTGTCATTCAAAATGCAACAGCGCTAAAAGCTGAAAATTGGCCTGGGCAGGAAGGGGGTGTAACTGTCCTGTATAGAAGTGGTTAAGATGGTAATTAAATTCCGTTAGTGTCCTATCTGCATTAAATTAGCCCCAGAATCTGTGTTATTATTTTGTGTTTGGTTTTAAAGGGATGAGGTGGCAACCCTAGATTAAAATGTTACCAAATAGGTTACTGGGGAATGTGCTAATTTAAAAAAACACTGAGGGTTTACTGCTTTAACTGCTGCTCCCATCAGCTGCACATACATACACTTTCCTTTACCTTAATGGCCGCTCTGTTTGGTCAAAAATAAGAGGGTATCCTTGGAAAAGTGGCTTGATGTTTAAACAGGGCTGAGGCCGCCATATGCCTGCCATGGGTGCCGTCATCAAGCACAAGTATTGTTACATGGAATAAGTAAGAGTACACGCTACCCAGACATGTGTATGTAAATTCAAAACAATAAATGAACAGACCAGGCACCATTCCGATGCAATTGGGGAGATATAACTACCATCCGATAGTCATCCTCAGTCAGATAAAAAGCGTAAAGGGAAGTTGGCCAACCTGGCAGAGACAAGAAAAGATTCACTAAGAAATTGGGGGAGAGAGAGAAAGAGGGAGAAGAGAAAGTTTGAGAAAAGGAAGGGTTAGGAAGAAGGTGGGGAAATGCGTGTAGTGCTACCCCTAAAGGAGCCGCTTGAATATAATTGGTTCTTTACTCCTCCTCTAAACCCTTAGAACAGTCCCAGCCCCTCTGGCACATCTAGTAAGAATGTTAGTGGGAACACCACCAATAAAAGACACACACATAGTACAACACAGAAATGTTCTTTACTGTGAAGTTCCTTTGAAGCAGTATATCTGAAGTAAATTAACTGTATAGTAATGACTAAGGATCAAAATCAATACAACTCAATAGCACCGTCAGGCTGCTTTCAGGGGATTCCTCAACAATAAATAAACCCGAGAGGCAAACACTTTAACAATGCAGTATGCTGGTAGTATCTGGGTAACAAGGAGGGCAAGGAGGACACTGTGACTACTCAGCAGGGCATCAGTGTGACCCAGGTTTTGGCAAGTATGGGCAAATAAGTAACGTTATCTGCATGCAGTGTCCTTGTTCTCTGCAAATGGGCAAGTGCCCGCTCACCAATCCTGCGTTTCAAGGCCAAGCGAGATGTCCTGGAACAAGGCAGGCTTTTCAGTTAACTTCACACCATTGGTACAGGTGCCCCTGGAGATGCACCTGTGACAGACCCACTAGGAACAGGGGCTTTGGAGGGGGCGCTTGCCAGCCTCTCGCCTACTGAATATGGGCCCTGGCTTTTAAGGGAACACTACTCTTTGTGAGGTGAATGATGGGGGTACCCTTGGAGTAATGTTTCTTTGGATTCAAGTCCATGTCTCCCCAAGACACACAGACCCTGGGACTCTATGCCCATGTCCCTGTTTAAGGCCCAACTGCCCCATTACCAATAGGGACGACTACACACAGTCAGACTCATAGCAGATGTTCATATCATCTACTCAACGACCTGTCTTTCACACACACCTATTGTCTACTAGCAAACTACTGTGGGGATGTGTTTGGAAGAGGAATTTGGAAGGAGGTTGCGAGAGATGAGGAGACAGCACAAGGGGCCAGTGTCAGAGCAGGTCCTGCTGGGATGGTATGATTCTGTCTGCTGGGAACTCTGGATGTAAGTGTTAGCCCGTGAGCACGGACACCAGGGAAAAATTCTCCCTTCCATCCAGAAAAGGTACTAGTCGCAGTACGAAGTGCGAGTGTTGTTTTTGGGGAAACAACACAAGCAATGGAAAGCTGAGTTAAGCAGGCTGGTCCAGGCAAAGATGCGGTTGGATGAGAGCTACAGAGTAGGGATAGGCCTAACACCCCCCCCCCCCGTTCGGTTTTCACCAGAACATTTCAAACAGGGAAAAAGTTCTAGCGAACATGCAAACTCTATTAAAGTTTATAGGACACGAACAAGAAAAATCAAAAGTCCAGATTTTAAAGGCTTATATGTAAGTTATTGCCATAAAAAGTGTATGGGGACCTGGGTACTGCCCCAGGGACATGTATCAATGCAATTTTTTTGTTTTTTTTTAAATGATGATTAGTGATTTTAATGGTGCTTAAAGTGAAACAATAAAAATCAAAAAATTCCTTTAAATATAATGCCTGGAGGGTCCCCTTAATGTGCCTGTAAAGTGGCGCATTTGTACGATGTATGGATCTTGCTGCAGCAATACTGCCATTTCTAAAGGAAAAAGTGTAATTTAAACTTGCTTGCGGCCTTTAATGTTCTGCCGACTCCCGGCAATACAGATTAAAAAAAAAAAAAAAAACAGCATATAACCCCCCCGCCCCCAGTCCATACCAGACCCTTGAACCATTGCCAGAATTAAAAAAAAAAAAAAAAAAAACAACGTGAGGTCCCCCCCCAAAATCCATACCAGACCCTTATCCGAGCATGCAGCCTGGGAGGTGAGGAAAGGAGGGGGAACAAGCTTCCCCGTCCTCCTGAACCATACCAGGCCACATGCTCTCAACATGTGGTGTTGGGTGCTTTAGGGCAGGAGTGCTTTGGGGCAGGAGTGCTCTGCCACCCCCACCCCAAAGCACCTTGTCCCCAATGTTGATGGGGACAAGGGCATCTTCCCAACAATCATGGTCTGTGGTTGTCGGGGTCTGTGGGTGGGGGGGGCTTATTGGAATCTGGAAGCCCCCTTTAACAAGGGGACCCCTGGATCCCGGCACCCCCCCTATGTTAATGGGTATTGGGTACATCGTACCCCTACCAATTCACCAAAAAAGTGTAAAAAAGTAAAAACCACAGAATACAGTTTTTGACAAGTCCTGTATGAAAAAGAAAAAATAGTGTCTCTCAATGTAAATCCATTGTCAATCACGATGCCCGCCGGACCCGAAAAATAGAAGAAAATTAAAAAACGCTTCGCCTCTTAGGAGTATACCTGCTGTATGCCCTATCTTCGGCTTTTACAGTTCTTTTATAGGCAAGGGGTGGGGCCATCCGGCTATGTCACCCGGTGGCACTGCCCCCTTCTGACGTCATGTGACATCAGAAGGGGCGATGCCACCGGGTAACATAACTGGGTGGCCCCACCCCTTGCCTATAAAAGAAATGTCAAAGCCGAAGATCGGGCATACGGGGGTAGCCTCTTAGGAGGCGAAGCGGTTTTTAATTTTTTTCTATTTTTCGGGTCAGGCAGGCATCGTCATTGATGATGGACTTACATCGAGGGACATTATTTTTTTTTCTTTTTAATAAAGGACTTCCAGATTTCAATAAGCCCCCCACTCGCAGATCCCCACAACCACAGTCCAGGGTTGTCAGGGAGTATGCCTGTACACTACACTGACTGCACTAAACTGACTGAACTCACTATCCACTAACTACTAGAGATGGCCTTGCGATTCGCCCGGTGGTCGGTTCGCGGCAAATTTTGCTTGTTCGCTACCCGCCAATTTTGCGAACACATGGCGTTGTTCGCGGTGGCCATACTAGTTTACATTGGGGAGAACTTTGACCCATGACACAGCCGTCAGGTGGAACGGGACAGCCAATTGAAACATTTCAGCACATGGACATGCCCCCTACCTTATAAATAAACCAGAGCAGGAGGCCATTTCACATTCTGCTTTCTGTCAGTGTAGGGAAAGGTCTGCTGTGTTCATCAGGGAGAGATTGCCAGACACAAATAGCTCTGTTAAGATCCACAAAAGTCCTTTTCAGGGTTGGTATTTCGGTATAGGTCTACTACAGTCTCTTTTCAGTTTAGGGACAGGTATCCAGTCTCAACTTTAGGGACAGTTAGAGATCGGCAGTGACACAAATCGCTCTGTTAATGTCCACAAAAGTCATTTAAAGGGCTGCAATTTTTTTGGTATTGGTGTGCAGTTTCTGTTCAGTTTAGGGACAGGTATCCAATGTGCTCTAGGGACAGATCTGCAGTGACACAAATCGCTCTGTTAATTCTCCACAAAAGTAATTTAAAGGGCTGGAATTTTTTTGGTATAGGTGTGCAGTGCACTATATAGGGGTGTAATCCACGGTATAATATATTTTGTAATATAGAAAGCATATTATAGTGGATTTGTATTGTGCACTGTGCATCATTGTGACTGGTGTGGTGAGCGTTGCTGCAGCAATACTACAAACAGTGACAAAAGCACTTTTAATGTATTAAAACTAGTGTGATAGACCAGTGGCCCCCCAATACCACATATTGAAGTGGGGGTGTTATCTGAGTATACTTTTACAAATGTATTTGTGTCCTGCAACAATATTGCCTCTTTTGCTGTGTTAAGTCTGATACACACAGTGCCAAACTCCCTGGCCAATTTTTTGAACAACAGGTGTGATAGATCAGTGGCCCCCCAATACCACATATTGAAGTGGGTGTTATTTAACAGTATACTTTTCTAAAAGTGTATTTTAGTCCTGTAAAAATGTGGCCTCTTTTGCTGTGTTAACTCTGCTACACACAGTGACAACAGTTACTGGCCAATTATTTGAACAACTTGTGTGATAGACCAGTGGCCCCCGAATACCACATATTGAAGTGGGGTGTTATCTGAGTATACTTTTACAAGTGTATTTGTGTCCTGCAAATATATTGCCTCTTTTGCTGTGTTAATTCTGATACACACAGTGCCAAACTCACTGGCCAATTTTTTGAACAGCTGGTGTGATAGACCAGTGGCCCCCCAATACCACATATTGAAGTGGGGTGTTATCTGAGTATACTTTTACAAGTGTATTTTTGTCCTGCAACAATATTGCCTCTTTTGCTGTGTTAACTCTGATACACACAGTGCCAATCTCCCTGGCCAATTTTTTGAACAACAGGTGTGATAGACCAGTGGCCCCCCAATACCACATATTGAAGTGGGTGTTATTTAACAGTATACTTTTCTAAAAGTGTATTTTAGTCCTGTAAAAATGTGGCCTCTTTTGCTGTGTTAACTCTGCTACACACAGTGACAACAGTTACTGGCCAATTATTTGTAGAACTGGTGTAATAAACATGTGGCCCCCCAATACCACATATTGAAGCGGAGTGTTATCTGAGTATACTTTTACAAGTGTATTTGTGTCCTGCAACAATATTGCCTCTTTTGCTGTGTTAACTCTGATACACACAGTGCCAAACTCCCTGGTCAATTTTTTGAACAACTTGTGTGATAGACCAGTGGCCCCCGAATACCACATATTGAAGTAGGGTGTTATCTGAGTATACTTTTACAAGTGTATTTGTGTCCTGCAACAATATTGCCTCTTTTGCTGTGTTAATTCTGATACACACAGTGCCAAACTCACTGGCCAATTTTTTGAACAGCTGGTGTGATAGACCAGTGGCCCCCCAATACCACATATTGAAGTGGGGTGTTATCTGAGTATACTTTTACAAGTGTATTTGTGTCCTGCAACAATATTGCCTCTTTTGCTGTGTTAACTCTGATACACACAGTGCCAAACTCCCTGGCCAATTTTTTGAACAACTTGTGTGATAGACCTGTGGCCCCCGAATACCACATATTGAAGTGGGGTGTTATCTGAGTATACTTTTACAAGTGTATTTGTGTCCTGCAACAATATTGCCTCTTTTGCTGTGTTAATTCTGATACACACAGTGCCAAACTCACTGGCCAGTTTTTTGAACAGCTGGTGTGATAGACCAGTGGCCCCCCAATACCACATATTGAAGTGGGGTGTTATCAGAGTATACTTTTACAAGTGTATTTGTGTCCTGCAACAATATTGCCTCTTTTGTTGTGTTAACTCTGGTACACACAGTGCCAAACTCACTGGCCAATTTTTTGAACAACTGGTGTAATAAACATGTGGCCCCCCAATACCACATATTGAAGCGGAGTGTTATCTGAGTATACTTTTACAAGTGTATTTGTGTCCTGCAACAATATTGCCTCTTTTGCTGTGTTAACTCTGATACACACAGTGCCAAACTCCCTGGTCAATTTTTTGAACAACTTGTGTGATAGACCAGTGGCCCCCGAATACCACATATTGAAGTAGGGTGTTATCTGAGTATACTTTTACAAGTGTATTTGTGTCCTGCAACAATATTGCCTCTTTTGCTGTGTTAATTCTGATACACACAGTGCCAAACTCACTGGCCAATTTTTTGAACAGCTGGTGTGATAGACCAGTGGCCCCCCAATACCACATATTGAAGTGGGGTGTTATCTGAGTATACTTTTACAAGTGTATTTGTGTCCTGCAACAATATTGCCTCTTTTGCTGTGTTAACTCTGATACACACAGTGCCAAACTCCCTGGCCAATTTTTTGAACAACTTGTGTGATAGACCTGTGGCCCCCGAATACCACATATTGAAGTGGGGTGTTATCTGAGTATACTTTTACAAGTGTATTTGTGTCCTGCAACAATATTGCCTCTTTTGCTGTGTTAATTCTGATACACACAGTGCCAAACTCACTGGCCAGTTTTTTGAACAGCTGGTGTGATAGACCAGTGGCCCCCCAATACCACATATTGAAGTGGGGTGTTATCTGAGTATACTTTTTACAAGTGTATTTGTGTCCTGCAACAATATTGCCTCTTTTGCTGTGTTAACTCTGATACACACAGTGCCAATCTCCC
The DNA here is from genome assembly GCF_965119305.1 of Pelophylax lessonae. Classification (NCBI taxonomy): domain Eukaryota; kingdom Metazoa; phylum Chordata; class Amphibia; order Anura; family Ranidae; genus Pelophylax; species Pelophylax lessonae. The sequence goes on from NC_138779.1 coordinate 181,182,607, forward strand.
TGGCCAATTTTTTGAACAACTGGTGTGATAGACCAGTGGCCCCCCAATACCACATATTGAAGTGGGGTGTTATTTGAGTATACTTTTACAAGTGTATTTGTGTCCTGCAACAATATTGCCTCTTTTGCTGTGTTAATTCTGATACACACCGCGCCAAACTGACTGGCCAATTTTTTGAACAACTGGTGTGATAGACCAGTGGCCCCCCAATACCACATATTGAAGTGGGGTGTTATCAGAGTATACTTTTACAAGTGTATTTGTGTCCTGCAACAATATTGCCTCTTTTGTTGTGTTAACTCTGGTACACACAGTGCCAAACTCACTGGCCAATTTTTTGAACAACTGGTGTAATAAACATGTGGCCCCCCAATACCACATATTGAAGCGGAGTGTTATCTGAGTATACTTTTACAAGTGTATTTGTGTCCTGCAACAATATTGCCTCTTTTGCTGTGTTAACTCTGATACACACAGTGCCAAACTCCCTGGTCAATTTTTTGAACAACTTGTGTGATAGACCAGTGGCCCCCGAATACCACATATTGAAGTAGGGTGTTATCTGAGTATACTTTTACAAGTGTATTTGTGTCCTGCAACAATATTGCCTCTTTTGCTGTGTTAATTCTGATACACACAGTGCCAAACTCACTGGCCAATTTTTTGAACAGCTGGTGTGATAGACCAGTGGCCCCCCAATACCACATATTGAAGTGGGGTGTTATCTGAGTATACTTTTACAAGTGTATTTGTGTCCTGCAACAATATTGCCTCTTTTGCTGTGTTAACTCTGATACACACAGTGCCAAACTCCCTGGCCAATTTTTTGAACAACTTTTGTGATAGACCTGTGGCCCCCGAATACCACATATTGAAGTGGGGTGTTATCTGAGTATACTTTTACAAGTGTATTTGTGTCCTGCAACAATATTGCCTCTTTTGCTGTGTTAATTCTGATACACACAGTGCCAAACTCACTGGCCAGTTTTTTGAACAGCTGGTGTGATAGACCAGTGGCCCCCCAATACCACATATTGAAGTGGGGTGTTATCTGAGTATACTTTTTACAAGTGTATTTGTGTCCTGCAACAATATTGCCTCTTTTGCTGTGTTAACTCTGATACACACAGTGCCAATCTCCCTGGCCAATTTTTTGAACAACTGGTGTGATAGACCAGTGGCCCCCCAATACCACATATTGAAGTGGGGTGTTATTTGAGTATACTTTTACAAGTGTATTTGTGTCCTGCAACAATATTGCCTCTTTTGCTGTGTTAATTCTGATACACACCGTGCCAAACTGACTGGCCAATTTTTTGAACAACTGGTGTGATAGACCAGTGGCCCCCCAATACCACATATTGAAGTGGGGTGTTATCAGAGTATACTTTTACAAGTGTATTTGTGTCCTGCAACAATATTGCCTCTTTTGTTGTGTTAACTCTGGTACACACAGTGCCAAACTCACTGGCCAATTTTTTGAACAACTGGTGTGATAGACCAGTGGCCCCCCCAATACCACATGTTGAAGTGGGGTGTCATCTGAGTATACTTTCATAAGTGTATTTGTGTCCTGCAACAATATTGCCCCTTTAGCTGCGTTAAGTCTGATACTCACAGTGTCAAACTCCCTGGCCAATTTTTTGAACAACTGGTGTGATAAACCAGTGGCCCCCCAATACCACATATTGAAGTGGGGTGTTATCTGAGTTTACTTTCATAAGTGTATTTGTGTCCTGCAACAATATTGCCTCTTTTGCTGTGTTAACTCTGATACACACAGTGCAAAAATCCCTGTCCCTGGCCAATTTTTTGAAGAACTGATGTGATAAACCAGTGGCCCCCCCAATATCACATATTGAAGTGGGGTTTTATTTAACAGTATACTTTTCTAAGATTGTATTTTAGTCCTGCAAAAAGTTGGCCTCTTTTGCTGTGTTAACTGTGCTACACACAGTGACAACAGTTACTGGCCAATTATTTGTAGAACTGGTGTGATAAACCTGTGGCCCCCAAATATCACATACTGAAGTGGGGTGTTATTTAACAGTATCCTTTTCTAAGATTGTATTTTAGTCCTGCAAAAAGTTGGCCTCTTTTGCTGTGTTAACTGTGCTACACACAGTGACAACAGTTACTGGCCAATTATTTGTAGAACTGGTGTGATAAACCTGTGGCCCCCCAATACCACAGATTGAAGCGGGGTGTTATATACCTTCTTCCAGATATACTGCGATTCTCTAGAGACTTTTGTCACAGGGTAATTTAAAAACATGACAGGCAGAGGAAGAGGCAGACACGTACGCAGGGGTGGTTGGGGTAGGGCAGGAGCAGTAGGCCGGAGCCAAAGTATGAAGTTTAGAAGGCGCGTTCGATTACGTCAAAGGACGCACCAGACTTGGTTGAGTGGCTCAATCAGCCTTCCTCTTCTGCACCCTCCTCATCCTCTCTATCTGCACTCTCTTCACTCTCTGCTGTGTGCACCCCCAAAGACACCCCCACAAACACAACCACCACCACATACCCTCCGCTTGAGTCACTGGAATTATTTTCCGATCAATCACAAGACATTTGCAATGTGCAGCCATTGTTGGCATTGGTTTAGGAAGAGGAGGTAGCAACAGCCGCCACTCAGCAGTCTGATGACAGTACCCAGATCATCCCAAGGAGGTTGGTCCTCGCTGTTGCTGCCTACTCCGAGATCTCGAATGTTAGTGGTGGGGAAGGTGATGTGGATGATGACGTGTCTATGGACGTCACGTGGGTGCCCACAAGAGAGGAAGAGGAGGGGAGTTCAGAGGGAGAGCCGGACCAGCAGATAGGGAGGAGAAGCAGGCAGATCTTGCATTGCACAAGAGGTACAAAGCAGACTGCAAATGTATCAGGAGCGAGCCATCAACCATGTACAGTTACATCTGGCGCTCCCAGGATGCTGGAACATGGCCCTGCAGTGTGGACTTTTTTTTATGTGTCCGTTGCTGACAACAGTTTTGCCATCTGCAGCCTTTGCAGTCAACGCATAATTCGCTGTAAGCCCAACACTCACCTAGGGACGACCGCCTTAAGAAGGCACCTGAACTCCCATCACCAAGCCCGGTGGGCAGGGATAGGCATGGGCAAAGGCTGTGGCGGACATTTTCTAAAGTACAGACCTTAGTGAAGGACACATTTCATAATAAAACCACCAAAAAACACTACTCTCTACTAGGGTTAAGGCCCTTCTCTAAAGATGGATCTATGGGAACCCTGGCCTGCTCTAAAGGGGGATCTATGGGGACCCTGCTCTGAAGTCCCCAAAGATCCCATTTAGAGCAGGCCAGGGTCCCCATAAATCCCTCCTTAGAGCAGGATCCCCCATAGATCTTCCTTTAGAGCAGGTTTCCCCCATAGAGCCGCCTTTAGAGCAGGCCAGGGTCCCCATAGATCCCCTTTTAGAGAAGGGTGCCCATAGATGCCCCTTTAGAGAAGGGTCCCTATAGAATCTATGGGGACCCTTCTCTAAAGGGGATCTATGTGGACCCTTGTCTGCTCTAAAGGGATTCTATGGGGAACCCTGCTCTAAAGGGGACCTATGGGGACCCTGGCCTAGCCTGCTCTAAAGGAGGATCTATGGGGACCCTGCTCTAAAGGGGGATCTATGGGGACCCTTCTCTAAAGGGGGATCTATGCCATAGATCCCCCTTTAAAACAGGGTCCCCATAGATCCCGCTATAGAGCAGGCTAAAGTCCCCATAGAGCCCCCTTTTAGAGCAGGGTCCCCATACATCCCCTTTAGAGAAGGGTCCCCATAGAACCCCCTTTAGAGAAGTGTCCGACCCTGCTCTAAAGGGGGTTCTATGAGGCCCCTTCTCTAAAGTGGATCTATGGGGACCTTGGCCTGCTCTAAAGGGGGATCTTTGGCATAAATCCCCTTTTAGAGCAGGGTCCCCATAGACCCCCCCTTTAGAACAGGCCAGGGTCCCACTCCCATTATAGATCCCCTTAACCACTTGCCGACCGCCGCACGACTATCTACGGCGGCGGTCATCCCCTCACAGGCAAAGTGACGTAGGTCTACGTCGCTCGCCTGTGAGGGTTTAGGGAGCGAGCGCGCGCCGCCGGAGGCGCGCTCCCGCTCCCGCGTGGTCACGGACCCCCCCGCGCGTGTGACCGGCGGACCCGATCGCCGCCGGCCACTCTGCGATCGGCGGGGGAGAGGGAGAAAGTCAGGCAGCTTGTGTAAACAAGCTGCCTGTCATTCTCCTCTCTGTATGAGAGATGATCACATGGATCTACTATGTAGATCCATTGATCACTCTGCATACAGTTGAAGCCACAGCCAATCACAGTTAGAATCACGCCCCTAGGGACACACACAGCCCCTCCCTCTCAAATAAAGTTAACCCCTTCACTACCAGTGTATTTTTACAGTAACAGTGCATATATATAGCACTGATTACTGTAGAAATGTCACTGGTAACCCCAAAAGTGTCAAAAATGTCAGTCAAGGGTCCGATCTGTCCGCCGCAATGTCGCAGTACCGCAAAAAAAATCGCAGATCGCCGCCATTACGCGTTAAAAAAAAAAACAACAAAAATGACAAAAATCTTTCCCTTTGTTAGTAAACGCAATAACTTTTGCGCAAACCAATCAAAATACGCTTTTTGCGATTTTTTTTACCAAACATAGGTAGCATAAAACAAATTGGCCGAAAATATTAAAAAATTGTGATTTTTACATTTTTTTTGGGGGGAATTTCATATAAAAAAAAGGGAAAAATATTGCTATTTTTGCAAAATTTACGCTCTTTTTTTGTTTATAGCGCGTGATCAAAAAATCGCACAGGTGATCAAATACCGCCAAAAGAAAGCTCTGTTTGTGGGAAAAAAAGGACGCCAAATTCGTTTAGGTACAGCGTCGCACGACCGCGCAATTGTCCGTTAAAGTCACGCAGTGCCGAATCGCAAAATACCCTCTGGTCGTTTAGCAGCCAAATCCTCCGGGGCTTAAGTGGTTAAAGCAGGGCAGGCCAGGGCAGGTCCCTTCCTCCCCCATAGAATCCTCTTAATAAATCACTTGACTTTAATACAGTTCTTATTACTTTTCCTACCTTAGGCTGCCACTGTCTCGAGTCATCCAGCCTCTCCAGTCCATTCCCCAGTACAGAATCCAGTCCCCCTGCTTTAGGAAGAATATATTCGGAATGACAGTGTTCTCCCACGCTGCAGACAATGCACAGAGAGACTCTCACAGACAGCCCCTCCCTCCCCCAGCCAGGGCCCAGACAGAGAGATCACTCCGCAGCCGCGCAGGCAACAGGTGTCTCTCGCCAGCTCCAATCCACTTGTGGGCGGCGACGGCCAGAGATAGAGCCGAGCTGAAGGAGGGACTCGGCAGGACTCGGAAAAGGCTGAGCCGAGGGAGACCAGAGGTGGCGAGGCCCCTGCCCCCGAGCCATCGCATCGGGTCGGGGATTGGACTTGTGACTCCTGACGTGAGTCTCCAAAAGTCAGCGGCGGTGCGGCGGACTCACCAAGGACCGCTCACGGACACCAGTGTCCGTGAGCGGACACCTTGCTGACCCCTGCCGGTGGGAGCATCACCATCAGAACCCACAAAGCCACACTCCAGGCTCTCACCGTCCAGCCTATTCTCCTTCTCCTCTCTCCTCACCTTTGTCCTCAACACCACCTTCCATGATTCCATCGTCACATTGTTCTGGAAAAAGGCAGGCTTCTGTGGCCCAAATGTTGGAGTGGAAAAAAATGATGATGCCGGAAAACCCTCTTGTCCAACGTTTGACTGCTGGCTTGTTGGAACTGATAGCCCGCCAACTATTGCCATATCAACTGGTGGACTCGGAGGCCTTTCGTAAATTTGTGGCCATTGGAACACCACAATGGAAGGTCGCAGGCAGGAAATATTTCTCGCAGAAGGGCATTCAAGAGCTGTAAGGCCATGTTCAGCGGCAAGTGAATATATCTCTGGCACACAGTGTTGGTGCCAAGATACATCTGACCACAGACACATGGTCTAGCAAACACGGGCAGGGAAGGTATATCACTTTTATTGCCCACTGGGTGAACCTTCTGACGGCCGTCAAGCATGTAAACCATGGCATCCGTGTAGATTTGGTTGTACCGCCACGGATTGCATGAAAGCCTTCCTCTTCTTCTCCTCCTCCTCCTCCATCCTCCCTCTCCTCCTCAGCTGACTCCTCCTTTTCCGCTGCTACCGTCACTTCCGCTGCGCCATCCAAGATCCCCAGAACCTATTCCACATGCCAGGTGAGACGTTGCCATGCTGTGCTGCGTCTGTTGTGCCTGGAAGCCAAGAGCCACACTGGTCCTGCACTCCTTTCAGCTTTGCGTTCACAGGCAGATCAGTGGCTGACACCATTGAATTTGACAGTTGGTAAAGTGGTGTGCGAAAACGGTGCCAATCTGCTGAGCGCGCTGAAACAGGGCAAAATAACACATGTGCCATGCATGGCACACGTCCTGAACTTGGTCGTGCAGCGATTCGTTGCCAAATACCCTGGGGTCCAGGACATCTTGCGGCAGGCCAGGAAAATCTCGGGCCATTTCAGAAGATCTTACACAGCCATGGCACGCCTTGCTGACATTCAGCGGCAACACAACCTGCCCGTCAGGTGCCTTATTTGTGACTGCCCAACGCGGTGGAACTCAATGTTGCATATGCTTGATAGGCTGCTCCAGCAGAAACGTGCAGTTAACGACTACCTGTACGAACTCTGCGGCAGGACAGGTTCTGGGGAGCTTGGGTTTTTTTCACCTCGCCAGTGGCTGCTCATGCGCGACGCATGCAGACTTTTGCAGCCATTCAATGAGTTTACCAAACTGGTCAGTCACGGCCAGGGCGCCATCAGTGACATCATACCTTACGCCTTCTTTCTGGAGCATGCATTGTGTCGTGTCATTGATCAAGCCGTCGAGGAGCAGGAGCAGGAAGATGAGGAAGTCGCAATGTTGGATGAATTCCCAGTGGGTGCTACTCCATCTGAGACAAGTCAACAGCAGGAGTCTGAAGAGGAGTCAGAGAAGGATGGTGCTGGGGGGATGAGGAGGAGCAAGAAGAGCATGCTTTAAACCTTTCTGGGATCCCTGGTGTTATCCATGGATGGGGGGAGGAGAACGAGGACGACATTATCCTGGATGATGAGCTGGAAGCAGGCCACTACACCGCTTCCAGTTTAGTACAAATGGAGGCCTTTATGCTCCAGTGTTTTAAGGGGGACTCCCGTATAAAAAGCATAAAGGCCAAGGACCAGTACTGGGTGACAACGTACTTAGACCCCCGGTACAAACAAAAAATGGCGGAAATGTTACCACAATCACAGAGGGCAGTCAGAATGCAGCACTTCCAGGCCTTGCTGCGGGAAATGCTGCATTCTACTTTTGCGTGCGCTGGTAGAGGAATTTTCAGTCACACAGAGACAGTTGCGGGTAGCAATCCAACAGCGACTGCAAGAAGAGGGCGGTTTGAAGATGTCTTGGTCACGTCAGATATGAGATCCTTCTTTCAGCCGAACCATCGACAGCTGTACTCCGGATCCAGCATCAGGGAACGCCTAGACTGACTGGTTTCAGACTACAACTGGTTAATGGCCGATGTGGATGCTCTGAGGAGTGATGCACCCCAGGACTACTGGGTGGGAAGGCTTGACCTCTGGCCAGAGCTTGCACAATTTGCAATGGAAATGTTGGCTTGCCCCCCGTCCAGTGTCCTGTCCGAAAGGACGTTGAGCGCAGCAGGGGGGATCGTGACCGATAAGCACAATCGCCTAGCTCATGACAGTGTAGACTACCTCACATTTATAAAAATGAATGAGGCATGTCTCTCTGAGGAATTCAACGAATGTGACCAGTAGACCATGTTTAAATGAAATTCCTCATGCCAGGCCACAAATATCCGCCAGACCGCCATCCACCCACAACAATTCCTGGTCCTTGTCTTCGCTAAATACAGCGGCATAAAAGGCATTTCATGTCCATAGAATGCCAAATTTTCGGGGCCTTTCAGGGCCGACAATTATTTTTTCTGTGAATGCCTAATGTACCTCCAGCCACCAAATACTACGTTCTTTGCTGTCAGGTAAACCCATGTGGTCTAATTTTGTGGGCCTATACTGGCTGACACTTACTTCTGTATCCTGTGAATGCCTAATGTACCTTCAGCCACAGAATACAACGTTCTTAGCTGTCAGGTAAACGCATGTGGGCTAATTTTTGGGGCCTGGAATGGCTGACACTTAAAAATTTATCCTGTGAATGCCTAATTTTTTAGATTGGAAATGAAAATCAATGGGTCTGTAAAGGTTCCGCAAAATTGTGGAATGGATGCGGACCCATTTTACAGATGTGTGAATGGACCCTATATGTATTTGACATGTATTTACCGGCTGCTGTCAGTTCTGGCTGATTTATGAAAAAAAAAAAAATAATTTTTGCTATAAAAAAAAAATAAAAAATTTTAGGGCAACTATTCCAATTGCAATACTTCTGTTATGACATTGTCCATGTGCTGGGACTATTTGTGCAAAGCTAGTACGTCTTTTGTGGCTGCAAATATGACCTAAAGGTTTTTAAAGTTCGCCTCCCATTAAAGTCAATGGTGCCTGCCGTGAACTCTTAGTTCGCGGACTTTTGAGAAAATTTGCGGCTGACGTTCGCGAACCGCCCCGGCCGATGTTCGTCCATCACTACTAACTACTGGCCTAATCTCTATTGTCACACACTATACACGGCTGCCATGAAAGCAGCAGCCTTATATAGGATGGGGGGTGGACATAGCGCCTGAGCCATGATTGGCTAAAGGCACCCTGCCTTTGGGCAATCATGGCTCTGACAGGACATTGTGCTGTGATTGTCCAAATCATACAGGTCAGGTGCATGCTTTGGCCAATCACAAGCACTTAATGCACTGCGATCGCACAGTGCATTATGGGGCACTTGTCAAAAGGCGAATTTCCCCCCCAAGTGCCCCGATTGTTCGTGTGTTCAGTGAACACACAAACATCCAATGTTTGAGTCGAACGTATGTTTGACTCAAACATAAAGCCTTACTACATAGCCAAACATAAACATCCTTACTACATAGCCCTCGGCTGATATGTAGCCCAAGTGTGCCTGTGGACAGTGGATGACAGCCAGGGGAGGACTGGGCCAGGGGGCAGGGGGGCAATTGCCCCCTGCGTCGCTCTGATGCCCCATAAAAAGGCTGCCCCACTTCTGCCACAGACATGCCTAAAGGATTCTTGAGTGTGGGTTGAAGGCAAGGACAAAGCGCAGGCCTCCCCCCTCCCTCCCAGCATGGATAGTGTAAACTGTGTCTGAACAGAGGCCAGTTCCATGCCCCACTGGAGACTCTTCTGCCCTGTCCCAGCCCTCCCCAACCTCCCCCTACTGGCCAGGTCGGAAACACGGATTCAGCCGGTAAGTAGAGAGTATCTGGAGCAGGGCTTCGGCTTGAAATGGGAGGTCAGGAGGAGGATTCGGAGAGTGGGAGGTGGGTGAGGGAGAGTGGGAGGGGGGCCGAGTTGCTGCACCATGGGCCTCTGGTTTTTACTTGCCCCCTGGGCTGAAAGTTGCCAGTCTGCCCCTGATGACAGCCCAATGGAAGGCTTTGGCTATGGCGGCCTGGGGCTGGTATTAGAGAGGCTGTCCAAAGACCCTGACTTTGGGTGTAATTTGGAGTGGTGGTTAGAGGAGATCTTGAAATACAGAGAATAAATGCTAAATGTCTTGGAAGTGCTCTGGGCACTGGAAGACTTGGAGTTTCTAGCCAGTCAGGAATGGGAGGTGGAGATCGCCTACAGATGGCTGCTAGACTCTGCTCATCGCCAGGGCTGGGTTCCCTTTGCCTGGGACTATCCAGAAGTGCCAACCAACAGTCCTGAAATCCCAGCTGAAGTTCCAGCAATGGGGCAGCTAGGCCCTAAACAGAGTCTAGAGTCCCAAAGTCTGTGCGTCTTGGGGAGACATGGACTTGAATCCAAAGTACATTACTCCCAGGGTCCCCCCAGCATACACCTCACAAAAAGTAGTGTTCCCTTAAAAGCTAGGGCTCATAGTCAGTAGGCAAGAGGCTATCTGCAGCTCCTTCCAAAAGCCTCTGTCCTCAGTGGGTCTGTCACAGCGCCTGAGACTTCCTCTCAGGCAAGATGTCCCCAACTGGCCATGGCTGCTTGACAGGAACTATACGCCGACCCGGGAGGCAACACCTCTCCCCTAGGTCCGGTCTTCTCCCTTGCTTCATGGTGACTGACTCTGCCAAGGCAGACAAGATGGTGTCCTTCCTTTCTTTTTCCCCAGAGGATACTGGGTGTGTAGTTCTTCCCAATATAGACTGCTATGGGGCCGTTTAGTTATAGGGTCTACATAATTGCAGAGTAACGGTATCCCAGAAGAGCCCCCACGTGTAGCGCTACCCCCGAAGGAGCCGCTTGAATATAATTTGTTCTGCACTTTACCTCTCAACCCAAAGAACAGTCCCAGCCCCTCTGGCACATCTAGTAAGAATGTTAGTGCAAACACCACCAATAAAAGACACTCGTTATAGTAAAACACAGAAATGGTCTTTACTGTTAAGTTTCTTTGAGGTGGTTACAAACAGTAGCAGTATATCTGAAGTAAATAACTGTAAAGTAATGATTGAGGATCAAGAGCAATATAACTCAATGGTCCTGTCAGGCTGCTTTCAGGGGATTCCTCAACAATGAATAGCCCAGAGACCAGAGGCAAACACTTTAATAACAAGAGATCACAGAATGGGGACTGTTTAGTGGCCATTTAGTGATGGGGACTACGTGTCCCATGATCCTTTGCTGCAGCCTGCAGTGTCTGCTGATTGAATCTTTTCCTCCTGCCAATGAGGATGCAGGGGAGGGAGCATAACCGGCAGTTGCCTGTGCGAGTGCCACTCACACACTGTGCTGTGTGAAGAGGAGAGGGAGGGGGAGAAATCCCCCACGGGAGCGGACAGGCTCTCTCTCTTTCTGAGAGTCTGGGAGTAATGTCTGGCGGTGGCTGGGGGGAGATGCGGCCCGTGGTCACCGACTACACACTCCCCCTACCAAAGAGCCTTTGGTCCTCCAAAGGAAGTTGAAGTCCTTTACCTTATACATGCTGTCAAAAATACACACGGAAGGAAACAGGTTAATGTACACATGAAAACAAAACATTTGCATTTGTATAAGACCCTGGCAGAGGAACCGCCCAACAATTAGCATAGGAAGGAAGGTTGTCCTGTCTTCAGGCCATCTTGATTGGAATGGCTCAGCTAGCTGTGCCAGGGGGTGAGTCAGGATTGCCCTCCACCAAATCTGCAGTGAAAGGATCAGACACATTGAGTCCTTTGAGAAGTAAAGTTAACTTCATCGGAGCTCTCATCCAACACATCACAGGTCAGTCTTTTGGAAGAGTGACTAACTCTTAGCTCTCTCTGCTCCCCTGGTTCAGGCATGGTAAGCTCACTAGCCCTTTCTACCTGCCTGACTGTTTCAGATCAGCTTCCTGCAGATCAGCTTCTTCCTGTTTTACAATAGGTCCTTCTTCCTCCACTGTGGAAGGGTGAGAGACTTCTGGCCCACAAGCTGGCGGGGAAGGTAAGGGATCTTAGCTGAAGACAACAGGAATTAACAGTCGTTTTACAAGATCTGCGTTTGTCCCTACGATCAGAGAATTTCCTAGGGACCCTGGTAACTGAGGACACACAATGGCCAGTGTGTCAAAGTTCTGAGGCTGTCCAACCCATGGATTACATGATAACTTGATCTGCAGGTAACCGTCACAAGGGTAGTCCTCTGTTTGAATACCCTGGATCTGTATGTCTTTCAACTCCCGCAGAGGTATATACAACAGATACTTTTCATGAGTTTTTCATTAATGAATGCAATGTTTTACCTCTGCGATTTCCACGCACTCGCCATTGTCTGCTTCATCACCATGAAAATATGGGTGATTAATGTGCATTCCCGGTGGGTGACATGTGCGATTGGTCGGCACATAAGAGCTTCCCAGGTGTCCTTTTGCAGATTGACATGAACTACCATATTGACCGTGTTATATACCTGTATTCGCAATCTCCAAATTTTAGGACATGTCCACCAAAAAAGGTTTCATGTCTCCCAGTTCCAAACAGCCTTGGAAACAGGAAGCCATCTGGGTTCTATGCTTTCCTGAGCCATTATTCTGATACAAAAATACAGATAGTGAGTAAGAATTAACAATATGCAGACTTACTATATTCTTAGTCAACTAGTAAGACAGTTTTAAAGTGATATAAGTGGTATCCTTAAAGTAGAACTAAACTAAAGGCAAAGTTTTCTTTTTCTTTTTGGATAGTGTAAGGAAAGATTATACCCTTTGTCAGATTTTTTTTTTGGCCTTCTGTGTCCTATTAGGGACATAAAAAATATCCCTCCAAGGTGAGGGAATCCCTGGTTGTTACCAGAATCAGTGTTCCCATTGGAAGATTTCTCCTCCATTCCGGTTCTGGTGACAACTGACAACCCAAAATTTGTGATTTTCTTTTATTTTCACTTTTGGTAGTAATGGTAAACAGGGTATTGCTGTCTGTGTCCCATTACATATTTACTAAGGAAAGCCGGCTATGGCTCCTTGCAGCTTCACACATAGCATACTCGAGTCACGCTCCACTTTGTAAATTGACCTGCAGCCTTCTGGAACCTGTGCCTTCCCCAGTTGGTTGCAGGCAGGATGAGGAGGGGGAGAAATTTTACTCAAATTGCCTAGGCAGTCGAAAAGGAAGTGGAAGTGGGTACCTACTAAAATAGGCACCCCATTCAAAACCCTCCATAAGTGGGAGAGGGAGGAGAAAGGAGGTATTATAGCAAAACTTCCCTTTTAAGGTGAAGTTCCTCTTTGAAGATGAAGCATTGTGTCATTTACATTTTTGCCTTGGCAGCTTCACCCCTCCTGCTCCACCATGCTTGAGTACCAACTCTGTTTACAGTACATTGAAAAATAGAAGGTTGAAGGCTACTGAGATCATGTCGAGAGGGAGCAATGGGGGTAGACATATGCCGGTTTTCGGTAATTCGATATATCGCGGTATTGCATAGCCACGGTATTGTTATTGTGGCATTTTTAAAATACCGAGTTTCTCTGTCAAGTCTGCCTGACTTGTGAATTGATACATTTCAGTGAGCTGGATGACTCATTCACTCACACAGCTAACACCTATCAGCATTAAGGCCCCATGCACACGGGACGTTTTTAACGCTGCTGTAAGCAGCGTCAGGCGTTTTCTTTTTGCAGCCTAAAAACGCCCCTCCATGTTATTCTATGGCCTCATGCACACTCAGACGTTTTTGAGCTGTAAGTGGCTTAGACGTTTTTAGGCTGCAACAAGAACCCACCACCTGCGCGTTCTGAGGACCAGCGTTACAGCGTTAAAAACGCCTGACGCTGCTAAAAGCTGAATAACTTTGCTATAACGTTGCTTAACGTGCGTTAAGCCACGTTATACGTTTTTTTTTCTTCCATTCAAAATCAATGGTTCCCTATGGGATCCTATTGATTTGAATGGAGGTCGCACCGCAACACCGCAAGTCGGATCCGACTTGCGGGGTGACTTGCGCTGTGGGAATCTTGAGGGGGAACGCCACACCAAAATGGGAAAAAAACGGCGTGGGGTCCCCCCCAGGGTTCCAAACCAGGCCCTTCGGGTCTGTTATGGAATTTGAGGGTAGCCCCATGCCGAAAAAACGGCATGGGGTCCCCCCCAAAATCCATACCAGACCCTTAACCGAGCATGCAGCCCGGCAGGCCAGGAAAGGGGAGGGGACGAGCGAGCGGCCCCACCCCCCCTGGACCACACCAGGCCACATGCCCTCAACATGGGGGGGTGTTGGTGCTTTGGGGCAGGGGGAGCTCTGCACCCCCCACCTCAAAGCACCTTGCCCCCATGTTGATGAGGACAAGGGCCTCATCCCCACAACCCTGGCCGGTGGTTGTGGGGGTCTGCGGGCAGGGGGCTCATCGGAATCTGGAAGCCCCCTTTAACAAGGGGGCACCCCAGATCCCGGACCCCCTCCCTATGTGAATGGGTATGGGGTACACTGTACCCCTACCCATTCACCCCATAAAAGGCAGTGTATGGAAATAACGACAAGAGACGTTTTGGAAAGTTTATTAAAAATCTTCATCCGACTCTTCTTGTCTTCTCCTCTCCGGGGTCTTCTGCTCTTTTGCTGTCCGCCCTTCTTGTCTTCTCCTCTCCGGGGTCTTCTGCTCTTTTGCTGTCCGCCCTTCTTGTCTTCTCCTCTCCGGGGTCTTCTGCTCTTTTGCTGTCCCCCTCTTCTTGTGTTCTTGTCTCCGGGGTCTTCTGCTGTCCCCTCTTCTGCTGTCCTCTCTTTTCTTCTCCTCTCCGGTCTTCTGCTCTTTTGCTGTCGGCTGTCGGCTGTCTTCTTCCTCCGGTCCTCCTCCTCCGACGTCTCCGCTGATTATGCCTATCTCCGGTCTCTTCAGCTTATTATATAGCCATTAGGGGCGTGGCCCCGATGACGTCATCTGGAGACCCCGCCCCCTCATGTCACAGATGACGTCATCTGTGACATGAGGGGGCGGGGTCTCCAGATGACGTCATCGGGGCCACGCCCCTAATGGCTATATAATAAGCTGAAGAGACCGGAGATAGGCATAATCAGCGGAGACGTCGGAGGAGGAGGACCGGAGGAAGAAGACAGCCGACAGCCGACAGCAAAAGAGCAGAAGACCGGAGAGGAGAAGAAAAGAGAGGACAGCAGAAGAGGGGACAGCAGAAGACCCCGGAGACAAGAACACAAGAAGAGGGGGACAGCAAAAGAGCAGAAGACCCCGGAGAGGAGAAGACAAGAAGGGCGGACAGCAAAAGAGCAGAAGACCCCGGAGAGGAGAAGACAAGAAGGGCGGACAGCAAAAGAGCAGAAGACCCCGGAGAAGACCCCGGAGAGGAGAAGACAAGAAGAGTCGGATGAAGATTTTTAATAAACTTTCCAAAACGTCTCTTGTCGTTATTTCCATACACTGCCTTTTATGGGGTGAATGGGTAGGGGTACAGTGTACCCCATACCCATTCACATAGGGAGGGGGTCCGGGATCTGGGGTGCCCCCTTGTTAAAGGGGGCTTCCAGATTCCGATGAGCCCCCTGCCCGCAGACCCCCACAACCACCGGCCAGGGTTGTGGGGATGAGGCCCTTGTCCTCATCAACATGGGGGCAAGGTGCTTTGAGGTGGGGGGTGCAGAGCTCCCCCTGCCCCAAAGCACCAACACCCCCCCCATGTTGAGGGCATGTGGCCTGGTGTGGTCCAGGGGGGGTGGGGCCGCTCGCTCGTCCCCTCCCCTTTCCTGGCCTGCCGGGCTGCATGCTCGGTTAAGGGTCTGGTATGGATTTTGGGGGGGACCCCATGCCGTTTTTTCGGCATGGGGCTACCCTCAAATTCCATAACAGACCCGAAGGGCCTGGTTTGGAACCCTGGGGGGGACCCCCACGCCGTTTTTTTCCCATTTTGGCGTGGAGTTCCCCCTCAAGATTCTCACAGCGCAAGTCGCCCCGCAAGTCGGATCCGACTTGCGGTGTTGCGGTGCGACCTCCATTCAAATCAATAGGCTCCCATAGGGAACCATTGATTTTGAATGGAAGAAAAAAAAACGCTGCTAAAAGCAACGTGGCAAAACGTGCAATAACGCCAATGGAAAAAGCTACTGAAAGCACGTTTTTACAGCTGCTTTTTCCGGCGTCAGAACTAACTTTGACGTACGTTTTTTCTAACGCCCCGTGTGCATGGGGCCTAAGTCTCCCAGTAACTATAAACAAAAATGATTACATTTGTATCTTTTCCTTCCCTCTGCCAGGGAGAAAGGAAGTTTAACCTCTTAAAGACTGGATCTTTTTCTGACACTTGTTGTTTGCAAGTTAAAATCAGTTTTTTTTGCTAGAAAAGTACTTAGAACCCCCAAACATTTTATATATTTTTTTAGCAGAGACCCTACAGAATAAAATGGCGATTGTTGTAATATTTTATGTCACACTGTATTTGCGCAGCAGTCTTTCAAACGCAATGATTAGACTTTAATGAATAATAAAAAAAAAAAAAACGTAACAGTAAAGTTATCCCAATTTTTTTTTTTTTTTGTTACACAGAGAATCGTGATCTTTATTCCAAGCTAAAAAATCGTGATTCTCATTTTGGCCAGAATCGTGCAGCTCTAATAAATATATATATATATATATATATATATATATATATATATATATATATATATATATATACACACACACACACGCATAGCAGCCCACATTACATTATTATATAGCCATCAAGCAGTGTCTACAAAAAATGCAGAAAGCTTGCCAGAGCAGGAACTGCAGGTTAGTCGCATGGTGCAAAAGCAGGATGGATTTCAAGGCCACTGAATTTTAAAAAAATGCTGCATGCACCTTTTTTCTGCGGAAAATGAGGGCATAGCAGCCCGTTCAAATCAACGGGCTGCTATGCCTGTGCAAATGTGGGCCGCCAACCCGCATACATGTGAACCACCAACCCGCATACATGTGAACCACCAACCCGCATACATGTGAACCACCAACCCGCATACATGTGAACCAGGCCTAAAGCAATAGTAAAGTCATTTATAAACAACACCTCCTTCAGGTTTAACCACTTCTTGACCACAAGGATTTGCCCTCTTAATGACCAGGCCATCGGATCGGAGCCGAGCGCCAGGACCAGTTATCACCAGTTAGGCCAGACACTGCTTGATGACCTATTTTAGGCCTGGTTCACAGAGTCTGTACTGACTGACTATATAATAATGTGCATAAGTGAACCAAAGCCCCTAAATTCAGCAATGAAATTGAAGTGAGGTGGAAATTTAATAATTTAAATTTAATAATAGAATACCGTGATAATACCGTATACCGTGGCAAAACCTTAATCAATTAATCGCAGCATGAAAATCTGATACCGTCACAAGCCTAAATGGGGGAAATGGGCTGCTTGAGAGAATTACTTAAACAACTTCATAACTTTTATTGTAAACATTGAAAATGAATTGCACCATGGTGCCTGTAGCTTCAGAGGTTATTTAGGGTGTGTTTTAAAGCTCATTTACTACTTGTTAAGAATATGTAAATACTTGAGTGTCTGTCAGGAGAGTGAGCGCTCCTGCTCCATCATAACTGTTGGCTCCAGTGTCCTGGTTTGGGCAATGATGCATTTTCCCTGTCTGTCCACCTGCAAAGTGATTGGTGTTGCCAGTCTCTGGGTGGAGACCAAATCTGATTTAGGCCAGCCAAGCCTGCAGTCTCATGCTTGTGTTATTGTATTTGTTACACGTGTTCCAAGCTCCCTGTTTGTCTTCCGTGCTCTACTAGATTGGATTCCCGCACTGATGATCTTGGATCAGATATCGACTACTCCCTGAACTTTGCCTGCCTTTTGATTACAGCTTTGTCCCTAACTATTCTGAACCTTGCCTGCCTTGTACCTTGGCTGTCATGGAACCACTCTGCCTGTCTGCCCACTGCAAGTACCTGTTTGCTTTGCTCAGTTTGTGCATGCCCTAGAGTGGTAGCCAGGCACTATAGCAATGTGTATAAGTCCTTAGTGCAACCAAGTACCGGTAGGCCTACTTGCCTTATGGGAAAGGGGGCTGCTAAAGGTGAAGAACACAGAAGCTATAGCTATAGTGTCTGACCACCTGCGTTAGGGGTAAGCGTGATAACGTGCAAATCTTGGCCACAGATTCACTTTTAGAAAAAAAATCAAAGCAGCTAGCAGCTTAAGTTTGTTGTGTCTGGGCAGGGCAGGCAGACTGTTAGCAGATCACCATCTTTACTAATTACACAATCTACCTACTCCAATTGCGCCTAATATCTCTTA
This sequence comes from Pelophylax lessonae, assembly GCF_965119305.1. Taxonomy (NCBI): domain Eukaryota; kingdom Metazoa; phylum Chordata; class Amphibia; order Anura; family Ranidae; genus Pelophylax; species Pelophylax lessonae. The sequence goes on from NC_138779.1 coordinate 181,200,496, forward strand.
AAGCAGAAATGCCATAACATTGACAGTGCATTTTAAACTTGGTGCGAGAAACGCGCACAGAACTTGGTTTTCCCATACTGTGTTCTGGTGTGAACGGTCCATGAGCATAGCGAAGGGCGGGGACAGCTATGAGATCAGAGCATGGTCGGTGGGAGGAGCCTTAGCATCTTCACATACACTAGAGAAACATTATTCCCAGAGGTGGTGCTAGGGGGTTGTGAACCGCACCCGGATGACAACCACCAGAGGAGTAACACCCAGGGCCGTCTTTAACTTGGGCCAAAAGCCCGCACCAGTGGCAGAACTACTAGCAGTTCCAGATTAACTGGCTTCCCCTTGGACATTACAAGTTTACCAAGTCCCGCCTGTCAAAATGATGCTGCTGAGCTGAATAGCCAGTGGTAGGTCTGCGGTCTCTGACTGTCTCCAGAAGTAGGTCTGCAGTCTTTGACCATTTCCTGTAGTAGGTCTGCAGTCTTTGACCATCTACAGTAGAAGATCTGCAGTCTCTGACCAACTCCCATAGTAGGTCTGCAGTCTCTGACCATCTCCTGTAGTATTTCTGCAGGGGGGCCCCAAGAAAATATTTGCCCAGGTCCAATCAATATTAAAAATAGCCCTAGTAACACTATGAAGTATGAAGTGGTACCAGACTGCATCATTTACAGAGGCCTGTTTGGGATGCTCACTTGATCGTGCGCTACCAGCTCGATACTAGTCTGTCCAGCACCCTGCAGGGCACTGAGGCAGGCTACACAGGAGAGAACCCGCACCAGGTGACACCAGGTGACACCAACCCTAGTGAGGACCCTAATGATGACACTGATTATTCCTGTATGCTGAGGTGGCTGGAGTGGGTCTGCAGCCAGTTGCAGCTTATAGAGCGGTGGCAGTCTCAGCACAGGATATTCAGAAACTGCAAGAGTGAATTTTTTAAAGAGTTGAGCTTTAAAATGCTTGAAAAAAAGATATATTTATAGATAGATACTTATATTCAATATTAAATATTACTATTTAAAAAAAACAAAGTATATACAGTATATATATATACACACAGTATCTCACACAAGTGAGTACACCCCTCACATTTTTGTAAATATTTTATTATATCTTTTTATGTGAAGAAATGACACTTTGCTACAATGTAAGGTAGTGAGTGTACAGCTTGTATAATAGTGTACATTGCTGTCCCCTCAAAATAACTCAACACACAGCCATTAATGTCTAAACCCCTGGCAACAAAAGGGAGCACACTTTTGTTGAAATGTCCAAATTGAGTCCAAAGTTTCAATATTTGGTGTGGCCAAAATTATTTTCCAGCACTGCCTTAGCCCTCTTGGGAATGGAGTTCACTAGAGCTTCACAGGTTGCCACTGGAGTCCTCTTCCACTTCTCCATGACGACATCACAGAGCTGGTGGATGTTAAAGACCTTTCGCTCCTCCATCTTCCGTTTGAGGATGCTCCACAGATGCTCAATAGGGTTTAGGTCTGGAGACATGCTTGGCCAGTACATCACCTTACCCTCAGCTTCTTTAGCAAGGCAGTGGTCTTCTTTGAGGTGTGTTTGGGGTTATTATTATGTTGGAATCCTTCCCTGTGGCCGTATCTCCGAAGGGAGGGGATCATGCTCTGCTTCAGTATGTCACAGTACATGTTGGCATTCATGGTTTCCCTCAATGAACTGTAGCTCCCCAGTGCTGGCTGCACTCATGCAGTCCCAGACCATGACACTTCCACCACCATGCTTGACTGTAGGCAAGACAAACTTGTCTTTGTACTCCTCACCTGGTTGCCGCCACACATGCTTGACACCATCTGAACCAAATAAGTTTATCTTGGTCTCATCAGAACACAAGACATGGTTCCAGTAATCCATGTCCTTAGTCTGCTTGTCTTCGGCAAACTGTTTGCGAGCTTTCTTGTGCATCATCTTTAGAAGATGCTTACTTCTGGAACGACAGCCATGCAGATAAATTTGATGCAGGGTGCGACGTATGGTCTGAGCACTGACATGCTGACCCCAACCCCTTCCACCTCTGCAGCAATGCTGGCAGCGCTCATACCTCTATCTCCCAAAGACAACCTCTGGATATGACGCTGAGCACGTGCACTCATCTTCTTTGGTCGACCATGGCGAGGCCTGTTTTGAGTGGAACCTGTCCTGTTAAACAGCTGTATGGTCTTGGCCACCATTCTGCAGCTCAGTTTCAGGGCCTTTGTAATCTTCTTATACGTCATCTTTATGTAGAGCAATGATTATTTTTTTTCAGCTCCTCAGAAAGTTCTTTGCCATGAGGTGCCATGTTGAACTTCCAGTGACCAGTATGAGAGAATGAGAGCGATAACACCAAGTTTACCAAGTTTAACGCACCTGCTCCCCATTCACATCTGAGAGCTTGTAACACTAACATAGGGGTGTACTCACTTTTGTTGCCAGCGGTGTAGACATTAATGGCTGTGTGTTGAGTTATTTTGAGGGGACAGCAAATTTACACTGTTATACAAGCTGTACACTCACTACATTGTAGCAAAGTGTAATTTCTTCAGTGTTGTCACAAAAAAATATAATAAAATATTTACAAAAATGTAAGGGGTGTACTAACTTTTGTGAGATACTGTGTGTGTGTGTGTATATATATATATATATATATATATATATCTTTATACAAATTAACATTTATTCCTTTAATACTTGACAAAGGATTACTGGAGCCCTATGAATTAGCTAAAAATTCAGCACAGTGCACGACTTGTGGTTCCATTTGTCTGACTGAAAGTTCAGACTGAGCTTGAGCCAATACAGGTTATTTTTAAAAGGAAAATAAAATGGATTTGGGGACTTTTTATATTTTTTATTTTATTTTTATTTTTTTTTAAATATTTATTTTACAACTGAATACTTTTTGGGAGTATGAGCTAAGGATGTTCTGCATGCCTACATGTGTATGTATATGGCGGTGATAGGGACTATGCCAATGATATGTTTCCTGATCCCTGGATTGCATAGCGAAGGACTCTGGACATCAAGGCGTGCAATGATCAGCCTTGTCAAAGAGGTGTGATAGGTATTTTTGTCCTGTATCACAGCCTAGTAGAAGACACATGTACAGGCTGTTGATAGCTGCCGTCAGTGTTAGGCTGATCTCTCCCCCCATTGCTGATGGAATCTGGGATTGAGATGTTTGCACAAAGCAGGAGGGTCTGTCACAAAAGATCTGGTGTCACCGGCCTGAGATGGAGCTGCAGGCATAAGCTGAACATGAATTAAACATTTACACGCTGTACAGGGGAGAACGGAGAAGGTGGGGTGACAGACAGTAGGCACGGTGTTGCCCAGAGGATTCAGTTTTGTACAATGGTGTTAAAGGGGAATTCCAGGTTTATACCATGTTATTTTCAAAGTGCCAAAAGTGCCATTGTATTGTATTTCTTAAGTACCCGAACCTGTACCAAGATATACTGTATAGTCTTGTTAGTTATTGTTGCCTAAAGCCTTGGAACCTAAATCAAGCTATTTGGGGCAACGCAACAGGTTTGCTTTAAACCATTACCCCTCCCCTGTGCACACTTACCTTTGCTTTCTTCCCCTGCCTTCCCCTGCTGCTACTTCCAGGTAGAGAGAAGTATGTGACCCAGTTTATGTAACAGTGCTGGACCAATGAAGACTTTCCTACACTCCCAGTGTCTAAATGGAGTGGTGGGGACAATAAAAGGAGGGTAAATATATATTGCTAGGGAGAGATAATTTAAGTGAACGTGTTGCTTTGCCTTGAGTGGGCAAAGCACAGGTTCCCTTTAAGAAACCACATTCTGGGGTAAAGTAATAACAACCACACAACATTTTTTGTGCTGGTCTTCATGCTTCTTTATTGACCAGTGCAGGATGATGCAACTAGTCACCCCAGTACACTGGGGTTGTGCCGGCAATGTACAAGTTTCATACATCTCAGCCTCTCAACTTTAAACATATTCCATAATTCTTACTGTTATTAAGTTACCTTCCAAAATGTACAGTACAGCAGAAGATACAGTAAAGCAGAAGAAGATACCAGTTATGTATCAGTATATCAGTTAGTAAACACACCTTTTAAACAAAGTCTAGAAAGTAATTGGACACAATAGAACCCTAAAGAAAATATATATGTCTATATCATACTGTATATGGTTTCTAAGTCATAATTAACTTCCTGCTAAATAATATGCTAGTTGTCGGGTTGTGAATCCTTGTCGGATGGAAATATAGATGTGTTATAATAGTTGGCATTAGGGTGTGTCTGATTAACATAATAAAATACTCCTCAATGCTCCTCCTTCACACCCCTCGGATCTTTTGATTGGGTCGAGGTAGTTCTGTGACAACCTCTTGAAGGTCAAAAAAAGCGTTTCATTTGACATATCTTAAACTGCATAAATATACTGAGAATCATGTTGGGGGATCCAGTGATGCTTCTATATCATATTGGGCTTATTCTGCAAGTGATTCAAACTCTGCACTGAACCAAAGACCAGACTGATTCCACTAATTCTAGTATATGTGAACCCATACCTTGTAAAACAACCTAATCGGTTAAAAATAGAAATGAAAGGCAAAATATTTGTGTGTGTGTGTATACACTATATTATCAAAAGTATTAGGATGCCTGCCTTTACACCCACAATTTTTTTAGCATTCCAGTCTTAGTCCATAGGGTTCAACACTGAGTTGGCCCACCCTTTGCAGCTATAACAGCTTCAACTCTTCAGGGAAGGCTGTCCATAAGGTTTAGGAGTGTGTATATTGGAATGTTTGACCATTCTCCAGAAGCGCATTGTAGAGGTCAGGCACTAATGTTGACGAGAAGGCCTGGCATGCAGTCTGCGCTCTAGTTCATCCCAAAGGTGTTCTATCGGGTTAAGGTCAGGATTCTATGCAGGCCAGTCAAGTTCCTCCACCCCAAACTCTCTCATCCATGTCTTTATGGACGTTGCTTTGTGCACTGGTCCAAATTATTTGATGGAGGGGGATTATGGTGTGGGGTTGGTTTTCAGAGGCTGGGGTTGGCCCCTTGTTTCAGTGAAGGGAACTCTTAAGGCGTCAGCATACAAAGACATTTTGGACAATTTCATACTCGCAACTTTGTGGGAACAGTTTGTGGGAACAGTTTGGGGATGGCCCCTCCCTGTTCCAAAATGACTGTGCACAAAGCAAGGTCCATAAAGACACGAATGAGCGCGTTTGGGGAGGAGGAACCTGAATGGCCTGCGCAGAGTCCTGATCTCACCTTTGGGATGAATTAGAGCTGAGACTGTGAGTCAGGACTTCTCCCCAACATCAGTGGCTAACTTTACAAATGCGCTTCTGGAGGAATGGTCAAACATTCCCATAGACACACTCCTAAACCTTGTGGACAGCCTTCCCAGAAGAGTTGAGGCTGTTGAACCCTACGGACTAAGACTGGGATACCATTAAAGTTCATGTGGGTATAAAGGCAGGTGTCCCAAAACTTTTGGTAATATAGTGTGTGTGTGTGTGTGTATGTATGTATGTATATGTAGCACCCTACAAGGTAGATGCTAGGTAAAGTATAGTGGGCCTTGGCTGCCTAACAGCAGGGCTATGAATTTCAGCTGGGCTGTCATGTCTCCCAGGTGTGGCTGCTGAGAGGGGAGTCTCCCCACTGGCTTCATGAGAGGATTCTCATTGGGTAGTGGAGGAAACCCAATCAGAGGCACATTCAGGCCTGTATCTACCCCAGAGTGCAGATTCTGCCACAGAGGATTCTGGGAGTGGGTATAGGTTTGAGGGGAGCGCATGACGCAGCATCTTTGGCGGGAAGCAGAGTCCCAGGAGGGCAGGTAGAGAGGGGGGACCTAGCTCAGAAACTGGGGTTCTGTGACACTTACGTTGAGAGGATTCCAGATCTCAACCCTCCAGGAAACATTGCTAGAGCAAGGGATCAGAATGCAGCATACGAAAACATGATACGGAGAGTGTCCACTCCATTTTCTCCACCTGGGAGAGGTAACAGGAGGATTTTTCCCCAGCTGTCCCGAATGCAGAGGTGGCTACAGAAAAAGGTGGCACTAGAATACGGATACGATTATCCCTACACTCCTAGAGAGGTGATGCTGGTTGTAGAATCATTTAGAGATTTTTGGTGCTATTAAATAATTTGGGATTTCCTGTTTGCCCCTAAGTCATATAGGGACTCACCTGAGGAGAAGTTGAAAGAGAAATTCAACAGTGTGAAAGCTCAGTGGAACTTTGGGCGCTCCATATTGACAGAGTTGAGGTCCGTCACCCGGATGGATCAGGTCAGGCCTGGTCCATCAGAGTCAAGGATGAGCAGGGTACCTATCTCCGGGTTCCCCGCCCTGATTATTATATTTAAGTAAAGCAAGTGATTCATCTAAAAATTCAAAACTGTGTTGGCCGGCTGGCTATCACAACTGACCAAGGAACTTTGAAAAGAAAATGTAATGCTGAATTGCCAAGTTTGTTGAAAGTGTTCAAGTTTCAATACAGACCCCTTGGGCCATTGGGACAGGGTCTTGGAAGAAATGTTACTATGTTAGACCCCTTGGGCCATCGGGCCAGGGTCTCTGTGGATTACAAATACTGTGTGGGAAACCTTCCACAGTTCAGACAAGGTGAAGATATTGTTTGTTGCAGATGCAAGTGTATCCAGGAACTTTTGGTGGGGGTTGCCCTGAAGGACCCCTGTTGTTACTTCCCTGACTCAGCAGTTCTGCACGTCATCTAGGCTGCAATGGCTTGCCCTGTTTTCTATTGGAAGTACTTTGAGGGGCAGCAGGAGGGCGCTGCATAGTTAGCCAGTGTGAGGGTACAGACTTCTTACCGGCAAGGAGTGGAACGAGTCAAAACACTGGTCAGCAGAGGTAGTCAGGGAAGGGATTGAAAAGTTCGCCCTTAGAGTCAAAGGAGGGCCTTTCCACTCAACTGTCTTGACAGTTAGTCTTGTATTTTCAAAAGTTGTATGCAGCTGACTAACTTTTGCTTACATTTTCTCTACAGGTGGGATTATCTTAGAGACAGTCAGATAGGATATATATACATTGCATTGTTTTAGAAATCCCCACCAAGCAAGATTGTTTGGTGGGGGGTACATCGTTTTTCATGCACCTTAAAATGTGTATATTTGTACAGCAGAGTATGTAAAGCTATATTTTTCCACTGTAATTTATTTGTACATTCGTTTTTCCCTTCTCCCCCTTTCCAGGTTTGTGGGATACTCCTGAGTTTTTGGCCAGTGTTTTGATAGGAGACGGCTGCCTCAGAGTCAGAAGAACCTGACTCAGTTTGGTGTGGGGTGGATGTAGCCCCCTACAAGGTAGATGCTAGGTAAAGTATAGTGGGCCTTGGCTGCCTAACAGCAGGGCCATGATTTTCAGCTGGGCTGTCATGTCTCCCAGGTGTGGCTGCTGAGAGGGGATTCTCATTGGGTAGTGGAGGAAACCCAATCAGAGGCACATTCAGGCCTGTATCTACCCCAGAAGGCAGATTCTGCCGCAGAGGATTCTGGGAGTGGGTATAAGTTTGAGGGGAGCGCATGACTTAGCGCCTTTGCGGGAAGCAGAGTCCCAGGAGGGAGAGTACAGCTGTCTCTCCTCCTGTCAGAAGGATCGGTGTCTCGGGTGGCTTGCCTGAGAGTACACAGATAGAGAGCTGAGCTGAGCTGCAGAGAGGATCCGGTGTGCTGAGGACCAGCGGAAAAAGAGGGGTTCAGTTCCAGGAAAGCATTCCAAGTTCATGAGAACTGTGAACTACCCCTAGGGGTCTGCCCAGCTTAAAGGGGACCACTCCGGTGAAGGCCCCTGGGATCCAGGAGCTAGCTAGCGGTAAAGGGGGTGCCTAGTGAGAGGACCCTGAAGTGTCAGAGGGGATCTGGTGTGCCAAGGACCAGTGGAGAAAGAGGGGTTCAGTTCCAGGAAAGCATTCCAAGTTCATGAGTACTGTGAACTACCCCTAGGGGTCTGCCCAGCTTAAAGGGGACCACTCCGGTGAAGGTCCCTGGGGTCCAGGAGCTAGCTAGCAGTAAAGGGGGTGCCTAATGAGAGGACCCTGAAGTGTCAGAGGGGGTGCCTAGTGAGAGGACCCTGAAGTGAGAGAGGAGGTGCCTAGTGAGAGGACCCTGAAGTGTCAGAGGGGGTTCCTAGTGAGATGACCCTGAAGTGTCAGAGGGGGGTGCCTAGTAAGAGGACCCTGAAGTGTAAAGGGGGCACCAGAGGTTGGGCCCTGAAGAGTTAAGTGTACAGCGTGCAGTGTACAGTGTTGAGAGTTGCAGCAGCACAAGCAGTTACAAGTAGCTACCTCAGTCAGTGAAGGGCTGGGGGGAACTGTTCACCGGACTTTTAAACTAAACAGCGTGTCAAGAGTCAAGTGTATTACAGTCCTGGATCTTCTGAGTTAACCAGAGTGTTAAAGTCGAAGTTCTAGCACAGTTCAGCAAAACAGTATCTTCAAGCGCCAGGAAGCATTGGTCCGCATTCAGCTGGCGTCAAAACAGCGCGAACAGGCATTTTTCTGTAAGGAGTCCCAGTTAAATCTAGTTGAGCCAGCGGTGTATCCCACTCATTCCCTTCTCCCATCCCCATTACAAAATAAACAAAACAAACCAAAGATGACGGAATGGTCATTGTCTCCAATCTCACCATTGTTGGAAGTGTTACTGGTAACAATGGCAGACTAATATCAGGCTCAATGCCTGGAAATATTGCTACATATATATATATATACTTTGTATATATATATATATATATATATATATATATATATATATATATATATATATATATACAGTATCTCACAAAAGTGAGTACATCCCTCACATTTTTGTAAATAATGTATTGTATCTTTTCATGTGACAACACTGAAGAAATTATATAACCAAAGGTAATTGTGTGCGACCCCTGTGAATTGCGAAAAAAATTCCAAATTGGGCCCAAAGTGTCCCCAATTTTGTGTGGCCACCATTATTTTCCAGCACTACCTTAACCCTCTTGGGCATGGAGTTCACAAGAGGTTCCCAAGTTGCCACTGGAGTCCTCTTTCACTCCTCCATGATGACATCATGGAGCTGATGGACGTTAGAAACCTTGCGCTCCTCCTCCTTCCATTTGAGGATGCCCCACAGATTCTCAATGGGGTTTAGGTCTGGAGACATGCTTGGCCAGTCCATCACCTTTACCCTCAGCTTCTTTAGCAAGGCAGTGGTCCTCTTGGAGGTGTGTTTGGGGCAGTGGCGCCTGGTGAAGTTTTAAGATGGTGGGGCGCAAGACCCCTCCCTTCCATTTTGACCCCTTCCATTTCCCAGAAGCCACACCCCGTATAGACTCCACCCATTTTGTCCCCTGTATTTTGCTTGCGTGAACAAATTCTCCCAATATATCACATATTAAGGGGTCTATCAGTACTAGTATATCCCATAATAGGGAGCAGGGGCCCTATTATGGGATATACTATGAGAGACACCCTATTATGGGATACACTGACTGAGAGTGGCACAAACCCCACAGTACAGACCCCCCCATCACAAACCCCTCAAGCACAAACCCCGCACAAACCCCTCAAGCCCAAACCCCCTAGCACAAACCCCACAGTACAGGCCCCTTAGCACAAACCCCACAGTACAGGCCCCCTAGCACAAACCCCACAGTACAGACCCCCTAGCACTAATCCCACAGTGCAGACCCCCTAGCACTAATCCCACAGTACAGGCCCCCTAGCACAAACCCCACAGTACAGGCCCCCTAGCACAAACCCCACAGTACAGGCCCCCTTGCACTAATCCCACAGTACAGACCCCCTAGCACTAATCCAACAGTGCAGGCCCCCTAGCACAAGATAGATCTCTTTTTACAAACAAAAGACGGGTGCAATAAATTGATGATTTTAGACAGTATCTAGAGTTGTGAGTTCAGTAGTACCATGAAAGTCATCCATGCCTCAAAATGTTCTATACATCTACCATTTAACTCCAGCTTGTAAATGTTTTAGGCTGGGCTCACACTTAATACAGATGTGGCTCACAGGGGTCTGGTGTGTCCCTGTTCTCCGTTTCAGGGATGAATCAGGCCTGAATATTTTCCTGAGTTTGCACCTGAATTGGAGCCAAAGATGCATAGGACCCCTGTATAATCTGCTCCACAGAGATGTATGAACCAGCCCCATTGAGAGCGGGTGTAATGTTCCGGTACCTATGGTACCCTTGTTCCTATATTTCTCCTCTCTTTGCGTCCCATCTTGTATATACAAAGGACGCATACACCTTTAAGACCGGATGACATCACTGCAGAGCGCCGCTATGAGCGGCTATTTCAATCGCCGGTTTGCTCTCACTTATCGCTCGTTCAAACCCACATGTTCATCGCACCTACGCCTGAGAAGTCGGAGCTGCTGACATACCTTCCTTGCTGAACTAAGCCGGAAACCTCGCTGGTGATCCGTATCCCGCTACGGGATCACCCCTCTCCTCTGGACATTGTATTACCTAACCTATCTAAGTGATAAGTACCCCGCAGGGGATTCTTACTAACCAATCTCCTACTGTCATCTACTGCAATTACCAAGACTATCTGTATCTATCTATTCACTATCATCTGCATAAGACTGTTAGCTCTTGGGACTACCTTGAACTATCCTTGCACTAGGTTACTCTGTCTAAAGTATACTCCATCTGTGTCCTCTTACCATCTGCACTATACTTGACATCAGAACCTATCTGCTTACCATCACCTGCAACTCTCCTATACTACTTCTAGTGCTCACCATACAATAGCCTGTCTCTCATCTATATATCCTCATATACTCTATCCCTCCATTAAACATCTATTAATATATATATAGTATATAACAGGCTGTACACGGTGATGAAGTCCTGAGAGTTGGATATGTTGTTCAACAGATTCTCTACAAGGCTACTGAGTGTAATAATTCTGCAGCTGTAAATCCATCCGCAAACAAAAACGCATGAACGTTACAGATTGAACGAGCCTTTAAAAAAAAAATATGGATTCCGCAGAATTATCCACTCATGTACTACAATTAAAACAACAAGTAGATGCATTGATCCATGCACTTACAGAGGTAAAAAATGACAATCAAACCTTGAGACAGCAGCTTGGCCGTCTCACACAGCCTCCTGCTGCTCAGCCCCGTGAGCCTAAGATAAACCCTCCTATAGTGTTTTCTGGGGATCGGAGCAAATTCCGTGAATTTAAAAACGCATGTCAATTGTTTTTTTTGTTAAAACCTCTAACCTACACCACTGACCAAATTAAGGTTTGTACCATCATCTCCTATTTAACGGGTGAACCCCGGGCCTGGGCAGATGCTCTCTTTGAAAAGGATGATCCACTCCTTAATTCTTATCCCTTATTTCTAGCACAACTTGCTACTTTATATGAAGACCCCAACAAGCAGAGTACCGCTGACACCCAGTTACGGGCCCTAAAACAAGGAAGGAGACCTGTTGAAGATTTTGTGGCGAATTTTAAAAGATGGTCCCCTGATTCAGGGTGGAACGACACATCTTTGCAAACGCAGTTTAGACTCGGCCTATCTGAGGCCGTTAAAGACGAGCTCGCCCGAGCGGATTTACCTGGCACTCTAGAGGGACTGATCCAGACCAGTATCAATATTGACAGACGACTACGAGAAAGAAAGGCTGAGAAGATGGGCTCACCATTTTCCAGTCCTTCTCGGATGTTGCCTGCTGACCCTACTCCTATGGAAGTAGGAATGATACGTCCACCTCTGACCCTTTCTGAACGTGCCAGGAGGAAAACCGAACATCTTTGCATGTACTGCGCATCCCCGAATCATCTGGTAAACGACTGTCCTCTTGTCCGCAGAAAAGAGGGTGAGTGTTCAAATATCTTGCTAGGAGGACTCACAACTTCCTTTCCTAATCCTTATCTTTTTGTTCAATTAACATTGCAGTGGGACCAAAATAGGATCACCACCAAGGCTATGATTGACACAGGATCTTGTGGAAACTACATTGACATTTGTTTTGTCTCCCTTAATAAAATACCTATTGTTTCAAAACCCAAACCTGTCTCCGTTAGTTTTATTAACGGTACACCTTTATCCTCTGGTCCTATCACCAGTCAGACACAGGCACTTCTTGTAACTGCTGACGAGTCTCATGTGGAGACCACCACCTTTGATGTATTAATTTCGCCACATTTTCCAATAATTTTTGGACTTCCCTGGTTACACATACATCAACCAATCATCGATTGGAAAACAAGAACGTTACCCTTCTCTTCTCTCTATTGCGAGACGACGTGTAACCTCCCCACACATGATAGGATCCTGTCTGTACTGCCAGATGACATTATTCCTAAGTGTTATCAAGATTTATCGGAGGTTTTCCTCGAGAAAAACGCTCATATGTTACCCCCTCACAGGGACTATGATTGTTGTATCGATCTGCTCCCTAATAGCAAGTTGCCTTACGGACATGTATATCCCCTCTCACAGGATGAACTCTCTCACCTTAAAGAGTATCTGGATGAAAACTTGGCAAAAGGATTCATCCGACCTTCTACTTCCTCCACTGCTGCTGGGCTTTTCTTTGTCCGCAATAAGGACTCTAGCCTTAGGCCTATCATTGATTTCAGACAATTAAATGCCATCACAATAAAGGATCGTTATCCTTTACCTCTTATTCCTGAACTTATCGAACAGATGCGTGGGGCTTCTTTCTTTTCAAAATTGGACCTAAAAGGGGCATACAATTTAATTTGAATCCGTAAAGGGGATGAATGGAAGACGGCATTCAGAACCAGATACGGACTGTTTGAGTACCTTGTAATGCCATTTGGGTTATGTAATGCCCCCGCAGCCTTCCAACGTTTTATAAACGAGATATTCCGAGACTTGCTTGATGTTTGTGTGGTAGTATATTTGGACGATATACTTATCTATTCTCATTCCTTACCTGAGCACATAAAACATGTGAGACTTGTGTTGTCAAGACTACTTGCACATAACTTATATGTTAAATCAAAGAAATGTCTCTTTCATAAAGAGGAGGTACTATTCCTAGGATATATTATATCTAAAAGTGGAATCAAAATGGACATGAGCAAAATATCCTGCATTCTGGATTGGCCTGTGCCAACCACTCGCAAAGCATTACAAAGGTTCCTAGGATTCTCTAATTACTATAGGAAATTCATTAAAAACTTCTCTGCGATTGTGAAACCTCTCACACAACTTACAAGCACGAAGAGCCCATTTAATTGGTCAAAGGAAGCAAATGGAGCATTCTCTCTGCTGAAATCAAGCTTTACTACTGCCCCCATACTATGCCATCCAGACCCATCCCTTCAATACATCTTGGAGGTAGATGCGTCTAATATGGCAGTAGGAGCAGTTCTCTCACAACGACCAACAAACACCTCACCTCTTCACCCAGTTGCTTTCTTTTCAAAGTCATTAAGTAGCCCCGAGGTGAACTACCCAGTAGGTGAGAAGGAGTTATTAGCCATAAAACTGGCATTAGAGAATTGGAGACATCTACTTGAGGGCACTCAATTGCCAATTCTGATATATACTGATCACAAAAACCTCCAATACCTTCAGACTAATAGAACTCTTTCCCACCGGCAGGTACGGTGGTCGTTATTCTTTCTGAGATTTAATTTTTTAGTAACTTACACGCCCGCAGACAAAAATAAAAAAGCGGATGCACTCTCACGACTAGCCGAGAAAGATTGCACTGAGGTTCCCTCAGTTCCTATAATACCACTTGAGCGTATTATCGGAGTCGTTCGCTCACTGAAGGAGGAGATTTTGCACAGCATAGGGTTGGATTCACCTCCACCACAACTAACTACTGACGCAGAAGGCTTCCTCTACTACAACGATAAATTATACATACCCCCTACTATGCGAACCAAGATCTTAGAATTGTCGCATGATGTACCTATGGCAGGACATATGGGTATGACTAAAACTCTCAATCTACTCACTAGGCAATTTTGGTGGCCAGACATGAAGACAACCGTAAAAAAGTTCGTTTCATCTTGTGATATCTGTGCAAGGTCTAAAATTGACAACACAAAACCATCAGGATTACTTTGTAGTTTACCGATACCCCAGGTTCCGTGGGAAGTGGTATCCTTGGATTTCATAGTGGAACTACCACCTTCCAAAGGATTCAACACCATCTTGGTATCAGTGGACCATCTGACCAAGATGGCACATTTCACCCCTATCCGAAAACTACCTTCATCCAAACAAACAGCAGAATTACTTGTGAAACATGTCTTTAAGTTACATGGTATTCCAAAGACACTGCTGTCTGACCGTGGTTCACAATTCATCTCAAAATTTTGGCTAGCTCTATGTCAGATACTGCGAATAGAGCGTAACCTTACTTCTCCATACCACCCTCAGACCAACGGACAGACAGAGAGAGTTAACCAGTGCATTGAACAGTACCTGCGTTGCTATACTTCGTATCTACAGGACGATTGGGCAGATCTCCTCCCACTGGCGGAATTTGCCTATAACAACGCTACTCATAGCACTACTAAGCAAAGTCCGTTTTACCTGAATTATGGGTTTCATCCCACACTCCTTCCTCCACGTATCTTACCATCAAGTAATCCAGTAGCATCTGATTAGCTTGCCCAGATAAAGGATTCTCTAGGATTACTCAACAATACCATATCTCATGCTCATAGCCAACAAAAAAAATACTACGACCTCCGTAGGAAACCCTCTCCCCAATATGCCATTGGGGATCTTGTTTGGCTTTCTACAAAAAATCTGAGACTAAAAATCCCTAGTAAAAAACTTGGACCTCTATTTCTGGGACCTTTTCCAATAGAGAAGCTTATTGGAAAAGCTGCAGTACAACTCACATTGCCAGTAGACCTCAAGATACATCCTGTCTTCCATGTGTCTCTACTGAAGCCCCATGTTCCTAACCAAGGAATAAGGCCTACTATCTCACCTCCACCTCCTGTACAAGTGGAGGGTGGAGAAGAATTTGAGATAAAAGAAATTTTGGATTCCCGTTTCAATAGAAGAAGACTCCAGTATCTTGTACGATGGAAGAATTATGGGCCCCAAGATGACACCTGGCTGGATACCTCCGATATCCATGCCCCTAGACTGATTCGCAATTTCCACTCGAAATATCCGGAAAAAACAGTTCTAGAGGCCTTCCGGAGCCGGCCTTAAGGGGGGGGTACTGTAATGTTCCGGTACCTATGGTACCCTTGTTCCTATATTTCTCCTCTCTTTGCGTCCCGTCTTGTATATACAAAGGACGCATACACCTTTAAGACCGGATGACATCACTGCCGAGCGCCGATATGAGCGGCTATTTCAATCGCCGGTTTGCTCTCACTCATCGCTCGTTCAAACCCACATGTTCATCGCACCTACGCCTGAGAAGTCGGAGCTGCTGACATACCTTCCTTGCTGAACTAAGCCGGAAACCTCGCTGGTGATCCGTATCCCGCTACGGGATCACCCCTCTCCTCTGGACATTGTATTTCCTAACCTATCTAAGTGATAAGTACCCCGCAGGGGATTCTTACTAACCAATCTCCTACTGTCATCTACTGCAATTACCAAGACTATCTGTATCTATCTATTCACTATCATCTGCATAAGACTGTTAGCTCTTGGGACTACCTTAAACTATCCTTGCACTAGGTTACTCTGTCTAAAGTATACTCCATCTGTGTCCTCTTACCATCTGCACTATACTTGACATCAGAACCTATCTGCTTACCATCACCTGCAACTCTCCTATACTACTTCTAGTGCTCACCATACAATAGCCTGTCTCTCATCTATATATCCTCATATACTCTATCCCTCCATTAAACATCTATTAATATATATATAGTATATAACAGGCTGTACACAGTGATGAAGTCCTGAGAGTTGGATATGTTGTTCAACAGATTCTCTACAAGGCTACTGAGTGTAATAATTCTGCAGCTGTAAATCCATCCGCAAACAAAAACGCATGAACGTTACAGCGGGGCACACTCTCCTGTCATGCAAATTTGGGAAGCCCACATCTAATTCCCACTGGTCTGAACCCAGCCTAACACAGATCCTAGCAGGAGTGTGGATTGCCATTTAAAACAAGAGGCTAGCAGGCTTCAGTGCTTCTCAAAGCTTGTTGAAATCCTCCTGAAGCCTGCTATTAGCTTGCTTAAAGTGGCAGTCACCAATCCCATTAGGATCCGTGTTCAACATTTGCAAACTGGAGTTGAATGGTACTTTAAAAGCTTCAATGAAGCTTGCTCAAAGCTCTGCAAATGCTTTCTTAAAGCTTGCTGTTTATAGTGATTTTACACAAACTTAACCCTGTTATTATATAGGGTGAATGTTATAGCAAAGACCTTTGTTAAGACCTTTGCAAAGACCAGATGTCGAATGTCAAGGAATGTCATTTTTCCACTTGGGGAATCTTGGCCGAAACTTGGGTGAATTTCAACTATCTTGGCTTGATACATACTTTGAATGTAAACCATCCTTTTTGGCTGAATATTGGGCAAAATGCCCAAATGTCATGCAGTCGGGGTTTACGTCTACTTTAAGATGTAATTTTCAATTATTACTCAAGTTACCTATACAGACTATAAATTCTCCTTAAATAAAAGTTTAATTTGTGTTATATTCTAAAGGAAAACAGCATTTTTACATTCATTTTTTAAAATGAAACATTGATATATACAGCAAAACTGGTTTTCAGCCTCTCTTGAAATTAATGTTTACCCATTGGTGACATCCCATTCTCCTTGACTTGTGCTAAAGTGCCACACGGCTCAGTGACCGAGCTTGTTAGCGCCTTCAGGTGACTAAATAAAATGGGATTTTCTCTGAGCTTCTAGATCAAGATAAAGCACTCACTGGTCTCATAGGTACATGGCCGTTAATATTTTACATCCTGCATGTCAGATCCCTGTCCCAAAAGCTGTGTTTCAATTCATTTCTATTGGGGCATCCCAGGTGACTGGCGGGAAGCAGCGCTCTTCTACAGAGCTACGAGTAGGGGAACAGATTTGTGCTGACACAGATTGTGACCACCCAGCTGTAACTTGATTGCTCTATGCATTATGAATCAAGAACTACTCAAACAGCGAGCCAATGTACTTATTTATGAACAGAGCATGGTGCTACATCTGTAATATCAATTCGATACCACAAAGACAATGGACTAGAAAGAATACACCACTTTGCGGGTAACAGAGCGCCTCTGCCTGTGTTATCTCCTATAAACGTATCTCTTTTTAAAGGTCATATCTATCTAAAAGCAGGCCAGAGCTGGTGATATGGAAATTCCATGTCTGCTATTGTATCTAGTCTTGTGTATAAATACAGCCAGTAAAATAAGTATTGAACAGGTCACAATTTTTCTAGGTAAATATATTTCTAAAAGTGCTATTAACATGAAATTTTCATCACATGTCAGTAACAACCAATGCAATCCATACATACAAAGAAACCAAAACAAATTCAGAAATTAAGTTATGTGTAAATAAATGGAATAACCCAGGAAAAAAGTACTGAAAACATGAAGAAAAGGAGGTGCAAAAGTGCATGGAAAGGCAAGGCACCAGCTGAAATCTATCAGTAAATAGAAAACAATCCTGCCCCTTATCAGTGCAAATTAATATCAGCTGGTTCAGTCTCAACTGATGGCCTATAAAAAGGTGTCTCATTACCAAGGTGTCACACAAGAAACCTCTCATGATGGGTAAAAGCAAAAAACTCTCTCAAAACCTTTGCAACTTTATTGCTGCAAAACATACTGATGGCATTAGTTACAAAAGGATTTCTAAAATTCTGAATGTTCCAGTGAGCACTGTTGGGGCCATAATCCGGAAGTGGAAAGAACATAATTTCACCATAAACGGCAAAATGCTCCTCGCAAGATTTCTGTCAGAGGAAAATTATTTTTAGAAGAGTTGTCCAAGAACCAAGCACCATTTATGGACGGCTTCAGTAACACCTGGAATTAGCAGATACAATTTTTTCAAGGAAAAGGTAAATACAGCGATTTTTGCATTACAGAGTTAGATAGAATAATCTAAGAATGTGGCAAAGCGCAGGTTTAGCGTTAGTTTTTGACTGGACTTATCCTTTAATAAAGCACCTCGGACAGCAATACTCACATTCAGTCTGGAGCTTTCCTCCACAGTACTTCTTTTTCATCTCAGTTTTCCTTGGTGAATAATGCCCAGACCGCGGACATACTATGGATTCAAGGTATCTTGGAGACACCATGCAAAAAAAGAAAAAACTGATAAAAATTATGTGAGGTCCCCATATCTTAGAAGAAGTCTAGCATGGATTTTTGGAGGGACTGCACACACAAAAAAAAAAAACATGCAATTGGTTCCCCCCAAAATTCATACAGCCTGGCTGACCAGGAAAGGGGGGTGTGCACCCCTCCACCCTGAACCATATTAGCTCACATGTCCTCAACATTAGGAAAGTACCTTGTCAGGTGGGGTAGCAAAGCCTCTCCCCTGGCAAGGCACTTTATCCCCATGTTGATGGTAACAAGAGTCTTATTCCCAAATCTCTGGTCTGGTAGATATGGGGGCCTGCAGTGGTCTGATGGATATGGGTGGTCTGCAGAGGGAAACATATCAGAATATGGAAGCCCCCTTTAAAATAAGAGGGCCCCACATACCCCCCCCCCCCATGTGAATTAGTATGGGGTACATAATAGAAAAAATGTCCTATGATGTAAATCCAATGTCAATCACGTCGTCCAGAAATGAACAACACACCAAACTCATGGATGACCCAAATCCGAAGCTTATCCCTAATATATATATATATATATATCAGCCTCTGTTTTTTCTAAAGGTTCAGAAGAGCTAAGCAAACAAACTTGTACATATTTATTGTAAAATCAATATCCATATCCTGAAGTGTCTGATTGTCCACAAGGAAATTCCCTATTATGCTGTGTTTCTACTAAGTTTATTAAGCTGAGCATGATTTTCACACCTTATCTGCCATACTTTCAATGGGCAGAGTGCAAAGCCCTGGTAAACCCTGGTTTTAACTTGCAGCCTATACTTCCCTTTACTGAGGCATGGCTTTATGCCTCTCCTGGGAGATTCCAAGGGGAGATAATTTAGCCTCCTACTCATTGTGTTGCTCCGGGGCTCCTCTAATTAGATATTTCTGTTACAAACCCCAATGGAGCCTCCAAGGCAGCATCTGTATAAGATACCCAAATCACCACAACTGCAATCCCCACTGTTCTCTCTGTACACGTCTCAGTCTAGGTTAATCCAGGGCAGGAAAATATGTAACTTTGTAAATAGTTTTCTTTACCTATTGTAAAGAACCAACTGGTAGGGAGTCTTAGGACAGGAGGTGTTGGTTTTGTGCAGGGACAAGCTGTACCTGTATATACAGTAGCTTCAGTTGCTTATATCTCTTAATCTGCTGATCCTTTTCAGTTTACAGCCCAGGATCACACTGCTCCGACATGAAAAATCACACGACTTCCAATCTGACTTTGCCCTGCAATTTAAGTCCAACTTTGATCCGACTTAAAGGGAATTTTTTACGCTCTATGGCATTGAAGTAGTATCAAAGTCTGACTAAAGAAGTGCAGGAACCTTTTATAAAGTTGGAGAAACTTGTGTCAGATCAGTTAACCACTTAAGCCCCGGAAGATTTTACCCACATTCCGACCAGGGCCTATTTTGCGATTCGGCACTGTGTGATTTTAACGGACAATTGCGCGGTCGTGCGACGCTGTACCTAAACGAATTTGACGTCCTTTTTTTCCCACAAACAGAGCTTTCTTTTGGTGGTATTTGATCACCTGTGCGATTTTTTGATCATGCGCTATAAACAAAAAAAGAGCGTAAATTTTGCAAAAATAACAATATTTTTCAAATTTTTTATATGAAATTCCCCCAAAAAAATGTAAAAATCAAAATTTTTTAACATTTTAGGCCAATTTGTTTTATGCTACATATGTTTGGTAAAAAAAATCGCAAAAAGCATATTTTAATTGGTTTGCGCAAAAGTTATTGCGTTTACTAACTAAGGGAAAGATTTTTGTCATTTTTGTTGTTTTTTTTTTTAACGAGTAATGGCGGCGATCTGCGATTTTCTTTTTCGGGACTGCGACATTGCAGCGGACAGATCGGACCCTTGACTGACATTTTTGACACTTTTGGGGTTACTAGTGACATTACTACAGTAATCAGTGCTATACATATGCACTGTTACTGTAAAAATGACACTGGCAGTGAAGGGGTTAACTTTTTTTGAGAGGGAGGGGTTAAGTGTGTCCCTAGGGGCGTGATTCTAACTGTGATTGACTGTGGCTTGATGTGTAAGAGCAGAGATCAACGGTCCTACATAGTAGAACCATGTGATCTCCATTCTTACACAGGGAAGAATGACAGGCGGCTTTGCTTACATTAGCCGCCTGCCTTTCTTCCGGTGTAACGGATGATCGCGAGTGCCCGGCGGACATCGGGTCCGCCGGGCACACGTGTGGGGGGGTCTGTGACCGAGCGGGAGCAGGAGCGTGCCTCCGGCGGCGCGCGCTCGCTCCCTAGAGCCTCACAGGCTAGCGATGTAGACCTACGTCGCTTTGCCTGGGAGGGGCTGACAGCCGCCGTAAATAGTCGTGCGGCGGTCGGCAAGTGGTTAAGATGACTCTCATAGGGAAACATTTAATTTGACATGTCACGCGACTTGTGCTCTCACAAGTCGAATCCCATGTCGCACCAGTGTAAACCGTGCCTCAGTCTACCTTTCTGACCATGTTTCATGTTTTCATGTTATACCCACATGGTCACAATCCACAGCCTTAAACCATCAATTTGCCCCCCTCTCCCAACACTTACTGTACCTTAATCACTGGATTTTCTGCCTGCAGGCTCCTGACATTTTTTTAATTTGGAGAGATCTGTGAATGGAGAGACTACAACTTAAATCTTCCACAGCCCCATATGCCACCAAGGGACTTGGTTCTTAATGGAGATGAAAGGCCGGGATCTCATGCTAAATACCCAGGGTGAATGAGGCCTTAGAGTTCAATGCGCACCTCGTCCCTTACCCTAACCTTCTTTTATATACACCTCCTGATCAATAATAATAAAAAAATGTAATAAAATAAAAAAAGTCTAAAATATTAAAGTCTAACTAAATGCAATTTTTTTTTTTTGCTACGGAATGGAGAAGGATTAGAGCAACTGTCAGTTTTTATTGCTGTCTGTGCCCCTGTTGGGGAGATTCATCTTTTCTATTTGTCCTGTTTACCATTATCATTGAAAGTGAAAGTAAAAGAAAATCCCACATTTTGGGTTGTCCCCAGAAAAGCAATAGAGGGAAAATCCTGCAATGGGGACACTCATTCTGGAGACCTGGGGGTCCCCAAGAAATACCATTAATTTGCAGGGATTTTCTCTCACTTCCTGTTTAGCTATTGGACAGAGAGTGAGAGGAAATGTACCCAGTGGGGGGTAGATTGAAAAAAAAAAAAATCTGACAGGGGTTTTAACCCTTCCTTGCTCAATTCAAAATGAAAAAAAAAGTTTTGCCTATAGTTCTACTTTAATTTCTCTGGTGGAATCCTTGCAATTCTTTATTTCTCCGGTACCATTAAAAGCCAAAAAGAGGCAATGAGGCATTGGCAGAGCCAATCACTGGACAGGAGAAGGATTGTAAAGATTTTATAACCTATATAAGTTAAAAAAGGGGCAGGATACATACAAATGAAGGATGGGATAAATATATATACTGTATAAGAAAAAATCAGGGAACATTGCCCCCCCATCAATCTTACACCTCACAGCAATCCCGAAAATGATGCTACTTTCTCATTCATGTAAGTAGCTGATCATTCACATGGTTAATATGGGTCAGCTGTTATGCAGGGTCATGGCAGCAGATGGTGAAATTCACGAGATTCCCCTATTATTTCAATGCCTATTCAAGAGGAAGTAAGATTTGGAGGTAATTAAAAAATGTGGGTCAGGGGTGAGAATCCTCTCTGGACATACTGAAGTACAACGGGAAATGTTTTGGTAAACCTCAAGTCATTATGGAAAAAAGGAAACTGCCACTGTTGAACTCTTCTTCTGAAAATGTAAGTTGTCTGGCTGTCATGCTTGTCTTTGCTTCCTCAGAACTCTAGGAAAATATAAAAATCCACCTTTTAAGTTACTTATATATTCATTAAAATAATTTGATGTACCAGATATATTAACACTATTTACAAGGAACATCATTTTGCCAATTCAGGGTAAGGGGACAGGTTCTCTTAATAACACATTCCTCTATTTACTGAGACTCATCTGCTAGTCTCCTGTGCTCTGTTCCTTAGAAATATCCGGTCATTCAGGGTATAAGGAAGCATGTAACCATTCCCAATAATCCAGGATGCAGTGCTCTGCACCAGTAGTTAGAAACATAGAAACATAGAATGTGTCGGCAGATAAGAACCATTTGGCCCATCTAGTCTGCCCAATATATCTGAATCCTATGAATAGTCCCTGGCCCTATCTTGTATGGAGGATAGCCTTATGCCTATCCCATGCATGCTTAAACTCCTTCACTGTATTTGCAGCTACCACTTCTGCAGGAAGGTTATTCCATGCATCCACTACTCTCTCAGTAAAGTAATACTTCCTCATATTACTTTTAAACCTTTGCCCCTCTAGTTTAAAACGGTGTCCTCTTGTGGTAGTATTTCTTCTTTTAAATATGCTCTCCTCCTTTACCGAGTTGATTCCCTTTATGTATTTAAAATTTTCTATCATATCCCCTCTGTCTCTTCTTTCTTCCAAGCTATACATGTTAAGGTCCTTTAACCTATCCTGGTAAGTTTTTTTCCTGCAATCCATGTACTAGTTTAGTAGCTCTTCTCTGAACTCTCTC
This sequence comes from Pelophylax lessonae, assembly GCF_965119305.1. Classification (NCBI taxonomy): domain Eukaryota; kingdom Metazoa; phylum Chordata; class Amphibia; order Anura; family Ranidae; genus Pelophylax; species Pelophylax lessonae. Next base: position 181,223,410 of record NC_138779.1, read on the forward strand.
TAGAGTATCTATATCCTTCTGGAGATATGGCCTCCAGTACTGCGCACAATACTCCAAGTGAGGTCTCACCAGTGTTCTGTACAGCTGCATAAGCACTTCTCTCTTTCTACTGCTTATACCTCTCCCTATACATCCAAGCATTCTGCTGGCATTTCGTGCTGCTCTATTACATTGTCTTCCCACCTTTAAGTCTTCTGAAATAATTACTCCTAAATCCCTTTCCTCAGATACTGAGGTCAGGACTGTGTCAAATATTCTATATTCTGCCCTTGGGTTTTTACGCCCCAGGTGCATTATCTTGCACTTATCCACATTAAATTTCAGTTGCCAGAGTTCTGACCATTCTTCTAGTTTTCCTAAATCCTTTTCCATTTGGCGTTTCCCTCCAGGAACATCAACCCTGTTACATATCTTTGTGTCATCAGCAAAAAGACAAACCTTACCATCGAGGCGTTTTGCAATATCACTTATGAAGATATTAAACAAAATTGGTCCCAGTACAGATCCCTGAGGTACCCCACTGGTAACATGACCTTGTTCTGAATGTTCTCCATTGACTAAAACCCTCTGTTGTCTGTCACTCAGCCACTGCCTAATCCACTCAACAATATGGGAGTCCATGCTCAATGACTGCAGTTTATTGATAAGTCTTCTATGTGGGACAGTGTCAAAAGCCTTACTAAAATCTAGATATGCAATGTCTACTGCACCTCCACCGTCTATTATTTTAGTCACCCAGTCAAAAAAATCTATAAGATTTGTTTGACATGATCTCCCTGAAGATCATGTCAAAGAAGTTAGGCTGAAGAAGTTAGGCTGAAACACTGTCTTTTGGTCCAACTTTGGGCAAAACAAATGAAATATTATTAATATATTATATTATTAAATATTTTAATTAAAACATTTTCTTTTTTAAATGTGTCTTTCTATGTGTTTAAAAAAGCAGCTCTGGCTACAATACTAACTTTCAATCTGGAGCTATTCTTCATAGTTTTACCACGAGATGTCCTCAATTATATTGGTTAAATGAGCCCCAGGGTGTTAGGAAGTGCAAGAAAAGGTGTTAGTGGATAAAGAGGCAACCTATCCTAACTTAAAAAAACACATATAAAGGAGGCTCTGGGACTTGAACACTTGTTTAATAGAGGAAAATTTCTAACCAGCTCACTAACTCCGACTCAATACAGCAAAGCTTCCCTCAATGGGCACCTGACAGTAGCTCGGACCATTGGAATAAGTAAACGGAAAAAAACATCAGACTAAAAGGATGAAGAAACCCAAGATCCTTTTATTTGTTCATACTGTAAATTGTTCATATAAAACAGCCAATGCATTTCAGCACACAAACCACCCTCTTCTTTGTGTAGCACCCTACAGGTAGGTGCTAGGTAAAATATATTGGGCTTTGTCCGCCTAACAGCAGAGCCATGATTTCTTTTTGTCAGGTAGGGTGCATTGGCTTCCGGGTGTGTCTGCTGAGAGGGGAGTCTCCCCACTGGCTCTGCGAGAGGCTTCTCATAGGGCAGTGGAGGAAACCCAATCAGAGACACATTCAGGCTTGTAGCTACCCCAGAAGGCAGATTCTGCCGCAGAGGATTCTGGGAATGGGTATACGTTTGAAGGGAGTGCATGACTCATGGTCTTTGGTGGGAAGCAGAATCCCAGGAGGGAGAGTACGGCTGTCTCTGGGTGCTGCCTGAGAATCCAGAGGGTGCTGAGTTGAGCTGAAGGGGATACGGTGTGCCGAGAACCAGCGGAGAGAGAGAGGAGTCCAGTCCCAGGAAAGCCTACACAGGTAGTGAGTACTGTGGATTGCCCCTGGGGGTCTACCTAGTGTTAGAGGGGATCACTCCGGAGAAGGTTCTAGGATCCAAGTGTCAGCTAGCTGTAAAGAGGGTGCCTGGTCAGAGGATGCTGAAGTTAGAGGGGATACCTAGTCAGAGGACCCTGAAGGATTAAAGGGGACACCTGCAGTTTGGGCCCTGAAGAGTCAGTGTACAGTGTGGATTGTACTGGTTGAGAGTTGCAGCAGCACAGGAATCTACAAAGAGCTATCTCAAGCCAGCGCAGGGCTGGAGGGAGCTATTCAGTGACTTTTTGAGCAAAGCAGTGTCAGGAGTCAAGTATTCTACAGTCCTGGATCTTCTGAATTAAAGTCAAGGTTCCAGCACAGTTTTCAGTGTTATAGTGTATTCAAGCGTCAGGAAGCGCTGGCTAGCGTCGGCTAGCGTCAAGACAGTGCTAATTGGCATTTCTTGCCAATAGAGTCCCAAAAGTGTACCTAGTTGAGCCAGAGGATTATCCCACTCATTCCCTTCTCCCATACCCTAAATACAATAAACAACCAAACCAAAGATGCAGGAATTGTCACTGTCTCAGTTCTCACACCAGGGGTCAAAGCTCACATGGGCTGGAGAGGTAATCGGTAACAATGGCAGACCCACCTCAGGCTCAATGCCTGGAAAACCTGCTGGATTTGTAAGGGCTTAAAACGGGGAAAAAGCTTGAATGGACTCAGAACAAATAGTGGTTGCATAGATCCCATATTGGGTCTGAAATGAAGAGCTCCTCCTCTTGGAGTAATAGTATACTGGTTACTGTGCGGCAATTGGCTTTCAGCAATTGGTGCACTATTACTCCAATAAAACGTGTTAGCATTTTTTATATGACTAATTTATGCAAAATTAAAATGATCTTGGACCCTTTAATCTCTTTGGTCTTGCACTCATTTCTCTTTTCTGTACCCCAATGGTTTATTAGGAGAACCTGCTGCTTGACCCTGAATGGGCAAAGTCACCTGCTGGAATTTGGGGTGTGGCAGGACTGTGTTTATCACTAAACTGGCTGAATTCCATTATCCAAATTAGCATGCATAAAGAAAGGGATGTATTCCAGAGATAAGACTATAATCCTTCCACTTTATAAAACTCTGGTCCGAACCACATCTGGAGTATTCTGTCCAGTTCTGGTCGCCAGTCCTCAGGATGGATGTGTTGGAGCTGGAGAGAGTCCAGAGAAGGGTAACTAAACTAGTTAGGGGATTGGAAGACCTTAATTATGAAGAGCGTCTGCAATCGCTTGATTTATTCTCCCTGGAAAAGAGACGCCTGAGAGGGGACATGATAGCAATTTATAAATATCTCAATAGTGATCTCGGCATAGAAAAACAGCTATTCAGTCGAAGGGATTGCATGAGGACTCGAGGGCATACAATGCGATTAGAGGAGAAGCGTTTTAACCTCAGACAACATGGGGGGTTCTTTACTGTTAGGGCTACAAGATTGTGGAATTCTCTACCACAAGAGGTGGTTTCTGCGGGAAGTATGGTGGCTTTCAAAAGACTCTTAGACGTACATCTCAAGGATCAGAACATTCAGGGGTATGTGAGATGATTACAGCCACACACACCTACACAGGTTGAACTGGATGGACTATTGTCTTTATTCAACCTCACCTACTATGTAACTATTATCAAATGTCCTTAACACTGTACTTATGGGAACCTCCAAGCCAGGGGAATGTTTCATACGTTTATGTTAGTTCACCTAATGCCCATTTGGACCTATCCCCCATAGTTCGTCAGGCCAAGTGGGAACAGGACTTGGGAGAGACCTTTGCTAAACAATAGGAATTTATCTTACAAACCATTCCTACTATTTCCTAATCTAACTCAGAGATTAACCCAACTTTACATTCTTCATAGAACATATTGTACGCCCATATGGCTACACAAATATGGCCATAGAAACTCTTTGCTATGTCCAATATGTCTTAGAGATGTGGGGTATCTACTACACATGCTTTGGCATTGCCCCAAGCTATTTCGGTATTGGAATGGTATTAGACATGTGCAGTTCATTTCGGGCTGAATATAAATTCGGACGGATTTTTGGTTATTCGGGGATTCGGATATATCCGAATCGCTGAATGAAATAGTAACAAATTTAGTTGAAATTAATTTTGTTTTGTTTTGTATATTTGTTTTCTAATTCCAAATTTTCAGAACGTTTCGAATTCAGATCGGTCAAAAAATGATCGACCTATTCGAATTGTGTGTGCAGAATAGCTTGTTGTTAGAGAGAAGCCGGCTGCTGTGTCCTTAACAACCGAGGACTTATCAGCTGTCAGCGGGCTTCCTTGCTGACAAATTAAATGTAAACAAAAGAATCCCAGCAATGAAAAATGCAGAAAAGAAACAGTGTGGGGTCCCCCCCAATTCATACCATGCCCTTTGAGTCTGGTATAGATTTTAAGAGGATCCTTACACCAAAATTTAAAAAAAGCAATGGCATGGGGTACCTCCCAACATCAATATCAGACCGTTATCCGAGCATGCAGCCCGGCAGGCCAGGAAAGGGGGGGGGGGTGAGAGAGGCGCCCCCCCACCCAGCGCCCCCCCACCCCATAAACCATATTAGACCACAAAGCCTCAGTATAGGAGGGGTGTGTTTATGAAGTAGGTCAGTAGGACACCTACTGTAAAAGCTCGTATCACCTAATAGTCTTTTCGAAAAGTTAATTGGTTAGGAGCATCAATTAAATCCATCGTATTTTGGGGGAAAGGCCTCCTTTTTTCTTTCCGAAAAGACATTAAAGTGGTATGAGCTTTTGTAACGAGTGCTCCTCAAATCATACTCCAGAGTTTATTGCCTCCAGAGTGCTCCTTGTGTTGTGATCAGAGGGGTAGCCGTCTAGGACCAAAAAAAGATCTACACGTATTGTACCTTCATTACGGATCAGCTTGAAGGCAGGGGCAAAAAGAATGATGGCATAACTTTTCATTCCTTGGTAACACTAACAGGCCCCCTGCCTTATTCTCTATGTTAGAGTACCCCGCTCCTGGAGAAAGCATACATAATCCATTCAACACCACATGTACATTATCATGCCACAACCCCGTCACTCTGCATTTGCCAGGTTGGGCTAGGTATCAGATCAGAATAGGCCAAATTCAAAGGAGAGTCCAGTTCAGTAGATATTCCAGCAACAGTTGAAAGTACCTTCCCTAGGGTGGGCATACTTTATCCTTTCTCTATCACTACTGCCAGCTAAGGTACCAGGACCTTTCCAGGCATTCCTCAGCCAGGAAGCTCCTTACCCTTACAGGGCTACATAATGGTGAATAGGGGCCCAACCACTCCCATGGGGCCCAAACTGACTCTATGTTCACTCTGCCCAGAATTAATAATAGTGTGCCACCTAGTGGCCAAATTGAGAATTGTGCTAGCACCTCCTTACAAGCTCCTTTGCAGGGAATATACACGTTAATGTATATTTATTAGAACCTATTCTCTTTTCTATCAGTCCATTACTATCATATACACATTGGGATTTATTTACTAAAGCCGGAGAGTGCGAAATCTGTCTCACTTCTGCATAAAAAACATTCATCTTCCAGGTTTTAATGCCAAACCTTAATTGAACAAGCTGAGGTTAGAAGCTGATTGGTTTCTATACAGAAGTGTGACTGATTTTGTACTCTCCAGCTTTAGTAAATAAACCCCATTGTGTTTTTTGAGAACCTTGAATGTCATCACAAAAATATTTCAGGACACTGGATACTGGACAGGGTACTGTGAATCACTATATCAATATCTTCATGCTCAGAATATTGCACGGCTCATCCATCTTAGAATAACTTTGTGAACTGTCTTTAACCACTTAAGCCCCGGAAGATTTTCCCCTCTTCCTGACCAGGGCCTATTTTGCGATTCGGCACTGCGTGACTTTAACGGACAATTGCGCGGTCGTGCGACGCTGTACCTAAACAAATTTGACATCCTTTTTTTCCCACAAACAGAGCTTTCTTTTGGTGGTATTTGATCCCCTGTGCGATTTTTTGATCATGAGCTATAAACAAAAAAAGAGCGTAAATTTTGCAAAAATAACAATATTTTTTTACATTTTTTTTATATAAAATTCCCCCAAAAATAAATGTAAAAATCAAAATTTTTTAACATTTTGGGCCAATTTTTTTTTACCATATGTTTGGTAAAAAAAAACGCAAAAAGCGTATTTTGATTGGTTTGCGCAAAAGTTATTGCGTTTACTAACAACGGGAAAGATTTTTTTTGTTTTTTTTTAACGTATGTAATGGCGGTGATCTGCGATTTTTTTTGCGGGACTGCGACATTGCGGCGGACAGATCGGACCCTTGACTGACATTTTTGACACTTTTGGGGTTACCAGTGACAATACTACAGTAATCAGTGCTATACATATGCACTGTTACTGTAAAAATGACACTGGCAGTGAAGGAGTTAACTTTATTGGAGAGGGAGGAGTTAAGTGTGTCCCTAGGGGCATGTTTCTAACTGTGATTGGCTGTGGCTACTAGTGTAAAAACAGAGATCAATGGTCCTACATAGTAGAACCGTGTGATCTCCATTCTTACATAGGGAAGAATGACAGGCGGCTTTGTTTACATTAGCCGCCTGCCTTTCTTCCAGTGTAACGGAAGATCGCGAGTGCCCGGCAGACATCGGGTCCACTGGGCACACGCGCAGGGGGGGGGTCTGGGATCGCGCGGGAGTGGGAACGCGCCTCCGGCGGCACGCTCGCTCTCTAGAGCCTCACAGGCTAACAACGTACCCCTATGTCGCTTTGCCTGTGAGGGGCTGACAGCCGACGTAAATAGTCGTGTGGTGGTCGGCAAGCGGTTAAGCGAAAATACTGATATGGAACCTAGAATTCCAGACAACAAAAACCAACAATTCCAAACTGGTAAAGGTAAAGCTAAAATCTGATTGGATAGTATGAACCACATGCTTTTCGCCACTTCTTGTATAGTAATGTTTTTGAACTAGAACACAACGATGCAATGTCTTACAAGTGAATAAAAATGAAGCAATTTTTTTTTTTGTATTTTTTTTATTAAATGCGTAATCCCTACCCACAGAACACTTCCCACTTTTTGATTAATTAGTTGATATAGTTTTGAAATCAAAAGCCATTTCTTAATCAGGGTTGACTTTATCAGCCCTATGGCTTTCATCATCTTTGCAGTTCTTCTTTTGAACTTCCACATATTTTATTGCAGAGTGACACTTTCGAAGATAAAAGAAACAACCGTTTTTCTTAAAGAAAAAAAAAAAATACTAACCTTAAATTATAAACTTAAGAAAGACATTTGGGTACATTCACTCCTAAGGTGCTGGCATCATTTTATTGATCAACACATGCCAGTATTTATACATTGTAAAAGCAATGTATTTCAATAGGAGCAGCTCATACCAGTGCACTGTGTTGATGTTTTGGTGCCAAACTCTCACTGTTTCGCTGTGTTGATGTGCACTGAAAAAAAAGAATATGCAATACTTTTTTCAGCGCAAGGCATGGAAATGTGTGTTTTAGCGCATTTAACTTTGTATCACTTAGTATCAGCCTCTTCTGGTCCTTGTACAACAAAATTCAGACTGGGGAGGGCGAAGCAGCACCAGGAACCAATTAATTGTTTTCATCAGTCTGCTGCTTCTCCTATCAGCTTTCGGTCACAGAGAGGGAGAGGGACAACAAGTACACACTGAGCGTTTAGCCCCATGCATGAGGCTCTTTCATTTAGGCATAGGAAAACTGTCAAGCCCTGCTGCTTGCAGCTTGTAAAACTCTGATAGGCTGAAAGCTGCTGTAGCTGGATGGGCATGGAATGGTGCACTAATATTTAAGGCAATTTACACTCACGGATGAATGCTCAGAACACAAGCAGTCTGTCTTCTAAACACAGAGCATTCATCTTTGGGCATATACTGTCCTAAATGTTAGTATGACTTGGTGCACCATACAGCCACTGCAGCTTTCAGCCTATAATAGTTTTACCAGCTGACCCAGTGGGGTTACATAGTTAGTCAGGTTGAAAAAAGACACAAGTCCATCTGGCTCAACCAATAAAAAACAAAAAACAGTTAAGAAAACCCAACCATACAATCCCATATACACAATCCAATACCCGCAGTTGATACAGAGGAAGGCAAAAAAAACCCACCAAAGCATGATCCAATTTGCTCCAGCAGGGGAAAAAAATTCCTTCCTGATCCCCCGAGAGGCAATCAGATATTTCCTGGATCAACTGTACCTATAAATATTAGTACCCATTTATAATATGTACACCTAGGAAAGAATCCAGGCCTTTTTTAAAGCAATCTAGTGAGCTAGCCAGAACCACCTCTGGAGGGAGTATATTCTACATTTTCACAGCTTTTACGGTGAAGAAACCTTTCCATATTTGGAGACTAAATCTGTTTTCATCTAGACGTAAAGAGTGCCCCCTTGTCCTCTGTGTTGACCTTGACACAAAGTGAATAACTTAACACCAAGTTCACTATATGGACCCCTTATGTATTTATGGGTTGGATGGTGCTCCTGTTTTATCTGCCTGCAGTCTCATTCCCGGGTCCTATGCACTTGAGGCTAAACCCCCAATGTGCATGGGGTCCGTTTGAGTGTTACTGTACTACAGAAGAGAAAAATCAGGTCTTCCTGTCCTGCCAGTGTGACATAGCTGTGTAAATCTCAGGACTCGATGGACAGAAAAACAAATCATTTGGCAGCTATAGCAGCCCCCTTACATGTATTTCATCCCTAGCTGTTTGGCTAGGGTTCAGCTTTAAAGCGAATCTGCCAGGACAGACATACTGGAGCTACTGTCATTTTTTGGGTGATTTCAACTGGCCTGAATCAACTAGACTGCTTATTCTCCTTAGTGAATTCAGCGGCAATTCTGCATCTAAATACCCATCTCCACCCATTTGCTTCAGTGATTACAAGGAGATATCCTTAGGCAGCAATAATAATGCATGGCGGAAGTGACAGAGCCTAGAACTCCAGTGGAGATATATCTGAATAATGACACCCCAAAGAGAAATCAGAGGATTACCAATTTACTATCATATAAACCACTAACAAAATATCAATCTAGGGTAGACTGATCCTTTAAGAATGAATCAGGTCAATACAAATAGTATGATGATCAGTAAACATAATACCCTCTCTAAGCTTCTGAAAGCCAGCTTATGATTGGTTACTACAACTTATGTGGTACACCCTTTATGTTTTGTGATTTGCAGTTAATGCAGTCAGTTATTTATTTAGCCTTGTTTCTAAAGGTGTCCAAAGGAACACATTTTATTTTTGTGCATGGCCACCAGTTCGATTCCTGCCTTGGGAATTTTTATTTCTACCAATTTTATAAATTAGGACCAATATTCCTTTCTGTAAAAAAATATCCTTTATAAAAATTATTGCCAGGTTGAATTTCATCCTTACAGTTTACTAAAGTGGTCCGTGGACATTGGGGTTGATTTACTAAAGGTAAATAGACTGTTCACTCTGCAAGAGCAGTTGCTCCAGAGCATAGCCAATGAGTGAGAGCTTTGCTGACTTCCATCATCCAATCATGTGCAAACAAAAAATATTTTTTTTTATTTTCCTTGCATGTGATTGGATATTCTTTTCAAAGTGAAGCTTTACCTCATTTACTAAGCTCTGGAGCAACTGCACTTTGCAAAAGTTGACAGTCTGTTTGCCTTTAGTAAATCAACCCCATAGTTTCCCCACCTTACCGTTTTCGGCTGGATTGGTCGTTGATCCGATGTAACAGATGACAGTCCTGAACAAGCATTCTTGGGGTAACAAAGACATCTGAGAAGATACCTGATGTGGGTAATAGCGTTGGGCTGATGTGAAGTGAAAACTGGTTCTCATGGATATACTCTAAAGGGCTCTTTTCTTCACAGAAACACATCTGTGATTAGAATATAATGTAGGTTGGCCCTGTTCTGATCCTAGGCTGCTACCTCTCTGTTAGTGACAAAGGGAGTCCTCACCAGATAATAAGTTCTTAGGTGTGTACAGAGGATTACCTGCTACAAAAGTTCATCTCATTTAAAGGATGGCTTCAGGCTAGTCTTCATCAATGTATGACACAGGTCAGGTAGTGCATTCTGTCACGATTTTATTAAAATAGAAGTACAACCAAAGCTTTTTTGGCCATACTTCTCTTGTGGGTAACAGAAGTGCACTTACTTTTGCTCTACTGTGACCCAGAGTTGACCGACTGCGGGTTATAGCCCACTATCAGCTGACATGGCACAGCAGCTCCAGGGTCTGGCAGGATCCCGACAATATTGTTGGGATCCTCCTGGCTGCCTGATTGACAGATGTCTCTACTACTTAGCACACATCTGAGAACCAGAGCCAACTGTGCCCACTCCTTGCCTTGTGCTTCAGTGAGACCCAGACTGATAGTAACTTGCGCTCTGCTCTGAGTAGATCGGCATGCACAGGAGTGACATGACCCTAGCCCAACCACTGCAGTGTAAGAAGATACAAAACCTAGAAGGAATACTCGGGGGAGCCACTACAGCACTGTGCTGGGAGAGCTCCGTTTTTAGGCAAGTCTGTCATAATGTACTAGTATGCTGTGCAAACTAGTACATAATGACTTGAACCTACAGGGGGCACATTTTTTAATATCATCAGCAAGACTTTACTATCACTTTAACATCAACTGCTTAGTCCTTGAAAAAGAAATTAGTATACAGTATCTCACAAAAGTGAGTACACCCCTCACATTTATGTAAATATTTTATTATATCTTTTCAGGTGACAACACTGAAGAAATGACACTTTGCTACAATGTAAAATAGTGAGTGTACAGCTTGTATAACAGTGTCAATTTGCTGTCCCCTCAAAATAACTCAACACACAGCCATTAATGTCTAAACCGCTGGCAACAAAAGTGAATACACCCCTAAGTGAAAATGTCCAAATTGGGCCCAATTAGCCATTTTCCCTCCCCGTGTTATTTGACTTGTTAGTGTTACAAGGTCTCATGTGTGAATGTGGAGCAGGTGTGTTAAATTTGATGTTATCACTCTCACTCTCTCATACTGGTCACTAGAAGTTCAACATGGCACCTCATGGCAAAGAATTCTCTGAGGATCTGAAAAAAAGGATTGTTGCTCTACATAAAGATGGTCTAGGCTATAAGAGGATTGCCAAGACCCTAAAAACTGAGATTCAGCATGGTAGCCAAAACCGTACAGCAGTTTAACAAGACAGATTCCACTCAGAACAGGCCTCGCCATGGTCGACCAAAGAAGTTGAGTGCACAGCATCATATCCAGAGGTTGTCTTTGGGAAATAGACATATAGGGCTGCCAGCATTGCTGCAGAGGTTGAAGGGGTGGGGGTTCAGCCTGTCAGTGCTCAGACCATACGCTGCACACTGCATCAAATTGGTCTGCATGGCTGTCGTCCCAGAAGGAAGCCTCTCTTCGAAATATGATGCACAAGAAAGCCCGCAAACAGTTTGCTGAAGACAAGCAGACTAAGGACATGGATTACTGGAACCATATCCTGTGGTCTGATGAGACCAAGATAAACTTATTTGGTTCAGATGGTGTCAAGCGTGTGTGGCAACAACCAGGTGAGGAGTACAAAGACAAGTGTGTCTTGCCTATAGTCAAGCATCGTGGTGAGAGTGTCATGGTCTGGGGCTGCATGAGTGCTGCCAGCACTGGGGAGCTACAGTTTGTTGAGGAAGCCATGAATGCAAACATGTACTGTGACATACTGAAGAAGAGCATCGCCCCCTCCCTTTGGAGATTGAACCACAGGGCAGTATTCCAACATGATAACAATTCCAAACACACCTCCAAGACAACCACTGCCTTGCTAAAGAAGCTGAGGGTAAAGGTGATGCACTGGCCAAGCATGTCTCCAGACCTAAAGCCTATTGAGCATCTGTGGGGCATCCTCAAACGGAAGGTGGAGAAGTGCAAGGTCTCTAACATCAACCAGCTCTGTGATGTCGTTCTGGAGGAGTAGAAGAAGAATCCAGTGGCAACCTGTGAGGCTCTGGTGAACTCCATTCCCAAGAGGGTTAAGGCAGTGCTGGAAAATAATGGTGGCAACACAAAATATTGACACTTTGGGCCCAATTTGGACATTGTCACTTAGGGGTGTACTCACCTTTGTTGCCAGCGGTTTAGACATTAATGGCTGTGTGTTGAGTTATTTTGAGGGGACAGCAAATTTACACTATTATACAAGCTGTGCACTCACTACTTTACATTGTAGCAAAGTGTCATTTGTCCAGTGTTGTCACATGAAAAGATATAATAAAATGTGTACAAAAATGTGAGGGGTGTACTCACTTTTGTGAGATACATTACATTTTTTGAAGCGGACCTGATCCGTTCTCCAGTGGCGGAAGCTCTGCAGAGAACACAGCCGACAACAGCTGTGAAATGAATGGAAAGTGACGTCACCCCTAGAGTTACTATGGGGCTTCCGTTGTCGGTTGTGTCCTCTGCACCCACCTCCACAGCGAAGCCGTGGCTGACAGCTCAGCGTGGGTCGGATCGGCTTCAAAAAAGGTATGTGTACTGATTTATTTTTTACAGGGCTAAATAGGTTAGTGTTAGATCATAGATGTCTGTAGATGCAGGGATTTTGGTGTTAGGGTGGACTTCTACCTTAAGCTCTGGCCTGCTCCTTGTCCTCCCGTGCCTCAGTAGTTGTAGTTGCCTCAGTAGACCAATGTTGAAGTTAAGAAGGGGCAGATCAGACCTTGACTTTGTGAGCTGAATTAATATTTGTATAACAGACTTTTTTAGGTTAACAACTCTATGAATCTTGTGATTCTGGCAATAATATCTAACCGCAGTTGTACTTAAGAGACTAATCTCAACAGCATTGCCAGTAAGCACGCAAACATTCCCAATAAAATGTTTTGTACAAAGTGTTAAATAAAAATAAAAAAAAAGGTATTGCAGATGAGATGTGGATTGTCCAGCGCAGTAAACTGCTGTCACAGAGCAGGTATGTCTCAATTCTGCGCCCCTAACACCATTGGCTGGCAGTGGCATTTTGCCCAATACTGCTGTGTGTCAAATGCAGAGCCTCATTTAGTGATTATGTACTCGCAGCCTGCTTTGGACCTTGACAAGAGCTGACAGGCTCTGCCAGAAACCTTTGTGGCTCCCTCTTCAGCCAACAGACCATGGCTGATACTCAGGGACTGCTGCTTTCCTTCCTCTACTCATCTTACATCGTTTACTACCCTTCTTCTCTCCCCTCCCCATATCTATTCCCCTACTCCCTCCCATCCTCTATTCCTCTCCCTCTGCTATGTCCCCTCTCCCACCCATCCCCCAACCATTCTGTAGAATTAAGTTCAAACATGACATTAATGGTTAGTACAAGTGTCACCCAGATGAACCATCCTGTTGGTTTTTCATAGCTCCCAGAACTTATTTATTCATTACTGCAGCAGAGTGGCACAGTCATTTGGAGCGACTGCCAGCTGTGGGTGAGGAAGACCCATATGTGTGGAGATTCAGCCAGGTCCAAGTCAGAATTCCGGCCTCTGAAAGGTGATAGAACCCTTCCAATTGTACCTACTTCTTGCGGGGAACCAACAGTAGACTTATAGGACTAGAGAAAAGTTGTTAGCACTAGCATACCTATTTCTCGAGAGACCTCTAGGGTCAGGAGAAGTGTTCTAGAAGTATTGTGCTATTTACTTGTTTTCCTGGAGGGCTGTAGACACCTCAGTACTACAACTATCATACACACCCTTAGGGACAATTTTTTTATTGACGAATTTGCAGCCAGAGGAGGTTAAACATCCATTCACTGGACACAGGACAGACTACAGATCATGTATTTTTCATATTATATTTACTTGTTATTCTTTTTTTACCCTATGGAACTAATATTTTGTATGTATGTATGTATATATATATATATATATATATACATATATATATATATATTTTTTTTAATATATATTTATATATATATATATATATATATATATATATATATATATACTATATATATATATATATATATATATATATATATATATATATATATATATATATATATATATATATATATATATACTGATGAAAACATAAAATAATATTTTTCATATTCATCTCATAACAAAATGTCACATTTTACAGATATATGTCAAAATTTTTTCAAAACAACTGATTTGTAAAGTTTTCAGATTTTTTTTGGAAATATCTAAAAACGATAATTACTTTTTACCTAGACCTTTTTAATGTATTAGAAATTATCAGACAGATATAACTGAAATTATATTAATAGCATTATTATTAATATTACATCTCCGGTGATGATTTTCTCATATTGTTTAAATCTGTCACTATAATTCAAATGTTTTTACATGTTGCTGTTAGATAATTGTCCACATTGTGCCCTTTTTCAATATTGGATTAAATGTTTTGTGCTTCTGGTGACCCTACAAGAAAAACCTTTTGACCTTCGGATAAAAGACAACAAGACAAGTTGTTATGGATCTTGAGGAAGATTAAGTCTTTTCATTCTCTACAGATACAGTAATTGGCGGGTTTGGGGGTTTGAGGTCTCCGCTCTAAATTGCAGGGCTCTGCAGAGATGGATCAAAATAATACAAGTCATTATCGTTGGCTGCCCAGCGGTCATGTCGCTTTTGTTTGATGAGCCTGGTTGGAGTCTGATTGACCGGAGGCAAGTTTAAAACCCCCCTGTGCCATAACAATCAGCAGAGTTTTTGAGATGAGACCAAGTAGATAACTGCAAAGTTCTCCAAGCGCTTTAGCAATAATATACAAATTCAAAAAGCTGTTAGATATGGCTTGCATTTTTTTGTTTGTCCATAGGAGTTTATTTACAAAGTTAATCTAATAGCCATGTACTCAGCCCTTAAATTAAAAAAAAATATGACTTTACATATAAAAAATGTTATTATTTATTATTATTGTTATTATTATTATTATTATTAATAATAATAATAATATTAATAATAATAATAATAATAAATTAGAACTAAAAAGTAGTACAGCCAGCTAACCCTTAGTACAATAAAGTAGTATTTTTTGAGTATCAATCAATAAGAACTTTATTAGATGCATTTTATTTGTTTAATATTATTATTATACAGGATTTATATAGCGCCAACAGTTTGCGCAGCGCTTTACAATGTTAGGGAAGACAATACAGTTACAATACAATTCAAAACAGGAGGAACTATATATATATATATATATATATATATATATATATATATATATATATATATATTTATATACCTCTGCTGTATAACCAGTTGCTTTTCATCCTTTTCACGGGATTACATCTGAAGTGGCGCTCTGTTTCCACCAGACATTCATCAAAATATTGGAGATGCAATCTCAATAATTGTAAGTTTTTCTTTCTGCATCTTGATGAAGGACATGAGTATGTCCAAAACTGTGCAGTCACTTGCTTGTAAATGCATGAAGATCTGAAGTAAAGAAATAAACTTGCAATTATTGAGATTGCAGCTCCAATTTTTTTTAAATATATATATAAAAAAAAAAAAAAATATATATATATATATATATATATATATATATATAAAGTTGCTGAAACTCAGTATTATTGTTGTAGTGCAAGGAGTAGTGGTGATGTCCTAATAAGTGTAACCTATAGAAACCAATCAAGATTTACCTTGTATAAATTTGGAATAGTCAAAACTTCAAAGATGCTGTTGGATACTCGACTAATGCACTTTTTTATATTGCTTTTGCCTTATTCATTATAGAAATTAGAAACGGTGATGAGCTTCGTTCATTTGCTAGATGTAATACATCATAATTTATTATTTCATATAATTTCATATAATTTAATAATATAAATAATATATAATATAATAAATAATATAATAATATAATATAATATAATATAATATATATAATATAATATATATTATATATATATATATATATATATATATATATATATATATATATATATATATATATATATATATATATATATATATATATATATATATATTCATGTTTTTGTCTCATAGAATATTGCCATTACTGTTGTAGTGGTAATTCAGCTTATAAATAAATTATTACAGCTGAAAAATATAAAATTTAACCATAACATTAAAATCCCCCTGAAAAGTCAAATTTAAAAAAAAATATGTTTTTTATAAGCTTCACACACCACTTACACAATATTTTTAGCTCTTAAAAACTACAACATATATTCTGAGCTACGATAAGGTTTTATCTTTATATATTTATTGTATTTATTAAATGTATTATTTATCTAGTTAATATGATTCATTTCTTTTAAATCGCTTGTCTAATGTAAAATAATTTGGAATATATGTACAAAATGTATCTTACTGTCTTCATTCATGCTAAATGATCAGCAATAGAAAAGGTAGAAATTCGGTGCGCTTCTATTTTAATTTCAAGCCTAGGAGTAGATGGCCACTTGAAGTCGGACTTTTCCTTTGCTCAATTCACTTTGCCTAAACACAAAGCCAAGGCTCTGTAATTTAGCCATGTGATTGTCATTTTCAAATCCCATAGAAAAAACTTTCCCTTTTTTTAAAAAAATAGGTATACTTATCCTGGTGTGTTAGGTTAGTTAATTGAGCCTTTTTTGCTTTACTGTAGGGTCAATTTAACATTGAAAGGCAATGTTACTTTAAAGCAAAAATTGTGACTAGGAATAAATACAAAATTAAAAATAGCCCAAATCTATTTTGTAATATATTGCCCTTTCTTGCTCCAGATTTGTGGAGGACACAGCTATGGTGCAATTATCTTTATTATCTTTCCTTTTGCAATTATTTGTGTGTGTGCATTATCTTTAGCCACAATATGCATTTTTATTCTATGCCTGACTTCTTCATCTTTCTTTTTTTAATATGCCTGACAAAGAAGGCAGTGCTCCGAAAGCTTGCATCAAAAGGGTTTTTTTTTTTTTAGTTGGCTACCTAAAGTTGTTTTTACTATACTTTTTGCCTTTTTTTATATACCTTAAAAGACTTTTTCAAAACATTTTCCTTTAACGAATGAACCATTGTAGCTCAAGAGTTCATGACCTAAAGTGGAACTTCGCTATCTCAATCCACATGGACTATTTTTTTATCCTTATGATGCTAGCATTAGTAAATAGATATGAGATGATATCATATTTACTTTTTTTAAACCTTTTTTTTTTTTACATTTCTTCAGTTGCTTCCTGGTTTCCATCCCTACACAAATGATGTCATATATCCCAGGAGTCTTCAGGAGGGGAGGGAGGGTTATCAGCTAAGCCAATGCCTGAACTAAGGGCAGATGGATTCCAGGAAGTAAATGCTACAGTAACCATCTGTCCTTACTCAAGATGGCAGAAACACCAGAGGGTGTTTTTCAAAATGAATTCTCGGCAAATAAAGCATGGAGACAAATATGGATGGGTGAGTTTTGCTTTGAATATGAACAATTAATTAAATAATGGTAAAGCTATCAGCGCTGCTTTAATGGCCAACATATATATATATATATATATATATATATATATATATATAAATATATATGTATAAGCATATTCAGCAGCAGCCTTCACTTATGGGTATTTTTCACTAGCACTTTAATTTAGGTAAGCACCTTAATTGAATTTAGACACCATGGAGATTTTTGATTTTGTAAATGAATTAAATAGCATTTTTGGTTCGTGGTGCTCAGATGCAGTGCAGTTCCACTTTAGGGACTGTATAGGCATGACTGAGCTTCCTTATTGAAAGTTGCCTTTGTCATTCTTACTGAGAAAACTGTACTGTCATTTTCAATATTTACTTGGTGAATCTTCTGTCATGTGTAAGAGCATCTGCAGGGCCAGAAATTGAAAATAAGCTTAGCCAATCATGCCCCCAATAGTGTGTGGTATAATTCAAAAATAGAATTTGTACATATGGTATGAAAATGTATTGTTGGACAGGTTATCTAGTGCCAAAAATTACATTTTTAAAAACGAATTTAAATTCCATCACTTTGGCAAGTTGGGGCACTCTTGCTGTTGCTAAACAACAAGTTCCAGCCTACCATAACAGCCCTCCTGCATGTGCCAAGTTGGCAGTGATAAATAGCCATGAGAATGGGCAGATACTGTATCTTTCGTAGCTGGCCAAAGGGCATAAAACATGCCTTGGTAATAGCAAGAGATGTGATTTAGTTAGTGTTGCATGCAACAGTCAGATGAATTACCAGGCCATGTGCTCAGTCAGAGGAAGATCTGAGCATTGCTTGTTACAGTTGGATAAATATTGGACACTGGAGGGCAGTAATGAGCACTTCTGCATGAAAGATCGCATTCCCGCATGAAGAGTTTTTCCAAAATCTCTGTGCAACTGGATACTAATAATACCCTTTTCTGTAGAGGACAGGTAGGCTTCACAATACTTGCGGCAGTATACTTGGGTTGTTTCTTTGGACTTTCACTGCAAAGTCTGCTATAAGCAATGTCCAGGTCAAACATGACATGTTGAGAGTCCCAAATTTCCATCCCTTGTTTTGACACTATGCATTTCAGAAATAAGCGGACATTGCAGAAGACACTTGGAGGTCCCTACTATACAGACCCGAGGCCTGATTTCTCAAGATGCCATATGTTTGCTTTACAAGGCACAGTAAGCTTTCCTATCCCAATTGCTTGTAAAGTGCAAAATCTTATCAATCAAGACTACGGTTGGTTCTGGTTGTGAGATGTGCCATATGGGGCTGTGAGACTTACGTGTGTTTGTGAGCGGATATGAGAACCAACACATACATAATAATCTCTTGGGCCCTTCAGTGGTAATGGGATTACTATGGTACTACATTTTTTTTTGCTCTAAGCCCCTGTGGGATGTGTGTTTTATATGTCAGGGCTACTTTTTATGCATTGTCTTGTCACCCTTTTGTGTATTTGAGACATGTTCAACAGTTATACTTCAGAGTGATTACTTTCATTGATAGGAACTTTGATCTGCTTGAGAATAAATAAAAGTTTCCATGTGATTGACATTGCTATTGTGCAATAACAACTGAGTTATAAGTCATAGGTGGTTAAACTCTTGAACAGAAAAAAAAAAAAAATCTAGGATGGAAAATTTACATGACAAATGACCAAAAACAGGTATTTCAATAATTAATGGGTACCCGTGGATTAAATCACTGAATGGGTTCCTATACCTTTAGTGGACTTTCTTGTGAGATCTCTACAGTTCCCACATTGCCCACTAATGATGCCTGTTAAAATGGGTCTTAAAGTGACTCTTTGCTCAACACATTTAAGGAAAAACAATAGGTTTGCCAGGAGCTTACACTTACCTTTCTTAGTTCTCTTCATTCACTTCTTTAAGTACTGGAAATTGAAGGGTATACCCATTATTTTACAGTAAAAGTTAGCATGTGACTCACAGTGCTAGGCTAGTCAGTGCTGTCAGATAGGGAGTCCATAGTCCATGTAACCTCTGACTTCAGTGGCTTCTAGCAGGGGGAAGGGGCAGTAAAAAGGAGAAACGTATATGCTGTGGGCAGTGGAATTTAAAGTAAACCTGTTTATTGCCTTGAACAAAAGAACAAATTCACTTTAAGCCCTCTTTTGGATTTTTCCTTGTTTGTCTTTATGGAGAGTTTTGGGACTCCAACAGGAGTTTTAAGACTCCATAGTGGTGTGGCTTATAACTAGGAACCCCATTGAGAAGATCTGAGGAATACCCAAAAAATATAAGATGTTACTAGGGTTTTGACCAACCAGCTTTTGCCCATTACTACATTTTCGTGTTTTGGATTGACTACCTCTTTATATTGAAGTCTGCATTTGGCTTGATCATATGATGAGCAAAGAAAAAGAGAGTCCACAAGAGATATTTTAGCAGAGTTCTAGAGGATCAAAGAAGTTAATCATGTGGAAGAAGATTTAAGAGTGTTAAGATTTGGAAGACAGAGGTTGAAAGAAATACTCCGTGAGTAGAATAAGCTAAATTGAAAGCAGATCAGAGTCAATTAATGGCTAAAGTGCTACAGAGAATGAGAAAATTGTAATTTGTCTGGTGAAGAAGAAGGCTGTTCTGTGGTATTGTTGTGCCTTTAAGGCCTTGTGCACACTGGACGTTTTTAAAGCTGCTGTTTTTGGCGTCAGATATATTTTTTTCTGCTGCCAGTAAACTCCCCAGCACGCAGGGCCGGACTGGGAATAAAAACTAGCCCTGGAAATAATTTCATACAAGCCCCATAGTATTATTATACCAGCCCAACAGCATAATGTCATTATTTTCTTGTTCAAAGAGAAAACCATGCATTTTGAAAGCACATTTGCAGAGTGTATTATGTATAGATGTAAATATATAGATAAGTACAGGAGATGCAGGGGCTGTGGACATGGTACAGAAGTTGCGGACTTCTGTGGACATAGTACAAAAGGAGTACAGGAGGAGATGGCCAGAGGCTGCGGACACGGTACAGGAGGGGATGGTTAGAGGCTGCGAACATGGTACAGGAGATGTCAGAGGCTGCGGACATGGTACAGGAGATGTAGAGGCTGCAGACATGGTACAGGAGGACATGTCAGATGCTGCAGACATGGTACAGGAGATGCAGAGGCTGCAGACATGGTACAGGAGATGCAGGGGGCTGTGGACATGGTACAGAAGATGCAGGGGCTGCGGCCATGGTACAGGAGATGCAGGGGCTTCGGACTTGGTACAGCAGATGCAGAGGCTGCAGACATGGTACAGGAGGAGATGTCAGAGGCTTTGGGCATGGTACAGGAGATGAGGAAGTCCCGTGCAGTGGGACGTAACGCGTGTGAAGGGGAAGGGGCCGGTGACGTCACCCGCCATCCATTGCGGTCGAGACCGCTGTGTGTAATACAATCTGCTCATCACATGCACTTGTATAGTGCTTTAAAGGGTAATTTTTATGATTTTATGCTATGTTCAATAAAGTAATTTATCGCGGTAATGTCCGGACCTTTGTTTTCCTATGGACCTGTGAACCGCTTTATGGACCTGTGATCTGTTACCTGTGAGCCTTATCTTCCGATGAAGAGGAATACTGATCTGATCTATATTGGTGATATCCTTGGAGAAAGTTTGTCTTACTAGCCCGTCTGGTGACACAGGGGCTAAGTGTGAGGTGAGAGGCTAATGAGACTGGGTGGAGGATTACCAGCACATTGAAGAGCACTGAATGTTTATATCTTGTGCATGCTTCACCATAATTTTCACCTGTGGATTGCTCTCCTCGATATCTTCTTCATAATCCATATTTGATAGCGCTGCACTTTTTGTTATATATATGTTATTGGGACTTTTGGTTTATTGATCCTTTAGTGCATAGCAGCTTTCTATTATATTATTTTATACAGTTGCGCTGAATTTGTTATCTATTATTATGGTACAGAAGATGCAGGGGCTGCAGACATGGTACAGGAGATGTAGAGGCTGTGGGCATGATACAAGAGATGCAGGGGTTGCGGGCATGGTACAGGAGATGCAGGGGCTGCATGCATGGTACAGAATAAGCAGGGGCTGGGGGCATGGTAGAGAAGATGCAGGGGCTGCAGATATGGTACAGGAGATGCAGAGGCTGCGGGCATGGTACAGGAGATTTTAGAGGCTGCAGAGGGGTCTTACCGGGCTGTGATGAGGCACATGCGCATGCGCCCACCTGCCTGAGAATGGCGGAGCGTGTACGGGCTTTCCCGGGTGGCGACAGTGGTGAATTTGCAGTTGACATGTCGGCCCTGGCCTGGCCACAGCCATATTTTTTTACGGGCGCTGCTGCCCTCAAAGCAGCCCCAGGGCAGGCGGCCGTGCCGGCCTACTGGGAAATTACCCGGTATCCCCGTAGGCAAGTCCGGCCCTGCCAACATGTTATTCTATGTGTCGATGCACACATAGGCTGTTATCAGCAGTTTATGGCAGGGGCGTTTTCTGGCTAGAAAAAACCCAGAACTAGTGGGTTTTAAGAGGCGTTTGATAAAAGCTCTGATAAAAGCTTATAAATGCTGAAAAATGCAGAAAATCGTGGCTATTCTGCATTTATCAAAGTTTCTGAATCATAAGCTTTTGTGGGAGTATAGTTTTCCTAAAAAAAAAAATAAAAGCTAAAAAAAACGCTACAGCTGCAAAAAGCTAAAAAACGCTGAAAATTGCTACTGCAAAAAAGCTGAAAAACTCCTTCTACAGCTACAGATTTCTACTATTATTTTGATAACGTCCAGTGTGCATGAGGTCTAACAGTCATGCAGGCAAGGATTTGAATTTTGGTTCTTGTGTTTGGCCCCTGCATCTAAAAGCTGAACAGACCTGAACCAGGAAAAAAACTCAGCTCAGGCAATTGCCACAAACACAAATATTTGAGAATGTCAGGCAGGACCAGATTTTTTTCATAGGGCAAACAGACACATAACCCCCTCTGGCAGGATCACATCTATCACACAAAATATTCTCTTGTTTTAGTCGTCCTTTATCCAGTTTAGAATACTGTCACAGTGGGTTTGATTTATTAAAACTGGAGAGTGCAAAATACGATGCAGCTCTGCATAGAAACCAATCATCTTCCAGATTTTTTGTGAAAGCTGAAGTTAGAAGCTGATTGGCTACCCTGAATAGCTGCACCAAATTTTGCACCTTCCAGTTTTATTAAATTAACCCCTATTGAAACTAACTTTATACGAGATGACTGAAAAAGAAAAAGTGTTGTCAATGATTTTACAAGGAAAAAACACTTTCTTGCATGTGCTGCATATAGGAATAAGCCTATTGTTCACATTAGAATATCTAGGCCCTGGTGTTATGGACTGCATGTCAACTGTTCAATTGTCACACAAAAACATAGAAATAATAATTGGGTATATATAGTAAGCGATTTAACTGATACAATAAAACTTAATAAAACTTATAGTTTACTATGCTTAAAAGGTTGCATCAAGAGAGCTTAATATGTAATTAGTGACTTGGTGCCCAGAGTGGATCAATTTTAACACCATCTCGTCTATATGACAGTTACCTTCTATAAAAGGCATGTAATGAACTTAATAATAACCAAGTGCCAAGTTAGAAATGCATAGTGTAAAAATTGTAGGGAACCTTCTACATTGGTAATAAGGGGGGAAATACACTTTTGGTGGCCAGTGTTGTTCTGCCTTACAATTATGCTTAGTGTTGGAAAAGTACTAAGACGGGTACATTGGTGAGTAGTGAGTAAGGGCCCATTACATGGATGGTCAGAGAAGGGAGGTCCATTACCCTGGGGACCAGTGAACAAGGGACCCATGAAATTAATAAGTAGTGGAGAGAGGCCCATTACATGGATGGTCAGAAAAGGCAGGTCCATTACCCTGGGGACAAGTGAAGACGGGACCCATGACATTGGTAAGTAGTGGAGAGAGGCCCATTACATGGATAGTCAGTGAAGGGAGGTCCATTACCCTGGGGGCCAGTGAAGAAGGGACCCATGACATTGGTAAGTAGTGGAGAGAGGCCCATTAAATGCATAGTCAGTGAAGGGAGGTCCATTACCCTGGGGGCCAGTGAAGAAGGGACCCATGACATTGGTAAGTAGTGGAGAGAGGCCCATTACATGAATAGTCAGTGAAGGGAGGTCCATTACCCTGGGGACCAGTGAAGAAGGGACCCATGACATTGGTAAGTAGTGGAGAGAGGCCCATTAAATGCATAGTCAGTGAAGGGAGGTCCATTACCCTGGGGGCCAGTGAAGAAGGGACCCATGACATTGGTGATCAGTAGAGAAGAGCTTCCTTACATTGGTGGTCAGTTGAAGAATGAACCCTGTAGAACAGTGGTAAAAGGAAAAAGGTAGTCAATTGAAAGATTTCCCTGTTACATTGGTGGTCAGTTATAGTCAGGCTCTGATTACAGACACCTAAACATATCTTTGTTGTAGGTGGTTATATTTATGAGAGATAATGGGGAACGCTACATTGGTCCAATGCTAATAGCTCTGATGAGTGACTTTTGTACCAGAATTATATATGTACTCTCAGGAGAGCGATCAATGAGTCACTGTTTATTGCTCTAGCAACCCCTTGAGAAACCCTTGAGTTCCACAGGACCTTAGTTGAGAAAGACTGTTTTACAAATGAAAATGATTGTAAATGATCGCCTTGTAAAACAACCCATTCAGTTTAAAATAGAAATGAAATGCAAAACATTTTTGTATAATTCTAAAGAAAACCTTATAAATAACTTTTTTTTTCCTTTTTTATAAGTGATCACATTCCTTCTGTTCTCAGCTGCATAAGAGCTGGGGGAGGAGAAGCCGCAGCACACTGAACTTTCCAGTGAATGGCTGTGCATTGGGGGCATGTCAGGACAAGCCTGATCATTGGAGAACATACTGAGTTCCCAGCATAGCTAGAGAACTGAGCACGCTGTGTTCTCTTGCTTAGTGTGGTTAGTTTTTAATAGGAAAGCAAGGCGACTATCAGGAACACCAGAGATTTCACATAAAGGAAGCAATACAAAGAGAACAGGATACTTTTCCATGCAAGTACATGGTACAGCAGGCACGTATCAAGAATATGAAGTGTTGGGGTAACAAACGCTTTAAACGCCCTTCTAGGTGCCTGGGTTTACGTTCTTATATCTTTTCATTATCTCTTAATATCACTAAAGCAATTAGCTATAGATATATTAGACAATGAATATTCCCACAAAGGGTAAATAGAAGGTATTGGTGGAAGATTACTTAGCAAAGTAGATCTGAGTTCTCCATCTCTCTCAGTTTTGTATTTTTATTATCATGAGAGTATTGACTTATGAATTATTAAACAGTCATTTTACATAATACATCACAAGAACACTTACCATAAACTGCTTCTTTACACTAACAAGTATTTTTGTGTTCTACAGCCTTCACTGTGAACACGACAGGATAACTTACGATTCAGTTTTTAAAGTCTGATCTCAGGTTGTATTTTTTGGCTCGTTTTCGGGTTTTTTTGTAGGTTGAATAAAAAATAACACAATTAGTGTGGATAATTCCTAATTTAATGGTTGTGTAGTGAGGCTGCTATGATCACTGATTTCTTTTATCAAAATTAATGATTACATTTTTGGGGGCAAAATAACTCTTTGACTAGGCAGTGACCCCTATTCTGCTCCATTCTCACCTCATCTTGGATTGGGAGCCTCTATACCAATAGCAGGCAGTCCCATAATGTAGACAAATGAATTTAAGATCCTGGTGCAAAAAGAAAGTGTTCCCTCTGTAAGAGAACGCACAACTTGTATGGATGGAAATATAAGTGCTGCCATTGCAGCGTTCAAGCTAAATTCCAGGCAAAGGGTTAAAACATAGACAACATATATACAGTATATGGGAGTTGCTTTAACTGCCAAAGATTTGATTTTGCTGTCCACCCAGTCCTGATATTTACACAACTCTACTACACAGCACATACCTGTCTAGCAGGACAGGAGGCCTGTTGTGTCTCTGCTGCAGTTAACCACTTACCGCAAACTGACGTAAATTAACGTCAGCAGACTTTGCGGGGTTATACTGGGATGATGCCTCTAGCTAGAGGCATCATCCCGGTACCGTGGTTTGAAGCCGACGGTTGGCTTTCCGTTGGTAACGACCGATGCAGCTCGGGAGCCCCGAGCAAAGCCACGGAAGGCGGCGGGAGGGGACGTCCCCTCCCGCCGCCTTCCGTGGCTTTGCTCGGGGCTCCCGTGGGATGGGAGCCCCGAGCACCCACTCCACACGTCCGCCGGCTGGATGGAGTCCCGATGAATGCCGGAAACGGCATCGATCGGGTCTCCGATGACGTAACCCGGAGGCGGCATCCATGACGTCACTTCCAGGTTACTGTGCTGCAAAAGGCGGCAGTTTTGAAAAATGGCTGTATGCAAAAATGCTGTTTTCGGCGTTTTGCATACATGGAAGTGTGGTGGAGGGGTCTAGGGTCTTTTAGACCCTCGATCCCTCCATAAAGTGTACCTGTCTACATATTGGTGTCACAAGGGATGTTTACATTGCTTGTGACAGCAATAAAAGTGATCAGATTTTTTTTTTTTTTAAAAAACTGTAATAAAGTTTAAAAAAAATAAAAAATAAATAGGAAAAAAAAATAAAAATTTAGCCGCCCCCGTCACCGTTAGCTCGCGCACGAAAAAAAAACGTATGCGCAAGTCGAGCCGCGAATGAGATCGCTGTTCAAACCCCACATGTGAGGTATCGCTGCGATCGCCAGAGCGTGGGCAATAATTTAAAAAAAAGAGCTACACTCTAACTCTAAACTGGTAACCGTTAAATAAATTTAAAGCGTCGCAGATTGAGATCTCTATTGACCGTAGTTTGTCGCCATCCCACGGGGGGGGGGGGCGCAATTTTAAACCGTAACATGTTGGGTATCTATTTACTCGGCGTGACATCATCTTTCACAATATACAAAAAAAATGTGCTAACTTTACTGTTTAGTATTTTTTAAATGCAGTGAAAAGTGATTTTTCAAAATTTTTCCAAAAAATGGCGTTTTAAAGACCGCTGTGCAAATACCGCGTGACAAAAAATTTTGCAATGGCCGACATTTTATTCTCCAGAGTCTCTGCTAAAAAAATATATATAATGTTTGGGGGTTCTAAGTAGTTTTGTACGAAAAAATACTAGTTTTAACTTGTAAACAAAAAGTGTCTGAAATAGGGCTGGAGCTTAAGTGGTTAAATAAAACTTACAGATCTTGTCCCTTCCCCAGCCTGTGACTGAATAGTGAAGGAAAAGCAGCAGACTGATCAGCTCTCCTTTATGTCAAGCTGCTCTTTGCAACCATTAGCATGTTCCATGCTAGCACATGAGCAATGCAGTAAACCGATTGGTCCATTGTGCTGATATTTCCTCTTCTAGTTTGAGCTTTGGTGTAGAGTGTACGGCAAAAGGCGGATACCAAGCTAAATTCAGGTGTAGCACCCTCCCAGTTAGGGGTATATTTCATTTTTGGCATCACTGTAGTGAGTGGAGTGGCTGTTGATTATTTTGGTCTGCTCAGGGTTCCTGAGCAGAGAGTTTGATTGCCTTCTCCTGCCTTTAGAAGAAGTTTCCAGAACACATGGAGGGAGATTCAAATGATCAGCTGAATATTTATCATATCCTGGCCAGTCCTTCTGGAAGGGGGCATCCAGAAGGTAACTGTGCTTGCTTGGACTACAATGGGGTGAGAAGATGTTACAGGGGATGTGGCTGCCAGCATTGTCAAAAACCTGCAGCTTGCCAATCAGCACCTGGCCACACCTAGACTTAGCCACTGCTTTCTGGATTAACAGCACTGCCTCTTTTGCTGAAACCCTGCCATCGTGAGCTGGATTGTCTGGGAGGGGGATTGTGTGAGACACAAATGAAGAGGTATTAAAGGAGAGGAGTTTTTTTTATTTACTTTATGGGGCTTGTGCATCACATAGTAAGTGAATTTGGGATTGGTTTTTGATCCCTGTTTTTTAACTAGGGTGCTGTTTGGGTTCTCCAAGGGGAGCCGTGGGCATAGGACCCACCTCAAACTGGAGAGACCCTGACATGATGGAGGACCTCTGATGTGAAAGGGGGGCTCTGATGTAATGGAGGGACTTTTGAAGTGATTGGGGGGGGGGGCTGGCATGAAAGGGGGCCTTTGATGTGAAGAGGGGGGGGACTCTTACGTGAAGGGGGGTTATAATGTAATGGGGGGACATTTGATGTGCTGGGAAAACTTCTGGTGTAAGGGATGGCTTCTGATGTAAAGTTAATTTCATCAAGGTGGCTGTGTGCATCATCCCAGGCTTCGGTTGACCACTTAGAAGTAACATTTAAGTTTGTTTACATTTTAGACTGAGATGCCTCAAGATTTTTCATACTTTTAAAGGGTGCCAAGACCTTTAAAATAATGTTGGATAGTGCTGGCCTGCATTGTGGAGGTGGTGAAAATTCCGATTCCCAATTCTGTTGAGGCCTGTCTCCTGGGATTGGTTGATGGATTGGCCCCTGCAAGGGCCCTCCGCACGCTGGTCAGCTTGCTTCTTTTTTATGCTCGTAAGGCCCTGCTCCTACACTGGAAGAGCCCGTTGGCCCCCACCATCTTCTTTTGGAAGGGTCTGGTAAATAAGGTGACTCCGCTCTATAAGGCTACGTATCTCAGCAGGGGGTGTCCTCTTAAGTTTGATAAAGTATGGAAGCTGTGGATAGATTCTCCAGCCTCGACCTCCGCTGATCAGTCTTAGGGGTCCTACTGTTCTTTTGGATCGGGGTGGCTAGGGGTGTGTGTTGCTGAATGCTGGTGTCACCTGCCTTGTACCCGGCTATTGTCAAATTATCTTTCTCCACTTTTTCAATTGACTCTCATTTTTTATAATAAGGAACTGAGGCTGCTGGTTGATGTTCGCTTGCTTGGGTTGTATCTTCATATTATAGCCCTGTTACTGTTGTGTTGAAACGACCTTGAGGGGTTTTCCAGCCCCCTTGAGGGGATTTGTTTCTGGATAATGGGTGGAGCCTGGGGTGGTGGGTGGATGGGGGGGGGGGTGACCCGTTGTCACTTGTTTTTCTGTGTTTGCCCTGTGTGGCATTGTGTTGTGTTAGGGCTCTTTCACACGGGCGATCCGATCAGATCCGCCTGTCAGTTATTTAGGCGGATCTGATCGGATCCTCCATGCAGCTCTATGGGGCAGCGGGTGTCAGCGGAGACACCTCCGCTGACACCCGCTGCCATCCGCATCCGATCCTGTGCGTGAAATCTGGACGGATGGAAACCCTATTTTTCCATCCGTTCAGTAATCGGATTGGATCTGATGAGAGCGGTCTTTAAACACACTTTTAAAACAATAGAAACTCATTTAAACACATAAAAGATACTAAGAGACAGAGCAAGAGCTATGGAAAACACAAAAATATTTCATTTTTAATGATTTATATAGTAAAATAACATTACAAAAAAAAATGCGAATTACCGGGACCGCAAAAACTGAACCGCGATGGAGCGGGGGATTACTGTATACTAACATTTTGGTTATTAGCCAATATGAGAGCTAGCACCAAGGCTATAACAAACACTGGTCTACAGAGAACGTGATTCTTGGAAAATGATGTATTTGCAAAGACTAAACACAATCTTTCATTTTTTTCTGTTCCAGGATAATCTGGAAGTTCTAAAGTAGGATGTCCTCCTGACCTGCTGCACATGCCCTACCTCTTACAAGATTAGGTAGTTGTTCCATGGGGGCTGATGGCACTGACCAGAAGATAAGGATGTTGAACATACAGAACGCAGCTTGGGGCAGCCGACAGGATTGGTACCAAGACAGTCTAGTGAATGGACAGCCCAGTACAGGTACTTCTATGTAAACAGGTCGATGCTTGTTAATATGTTTTAATTAATTGAGATATTTTTGTACATTATTAAAACATTTTTTTAAAGAAGGTGCAGCTATTACATATTATCTTATAATTAAATGTAATGTGCTGTAAAGTCATTTAATGTTTTTTTACATAACCGTTAGAGTGATCAGCTTGATGTCTTTTATTGTTTTATACATCTTAATTCTGTGCATAGTGTGCAGTTATAAAAATACTTTACATTGGGGAAGCCATATTTTTATTGCATATGCAGGCAGTAAGGAACTTTTGTTGTTGGTGGCAGCAGCTCCAATTTTTGTTGCTCCAGTCTTTTTTAACCACTTAAGCCCCGGAAGATTTTACCCCCTTCCTGACCAGGGCCTATTTTGCGATTCGGCACTGCGTGACTTTAACGGACAATTGAGCAGTCGTGTGACACTGTACCTAAACGAATTTGACGTCCTTTTTTTCCCACAAACAGAGCTTTCTTTTGGTGGTATTTGATCACCTGTGTGATTTTTTGATCATGCGCTATAAACAAAAAAAGAGCGGCAATTTTGCAAATATAACAATACTTTTCACATTTTTTTATATGAAATCCCCCCCCCCCCCCAAAAAATGTAAAAATCAACATTTTTTAACATTTTGGGCCAATTTTTTTTTTACCATATGTTTGGTAAAAAAAATTGCAAAAAGCGTATTTTGATTGGTTTGTGCAAAAGTTATTGGGTTTACTAACAAAGGGAGAGATTTTTGTCATTTTTGTTGTTTTTTTTAACGCGTAATGGCGGCGATCTGCGATTTTTTTGCGGGACTGCGACATTGCGGCGGACAGATCGGACCCTTGACTGACATTTTTTACACTTTTGGGGTTTACCAGTGACATTACTACAGTAATCAGTGCTATACTCAACATGCAGACGCAACAGAGCCTGACTTTCTATGCACCTACTACTACCAGAGAATGGGTCTACTATACCCAATCTCTAAGGCAATTTGCTCTTTTTACCAGGGAATGAACCTAAAAATTATATTACTATCTGGGAATGGGTACTTTATGCCCCTGACTATCATGAAAAAGACCATAAATTCTCCTTATATATACTCATTCTTAGTGGATAGCCACTTTATACTCCATACCAGGGGTCTCCAAACTTTCTAAACAAAGGGCTAACTGTTCTTCAGACTATGAGTGGACTGGACTGTGGCCAGTGTGAGTAAATAATGCCCTGGCATCAATTAGAGTAAACAATGACCCATCAATGGTATTAGTGGAAGGAATAGTGCCCCATTGTTGGTATCAGGGGAAGGAATAGTGCCACAACATTGGTATCATTGGGAGAAATAATGCACCATTGTTGGTGTCATTGGGAGGAATAGTGTCTCATTGTTGGTGTCAATGGGAAGCTTGTGCCCCATTGTATGTGTCAGTGGAAGGAATAGTGTCTCATTGTTGGTGTCAGTGGGAAGCTTGTGCCCAATTGTATGTGTCAGTGGAATGAATAGTCATAGTGTCTCGTTGTTGGTGTATGTGGGAGGAGAAGTGTCTCATTTTTGGTGTCAGTGGGAAGCTGGTGCTTCATTGTTGGTGTCAGTGAGAGGAATAGTGCTCCATTGTTGGTGTCAATGGGAGGAATTTCTCCCCACTGTTGGTGTCAGTGGGGGGAATTAAATCTTGTATCAGTGGGTTAAATAGTGCCCCAAGGGCCTTTATAAAGGCAAGTAAAGAGCCACGGTTTGGAGACCACTGCTACTATTAACCATTGGAAAAATAGCCAAATAGGTGCTACAGATATTAAGTCTGACCTATCCCGTGTGTTCACCTAATGGCCACATCCAAAAGATGGCCACATTAACCTATGCAAATGGAAAGCCTTCAAGTTTAATAAAAAACACTGTATCAATTATACCAAAGGATACGTTTCAGTCTTGTGACCAATCACACTGTGTATTTCTATCTGTGCTGAGTCAGTCGAGGTTTTCAGTCTGTGGCCATACTCTGTTATTGAGATCTGTGTCTCGGTTCTTACCACTGCTACGCTGATCTGTGGTTGGGGCAGGAAGCAGCCTGTGTGCTCAGCTGTCTGCAGACCTGCACATGCCTTGCTTTTGCACATTGCCTGAACCCTTCTTTCTATCTAAGAACATTGTATCTATGCAATGAAAAACATTTTTTTTTTGCTTTAGTTTTTTTTTCACCTTCAAATATAGAGTTTCAGCTAGGTAAAACACTTGCACATTTGTTTACACGATCTGCAAAAACAGGTCAGACGAAACTTGTGGTATCACATAACACATTTCAGAATATAGTCACAACTTTTTTTATTCTGTATTCTTCTATATTTTATTTTTTTTATTTTCTATTTTGACATGTAATACAGTACTGTATATATTGGTTTGTGTCACTAGGGATACCTGTAGTACTTGTAGTCTCATGTACATGGGCTTCATAATGTTCCTCACACTTGGTGTGTGCCCCCTGCAGCACCCAGCTGGAAACCGGATGCTGAGCTATGAACCATAGGCAGCTACTTTTAGCTTTCGCTTTGCTTTTCATAGCAAAAAGTCAAAATGAAGTTGGCATGCAGTGTTCAAACTGTGCTTCATGTTGCATACTAATGCCACCCACTCAGATGCAACTTGTCATTTGCTACCATCACCTGCTACCCAGATGCAGCGTGTCACTTGCTACCTTTACCTGCTACTCAGATGCAGCGTGTCATTTGCTACTATCACCTGTCACCAGATGCAGCGTGTCACTTGCCACCGTCACCTGCCACCCAGATGCACCTTGTCACTTGCCCCTGTCACCTGCCTCCCAGATGCAGCGTGTCTCTTGCCACTATTATCTGTCACCAGATGCAGCTTTTTACTTGCCACTGCCACCCAGATGCAGGGTGTTACTTGCCACCGTCACCTACCACCCAGATGCAGCGTGTTACTTGCTACTATTACCTGTCACCAGGTGCAGCGTTTTGCTTGCCACTGCCATCCAGATGCAGCGTGTCACTTGCCACCGTCACCTGCCACCCAGATGCAGCGTGTCACATGCCACCATCCCCTGCACTTAGATGCAGCATTTCACTTGCTACTATCACCTGTCACCCAGATGCAGCGAGTCACTTGCCACCGTCACCTGTCATCCAGATGCAGGGTGTCACTTGCTACTATCACCTTTCACCATATGCAGAGTGTTATTTGCCACTGTCATCCGGATGCAGCATGTCACTTGCCACCATCCCCTGCAACCAGATGCAGCATTTCACTTGCTACTATCACCTGTCACCCAGATGCAGTGTGTCACTTGCTGCTATCACCTTTCACCAGATGCAGAATGTTATTTGCCACTGTCATCCAGACGCAGCATGTCACTTGCCACCATCCCCTGCACCCAGATGCAGAATTTCCCTTGCTACTATCAGCTGTCACCCAGATGCAGCTTGTCACTTGCTACTATCACCTGTCACCTAGATGCAACTTGTCACTTGCAACTATCACCTGTCACCCAAATGCAGCGTGTCATTTGCTACTATCACCTGTCACCAGATACAGTGTGCCACTTGCCATGGTCACCTGCCACCTAGATGCAGCATGTCACTTACCACCGTCACCTGTCACCCAGATTCAGTGCGTCACTTGCCCCTGTCACCTGTAACCCAGATGCAGCATATCATTTGCTACTATCACCTGCCACCCAGATGCAGCGTGTCACTTGCCACTGTCACCTGCCACCCAAATGCAGCGTGTCACTGCCACCGTCACCTGCCAACTATCACCTGTCACCAGATGCAGTGTATCACTTGCCGCTGTCAACTGCTAACCCAGATACAGTGTGCCACTTGCCATGGTCACCTGTCACCCAGATGCAGCATGTCCCTTGCCACCATCACCTGTCACCCAGATGCAGCGTGTCACTTTCCACTTTCACCTGCCACCCAAATGCAGCGTGTCACTGCCACCGTCACCTGCCACCTATCACCTGTCACCATATGCAGTGTATCACTTGCCACTGTCACCTGCCACACAGATGCAGCGTATCACTTGCCACAGTCACCTGCCACCCAGATGCAGCATGTCACTTGCCACCATCACCTGTCACCCAGATGCAGCGTGTCACTTGCTACTATCACCTGTCACTAGATGCAGCATGTCACTTGCCAGCATCACCTGTCACCCAGATGCTGTGTGTCACTTGCCGCTGTCACTCGCCATCCAGATGCAGTGTGTCACTTGTCACCGTCACTTGCCACTCAGATGCAGCGTGTCACTTGCCACCCAGATGCAGCGTGTCACTTGCCACTGTCATCTGCCGACCAGATATAGCGTGTCACTTGCTACTATCACCTGTCACTCAGATGCAGCGTGTCACTTGCTACTATCACCTGTCACCAGATGCAGCATGCCACTTGCCACTGTCACCTGTCACCCAGATGCAGCTTGTCACTTGTCACCGTCACCTGCCACCCAGATGCAGTGCGTCACTTGCCACTCCAATGTAGCGTGTTACTTGCTACTATCACCTGTCACCAGATGCAATGTATCACTTGCCACCGTCACCTGCCACCCAGATGCAGCGTGTCACTTGCCACAGTCACCTGCCACCCAGATGCAGTGTGTCACTTGTCACCCAGATGCAGCTTGTCACTTGCCACCATCACCTGTCACCCAGATGCAGCATTTCACTT
This sequence comes from Pelophylax lessonae, assembly GCF_965119305.1. Classification (NCBI taxonomy): domain Eukaryota; kingdom Metazoa; phylum Chordata; class Amphibia; order Anura; family Ranidae; genus Pelophylax; species Pelophylax lessonae. The sequence goes on from NC_138779.1 coordinate 181,257,251, forward strand.
GCTACTATCACCTGCCACTAGATGCAGCGTGTCACTTGCTGCTGTCACTCGCCATCCAGATGCAGTGTGTCACTTGTCACCGTCACCTGCCAACCAGATGCAGTGTGGGGGAGACTCTAGGTCATCAACCGGATTTATCCCATATTTTCCTGTAGGACCGCGAGATATAAGAGATAAAATCCCAAAAAGAAGGGTGATGACCAAATCCCCCCTTCCAAATAGAGGATGTCCAGGATGATGAGCAGAGCCCAGGGTAGCAAGCGTTAGTAATACAAAAAAGGGGTTCAAAAACCAATAGGAAAAACACAGGCTCCAATTGTCAGGTGGAGAGGAGATGTCCTCTCTCCGTGGAGGCTCCAAGTAAGTGGCCTCTTTCTGAGTGAGCCTGTGTTTTGCCTATTGGTTTTTGAACCCTTTTATGTATTACTAACGTTTGCTACCCTGGGCTCTGCTCATTGCGGTCCTACAGGAAGATATGGAATAAATCCGGTTGATGATGACCTAGAGTCCTTCTGGAGACACTTGCTTTCTGGCTAAGCATATCTACATGGCTTTCTTGGAGGAAGGAGTTTATTTGGATTTTCTCCCCCTGCAAGTTGGGAACAGTCCCTGACGAAGAATAGAACTACAAGTTCAGATCACATTTTGAAATGCGTTGGATCTTCCCTCTACTTGGGGTTCATTGCACTATGATATGTGTTGTAATTACTGCTAATGTTAGGAGCTCTTTTGCTCCATCATCTTTTAACATTTGTTTTTTTGTGAATTTGTTTAATAAAACATTTTGATGGATTTTATACTATCTTTCATTTTCATTTTGCCTACAAAATCCCACCTAGAGGAGAAACATTTCTATAATTTTTGCATCCTATTTCTCTTTTCTCTGTCTCAAAGGTTAAACATCAGAGGTCTGTGTAGACCCCTCATACTTCACCAAAGCCCCCCAACGGGGCTCCAAAAAACTGTAAAAAATAATAAAAAATATAACTGTAAAAAAATGTATAAAATTGTAAAAAAAAAGAGTAAAAAATAAAATGACAAAAATCTAAAAAAACTACTGACACTAATGTGGGAACTACCAGGGTCGCAAAGGTCGCACTTGCTACCGGGTCTTGCATTCCAGTACCATCTTGGGGCCCGCTGCAGAACATATTAAAGGGTCCCACTGGGGGACTGTAATAAAGGGCCCTGCGACAGGATTAAATGGCACTGAGATTAGTAAGAAGGGCCTGGGGGTCCCTTCATGGTTTCTTGCACCGGGGCCCTAAAGATTATAGTTACATCTCTGTTTGTAAAGCAGTGAAAGTGACTTTCACCAAAAATCTGCTGTTGGTGAATCCATGTAATTACAGCGGAGTTCCGGCCTCAAAAACCACTTTGGGCCATCCGCTTGCTCTAGGTCACCTGAAAAAGAAATGGATAGTCACAATTTTTTTTTGTTTACTTACCTTGTTATTGAAGAAAATATACTCACCTTTCTTCCAATTCCTCCCTCTGCGGCCGCGACCCGCGCCATCTCTTCCTGCTTGCATTGACTCCTGGGAGCTGAACGTCATTGCTCCCAGGAATCAATGCGCCTGCATCGGTCCCACTTGTCACTTCCGATACAGGGGCGTTATTCCCTGCTGAACAGCTTCTGGGCATGCCCAGAAGCTGTGCAGGGACGCCGTGCCTGCCCCGGAAGTGACGAGCGGGGCCGGTGCAGGGCATTCTGGGACTGAAGAGGACACGGAAGAGGACGCTCCGCCTTCAGCTGCCCACACCTGAGATGTCAGCGCTGGACAAGACATTTTCAAGGTAAGTATTTCTTCTAAAAGGTAAGTGCAACTGGGACAGTTCAGAGGCTATCCATTATGAAATGCACTAGCCCTGACTGTCCCAGGGGTATTTTTATCTAAAAAACTTTTCCGAGACCAGAACTCCGCTTTAAAAACATATGCATGAGGAAGATTCCCTTACAGTGAAGGTTTGGTGGCTTTCAGAGTCATTGCTTCCTAAATGTAGCTCTAAAACTGAATGGCTAAGTCTTTTCTCAAATTTACCCACAAACCTTTCTCTCTCTCCAGAACATGTTCCATCAATATTTTTTTATTTTTATCTATACCTCCTGTAGTGAGCAACAGGTTTTATTACTTCTTGTCACATTGGGTTTAATACAGCCATGAACCCCAGGTCATTATCCAAGAGCCCTTTTCCTACACAAAGTTTGTGGGCAGGCTTTTGGGATTCAATGCAGCGGTATTGTTTTTCTTAGAAAGCCAGCAATGTATGCATGTGGAGCGGCAAAAAGAGGGGTGGTGGGGGATAGTTGGAGTTCTGTAGTCCAGCAGACAGGGCTGAGAATGCTTGTTAGTTTTTCAACAAGGCTGTGGCATTGTGCTGTCAACCGAAAAAGAAAGTACGGAGCCCACTGAATTTCTGGCAGATCAAAAGACGTTTTTCTGTGCCTTGAGAGAAATATTGTGAAATGTGCATGTTTTTGAAGATGTAATTTTTGTTCAACTTTTTGCCCTCGCATATGTAGCACCCTCCTAGGTAGGTGCTAGGAAAACGCATTAAGTGGCTCTTTCTGCTTATCAGGAGAGCCTGGTCTGTTAGTTTTGCCTGTCACGTGTTTCCAGGTGTGACTTATTGGGTCTAAGGGAGTATCCCCACTGTATCCAATGAGGGAGCTTGTTGGGACAGTGGAGGAAACATAAGCAGTAGCACACCGGGGTTTATGGCTGTCTCAGTGGGTGGGCATTCTCACAATGCATCCTGGGATTGGCCATAAATTCTGAGGGAGCATGTGACAGGGCGTCTTTTGGCGAGAACAAAGTCCCAGGAGGAGGTGGACGGCTGTCTCTCCTCATGCAAGTGTGAGGAAGGTGGTTCAGGCGGTCTGCTTATTCAACCAGGTTTTGTGAGTACCAAGGGGTCTGCCTAAGGGTCTGCCTAGGAGAGGAGACCACTCCAGAGAAGTCAGGGGATCAAGGAGCCAGCTCACACAGGAAGCTTAACAGTAAAGGGAGTGCCCTGTAATTGACCCTGAAGATCAGGAACAAAGGGGGTGCCAGGAAGGACCCTGAAGTTGTTCTGCAGTACAGTTTACCTCAGGATACAGTTTACCTCAGAGAGCTCATTTAGTTCTACTTCACAGCCAAGGGAAAAGTGAAGCAGCGGCCTAGCTGTGACTAGCATTATTCAGCGTTACTCATGTCGTCCCAGCCAATTGTGCATAGTTCTATTAAGTTGGAGTATCCCACTCATTCCCTTCTCCTATCCAAGTTCTAAATAAAAACAAAAAAACCAAAGATACTGGGCTGTTTCCTGACCGAAAATCACTCCGAAAATGTTGAACTGTCTTATTGTTGCTAATGGTAACCCAGGGGAACCCACATTTAGTAGCTCCCAAGGGAGTAGAGCTACTCATACAATTATCCTCCCTTCACAACACTTAACCTCTAGAACAGTTAACCACTGAGAGTAACACTAATCTATCCCTAAACTATGTCCCCATATCTGTTTTGTCATAAACTAAACTTGTCCTGCAATGGGAACCTCTTTTTGTGTTGAACAGCTGGCAAGATCCTGGAGTAAGAATAAGCTGTTTTGCTGTTAAGGAAGTCTGTAATCTATAGATCTTAACCACTTGCCGACCGCCGCAAGTACTTATACTGCGGCGGTCAGCCCCTCACAGGCAAAGTGACGTAGGGGTACGTCAGTAGCCTGTGAGGCTCTGGGGAGCGAGCGAGCGGGCACCGCCGGATGCACGCTCCCGCTCGGTCACAGACCCCCCCCCCGCGCGTGTGCCTGGCGGACCCGATGTCCACCGGTCACTCGTGATCGTCCGTTAGAGCGGGAGAAAGGCAGGCGGCTAATGTAAACAAGCTGCCTGTCATTCTCCCCTGTGTAAGAATAGTGATCATACCGTTCTACTATGTAGGATCGTTGATCACTGTTCCTACACCTCAAGCCACAGCCAATCACAGTAAGAATCACGCCCCTAGGGACACACTTAACCCCTCCCTCTCCAAAAAAGTTAACCCCTTCACTGCCAGTGTCATTTTACAGTAACAGTGCATATGTATAGCACTGATTACTGTAGTAATGTCACTGGTAACCCCAAAAGTGTCAAAAATGTCAGTCAAGGGTCCCATTTTTTTTACCAAAAATATGTAGCAGAAAACAAATTGGCCTAAAATGTTAAAAAATTTAGATTTTTACATTTTTTTGGGGGGGAATTTCATATAAAAAAATGTGAAAAATATTGTTATTTTTGCAAAATTGACGCTCTATTTTTGTTTATAGCGCATGATCAAAAAATCGCACAGGTGATCAAATACCACCAAAAGAAAGCTCTGTTTGTGGGGGAAAAAAAAGGATGTCAAATTCATTTAAGTACAGCGTTGCACGACCGCGCAATTGTCCATTAAAGTCACGCAGTGCCGAATCGCAAAATAGGCCCTGGTCAGGAAGGGGGTAAAATCTTCCAGGGCTTAAGTGGTTAATGGAGGAGCAAATTTGGGGATTGCACCAGGCAGTCCCTGAGCTTCGCTAAAGCACTCTGGGCTGTCCTCTATCTTGGATTTTGTGTGCAGAAGCACAGGTTGTACATGAAATGCATCTTCTTCCTGAGTGGAAACAACTGACCAATCCAATTAGGAAATCGGTTATAGTGGCAAACATAAACAATATCTTATCCTTATTGACAACTACCATACACACACAAATGTTTCACACAAATTATCAGACATGTATGTATGAAAAACTGCATGATATACATCCCTGGGGCCCAACCTTTGGTTTGAGGGCCACATATGATCCCTTGCTACTTGTTATATGACCCTTGAATCCTAGAAGTCATCTATAGGAGCACTTATTTATAAAAGGACTGCAATGGCAGTGATCTGTAGCAGTCTCATGTTCCTATCTCTGTTTCCTGCACCATGTTTCCAATCTCCAACCATCTTCATTTATTATGTTCACAGTCAGTCTTCTGTAGCATTACGTATACGAACATCATTTGCAGTCTTTTGGTGATGTGAGGGGCTGCAGTTGAGTTCCATTTATTTCGAAAGTTATCAACCACTGATATAGACGAGTGCTCTTGTAACTGTTTCTAAAACACTAGACCTGCCTAATGTTTATATTTTAGCAGTGGTAGAGAGTGGTGCATCACGATGGTCTGATCATGTCTGGATGTCCAACCATCCTTTATTGTATATGTACAATGCAAAAAAAGATAACTTTCTCTGATAACTAATACCTTAGTTATCAAAAGGATTTGAATGATGAACTATCAGTGATAGAACGCAATTAATAAAATTCAGACCAGTATTGGGAAATGACAGAATGGAAAAGGAAAAACATAATCTACTCTCAGAAAAGTAAGCCCTTCTTTCAGCTCAATAATGTACAGTATAATAACCCTTATGTATCAATCCGGGGAATTCCATTAACCATCAATAACAATTTTCTGGTAGAAGTTCTTTTTATAAGTACATGCACCTAATTCGGGGAAGCATTTGCACCAATTTTGGTAACATTACTGTCACTGTGAGAAATTCAGGTAGTTCTTACTGCCGCCACTTTAAGAACCTGTTGCAATGGTTGCGACAGAATCCTAAAGAATTACCCCCAGTTTGCAGATTAGGACACTCGTGGTAAGTAAGACTGGGTATATAGAATGAGGATGTCTTTGCTGGGAAGCTTTTATGATTGAGACAGCTCCCCATACAGGGCTGTATCCTCGGCCCCATGCAGCTGTTGGCCATTAGACTCACTGGCTACAAGCTAAATATAAACAGAGGGGCTAGGGATACTGGTGATGGCATTACCCAAATATGGCAGTGCCCATATATTGGGAAACGACAAGCTCACAGGGGAGGTGGACCCAATGGGGAACAAGTCCTCAGTCATGCACCTGATAAAGAATTGGAAGTCTAACTCTCCATTAGGTCCACCTTGCTTTTGACTTACAGTGGACAGCAGTGGGAGGATTCAAATTGGACTAAATAACAGCTATGGATTCACCCACTGCCATGTGCTGTAAATCAAAAGGAAGGCGACCCTGATGGGATTCCAGTCTCCCAGTTCCTTATCAGGATCCGCCCACCAATTTACAAAACTCCTTGGCCTGTCTGTGTAGCGGGTGCAGTGGCCGGCAGAGGTGCATTGAGGGAGTCCAGTATGCACAATCCAAGCTAAGTACCAGTACCTGCCAGTTTCAGACAATACATGAATCTGGTGCAAGCACCAAAAACTTAAATGCTGGGAATACAGCAACTAGTTGTTGTAGTCCATATTATGTTTGTGGAAGTGCTTTTACAGTACATAAAAAATAATTAAAGGTGATTTTATCGGATGTTCGGCCAACCAGATTTTCGTTTGTTCCATGAAGACTATTTCAGACAGGACCAGCACCTGCTAATGTGCGAGTTGTGGTGGAAGAGGGGATTAACCTGGCAAGGGAATTCCATCGAATGTGTCTTAGGCCTTCTGCTGTCCATAGCAACCAGCCAGTTTGTTTCATTCACTTTCCTACACTAAAAGAGAAAACAGGATTTGATTGGTTGCTTTAAAAAAACGAGGCCCGGCGTATGAAATGCTATATTGACTTTGTAAGTGAAGCAGCTCCACCCATGCGTGAATAGTTAAAATCTCATCCAGGTCAGTAAGAGGGTCACGCAGTGCTGTGTGGTCAGCAGGGATGACTGTTGATTGACTGGTTTTAACACCAGACGTGACTGCAGCTTGTAGCGTTCCATGTTGGCGAGTGACTTACGCCCAAAGAACTTTGTATTCATCATGACACAAGCGTTGGAGGCACTGAATGCCCCGCAGCCTCTGATAACTATAGCAACATGTACAGCTTCCAGCAGCTATCACTGCCACTGGGTTTGTGTTAAAAAAAAAACACGTCTGCTCCCAGCACGCTTTAGCCATAGGGGCTCGTCGCTTGGGGTTATGACAACCTGTTCTGTGCATGTAGCACAGCTTGTAGCATCCTGTTGGTGTCTGTTGCTGAGCCCAAGGGCTTGAAGCGTGCACTTCATCCCACAGAGAGGTGATTATGAATACAGATACTATGGTTATCGGCTAAACTCTGTCCCCCTGTTCTTTAGAATATGTCTGTTTTACAAAACATTCACATTATTTGACCTTTTGATGGTCTCTGAAGACAGTTTCTGAAGATTTAATGGTACCCGTGGACTAATTATAATAACCTGATGCATTCAACTGACAGGATTGTTTTAGTAAATAAAGGACACTTGACCCAGGTCTGCAATTTGTGTAAATTTTTGGACATTTCCGTTAAAAAAGTAGGTTTCTGCATAGCAGTAAATGGCTATATAGTAAAACAAGGGTTACGTTACTACTCGGCCCTCCAGCTTCATGTGTTACTGGTCCATCTCCAACCTGCTTACTGGGCGTTCTCCCTGTTCTTACATAGTTACATATTAGTTGAGGTTGAATAAAGACAATAGTCCATCCTGTTCAACCTGTGTCAGTGTAAAGCATTTGCCATACCCCTGAATGTTTTCATCCTTAAGATGTATGTCAAAGAGCCTTTTAAAGTAGCCATACTCCCAGCAGTTACTACCATTTGTGGCAGAGAATTCCACAGTCTTGTAGCCCTTACTGTAAAGAACCCCCTGCGTACCCAGAGGTTAAAACGCTTCTCCTCTAATCGCATTGTATGGCCTCGTGTCCTCATGCATTCCGTGCAACTGAATAGTTTTTTCTATGCTCAGATCACCATTGAGGTATTTGTAAATTGCTATCATGTCCCCTCTCAGGCGTCTCTTCTCCAGGGAGAATAAATCAAGCCCTTCTAAACGCTCTTCATAATTAAGGTCCTCTAATCCCCTAATAAGTTTTGTTGCCCTTCTCTGTACTCTCTCTAGCTCCAACACATCCCTTCTGAGGACTGGTGACCAGAACTGGACAGAATACTCCAGATGTGGTCGGACCAGTGATTTATAAAGTGGAAGGATTATAGTTTTGTCTCTGGAATACATCCCCTTCCTTATGCATGCTAAAAGTCTGCCAGCTTTGGCAGCTACAGCTTGACATTGCATACTATTGCTAAGTCTATCTTCTACTAAGACCCCCAGATCTTTCTCCATTTTTGATACCCCCAGAGGTTCCTAGCTAGCGTGTATTTTGCTTTTACGTTATTAGTCCCTAAGTGCAATACCTTGCACTTATCCACATTAAACCTCATTTTCCATGTAGTTGCCCACTCTGTTATTTTGTTCAGGTCATTCTGCAAGATTTCTGCCTCCCGATGTGAAGTTATTGCCCTGCTCAATTTTGTGTCATCTGCAAAAACTGAGATCGAGCTACTGAATTTGTCCTCAATACTATTTATGAATAAATTGAACAAAATTGGACCCAGAACTAAGCCTTGGGGGACCCCACTTACCACTCCAGACCAGTCCGAGTATGCATTATTTACTACCACCCTTTGGACATGCCCCTTTAACCAGTTCCATATCCAAGAGCAAACCTTGTGGTCAATGCCTGTGGACCTTAACTTATAAACCAACCGTTTGTGGGGAACTGTATCAAACGCCTTAGCGAAATCCAGATACACCACATCCAAAGGTCTCCCACTGTCTACCTCACAGCTAACCTCCTCGTAGAATGTAAACAGATTTGTTTGACACGAATGCCCCTTTGTAAACCTGTGCTGATTACTGCTGATGATATTATTGATTTTATCAAACTCTTGGATATAGTCCCTTATCATCCCCTCCAGAAGTTTACATACTATTGACGTCAGGCTGACTGGCCTATAATTTCCCGGGACATGCCTCTGCCCTTTTTGAATATTGGTATCACGTTAGCTTTCCTCCAGTCACCTGGTACAGTTCCTGTCATAATACTGTCAGCAAAGATCAGGAACAGTGGTCTAGATATAACCTTACTGAGTTCTTTAGGTACTCTCAGATGTACACCATCCGGGCCTGGTGATTTGTGTTAATTTTATCCAGCCTTTCCCTGATTTCACCCTCTGTTAGCCATAGCGGCAAGTCCTGTGAAGTACTGCTAACCATACAGTCATGGTCAGTGTACCCCTCCTTTTCCTGTGTAAAGACTGAGGAGAAGAAAGCATTAAGCACAGTTGCCTTTTCCGTGTCCTCTGTAACCATCCTCCCATCATCGTTAATTACGTGTGCAACATGCTCTGACCTCGTTTTTTTGCTGTTGATATATTTAAAGAATTTCTTAGGGTTCTTTTTGCTATCCTCCGCTATTTGTCTCTCGAAGTTGATTTTAGCCATTTTGATTTTGTATTTACATTTCTTATTAAATTCCTTGTATTGCTTGAAAGCCAATAATGTCCTCTCCGATTTCTTGAAAGCCATTATTTTTTCTCTAATAAGTTTCTTTACATTACGGCTAAGCCAGCCAGGTTTGGCTTTGGCTCTTTTAAATTTATTTATTAGGCATGCATTGCGAGATGCATTTGTTTAATATATTCCTAAAGCAATCCCATTTTTCCTCCGTGGTCAGTGATCCTAGAGTTTTGCCCCAGTTCATTTCATCTATCATCGAGCACAGTTTGGGAAAGTTTGCCCTTCTGAAGTTTAGGGTTCTTATGTTGCTCTCATGCCTTGCTATGTTGTGATTTACGCTAAATATGATCGACCTGTGATCGCTAGAATCCAAGTTATCCCGCTTCATCCAGTCTCTAATACCAGAGATGTTTTATTATGCTGGACGCATAGCTAGACGCATCTAATGCCCTTATATTAAAAGCCCTTCAGCAGCATATAGAGCCTAGACACTGCAGACAGTGTTCCAGTGGACATATTGCAGTACACAGTGAAGAAAATTCATTTTATTCAAACAGCTCCTATCTCCATTTTTAATCAGGAAATGCTGTGTTCTGTTAAGAAGACTGTTCACCCTAGCAAGATAATAGTCTTCTATCCAGCCAGCAAGTGAATCTTTAGGTTGCTTTTATGTGGATTTCCCATTACCATCTCCTGTTAAAAAAAAAAAAAAAAACTATTGTCTACAGAGAACAGCAGCTTAAGCTGACATTCACACACTATGGAATGACTCATAATTTTTTATCCCTTATTAGGAAGCTTTGTCCAAAGTTTCCATTAGACATGCTGTTTCTTTAGATAACCCACAGTGCTCTTGAAATCCTTTGTTATGTATTAAATAATGTTTACAAATTTCATTCACATACTGAATAAAAAATAAATAAAAAAATGATAGTTTAAAAACGTAAAAATACAAAAGACTTAATAAAATGGAACCAAACCATTTTAGTTTATTAGTAGCAGATATTTGGCCACAGACATAAGGATCTTACATTCTGTTAAGGTTAATTTTTTCACAAAATACACATGCAGTAGTGCCAGGTTACATTGAAATGATGCTTCCAGACACAGGAAAGGATGTTCATTTTGTGTACAGTTATTTAATTATCTTTAGGAGAAAAACTGGACGTGTAAAAAGATTGTAAGTCTGACATGAGCCAAATGTAGGTTTTCTAAAGGAAAACAAACATCTGCAGCTCTATAGATCGAACTTCCTGGAAACATCTATGAAAGATCTTTCAGATTATTTTTGTCTCCACTGATTTCTATAATGGTTGTTTATTTAGACCTTCATCTATTTTCTATGGGTAGCCACAAGGAATATCATTGGTATGTGTGGAGGAAAAGGGCCTATACACGTATAATGTTCTCTAATCAGAAAGCAAGATTAGATGCCTGTTCTCTTGCGTCTCTAGTTAACTGCAATTGCTTTGTACAATAAACAGTTGTTTTTACCAATACCCGACAAAGATATGATTTTTCCTTGGTTTGTCAAATTTTTGTTGAATGTTCTAAAAGTCTTCACTGTTCGCCAGTGTCTACAGTTCATTGTACTCAGCTATTTGCAGTTAGCTGACACTGGGTGATCTGTTAATGAACAAGTCTATTACCACCAGATCTGTAGCACATGATATATAGGAGAAGCATAAAGCTGCCAGTAAACACTAGAGAGCAGATGGACTTAAAGCCATGATCCAAATCATTTCAGGCATGATCCAAATACTTTCAGGCAGCAATGTCCTTAAAAACTAGACTTTGGGTTAGCCAAGCTTTCCTATTTAGCCTGTGCTCAAGAAAGAGGTGAGGCTCCTATATATACATTCTGGTATTGGTTTTTATAGAGAAACACAGCAGCTATCAGACAAATATGTAAGCCTCAAAACGCTGAGAATTAGTTTACATTTGCAAAGTATGTATATTGTTGCCTACAGGGCTTTTTTCTCAGAGAATAGGTGCAGGAACTCCCCCTTCTAAGTTACTTTGTGTCTCCGCCCCCTACCCACCTCCGAGCACTAACCCTTGGTTCCACCCCTTCCAACCTCTGAGCACTGAACCTTGGTTCCACCCCTTCCAACCTCTGAGCACTAACCCTTGGTTCCACCCCTTCCAACCTCGGAGCACGGATCCTTGGTTCCACCCCTTCCAACCTCCGAGCACTAACCCTTGGTTCCACCCCTTCCAACCTCTGAGCACTGAACCTTGGTTCCACCCCTTCCAACCTCTGAGCACTAACCCTTGGTTCCACCCCTTCCAACCTCGGAGCACGGATCCTTGGTTCCACCCCTTCCAACCTCCTAGCACTAACCCTTGGTTCCACCCCTTCCAACCTCTGAGCACTAACCCTTGGTTCCACCCCTTCCAACCTCTGAGCACTAACCCTTGGTTCCACCCCTTCCAACCTCTGAGCACTGAACCTTGGTTCCACCCCTTCCAACCTCTGAGCACTAACCCTTGGTTCCACCCCTTCCAACCTCGGAGCACGGATCCTTGGTTCCACCCCTTCCAACCTCCTAGCACTAACCCTTGGTTCCACCCCTTCCAACCTCTGAGCACTAACCCTTGGTTCCACCCCTTCCAACCTCTGAGCACTAACCCTTGGTTCCACCCCTTCCAACCTCGGAGCACTAACCCTTGGTTCCACCCCTTCCAACCTCGGAGCACTAACCCTTGGTTCCACCCCTTCCAACCTCTGAGCACTAACCCTTGGTTCCACCCCTTCCAACCTCGGAGCACAAACCCTTGGTTCCACCCCTTCCAACCTCTGAGCACTAACCCTTGGTTCCACCCCTTCCAACCTCCGAGCACTAACCCTTGGTTCCACCCCTTCCAACCTCTGAGCACTAACCCTTGGTTCCACCCCTTCCAACCTCCGAGCACTAACCCTTGGTTCCACCCCTTCCAACCTCCGAGCACTAACCCTTGGTTCCACCCCTTTTAGAGAATATAGAACCAAGTATAATTTTGTATTGGAATGTATAGGATTAGGTTATGATAACAAGAAAAGCAATAAAATAGATCCCCCACAGCCAGCAGCAATAGAACCCCAGCAGCAGCAAAAGATCTCCCAGCAGCCAACATCAAGAGACTCTCTAGCAGCCAGCAACAGTGGACCCCTCCCTAAGCAGTAGATCCCTTCTAGCAACAATTAACCCTCAGTATCAAAAGATCCTCCACCAGCAACAATAGATTGCCATGCAAAAATAGATCCCCTCCAGCAACAATGGATCTCCCAGCAGCCAGCATCAGTAGACCCTCCAGCACCCATTGGAGGTGCCGGAACTGCGTTCCCCTGCGTTCCCGCTGAAAAAAAGCCCTGGTTGCCTAGGAATTCATGTTCAATCCACCCTGAGATGCTGGCTGAACCCCAGTTGTCCTTGGCTGTCAGCCTAAAATAGAAGAAGGTGGTGCACACAGATGTATAATTTTTTTTTAAGAAACATTGGAATGCTCTAAAGGCTGTGACATCCAATGTATTCTTACAGCCAACACATTTTAGGGGATTGAATCTCCCTTCTTCAGGGCTTGTATCTATTTACCAATTGCAAATAGAGTGGAATAGAAGCAAAATATTTTATGTGTGCTGCTTTCCACTCAAGATGCTCCTCATCACAAACAGTGCCTCTAGAAATTGGGCAGCCCTAGACACATATAGCCCTAATTAAAGGAGAAGTACAGCCAAAGCTCATTTGGCTGTACTTCTGTGGATCACATTTTCACACCTGAGCATTGTATTCCTTGAAACTTGTTGCTTAAAGTTCAAAAAGTTCATGAGTTTCTTTGAGGCAAAGTTACACATTTTTCTTTCCTATTGACATTGATGGGAGCACCTTAAAAACACCTGAAAAGTCACGTAAAGTGCGTTTTTGTGCAATTTTATACACCTCTTAAAGAGAAACAAATATCACTGAGTAGGATCCAAGTCAGAAAAGGGCTTTATAGGGCATATTTCTACAGGTCCCCATGAGTTTACAGGCTCTAACACTCTATTTGGTATATTACGTGTAGCGCACACCTCCTATTGGGGTCCCGCTGTTACCCAGGTTCTGAGCAAGCAGCCAAGCATGGGGTATTTTTGGCCAGGTGCATCAAGTCTCACTCAGTCCTCAGAAAGTAATCAGACAGATAGTGTCCCTTTTTTTGGGTCTTTGTTTTGAGGAACTGGGTTGGGGATTGGGAAAAGCTTTCGGATGCCCAGAACTTAACAACTTGAATGAGGACACTATCTTGAAATGGTTAACCGAAGAAAGCAGAGTTGTCTGCACAAAAAGTAACAATAACTCAGGCTTACCTTTATCTAGGTGGCAGCTTACTTCATCGTAGAAGGTTAATAGATTGGTTTGGCAAGAACGATTTTTCATGAATCCATGCTGATTATTACTAATAATACCATTTTCATTACTAGTCTTGTATGTGGTCCCTTAACATCCCCTCCAAAATCTTGCAGACTACTAATGTTAGGCTGACCGGCCTATACTTACCCGGGATATATCTCAGCCCTTTTTTAAATATTGGTACCACGTTGGCTTTTTTCCAATCAGCTGGCACCATCATAGTAATTTAGTAAAAAAAACAGCATCATTTGTGCAGCAGTTATCTATGTCACATTGATTTTCATTTACCTAAAGTTCTGTAGTGTATGTGTGAGGTGCTAGTAGACCTTGTCAGTGGTGGGTAGGTTTCTTGACTCGTTGCTGCCAAACCAGCTGCTGACAAGGCCTGTGCTTGTAATCACTGTGGAGGAAATACTATTAAAGGTCCAGTTAATTTATAGTCTATTCAAATTGTTTTCAATCAATGCCTGATAAAGAGATATTTTTGGATCTCCCAAAATGTGTTGACATCTTTTTGGATTTCCCCCTGACTTTTTTTTTTGGTATAAAGTCGTATCTGGGCCTCTTAGCAGTAGTTTGTTGCTTCAATTTCCATTCTTGTTACATTTACCTGTAGAGAGTCCTCAGAGTGGAGCCCTTTAGGAGTGTGAGAAATGCAGAGGTAATTGAAGATTACTGTTCGTTAATAAAAAAGTCTTGGAAACCCCAGCTGGTTAGAGGACAATGATCTCCTCATAAGTGTATGACATAAAACATAGCCATCGCATTTTGGCGGATTGAGGTTCCCCTTTCTTAACTTCCCTGGCGGTATGATTATGTCTGGAATTTTGTACCAAAAGCGGTACAATTTTTTGCATGGAGATTTGGTGTTATGTATTATAGGCCTACAATTCTTAGTAATTACTGACTTAAACCTGACCAAACAAGACTCTAGTAGACATCCCAGATGTGATAAACTTTGAAACACATAATCACGAATTATAATCTAATAAATAATATAATTTTATTCAATAATGTAGTAAATAAGGAAATTTGTCAAACAAAGAGAATTCAATAAACATCCTGCGTGTGATAAATTTTGAAACAAGGAACTACACAAAGTCCGACGTCACAATCAGGACAATGGAACCTGGTTTCCTTTCAGACTTTCTTTCCATTGCCATCTCTCTTTGAGCAGCAAACTACGCACATCCTGGTAGGTGCTGCCTTTTTTGCGGTTGGCGGGATATATTCTGCAAAGTGACGACCGGTCAGGCGTTCTGGGTTGACAACGTCAACAGCGTGACGTCCAGGTCTATTTACAACTCCTGATGGTGTCTGGTGCTTGACAAAAATCTGCTCAGCCACCTTCCAGACAAACTCAGAATGAGCAAGAGGCTTGTCACTCTTTGCTCTGTGCAGGATATAAGCATTCCAAAGACATTGTTCCAGAAGATGTCTGAATATTTTTTTATAATATTTTTTTTGCTGTTTGCACATAGTCGGATAGAAGGTCATGGCCTGATCGGCTCTGTCGACACCTCCCATTGTTTTGTTATAGTCTATCACGACTTGCGGCTTCAGCACATCTTTCCCACATTTTGTGTGGACCATGGCAGTGGAGGTGTTGTGCACAGTGCTCATGAGACACACATCCTTCTTGTCTCGCCATCGCATTGCCATCATCTTACCCTTCTGCCAGACAAACATTTCTCCGTTTTTTTTGGCAAACAAAGATGGCATGTCTCGTCGGTTAGGCCTAACGGTACCATATGCGTCGGTTTTATTTTGTAGCAAAACCTCATATAGTCCTGGGAACGTATAGAAATTGTCCGTGGTCACACAATATCACTGGTTCAGCAATGGCTCCAGCAGTGTAAGGACGGGTGATGTGGCCATCTCATAGCCGCTGTACCTGGGGTTGAACTTAGTGCCTTTACCGGTGTAAATTACCAAATTCCAGATGTACCCCGTGGATGGCTCGCAAAGCATATAGGATTTGATGCCAAACCGCGCTCTTTTGGATGCAATGTACTGTATCCAGCTTAGGTGTCCCTTGTAGGCCATCAAACTCTCATCCACGCTGACGTCCCTTTCTGGCACGTAGGTCAGCTGGAAATTGGCCACAATAATTTGCCATACCTCCCAGATTTTTTTTAGCTTGGGCACAGGATGCGTGGCCTCATCAAACTCGTCATTGTTTGTGAACTGGAAATACTTCATAATCAGGGAAAAGCGGTATTCAGACATCACAGTGCCAAAAAACGGAGTGGCCAGTAACTTGTTGGTGGTCCAGTACCATTTCTGGAACGGTTTCCCCACCAACCCCTGAAGAAAGATGAGTCCCAGAAACTGCCACATGTCCTTTTTCGTCACCGGTTCCCACTTTCTGCTTCTGGAAAACCGGGCATGCAGCGTAGCGGATTGCTGCTCTTGGTAGCGATTTGTCTCCGTGACAATTTTTTCAATTACCTCCTCAGTGAGGAATAATTGCAGGTATGCCAGAGGGTTGTCACGCTTGACATCTACCTTCATCCCAGGTGATCCAGTAAACCGGAATCTTGGGCGCGCTACCTGGTCCACATCGTAATCAATAGCCCACCAAGTGGCTTGTGGTCAGGTGAGGTCAGGTGCAGGATCATCGCCGTTGTCACTTGCCAGATCCGTGTCAGACGGCAAATCACCCCACTACTCGCTATCGCTCACTTCCGCGAGAACCTCCGGGTCGCTGTGGCTGCCGCTGTCACTCAGCTGGTCCAAAAGCGCTTTAGTAAACTGGCGCTTTTTTGATGCCATAATATATATTTATTTTGGGCACAAATGACAATATAATGTCAGGCAAGGGGCACTGTACTGTGACAAATGTCAGATCTGAGGTAAACTGAGGTGATACAGTGTAATCCTCTCAGATTACATTGTATCACCTCTTTTATTTATTTTTACACTGTTTGAAATTCCCGCCCAGTTCCGCTCCCGTGCGCCGCCTCTTCTCGCAGGGAACGGAACCAGGAAGTCAGACGCCGGACATCGCTGGATCGCCGGGACAAGTTAAGTGCATTACCCGGGGAGCTAAGGGGGCTCCGCTGGCACGCTGCAATACTACCCCGACCGTGACTCGGGGTTACCACTCCTGACTGAAAAAATGAACCCCGAGTCACGCTCGGGATCACCGCCAGGGAGGTTAAAGGCTTGGGTAGCTTTAAATCTTTTGGTCGTGGGCACCGCAGTCAGTGTCCTAATATGATCACACTGTTTAAGAGTGTCTGTTATGCCTACAGTGGCAAAACAGATACTCTGAAACACCACTCCCAAGACTTTCATTTTACGCATGACTGCCCTCGCCTACCTCCACATTTTTGTTAATAAGAAAGTATGGTTTTCCTTTAGATCAAAAGTGAAATGCTGCTTTAAAACATGAAGTATTTTAATCCTGATTGTATTCTGTTTCAGATAGCTGTCAGCAGCTGGATAGCAGTCTAGACTCAGAACAGCAGACTGGGGCAGTGAACGATGACCTGGATGACTCACAAATTCGACTACAGTTGAAGCGTAAACTCCAACGCAACCGCACATCCTTCACTCAGGAACAGATTGAGGCACTAGAAAAAGGTCAGTAAATGGATCTCTGCAGGCCTCCATAAACTGTTTCTGAGCTTACTAGCCTAATTTAAATGTGGTCACCTAAGGGGACATATGCATAGTTAACTATGTTGAGGTAAAATATACATTTAACAGTGTATTATTTATTTTACACTTGACTACGTTCAGTTTAAAGAATAGCAAAATAGAAAGTCAATTTTGAATCACAAAGAAAAAATTGCTTCCTGACCTCCAAAACAGATTAGCTTCCTGAATCAAAATATAGTCATACTATACATGTACAGTATACAATTTTTGGGAAAATTTTAGGCATTTTTCTAAGGCACTCCCGAAGAAACCTGAAGGCACCCTGGTTGAAAAAGCCTGATAAACAGTAGGGATGGGCGAGCGGTTCGGCACCTAGCATGAGTTTGGGCTGAACATTGGCTGTTCGCCCGTTCGAAGAACACCCGGCGTTGTTCGGCCTGCCGAATGACCACAATGCACTGCGCCGCCGCACAGTGCATT
The DNA here is from genome assembly GCF_965119305.1 of Pelophylax lessonae. NCBI lineage: Eukaryota > Metazoa > Chordata > Amphibia > Anura > Ranidae > Pelophylax > Pelophylax lessonae. The sequence goes on from NC_138779.1 coordinate 181,274,994, forward strand.
GAAAGCCCTGATTGGCTGAAGAAATGAAAGCTTTGCCCAATCAGGTGACAAAGCACTGTTAGAGCCAAGATTGGGGAAAGTAATGATGACTCTAACATGGCTCTTTGTTCTTAGTCCCACCCCACACTATAAAAGTATTCTTTCAATAGCGGCCATTTGTAGTGTGATATGGGCGTGGAGAGAGATAGAACTGAGCTCTGTTCAGTGCTACTAGAGAATAGAGTGCTATAGTGTGCTATTCTGATTCTATTGTCAGTGTAGAATATTAGTTTAGTGTGAATCTAGTGATATTTCAGTCAGTGTGAGTGTAGTGCGACCATTCATTTTTACTTTAGTGTCACTTTAGTGTGAATCTAGTGATAGTTCAGTCAGTGTGAGTGTAGTAAACGTTCATTTTTACTTTAGTGCGAATCTAGTGATAGTTCAGTGAGTGTACTGAGTGACCATTCATTTTTACTTTAGTGTCAGTTTGTTTTGTCAGGGCAGGTTTACTGCATTATAGTTCAGTGCGTTACTGCACGTTTAACGAAGTACATTTCTGTGTGTTAGTGCACGTTTAATGCAGTATTTTTCAGTGCGTTACTGCACGTATAACGCAGTATATTTTTGTGCGTTAGTGAACATTTAATGCAATATATTTTAGTGCGTTACTGCACAGTTAACGCAGTATATTTTAGTGCTTTATGTGCCGTTTTAACGCAGTATATTTCTGTGCATTAGTGCATGCTTATTGCACTAATGTGCTGTTTAGTGTGGTATATTTCTGTGCGTTACTGCACGTTTAACGTCTGAGTAGTGATTACTCAGGTTAAAGTGCACCAAACACCACTTTCCATTGATTAAAGTGCATTCACATACAAATTTCCAAATTTTTATTGCATTTTGTTAATAAGCACCTTCCCATCATGTCTGGGAGGCCAACAAGGAAAGGCAGACATTCCCATGGCACTGTAAGGGGGCCAGCAGCATATGTGTCCACAGGCAAAGGTTGACGTGTTCAGTCCTCAGGCAGGGCATCATTTCCTCTGTTTAGTGATGTTGCCTGCCACAGCATGCAGAGGAGGTAGTGGACTCGCTTACTAAACAATCCCCATCCTCCATCACCCAAGCAGAGACTAGTGCGCAGTCCACTGCAGCTGCCAGAGTGGCTAAATCTGCCTCCTTGTCCACAGATATTCCTGCCATAACCCCAGCATCTTGCATGGAGGAATCAGCTGAGTTATTTGAACACAGCGTCAGACACTTGCTTCTTGATGATGCACAGCCAATACTTTTTTTTTAAAATCAAGACAGAGAAAAATGTATTGAGAAACCGCATGCATAAACAAACAGTGCAAAAAAACAAAAAACAAATAAAAACAGCCACAAGGTAAGGCACATAATGTGTTACAGATCTCAGCCACAGAACCAGTTTACAGCATAAATCAGAGAGCAGCCTGAACCAAAAAATCGTAGCAAAGGAGAACAGTCATGCATCAAAGATCAAAGCAGCTCCCCCAAAACAGACCACCAGAGGCCCACCCTTTCCCCCCTCCATCACCTAAAGCAGCAGACGGTCGAGGACCAGGTCCGTAGGAGCCATCCCCGGAGAACTCAGCCAGACTCCCCAAACTTTCTGGAACTTAGCCAGGGCACCTCTATGCAGGTAAATATACTTTTCTATGCGAAGGGTGGTGCCCAGCTGCTCCAGCCATAGCCGATATGTAGGAGGATCCCGATCAACCCAATGTCGAAGAATAAGCAGCCGAGCCTGAAACAGAGCTCGCGCAGCCGCCTCTCGCAAGTATCTATCATCTATAATGTGATCCAATATACCCAAGAGGCAGTGCTTGGGATCCACAGGGATCGCCAAGCCCAGAACTCTGTTTATAGTGGAAGTCACAGAGGTCCAGTACCGATGCAGTCACAGCCAATACTTGATTCAGATGTTGGTTCTGAGGTTGAGGAAGGTAGGAACATGAGCCTACAGAGTTTGGAGAAGCAAGTCCGTGGGCCAAGCCAAAGTCAGATAACAGGAGAGCCAAACTGGAGCAAGGATGGTCAGATGAAGCCAAGGGTCAAAGCCAGTGAAGAGAGAGCAGACCGGTCAGGAACAAGCCGGGTCAAACTGGAATCCAGGAAGTAGCAAACACTCAGGACACAGGAGGAGCTGAAGACAATCCAGCAATTTGATGGGCTGAGCAGAGTCCTTTTATAGGCCAGTGAATGAGTCTATGGCCTGAGTCCATTGCAGCCATTGGAAGTACTGGTGGAGTTGCCAGTTGTAGCATGGCCATTTCTCTGACAACAGGGCACTTGAGGCAGAGCAACAGGAGGAAGAGGAGGACTTCCTTTCCTCTCAAGGCCCCCTTATGCAGACACCATTCTTCCTAAGCCACAGAACACACGAGAGGAGAGGGAGGAGGAGGATTCTGGCAGTTTGGAGGCATTGAAGCAGAGGAAGACATACGTCAAGCCTCAACAGATGGTTTTTCATCCCCAGAACCCTTGGGAGTAGTACGTGGCTGGGAGAAAGCAGTTCTAGATACTGTAATCCTCAGTGACCCCCGAGGAGTCTGCTTCTCATGCCTTCACAAACTTGCGGTGCATGGGCTCCCTCATGCTTCAAAGCCTGCAAAAGGACCCAAGAATACAGAGCATCAAGGAGAAGGAATTACTATTGGTGAGCAACACTCCTTGACCATTGTTAAAAGGGGAAAGTCTCAAAACTCATTCCGTCCCCACAGAGGGTTCAAAAGATAAAATCTCTTGAGGACACTTTAAAGAGGAATTTATCTAATGCTTTTCCCAACTCTGGTAGGCTACAGTGTTGTGGAAAAAGTAATTTTGAGGCTTCTGTTGGTCAAGAAAGGAGCCATGAGGAAGGGGGCAGCCTAAGTGATGCATTTCACAGCTTTTTTAGTCCTCACTGCCCAGGGCTCTCACCTTCCACATCCCATCAGCAGCATCTGCATCATATGGTGGACAGACTCCATGGGCCGCCTGACATTTATCAAAACAAATCAGTCCTGGATTACCAGCAGCTATGAAGCTCCTGATGCCAATGTCACTGATTAGGTGTTTTTGTGGAATCTCTGCAAGACTTCTAGGCTGCCTAGTGTTGTGAGTGTTGATTTCATCTGGAAGAATTTTTTTGGTGTAGGTTTCATGGGCACAATTAACACCCAAAGACAATTTTTTCTGCACCTGTTTTGACAGGTTCGTATCATTTCAATTTTTGCTAGCAAAAATCTTCTGTTATTTAATACCTCTTAAACTTGCACTGTTTAGGAGATATTTACTGTATAGTGCTCCAATGACATCAATGGCACATGCACTCGGAAGGAAGTGCCATGACCAGCGGGAGCGAAGTCACGTGGCTCCAGCCTGTAACCCATCCAGAGTCCGTGGACCCGGAAAGATGATGGGTGAAGATGGATGTGGCCTCCAGCGGGGATGATGAGGTAAATGTCACTTAATGTGCTAATATGCGATAAATACTAGCACATTATGCCTTTACTTTTCAGGTAACAAAAAAGAAAGAAAAAAAAACACTGACTTTACTTCCTCTTTAAATGAGAGTTAAAGCGGAGTTCCGGGCACAAAAACAAACTTTTTTTTTTGTGCCCATCCGCTTAGTCTCCCTCACCTGAAAAGGAATTGGATAGTTAGGCATTTTTTTTTTCACTTACCTTGTAAATGGAGATTGAATATACTCACCTATTCTCTACTTCCTCCCTCTGTGCCGCGGCTCCGATGTCACTTCCTTTCTTGCGATGATTCCTGGGAGCTGAACGTCATCGCTCCCAGGAATCAATGCGACGGCGCCGGCCCCGCTCGTCACTTCCAGGGCGACGCCGAATTCCCCGCTAAACAGCTTCTGGGCATGCCCAGAAGCTGTGGAGGAATGCGGCGCTGCACCGGAAGTGACGAGAGGGGCCGGTGCAGGCGCATTCTGGGAGAAGAAGATGCGGAAGAGGACGCCGAAGAGGATCGCGCTGGCTTCAGCTGCCCACAACAGAGATGGCAACGCTGTGGAAGAAATTTTAAAAGTGAGTATTTCTTCTAAAAGGTAAGTGCGAACTGGGACAGATCAGAGGCTAGCCATTGTGGAATGTACTAGCCCTGACTTTCCCGGGGGTATGTTTGTTGAAAAATGGTTTCTGTGCCCGGAACTCCGCTTTAAACACAAAAAGATTAGTTAAACCCACAAGTGCTTTTTTTTGTTTATCACTACTATTCCTTTATACTTGCTTTTTAAATGTGCAAATGCAGCAATTTATAAAGTGGATGGAAGGTTTAGCACTGGGAAACACTTTTTGAAAGATAAAAAGTGCATTTTATATACAACTAGATCAGACCAAAATGAGGGGCAAATGAGGAGGACAGAGGGACTTTGTTCCAAATCAGGGACAGTCCCTCGAAATCAGGGCCAGTTGGGAGCTATGCCTTTGGTGAAATTCTGTGATGAATACAGCCAACTCCCAGAAAGAGGATTTTGCAAAGATAAAAGCAAGTGTCTTTCTAGTGTCTGTCTTTGTATAGCTTCCGTACACATGTTGGCACAGGAAGGAATCAGTGATGCATTGAGCGAATGAGGCCACATTGTACACATGGGAGACCTGAAAGTGTGAAACCAACTCTGCTTCCGCCGAACAGAGAGGAGCTGTGCTATTACTCAGCAGCCTCCCAGCAGCACAATGTGGGACAGGAGCAGCTGCAGAATACTCTTTCCTGAAAGGTCAAACTTTGTAAACTGGCCATGGGATTATGCAGAATGTACGGTTGTACCTCTAGCTGATGGCATGGATTTTTAATTTAGAGCCCTTGGAGGCCCTGAACCCTGCTCTATGAAGCAAACTGCAGACAGACTTTTGCATGGCTATGCTGTTACTTTCCAGATTACATAGTTACATAGTTAGTAAGGTTGAAAAAAGACATCAGTCCATCCAGTTCAACCTATGCATCCAGTTCAACCTATGAATGCTTGTGTGTGTTTGCTTTTAATCGTACATTGTATACCCCTGTATGTTGTGGTCTTTAAGGTGTCCATCTACTAGTTTCTTGAAACTATCGATGCTCCCCGCTGATACGACTGCCTGTGGAAGAGAATTCCACATCCTTACTGCTCTTACAGTGAAGAACCCCTTACGCACTTTAAGGTTAAACCGCCTTTCCTCTAGTTTTAGTGAGTGGCCACGTGTCTTATTGTACCTCCTTTCTCTGAATAGTTTGTTCCTTATGCTCAGGTCACCAGTACATTATTTGTACATTGATATCATATCCCCCCTCAATCGTCTTTTCTCCAGAGAGAAAAGGTTCAGTGCTTGTAGTCTTTCCTCATAGCTGATGTCCTCCATTCCCCTAATTATTTTTGTTGCCCTTCTCTGGACTTTCTCCAGTTCCAGCACATCCTTCCTGAGGACCGGTGCCCAGAACTGGACAGCATACTCCAGATGTGGCCGGACCAGAGTCTTGTAGAGTGGGAGAATAATCTCTTTATTTCTGGAGTGAATCCCCTTTTTTATACATCCCAGTATTCTGTTGGCTTTGCTTGTGGCGGCTTGGCATTGCATGCCACTGCCAAGCCTGTTGTCTACCAGTACCCCCAAGTCCTTTTCCATCCTAGACTCACCCAGAGGTTCCCCCCCTAGTGAGTAGCTTGCTTTCTGGTTTCTGGCACCCAGGTGCATTACTTTACATTTATCAACATTAAACCTCATCTGCCATGTAGTTGCCCACCCCGTTATTTTGTTCAGGTCTGCTTGCAAGATTTCCACATCCTGCATAGAAGATATTGGCATGCCTAATTTAGTATCATCTGCAAATACTGAGATTGTACTAGATATCCCCTCCTCTAGATCATTTATGAATAAATTAAACAGGATTGGTCCCAGGACAGAACCCTGGGGGACCCCACTTTCCACACCCGCCCAATCCGAGTACTCCCCATTAATCACCACCCTCTGTACTCTCCCCTGGAGCCAGTTCTCTATCCAGGTACTCACCTTATGGTCCATACCTACCTTCCTTAGTTTGTACAGTAATCGTTTGTGGGGAACGGTGTCAAAGGCCTTTGCAAAGTCCAGATACACCACATCCACAGACTTACCTTTATCTAGGTGGCTGCTCACTTCATCGTAGAAGGTTAATAGATTGGTTTGGCAAGAACGATTTTTCATGAATCCATGCTGATTACTACTTATAATACCAGTTTCATTACTAAAGTCTTGTATGTGGTCCCTTAACATCCCCTCCAAAATTTTGCAGACTACTGATGTTAGGCTGACCGGCCTATAGTTACCCGGGATATATCTCGGCCCCTTCTTAAATATTGGTACCACATTGGCTTTTTTCCAATCAGCTGGCACCATACCCGTCTGTAAACTATCCTTAAAGATCAAGAATAATGGTCTGGCAATCACCTGGCTGAGCTCTTTAAGAACCCTCGGGTGCAAGCCATCCGGTCCCGGGGATTTATTTATGTTAAGTTTCTCTAGTTTAGCTCTAAGTCTATCTTCTGTTAACCATGGCGGCACTTTCTGAGGTGTATTATTGGCCTTACAAGCTGGGTTCGTGTAGCCCCCCGATTCTTTTGTGAAGACTGAAGAGAAGAAATTATTTAACACTTCCGCCTTTTCTCTGTCCTCAGTGGCCATATTTCCCTTATCATCTTTTACGGGGCCAATGTGTTCTGGCCTCGCTTTCTTACTGTTTATATACTTAAAGAACTTCTTAGGGTTCTTTTTACTCTCCTCCGCTATATGTCTCTCGTGTTCTATTTTAGCCGCCCTGATTTCGTCTTTAAATTTCTTATTACACTCTTTGTAATGCTTAAATGCTGCCAATGACCCCTCATTCTTGTATTTTTTGAAGGCCTTTTCTTTAGCACTAATATACATTTTTATGTTGGAGTTTAGCCATCCAGGGTTTATTTTTGCTCTTTTAAATTTATTTCCCTTTGGAATGCACTGGCCAATCCCCCTGTTTAGTATGCTCTTGAAGCACTCCCATTTTTCCTCCGTGTTCTTTGTTTCCAGGGTTCTATCCCAATTGATATTTTCTAGCAGCGAGCGCAGCTTTGGGAAATTGGCTCTTTTGAAATTCAGTGTCCTTATATTACCCCTCAGCTTCCTATTACTGTAATTAATACTGAAACGTATTGACCTATGGTCACTGTTTCCTAAGTTGTCCCGTATTTCTATATCCGTGATCAGGTCTGTATCGTTGGTAATCAGTAGGTCAAGTACCGCATTGTTTCTTGTCGGTGCATTCACCATCTGACCCATAAAATTGTCCTGCAAAACATTTAGGAACTGCCTAGCCTTGGCTGAGTGCGCGGTTCCTTCTGCCCAGTCTATATCTGGATAATTAAAGTCCCCCATTATAAGGACATTTCCCATCCTTGCTGCCAATCCTATCTGTAAAAGGAGGGCCGCCTCACCCTCCTCCCTCTGGTTGGGGGGTCTATAGCATACGCCCAATATTAACTTCCCCGCCGTGCCATCCCTTTGAAGCTCTACCCATAGGGATTCTGCCTCATCCATAGCTCTATTATTAATATCATCCCTCATATTTACCTGTATGCTGTTCTTAATATACAGACATACCCCTCCCCCTTTTTTACCTTCTCTATCTCTGCGATAAAGGGAATACCCCTGAATGGTCGCCATCCAGTCATGGGACCTGTCAAACCAAGTCTCAGTTATCCCCACAAAATCTAAGTCCTCCTCAAACATCAGCAGCTCCAGCTCTCCCATCTTGTTGGCCAGGCTTCTGGCATTGGTATATAAGCCTCGTAAATTCACTTTACTATTGGCCAATAACGCAGAAGCAAAGGTTTTTCAGCCTAACAAAAGCTATTGCTATAATGTGCAAGTATGCGCAACATATTTGCACGTTATGGCATACTTATTGATCTCCCTTGCCACTCCAAGTCCATTTTATCTCTGTCTTCTGGGTCTAGAGTCTTTGGTTGTCTGGAATGATTTAACTGCTCTGCTGCCAAGGTTGTACACTAAGCTGCGCATGCACAATTTGTGAATAAACTGCTAGCAAGTAGGGGGAGGAATTTACAGATATACCAAGGAAAAATTCAGGAAAGTTAAAGGTACACAAACGTCAATTTAATGAAATCAGTAAATTATTATTTGATTTTGTTAAAAGTCATAATACATTACTGATTTTATGAAATTGAATTTTATGTACCTTCGGACCAAATATTTATTTTGCTTGGTATATACTGAATGTTCAGATAGCTGGATGGTGGAAAAATCCCATGAAAAAAAAACATTATAATTCTTTTTTACTTTATTCCCACCACAAGAGTGCTAACAAGCCCCTGTGTGGCAGCACAGGCAGATGATAGGTCCTCTTTTATCTTTATGATGAAAACTACTCAATTTTTTAAAAACATGTTACTTGCCAAAATATATTTATTTTAAAAGCTACCCCTTTTCATAGAAACACATGATCTCACTCCCAGTTGAGATGTTTTTTCCTGATAAATGGACCTCAAATCCAAACGCAGCATGGTTCTGACAAAGGAATGAAGGATGCCATCTTACAAAATGGAAGACACTTTTATTGCACTTATCTTAAAGTGAACCTGTCATAAGAGAAATATGGGGCCTGCTATTGTTGACATGCTTTTGAAAATGCTATGGTAATTTAATCATGAGTCATTGAGCAGAAACAAGCATGCAACGTTGGACAAAAGTAAAAAAAACGTTTTTCTACTTGCTTAACCAAGTGACAAATTAGCCTAAAATGTTAAATAATTTTGATTTTTTTTTTGAGAATGTCATATAGCAGAATCTGAATTTTTTTTTTTTTTTTTTCTAAATTGTCACTATTTTTTTGTTTATAGCGCAAAAAAATAAATAAAAAATTGCACAGGTGATCAAATACCACCAAAAAAAAGCTCTATTTGTGGGAAAAAAAAGGACGTAAATTTAGTGGGTACAGCATTGCAATTGTCAGTTAAAGTCACCCAGTGCCAAGTTGAAAAAAGTGGCCTGGTCATTAAGGGGGCAAATCCTTCCGGTCTTAAAGTGGTTATATAGTGCCAGTGACTCAAAGTTTTGAAGCAGGTGAATGAGCATGTCAGCCAAGCAATGTGCATTTTAAAAAAGGGGTGTGGGGGGGGGGGGCTTAGCAATCTTTTCTGACTGATTCTGTAAAAGCAGAACTAAATCCATTGATTTAACTGTTTCCAAAAACAGGTGCATTCAAGGAATGCCATGAATAACTGTCACAGCTGCTTGGGCTCTCAACCAAACTGTCAAGCCATCAAATGGCTAGTGTCATGACTGATCACATGTGCAGCACCATGGTAACTGATCACATGTGCAGCACCATGGTAACTGATCACATGTGCAGCACCATGGCAACTGCAGATCAAACAGAGGCTAAAATGGCAGCTTCCTTGCCTGTAAAGGATAGATAAGTTTCAATTTAGATATGTGGCAATAATCCACTGAAAAAAAGTGGTTAGCATCCCTAAAAAAACAAACTAACCCAAAGTTTGGAACTCCACTTGTGCATGTACAGTAATTGAAGATATACTAGAAAAATAGAGCTGCAGCGATGCTGGGTATTATTCCCCCAGAATAGTGAACGACCAAACCCTTAAAGAAAGAGGAAGAACCGGCTTGAAAAAGAGGAAGTGTGACTAGGACACCTGTTACATTATCTATCTTATATCTCTTTAAATAACCTTTCGTCCCAATAAAGTTATTTCTAACCTTTTATAAAAAAAAAAGTTATTTGTAACTAGATATAGCAAAGGTACCCAAGGACAATCAGAGAGAAATAGATGATAACCTGTCTATATAGTCCTTATGTACAAAGGTCTGTTTTACCCTCAGCATCCAGATTGCAGGGCAGATTTGTAAATTATATAAATAGTTAACAATAATTTTGGTTCAAAGATTAATGCAAGTATACTATAGCAACCTCCAGCTTAGAAACACTGCACCATCATATTTCTAATAGAAAGGCATGCATTATGGCACTGCTTCAACTTTCTGCCTGGAAAGTAACTATTTGCTTCCAGAGTGCCCTTATCTATGGGTTTTCAGGAGTGGTTTGCAGAGGTGTGCAAGAATACAGTCATAACTGGGCTGAATATGTAGTCCTTATTATCATATATTATAGATGCAGACTTAAACTGGCCATAGATGGATCTAAATATGGCCGATTCAACAGGGACCAGCCATATTGCGATCCATGGGTAGCAAGAGCCATCTTTAATATTGATTGGACCCCGGGCAAACATTTTCTTGGGCCCTCCCGAATCCACTTGTCAACTTTTTGCGGGAAGCGCAGGCTTAAGGGACAGCTGCTTTGGGCCCCACAACAATGTTTGGGCCCTGGGCAGCTGCCCCTTTTGCCCTGTGTTAAAGACAGCCCTGTGTGTAGCACCCTCCTAGATAGGTGCTAGGTTAAAAGCATTGTTGCTCTATTCTGCTTATCAGGGAGCTTGATCTGTTAGTTATGCCTGTTACATGTGTCCAGGTGTGAGTCATTTGGTCTGAGGGAGTGTCCCCACTGTATCCAATAGGGGAGCCTGATCTGTTAGTTCCAGAGATGTAGAGTAACTAAGTAGAAATACTTCACTACTGTACTTAAGTACCGAAAAGCGGTATCTGTACTTTCCTAGAGTAGAATTTTTTTCTCCTACTTCCACTTTTACTTCACTACATTTTTTCAATGATTTCAATACTTCTACTCCGATTTTTTTTTTTTGTGCTGCATAGTTACTCGTTACAATCATAAAAATTAACACTGCCAGAACAGTAGATGGCAGGTTTCATGAAGCTCAAAACATGTGTATTATCAGCGCATACGAAAATAAATGCTACTGTATGTATAAATAAAAGCTGCATTTGAAATAATAAAAACAATATGATGTTCAAACTTTTGACTTCTTTCTTTAATAACTACATAACACAGTACTTGTACTTTTACTTTCAGTACTTGAGTAGCAATTTTTTTTCAAAACTACTGGTACTTTTACTTTCAGTACTTGAGTAGCAAAATGTTTTAAAAAACTACTTGCAATACTTATGTACAAAAAATGTTGAATACTTTAGTACTTCTACTCAAGTCACTTTTTGATCGAGCACTTCCACTTCTACTCAAGTCACTCTTTGATCGAGCACTTGTACTTTTACTCAAGTATGAGTTTCGAGTACTTTATACAACTCTGGTTAGTTCTGCCTGTTACATGTGTCCAGGTGTGAGGTCTGTATCCAATAGGGGAGCCTGTTTGGACAGTGGAGGAAACCTGGCCAGTGGCAAACGGGCTTTTGTGGCAGTCCCAGTGGGAAGGCACCACTGCAGTGCATACTGGGATTGACCATAAAAACCAAGGGCACATGTGACAGGGTGTCTTTAGCGGGAAGCAGAGTCCCAGGAGGAGGGTGACGACTGTCTCTCCTCCTGCTGTCTGAGGAAGGTGGTCACTGGTGGTCGGCAGTCAGCCAAGTGAACCAGGTGTGAAGCTGAACCTAAAGGATCCTGGAAAGCTGACGGTGGAGTTGCGGGCAGAGTCCTCTGGGAAAAACAGTGTCTGTGAGTACCAGGGGGCTTTCCAAGGGGTCCGCCTAGGAAAGGGGACCACTCCAGGGAAGTCAGAGGATAAAAGGTCAGCTCACACTGGGGGGGGGGGGGGGGGGGTCAAACGTGACCCTGAAGAGTAAGGGCAAAAGGGGTACCAAGCGGGACCCTGGAGAGTGATTCACTGTGTAGTTTGCTTATCTTATACTTCACTACAGTGGCAAGGTGAAGCAGCGGCCTTGCCGCATTCAACATAGCTAGAGGTCCTCAAGCTGTGCATAGTTCATCTAGTTGGAGTAGCCCACTCATCCCTTCTCCCATCCCAAGTTCTACAATAAACAACAAAAAAACAAATCCCCTAGACTGTTTTCTGACTGAGCCAAGAACCTAAAGTACTAAGGATTTGCATGCTGTTGCTATGGGTAACCCAGGGGAACCCGCTTCAAGCAGCTCCCAAGGGAGTAGTGCTACACATGTATGACCATCCCAATTCGACAGAAGATGATCAATAGAGTCAATCAGAAATCGCACTGCTGTGAACCAGGCCGAAGTCTACAACCTTACTTTTCCGTATACTAGGGCTAGCCTTTTCCCATCACCTTCTACACCAGGGGTGGGGAACCTTTTTTCTGCCAAGGGCCATTTGGGTATTTATAAAACCATTCGGGGGCCGTACAAAATTATCACCTTAAAAATTAGCCTGTTATATTTGGTCAAACATTTAATTAACTCACCCCCATGTGATGGCTGCAACTGCTTCTCTTTGGTGAGATGTGTGATGTTAGCTGGTATTGATGATGTTGCTACTCGCAACAGGTTTTCCAGGTTTGCGTCGGTCAGTCTGGAGCGCAGTCAACTTTTTTGTGGTGGTAAGTTTTGAAAAGAACTGCTGGTGGGTATAGCTGGCTGGTACTGCTGGTGGGTACAGCTGGCTGGTACTGCTGTGGGTAGTGCTGGCTCAGGCTGGCACTGCTGGCTTGTACTGTGCTGTAAATACTTCTGGATGGTACTGCTGGCTCAGGCTGATACTGCTGTAGGTACTGCTGGCTGTTACTGCTGTGGGTACTGCTGACTCAGGCTGTTACTGTGCTGTAGGTACTGCTGGCTGGTACTGCTGTGGGTGCTGCTGGCTCAGGCTGGCACTGATGGCTGGTACTGTGCTGTGGGTACTGCTCAGGCTGGTACTGCTGGCATTTATTGCTGTGGGTACTGCTGGCTGGTACTGTGCTGTGTAGGTACTGCTGGCTGGTACTGTTGTAGGTACTGCTGGCTCTGGCTGGTACTGCTGGCTCTGGCTAGTACTGGTGGTTCTGCTGTCGGTACTGCTGGTTCTGGCTGGTACTGCTGTGAGTACTGCTGGTACTGCTGGTTCTGGCTGGTACTGCTGGCTCTGGCCGGTACTGCTGTGTGTGCTGCTGGCGGGAAATGCTGGCTAGGAGAAATGTAGCAGCCCTACGCTGGAGGAAGAGGTGATGTTTCCTGTATTGGTCACAGGCGGAGTGCATTTGCTATCACTCTGCCTGTGACTCACTCAGACTGTCATAACGGAGCCGGAACTATACAGGAAACATCGGCTCCATTCTGACAGAACAGCTGAGAGATACAGACTCAGCTGCATGGGGGGCCGGACCAGATGACTTCGGGGGCCGCATACGGCCCCCGAACCGTAGGTTCCCCACCCCTGTTCTACACCAAGCTCTTTTCAACTCAAAATTATAAGGGACAGACTAGCCCCTGTTCTATCAGAATACCGCTACCTATCAGATTCTGCAACTGGAAGTGACGTTCGGCCGAGAACCACTTATTGCGCATGCGCCATGCGTTCCAACATTGCCGCTATGTGTTCCAATAGGTTTCCTAATATGACAGAACACGAAGCAGCGGTGACATCTTACAACCCCGCAAGTCTTGAATTTTACATTTATTTTAGCAGTAAACTCACCTTATATACTGAAATAGACTATTTCACTGCGACCGAATGAAATACTCTAGAAAGGTAGGGGTGACCAGCGCTATGGAGTGTAGACCTTAGACAATAGTGAAGGTGTAAGCTGCCAACAACCAAACCCACAAGGGGTTAAAGTGTGAAATATATATGAAAGGAGGTTGTAACGGCGCTACCTTAAAGTGAATAAGTGCTTATTGTATGTGCCAACTTAAGACAAAGTGCCAATAAAAATTGTGTCATAAAAAACCATTTAATTTAAAATTAAATAAAGTGCACTAGTGATTTTTGGTGTGACCAAGTTAGTTGGTTAATAAACTGGGCCCATAAGGTGCAACTCAGTAAAGTGCAAGTGCTGTGCTGCATATACTAGACGAGTAAGAAATAATGGGTTCCCAATGTGCATTTATTTTATAATAACAATTGGCAGAAAATAAGTTAAATTCATAAGTGAAAAATCGCATAAAACAGTGAACATAAATTCATCTGTGCTGTGCGTGGAATTTGTAATACCACTAAAGTGAAAAAAGTGCTAAATTGAATAAGAGAAAGTGATAAATAAAATTGGGGTTGCAATTTTGTTGTACATCCACTAGATGTCGCCCCTAGATATACGACCTGTACTTAAGGAAAAAGATGGTCGGTTTCTTCCGGGGTTCTCCAGTGGGTCGAACCAGGCTTTTTAGTACCTCAGGTTAGAAGAAAGAAACCCCATGATGTAAAGTATATCTGTAGCGTGGAAGAGAGAGCATAAAGACTCACGTTTGAGGCTGTCTAGGATCAGCGGTGATGGCCGGGAAGCTTCCGCGTTCCACGGCCCAGGCTCCGAAACCGGAAGTGACGTAATGACGTTACGACTCCGGGCGGAGTCGTAACGTCATTACGTCACTTCCGGTTTCGGAGCCTGGGCCGTGGAACGCGGAAGCTTCCCGGCCACCGAATGAAATACTCTATTTCACTATATAATAATTTTGTCGCTGAGCAGTGCGGGGTGTACCAAGATGGCCGTCGCCACCTTCTACCTGCAGGTTTCTCGCTATATTTACTATATTAAAATCATAATAGAAATATAATACTGGTATTCAGTATATAAGGTGAGTTTACTGCTAAAATAAATGTAAAATTCAAGACTTGCATGGGTGTAAGAAGATGTCCGCCGCTGCTTCGTATTCTGTCACATTAGGAAACCTATTGGAATGCATAGCAGCCATGGTGGAACGCATGGCGCATGCTCAGTAAGTTGTTCTCATCCGAGCGTCACGTCCGGTTGCAGAATCTGAAAGGTAGCGGTATTCTGATAGACCACCCCATCCACTAGGTCCACCTAAGGGATAGATACCAAAAAGGCAGCACAGCGGTTAGATGGTTTGCACTTCCGACAAGCAGCACTAGAGTCGTTGGTTAGAATCCCAACCACAGCACTCCTTGCCTGGAGTTTGCATGTTCTCCCTGTGCCTGCGTGGGTTTTCTCCAGGTACTCCGGTTTCCTCCCACACTCCAAAGACATGTTGATAGGTTAATTAGCTCCTGTCCAAATTTGCCCTAGTATATGTATGTATGAATGTGAGTTAGGGACCTTAGATAGCAAGCTTTGGAGGGCAGGGACTGATGTGAATATACAATATATATGTAAAACGTTACATAAATTGGTGGTCCTATATAAGTACCTGTAATAAATAAAAAATAAAAGGTATACTAACCCCTGCTTACAAGCAGCTTCAGCCAATCAGCTATAGCCGCTGATCAGTGTTTTCTGACAGCAGAGGAGTCCTTTCAGCATTATAGAGTGTCTTCTTGTGAGATTTGGAATCCTTGGTTTTTTCAGGATCCCATTGTTAGGCACAGTGATGTCACTGGTGCCTACAGGAAGCTGTCAGAGGCCCAGGAGTAAGGTAAGTATAATTTCCATCTCGTTCCTTGAGTGTTCTTTTGAATTTTTATTTAAACCCATGATAGTTTACTAGTTCAATAGAGGGCCTCTCACTAATGATTGTTAAGCTGATCATCCACTATAGGGTTGATTTACTAAAAGTCAATAGACTGTGCACTTTGCAAGGGCATTTGCTCCACAGCTTAGTAAATGAGGTAAAGTTTCACTTTGCAAAGTATACCCAATCACATGCATTTTTGCTTGCACAGGATTGGACGATGGAAGTCAGGGGAGCTTTCCCTCATTTACTAAGCTTCGGAGGAACTGCACTTGCATAGTGTACAGTCAATTTGCCTTTAGTAAATCCACCCCTCTACAGTCAGATTGATACATTTTCATTAGATCTAAAAAAAAAAAAAGAAGTACTGCAAGGGCCAGATATTGTACAGCCAGGTTGTTATGGGACTTGGACAGCTTTGCCACCAAAAAGCATTTTTGGAAAAACTTTTTTTTTTAAATTCTGTTTATTAAGTTTAGAACAAGTAAGACAAGGCCTTAGGGGGCATACCCTGGCCAACAGACAAGAAACATAAAAAAAGAAAACAGAAAAAACACCCGCCCTAAACCTACCCCAACAGAACTGCTCAGTACCTTTCAGAAACTGATATCATGGAAAATGTAATACAAGTCCAAGTCAAAAAACACTGATTTCCGTTCTCTCTCCCCATGGTCCACCACTGGGAGCTCAGGCTGCGTCGGACTCCGAGGTCCGCTCATCTATTGTAGATCTGGAAGAAACCCAGACCTGCCAAACGTTTTTATATTTCTTAGGGCAGTTCCTGGAGATATATGTCGCCTTATACAATGGAACTACAGTGTTAACCAGCCCCTTCCAGAAGCCCAAGGTTGGAGGGTAATGAGATTTCCATTTAAAAACTATTGCCTTTCTGGCATAGAACAGTAGGATACCGATAAGGGTACGTGTCGCCCTGGCCGTCGCCAACTGGTCTACCAGGCCAAGGAGACAGACCCCCACCGTTAAAGGAATCGATATAGAAGTCAGACAGGATATGAATTGAGTCACCTCCAACCAATAGGAAGCTGTAGTTCCATCTGCGGACATTCCCAAAAAATGTGAGAAAAGCCCGCAGAGGCACAAGAACATCTTCAGCAAGAAGCCGAGACACTAGGATAAATACGATGCAGCCTGTGAGGAGTATAATATATTCTGTGCAGAATTTTAAATTGAATCAACACATCCCTGGTCGCAATGAGCGGCCGGAATGAATCATCCCAGATGTCCTCCCAGTCCTCATCATCCAAGCCCTCCTCCTCCGCACCCCACGCCACCCGCAGTCCTGTCAGTCCCTGTGGAGAGTGGCTTGCGCAGGCCAGGATCCCAAAGTTGGGATTCAAAATTGCTGCGCTCCAGGCTAGTCACAGGAGTGGCGAACTCCGCGCGGTAGGCGTGGCGGAGTATTCTTAGAAGATCTTAGCAAAACTAAAAAATGTTTCGTATGTAGCACTGCCCCCATGGGAGCTGCTTGGATTGGATTCCCCTGGGTGACCCATAGCAACAGTCTGTTAACTCTTGACGCTTTAACACTTGACTCAGTCAATAAATAGTCCAGGGGATTTGGTTTTTTGTATTTATTTAGGAACTTGGATAGGAGAAGGGATGAGTAGGATACTCCAACTTGACAACTATGCACAACTGCTGAGGACTCCTAACTGAATTGAATGCGGCAAGGCCGCTGCTTCACCTTGCCACTGAAGTGAAGATCTGAATGGTGGACTATTCTGTGAATCACTCTTCAAGGTCTAACTTGGCACCCTCTTTCTCACTAACCGTGTGTGCTAGCTCTTGTCCTCTGACCTCACTGGAGTGGTCCCTACCTGGGCAGACCCCCGGCAGGCTCCCTGGTACTCACGGACACTGTTTTTCCTCAGTGAGCTCTGCCTTCACCTCCGCCGTGAGAATCCTGGACCTCTTAGCTCAGCACCAGACTCGCCGACTGCTGACTCGCCGATGCCAACTGCCTGTGACCGCTTTCCTTGCTGACAGGAGGAGAGACAGCCCTCACCCTCCTGCTGGGACTCTGCTTCCTGCCAAAGATGCCCTGTCACATGTGCCCTTGGCTTTTATGGTAAATCCCAGGATGCACCACTGTTGTCCCCTCCCACTGGGACTGCCACAAAAGCCTGTGTGTCACTGGCTGGGTTTCCTCCTCTGTTCAACAAGCTCCCCTATTGGATACAGTGGGGACACTCCCTCAGACCAAGTGAATCAAAACTGGACACATGTAACAGGCATAACTAGAAATCCCGATCCCTGATAAGCAGGAGAGCAATCCAATGATCTTACCTAGCACCTGACTAGGAGGGTGCTACACGTAGGTAGGCTAAAAACTATAGTAATGTAAGACAAGGCTGAAATCATACATTAGTGTTATAATGTTGTACATTTGAAATGTGTTTTTAACCTTGAAATGCATTTTACTGCAGTTTTCTACACTGTATTGCACTGTGTTACAGGTTTTGCTGCATTTTTGTGCATTTTACTGCATTTTAACATGCCAAGCATACCTAAATAGAAGGCAAAACATAATAAAAAGACTGTAAAGGAATGGAAAAGATGTGCAAAAGCTTTTTTGCAAAAGCCCAGCCAATGACTGGTTGCCTTTAGGTATGTGCTGTCACCACAGGATGCCTGTTTTTAGATTCTCTTGTCAAGTTAAAGCAAGTGACAGGGCAGGTGTGCTTTAAACGGTTATAGGAAGAAGGAGAGGAGGGATTTGGAGTAAAAGGCTGCTTCAGACAGGTGGGCAGAAGCATCACTAAGGGCTCTTTCACACACTGAGACCATCGGACGGACTCCATTTTTCTCAGCGGGGGATTGATCCGCCGATCCCCCGCTTAGCATGAGGATGACAGCTGTTCTCTGTGCTGTGTGCGGAGACACAGCTGTCAGTTCCCCATGCATCTCTATGGGGGAAATCGGATGGGAATGGACCGTCGGTCCGTTCTCATCCGATCCGATCCGCTGGACGGATGGAAAATAGGGTTTCCATCCGTCCAGATTTGATGATCGGATGTCAGTGGACATGTCTCCGCTGACATCCGATGCCCCATAGGGATGCATGGGGGGGACCGTTCAGATCCGCCAAAAAAATGGACAGGCGGATCTGAACGGTCCGCCTGTGTGAAAGGGGCCTAAGGCCCTGTTCAAAGCTAGCAGTTTGGGATTGCGAGTGGAATAGTTGCGATTCTGCCCCTGATTATAAATTGCACTGCAATGCTGGTAAAACGCAAAAACGCAAAACATGTGTGTGTTCGGGTGCAATTCATTTTCAATGGCACCTAAACATGGTGCAGTTTTGCCGCACAATAAATTGCGCTGCAATTGCGGCAAAACCGCATTGCTTGAAGCTTGTCACTCAAAAAGGAGCAGGAGCTTCTTTTGGATGACAAGCTTAGTACAATGTGGTTTGCTGCAATTACACCATGTTTAGGTGCCATTGAAAATGAATGGCACCCAAACATGCATGCTACGTTATGACAGCATTGCAGTGCAATTTGGAATTGCAGGCGGAATGGAGGCAATTCCACCTGTGCTCACATCTCACTAGGCAGGCAGTTGAGATGCAGTTTTAATACCCCCCCCCCCCCCCCAAAAAAGCTGATCCGTGTAAAGATGGGCTTGTAGCTGATCAGGGATGTATACATGCCACGGACACAATGCTTTGCTTCAAGACTGTGGCAGAAGTTAAACCTCATGTCGCATTTGGCAGGTGGTACAGCTGGCAAACATGACCTATTAAAGTGTATAGAGCACTTAATGCACCATGGATCTCTTTTCAGAGGGGCTGCCACATGCGAGAATGAGCCCCCTAATAGGGAATTTTGAGAACTATGAAGTCAGATGAGAAGAAAGTTGCTATGGAATGGGAAATATACCTAAACTTTATATATTTTGTTTTTAAGAATTTGAACGGACGCACTACCCGGATGTCTTTGCCAGGGAAAGATTAGCAGCAAAGATTGATCTGCCTGAAGCTCGCATCCAGGTGAGGCTAATAATAATTCTTGTGAGTGGAAATACAAGCAAAATATAACACATAAAATAAAATAAATATTTATGCTATGGTGGATATATAAATTAAAGTGAGAACAGTGAAAGATATCTGCAGCAGCTGGGCACAAAGTGTTAATGACTTGTAAACATGGAAATACAAAGCGCTTGCATCATGTACACATATAAACCAGAAATTCAAAAGTCCAAAAATGTCCAATACAATCAATAATCAAAAGTGCTCTTGTGCTCCAATCTTCCTTCCTTCTGTCCCTCCTTACTTGAACAAATAGACCCCCCCAGATTTTCAGTCTGGGGGTCAAATAGGTTCAGAGTTTTAACCAGTTCTGGCCCGGAAGGATTTGCCTCCTTAACCACTTTACCACCGGAGGATTTTGCTGTCTTACGTCCAGGCCACTTTTTGCGATTCGGCACTGTGCGACTTTAACTGACAATTGCGCGGTCATGCGATGCCGTACCCAAACGAAATTTACGTCCTTTTTTTCCCACAAACAGAGCTTTCTTTTCATGGTATTTGATCACCTGTGCGATTATAATTTCTTTGCGCTATAAACAAAAAAGAGTTTTTTTTTCTGCTACATATTTTTGGTAAAAACAAATCGCAATAAGCGTATTTTGATTGGTTTGCGCAAAAGTTATCGCGTCTACTAACTACGGGAAAGATTTATGTCATTTTTACTTTTTTTTTTCTTTTTTACTAGTAATGAATGACGGCGATCTGCGATTTATAGCCGGACTGCAACATTGTGGCAGACAGATCGGACCCCTAAATTACATTTTTGACACTTTTGGGGGGACCATTGACATTACTACAGTAATCAGCGCTAAAAATATGCACTGTTACTGTAATAATGACACTGGCAGGGAAGGGGTTAACACAGTGGGTGATCAAGGGGTTAAATGTAAGCCTAGGGGAGTGTTTCTAACTGTATGGGGGTTGGGCTTTTGAAATGATCACAGAGATCTGTGATCCTATATAGAAGGATCACAGGAGCTCTGCGATCATTCCAGGGAGAAGAACTGTCAGCTGTGTTTACAACAGCTGACCATTCTTCTCTCTCAGCGGGGAGCGATCGGGGGTGTCAGGCAATCGAAGCCGCCGGCCCCATGCATCAGAGTCCTCGCTGTCAAGTGAGGGCGGGAGCGCGCCGGCACGCGCTCGCCCCCTAGCTGCAGGCACGTGACCGACGTACAGCTACGTCGGTTCGCGCAGGAGGGGCTGCCTGCCACAGTAAATCTGTCCTTAAGTGGTTAACTATGTCACTTCCGGCAGCCGTGGAACGCATGCTGGTTACAGCGCTCGCGGAAGTATCCTTGCATTTTAGACGCTTGTTTTTATCCTCTGTTTTCTAAGTATGTTTTTTACTGCGCAATAAAGCTTCAGCCTACGGGACTTCACTATTGGCTCCTTCTCTCTTGAACTTAAGGAATATCTGGATTATCTGAGAGGTTTACTGGGGAGTTCTTGACTCGATCCTTGTGACCCGGGCTAGGCCAAGGGGTGGGCAGGAGGGTAGGCTGCCCTGGGCACTGTGGTATCATGTGAGGTGGGGTGGGGGGGGGGGCACCACAAGGAGATGTGAAGGTGAAGAAGGTGCTTAGAGTGTGATTTAGGGGGATTTGTGTTGGTAGGTGGATGGAGAGGAGAAGATTTGTGCTAGGTGGGGCAGTTTGGGGGCAAATGGTGTTGAGTGGGGGTGCGGAAAGATGTGTACTGGGAAGGTTAAATTTTAGGGGTAGAGAATTTGTGCTAGGAGGGGTAAAATTTTAATTGGGGGAGGATTTGGGGTGATATAGGGGATTTCATCAGGGGGGTAGATTTGTACTGTTAGGGGGGATTATGTTCAGGGGTTAAGCATGCAGATTAGTGCTCAGTGTTTTTGTGGGAGGATTTTGGCTGGAACATAATGCAGCTCATGCATCTTGGGGGGGGGGGGGGGTACAGTATGGCATGTTCGCCCTGGGCTCTAGGTGACCTTGTCTCGGCACTGCTTGTGACTCATCAGTTTATTAAAGCCAAGCCTGTTTGAGTCCCAGACTGAAAATTTTGGGGTCTATTGGTTCTGGCAAGAAGGGAAACAGAGGTGTGTGTGTCACATCACAGAGTGAATTTTGGGGGGGCACTTCAGCACTTTTAAGAAGATTGAAGCACAAGAGCACTTTTGATTATTAATTTTTTTGGACATTTTTGGACTTTTGAATTTCTGGTTTATATGTGTACATAGTGCAAGCGCTGTATGATTATATTACCAAAATACAACACATACCCAGAGGTACCTGAGCGTTTCAATCTCTTTGCTACTGCTTGCACGCTGTATCCCCACCTGCAGCACATTGACACCAATGCTCTGCTAATGAGATGATGGGCAAGAAATATTTACATTTCATAGAAGCTCTATTGCCAGTGTATCCTAGGCTTTTTGTTAAGTTCAAGACATAGTACAACATTTGGGGAGTAAAATGCAGGCTGCGATAGAGTATCTTTGTCAACTTTGAAAAGTCACATTTTATTCATGCTAATGTTTGTAGGGACTGTATACAATTCTGTGTATATTGTCTTTTTATTTTAGAATTTTATTTTAGAATTTAAAAAAAAAAAATGTTTTTAAGTCATGTGACTACTATTGCATTTATATTTCATATTTCAATTTCCAGCCACCAGGTGGAGCGCTTGGCTCCTTTTCATGTGTTTAACAGGCTAATCTAATGTTGCGGCCCTCTCCATCGCGCCGCATAGACTTATGAATAAAATTACTTTTTTCCTTATTTTTCTAAAGGATTACATGACCACAATGCTGTAGCCCCTCTGTTTGATGTGCAGGGCTGACAGCGGGATGGGATTTCCTAGAGCAGTGACAGCATCCACTGGCTTCCACTGCTGTCGGTGTTGTTGGAGTGGGAGAGTCTTCTCCTTCCAGCTGCAAATCACACAAAGGTGTCAGGGATTTCCAGTTACATGATCACATAGGAAAACAAGTTGGAAAAAGTATTTACATGGTGTTTTGTACTGAATTGTATGCAGCACAATGGGAGGGCAGCAGGGGAGGCAGCATGTAAAGGTGGATGTTATAAAGCCTGAACTTCTACAGTAGAACTATGGCCTCTCACTTAAAATGTGCTGCAGCAGTTATTTATTTATTTATTTTTATATTTCTTTATTGTTTTCCAAAATTTTAATAAATTGAACATTCCTTTCTTAAATTTTTACATTCATAAATGTCATCATTCATAAAAACAAAGGCTAGCCTAAATTTTATACTCCCCTATTTCTAACCCCTCTTCTCTCCTAAATTGTCTCCTTCTACCCCCTCATCCTCCCCCCATCCCTCCTCCCCCACCCCCTCTCTCCTCCCTCACCCCCCTCTCTCCTCCCCCCCCTCTCTCCTCCCCCCCCTCTCTCCCATCACTCCCCCCCTCCCCCCCCCAGGTAGTATATTCTCTCGTTCTTTTGAACTCTCTCCATTCTTCCATTCTTCCCAAATATCCAGCCGCCCACCGGTCTCCTCCTCCCCATTACTCCTTAAATATTCCAATGTTCTCGTTTGTTCTACCCTCTTAATCCATTCTCCTACCGTCTGGGCTTCTTCCTCTTCCTTTTGCCAATTTAGGGGGATTAGCCCTTTCGCTGCATTTAATAAATGTGGGGTTAACATTTTCTTATACTGTTTTACTGAGTTTTTTGTGCCATGGAATAGGCAGAACCACGGGTTCTCTGGGATTTCCATAGAATACTCCGCATCTGGAGTATTCTGTCCAGTTCTGGTCGCCAGTCCTCAGGAGGGATGTGTTGGAGCTGGAGAGAGTCCAGAGAAGGGCAACTAAACTGATTAGGGGATTGGAGGACCTTAATTATGAAGAGCGTCTGCAATCGCCTGAGGGGGGACATGATAGCAATTTATAAATATCTCAATGGGGATCTCAGATTAGAAAAAAAGCTATTCAGTCGAAGGGATTGCATGAGGACTCGAGGGCATACAATGTGATTAGAGGAGAAGCGTTTTAACCTCAGGCAACGTGGGGGGTTCTTTACTGTTAGGGCTACAAGGTTGTTGAATTCTCTACCACAAGAGGTGGTTTCTGCGGGAAGTATGGTGGCTTTCAAAAGACTCTTAGACGCACATCTCAAGGATCAGAACATTCAGGGCTATGTGAGATGATTACAGCCACACACACCTACACAGGTTGAACTGGATGGACTATTGTCTTTATTCAACCTCACCTACTATGTAACTATGTAAATATATTTTTTTGATCAGTACTATTACTTCCCTCCAGTATCTCTTTATTTTTGGACATTCCCACCAAATGTGTGCCATTGTACCTATTTCCTTGCATCTCCTCCAACAGAATTGTGTGCTCCCCATCTGATATTTATATACTTTATCTGGAGTGTTGTACCACCTAGAAATACATTTGTAGTTCATTTCCGCTGTATTCATATCTACTACGGAGCTACGAACCAACCAGCAGTTATTTATAAGTGCATCTGATTTACACGTTTTCTCTAAGTCCTCCTGCAAAGTCTCACAAATACCTGTTGATCCTGCCAGTGACATCTATCTGAAGCAGCTTCCTTTGATGGTGTGGCAACAATGCATCACTGCTCCTGAGTTCAGAGCAGAGTTACCACCCTCATGTAAGCTGTGCCTGCCTGCTCTATAGTGGGGTCAGAAAAATGTTGCAGAAGGTGTCACTATAAGCATTGTCACCTGGCCCCACCTAGTTCTGCCAGCTGATTTCTGCAGAGGACAGGGGTGGGAGCAAAACACTGGAACTGGCATCTATGATAGACCCTATTCCAAAGCAGTGAGGAACCAGGAGTGCGGCTCCCACTGTACATTTCGGCAGGTCTCAAGGGAGCTTCCAGAGAGCTTCTGAAGTAAGGAAAAAATAGATTTAACGTGATTAAAAAAAAAAAAAAAAGTTAATGAAAAAGTAAAAATAACTGTCTGGAGCTAAGCTTTTATTGCTTTGCTGAAATTTTTTTTTTTGTTTACAGACCTCAATACCTTAAGCTCAGATTTATACTGTATGCAGTATAATAATAATATGATGTGGATGGCAGGGTTTTCAGTCTCTCTTTCATGTTGGCTGCATGTTCCCTCTTGTGTCATTTTATGTTCCCACCCTCGACTGACAGCAGGAGTTACCCAATCAGATGACAGGATAATATTGCAAATGCAGATTCTAGAAGGAATTTAATAGTTTTCATCTGTGGTTAGAGGTTTTATTATTGTAAAGTAAATGTAAACATGTTATACTTACATCCTCTGTGCAGTTGGTTTTGCACAGAGTGGAAAACCACTCTAGATCCTCCCCTTCTCAGGTGCCTCTTCTGTGGTCCTGGCCCCTCCCTTCTGTTAAGTGCCCCCACAGCAAGCAGCTTTCTATGGGGGCACACAAGCCGAGTCACAGCTCCCTGCGTCCATTCAGACACGACCCCCCCCCCACCCCCTCTCTCTTCTGATTGGTTGACTGACTTTGATTGACAGCAGTGGGAGCCAATCATGCCAACATTGATGCCTAGAGATGGGCTCAGGTAAATATTAGGGGGCTGTTTTTTTTTTTTATCTTAGAATGCAATAAGATAAAAAAAGCCTTCTGCCTTTACAATCCCTTTAAAGTTGCTCATGGGCCAGCTTTATTTAACATTTGTACATGTGATGTATGTGGATTTGGTTTTAACCACTTAAGCCCCGGAGGATTTGGCTGCTCAAAGACCAGGCCCTATTTTGCGATTCGGCACTGCGTGACTTTAACGGACAATTGCGTGGTCATGCGACACTGTACCCAAATGAAATTGACGTCCTTTTTTTCCCACAAACAGAGCTTTCTTTTGGTAGTATTTGATCACCTGTGCGATTTTTACTTTTTGCGCTATAAACAAAAAAATAGCGTCAATTTTGAAAAAATAACAATATTTTTCACATTTTGTTATATGAAATTCTCAAAAAAAAAATGCAAAAATCAAAATTTTTTAACATTTTAGGCCAATTTGTTTTCTTCTACATATTTTGGTAAAAAAAAGAACTGGCAGGGAAGAGGTTAACTTTATTGGTGATCAAGGGGTTAAGTGTGTCCCTAGGGGCGTGATTCTAACTGTCAAGGGGCGTGGCTTGTTAGATCATAACAGAGACATACGATCCTACATAGCAGGATCGCATAGCCTCTGTCATGATCTAAGGGATAATGACAGACGGCTGTGTTTACATAAGCCGTCTGCCTTTCTCCCTCTCCCGCGCGGGAGATTGCAAGTGGCCGGCGGACATCGGGGCCGCCGGTCACACGCGCGGGGATGTCAGGGAACGAGCAGGCTCGTAGGCGAGTGACGTACCCCTACGTCACTTTGCCCAGGAGGGGCTGACCGCCGCAGTATATAGTCGTGCGGCGGTCGGCAAGTGGTTAAAGGGACCATCATTTGCAGAGATGCAAAGTTTAGTGGTGGAGAGGGACAGCTGCCGGTTTAAAGCTCCCCACAAGCATTACAATTTGAACATGCAACCTCTTTTAGATCTACCAGCAACTATGTATTTCAAGGGCCTACCTGGATGCAAATTGATTAGATAGATTACGCAGTTTCTCATATTACATAGTTTTGGTGAATCTAAAGTCAATTGTACAAAGATTGTATGGGCATGGAGTAGGATGTATGGTGAAGAGGTTGGGACTTATTGACACTACTGTTTAAAAAGATAATATGATTTGATGTAAAGATTAAGTCATTTTAACTTTGTAATGCTATTGTTCACTTTATATATATGTGAGGGCTAAAAAAACTTGAAGCCCGAGAAAGACAAAAAAGATTAGGATACCTAAACAAAGGCTTGCACTTACATCCGATTCCTGTCCCTTGGGGGGTTCGCGCTTCTTTTTAGCAATTCATAGTCAGACCAAAGTAACATCCCAAAACACAGCTTGCTGAATACACTATGTTTAATGTTTTCAAGACACGTCAGCATGTAGAAGTTCCTGTTTTGGCTGCAATTGTCGCCAATTCTCTACTGTAACCCATTACCCTAGGTGGGCCTAGGAGTGCAAATAGATAGGCCTTCTTCACATAACTGTAGTCTTACATCTTAAGCTTACAGTCTCCTTTATATTTACCAAAAATATGTAATGCAAAAGCCTAACTAAGCAATCCTTTTAATTTGTTTCTAGTCAGAAGAAGATTTTCTAGGAAAAGGGCCTCTAAAATACCATGAAATTGCATGAAACAGTAATATGAACAATCATATGTTTGTGAAGGTTCTTGTTTACTCAGGTCATGGTAATAGAAGTTAGTCACATTGAACTGGACTTGTTCTGTAATGTTGTAGATGCTTCATCAGTGGCGGCCCTATCCATGTGTCCGGCCCCCTAATCGGACGCATGGATTCCAGTGTTTTTTTTTTTTTTTTTTGAAGCACGTGATTAGAGCCAGAGGCTCTAATAGGCTTCAAAAATGGGTGGGCTCGGGGAGCAGAGCACTGCGCCCTGAGCCCACCCAGTTGCGTGACCATAGCGAATGAATATTCGCTATTGTCACATGGATCCTCCTCCTGGCCAATCAGGAAGCGGGTCCTGAGCCGGTAAGGGAATATATATATATATATATATATATATATATATACTGTATATATATATATATATATATATATATATATATATATATATATTGTTTAAAGGTCTAAGGACAGAATGGGAGGTGTGAAAATTGTGGAACCACTCTTTTTTAGTTACATAAACCCAACCTTTCAGAAAGGCTTCATAAATGGTATTCCATAGATTTACATGGCAGAAGGTGTGAATTGTTGTCAAAATTCCAGGTTAGAGATGCTAAAATTGCATCATCTAGAAGACAGATGGTATCAAAGGTCTCCACCCCAATTAAATGATGGTTGTTCCAGCTTGACATACTGTAGATTGCCTCTTACGCACCTCTTGCAAACCAGTTATCCCTCTGTCCAAAATGTATTTTTCTGATATTCATTGGAAATGAAGAAATGTCTTGGACAAGATATGAAATGTCTTCAACATAACAGAGCAAGTCCAGTAGAATGTGATGAACTACCAATAAATAAAAGAGCAGCCTGACCAAGGAGGTTGATCCTCGGAAGCAACATTGCGGCCCACCCTCTCCACTGCTTGTCTCTTGTCCCTCGCCGGCATCCGCGGTGGAACCGGCAGTGGTAGGTGACGCCATCACCGGCTTCCCGTGCCGCGTCACTGATGCCCTGGAGGAGGTGCGGACGGACCCTGTCACAACGCTCTCTGTTTCTGTTCCTCAGCAGCACATCCGGTGCTGTTATCCTGGGTCCTGCGTCACCCTCCAGTCCACCAACGTTTGGGAATTCTATGCCTTGCCAAAAAACAACAATATCTCTCCTGCGCTCGAGTGGTATGCGGGAAGGTGAATGTTCTAGGCGGTTTTATGACACAAATGAAGTGGTCTTGCTGCCCCCCTCAGGACCAAAGGTATCCAAAAGGCACTACAAGATAACAACAAGAGAAGGGCACACCGACCTTGTGCATTAGCACTTAAAAGTTTATTAAAATCAAAGAAGGGTAGCGTACAATATACTCACAAACGTAGCATATGAACAAGCATATAGGAAATGGGCACCGCTCGCTTCCAGGACACTTCTCTACTGCTGGAAAGCATCCTCAAATCCTTATGTGGCTTACGTGTTTCGAGGGAGGAAACTCTTCCTCAGAGCCAAAATCGCCACCGATTTTGGCTCTGAGGAAGAGGGTCCTTCCTCGAATTGCGTAAGCCACATCAGGTTTTGAGGATGCCATCACGCTATTCAGCAGTAGAGAAGTGTCCTGGAAGCGAGCGGTGCCCATTTCCTGTATGCTTGTTCATATGCTATGTTTGTGAGTATATTGTACGCTACCCTTCTTTGATTTTAATAAACTTTTAAGTGGTAATGCACAAGGTCGGTGTGCCCTTCTCTTGTTGTTTTCTTGTAGATTCTATGCCTTTGCCTGCCCTCACATTGATCCTGGCCTGCTTTTATGTAAGTGCTCAGCAATAAAATTTGTTTTTAACACTTCCTATTTCTGACCTGGCACCCTTGTTTCTTTTTGACTAAATAAAAATGTCATAACTCTCAATAGCTTTTTTTGCATAGCTCCAATCTTCCTATAAAAATGCTAGTTGCCTGGCTGTCATGATGAATCTGTGATATCAGTCACTGACCTGCAACATAAACGCATTCATTGGCAGAAATGAGCTACTTACCAGGAACATGTATATAGCCAGTAAAGTCAGAAGCTCTGATCTGGATACTTGTTTTAGGTCAGTGGCTCAGAAAGTTATGATATCATATGATCATTATGGCAGCAAGGCAACTAGCAGTACCAGAAAAGGAAGGCAGCGGTGGCAGTCTATGTATTTCTATTAGGACAAGTTTATTTTAGATCATTTCATTGTGTCAGCATCCACTATTATTTTACAATGAACAGTTGTATGTTTTTCCTTATATTAAAAAAAAAAAACTTAGAGTCCATGCTGTTGGCTTCTTGGAAGAGAAAAGAGAAGGAACCAAAACGACAAAATTGACACTCCTGATTTCTCAGAAATAGCAGCATGAATTAAAAGATCTGGATCTGATCCATGTGTGCTTTAGACTGTAAGCTCTGATGAACAGAGCTTGTCTTGCATTGTAGCTGTACTGTCCTTCTTTATATTGTAAAGTGATGCACAAACTGTTGGCACTATTTAAATACTGTAGTGTATACTAATAATTTGATCTATATATACTTCTCATTTGCCAAAAAAAAAAAAAAAAGAGGAAGGATATTTGTTACACAACAGGAACTACTAGTTCCTTTTCAAAGCAGTTCTCAAGTTTAAGTGATTGTAAAGTCTCCTTTTTTTTAAAATGAGAAACATGTTATACTTATGTTATACTTACTGCTCCTCTGTGAAGTGGTTTTGCACAGAGCAGCCCCGATCTTCTTCTTCTCGGGTCCCTTTTTGCTGCTCTTGGCCCCTCCCTCCTATCGAGTGCCCCCACAGCTAGCAGCTTACCATGGGGGCACCCGAACCAAGCTGCAGCTCCGTGTATCCATTCAGACTTGGAGCTGCTATTCGGCACCGCCCCCTCTCTCCTGATTGGCTAACTGACTTTGGTTGAAAGCCACTGGAGCCAATGGCGCCGCCAATGTGTCTTAGCCAATAAGGAGAGAGAGTCCTGGACGACCGAGGGGCTCGTGGACATTGCTGGACAGAGAGGGACATCAGGTAAGTGTTGGGGGGGCTGCCACACACAGAAGGTTTTTTATCTTAATGCATTAAGATAAAAAAAAAAACCTTCTGACTTTACAAATCCTTTAAGGCCCAATTTCTATGGTCTACATGAAAATTTGGTAAATAATTCTGGCTCACTAAGTAACCATGGTATCCAATCATATTCTATATTTCATTCTTTTATAGTGGTCAATACAAAGAAAGATGGTTGTCAGATAGGAGTTAATTACATTTTTACATTCCCACCTGCTGTAGCATCTATTTGAACCCAGTGGGCTCTTCTTATAATATGTTATATGTTATAATATATACATATACAGTATATATATATATATATATATATATATACAGTATCTCACAAACATGAGTACACCCCTCACATATTTGTAAATATTTTATTATATCTTTTCATGTGACAACACTGAAGAAATGACACTTTGCTACAATGTA
This sequence comes from Pelophylax lessonae, assembly GCF_965119305.1. NCBI lineage: Eukaryota > Metazoa > Chordata > Amphibia > Anura > Ranidae > Pelophylax > Pelophylax lessonae. The sequence goes on from NC_138779.1 coordinate 181,305,127, forward strand.
AAGTAGAGAGTGTACAGCTTGTATAACAGTGTAGATTTGCTGTGAGCGCTTGATTGTCAGTATTCCAAGATAACGACCCCAAACACACCTCCATGATGACCACTGCCTTGATAAAGAAGCTGAGGGTAAAGGTGATGGACTGACCAAGCATGTCTCCAGAACTAATCTCTATTGAGCATCTGTGGGGCATCCTCAAATGGAAGGGGGAGGAGCGCAAGGTCTCTAACATCCACCAGCTCCGTGATGTTGTCATGGAGGAGTGGAAGAGGACTCCAATGGCAACCTGTAAAGCTCAGGTGAACTCCATGCCCAAGAGGGTCAGTGCTGGAAATGAATGGTGGCCACACAAAATATTGACACTTTGGGCCCAATTTGGATATTTTCACTTACGGGTGTACTCACTTTTGTTGCCAGCAGTTTAGACATTAATGGCTGTGTGTTGAGTTTTTTTGAGGGGACAGCAAATTTACACTGTTATACAAGCTGTACACTCACTACTTTACATTGTAGCAAAATGTAATTTCTTCAGTGTTGTCACATTAAAAGATATAATAAAATATTTGCAAAAATGTGAGGGGTGTACTCACTTTTGTAAGATACTGTGTATATATATATATATATATTATATATATATATACTGTATACAGTGCCTTGCGAAAGTATTCGCCCCCCTTGAACTTTTCGACCTTTTGCCACATTTCAGGCTTCAAACATAAAGATATAAAACTGCAATTTTTTCTGAAGAATCAACAACAAGTGGGATACAATCATGAAGTGGAACGAAATTTATTGGATATTTCAAACTTTTTTAACAAATAAAAAACTGAAAAATTGGGTGTGCCCCTTAAGTTAATACTTTGTAGCGCCATCTTTTGCTGCGATTACAGCTGTAAGTCGCTTGGGGTATGTCTCTATCAGTTTTGCACATCGAGAGACTGAAGTTTTTGCCCATTCCTCCTTGCAAAACAGCTCAAGCTCAGTGAGGTTGCATTGAGAGCGTTTGTGAACAGCAGTTTTCAGTTCTTTCCACAGATTCTCGATTGGATTCAGGTTTGGACTTTGACTTGGCCATTCTAACACCTGGATATGTTTATTTGTGAACCATTCCATTGTAGATTTTGCTTTATGTTTTGGATCATTGTCTTGTTGGAAGACAAATCTCCGTCCCAGTCTCAGGTCTTTTGCAGACTCCATCAGGTTTTCTTCCAGAATGGTCCTGTATTTGGCTCCATCCATCTTCCCATCAATTTTAACCATCTTCCCTGTCCCAGCTGAAATAAAGCAGGCCCAAACCATGATGCTGCCACCACCATGTTTGACAGTGGGGATGGTGTGTTCAGGGTGATGAGCTGTGTTGCTTTTACGCCAAACATAACGTTTTGCATTGTTGCCAAAAAGTTTGATTTTGGTTTCATCTGACCAGAGCACCTTCTTCCACATGTTTGGTGTGTCTCCCAGGTGGCTTGTGGCAAACTTTAAATGACACTTTTTATGGATATCTTTAAGAAATGGCTTTCTTCTTGCCACTCTTCCATAAAGGCCAGATTTGTGCAGTATAGGACTGATTGTTGTCCTATGGACAGAGTCTCCCACCTCAGCTCTAGATCTCTGCAGTTCATCCAGAGTGATCATGGGCCTCTTGACTGCATCTCTGATCAGTCTTCTCCTTGTATGAGCTGAAAGTTTAGAGGGACGGCCAGGTCTTCGTAGATTTGCAGTGGTCTGATACTCCTTCCTTTTCAATATTATCACTTGCACAGTGCTCCTTGGGATGTTTAAAGCTTGGGAAATCTTTTTGTATCCAAATCTGGCTTTAAACTTCTCCACAACAGTATCTCGGACCTGCCTGGTGTGTTCCTTGTTTTCATGATACTCTCTGCGCTTTAAACAGACCTCTGAGACTATCACAGTGCAGGTGCATTTATACGGAGACTTGATTACACACAGGTGGATTCTATTTATCATCATTAGTCATTTAGGTCAACATTGGATCATTCAGAGATCCTCACTGAACTTCTGGAGAGAGTTTGCTGCACTGAAAGTAAAGGGGCTGAATAATTTTGCACGCCCAATTTTTCAGTTTTTTATTTGTTAACAAAGTCTGAAATATCCAATAAATTTCGTTCCACTTCATGATTGTGTTCCACTTGTTGTTGATTCTTCACAAAAATTACAGTTTTATATCTATGTTTGAAGCCTGAAATGTGGCAAAAGGTCGCAAAGTTCAAGGGGGCCGAATACCTTCGCAAGTCACTGTATATATATATATATATATATATATATATATATATATATAGTGCTGTGAAAAAGTATTTGCCCCTTCCTGATTTTTTTCATATTGTCACACTCAACCACTTCAATACAGGGTACTTTTACCCCCTTCGTGCCCAGACCTATTTTCAGCTTTCAGTGCTCTCACACTTTGAATGACAATCTACACTGCACCCAAACAAAATTTGTACCCTTTTTTCACACAAATAGAGCTTTTTTTTTTTTTGGTGATATTTATTCAGCACTTGTTTTTTTTTTTTTTTTTCGCGATATAAGTGGAAAAAAGAGTGAACATTTGGAAAAAAACACTTTTTCAAACACCCCAAAGTATATTCTATGAAGCATTATGACATTATGAGTCTTTTGAACATGTCATTTTCTTCCACAAGTTTTTGGAAAATGTGGAAAGAAAATAAAAACTTTATTTTTTTTTACACAAAGATGTAAATTTATAAGACAGCATGGACATAGCAAAAATGACACCCCAAAATACATTCTGCTACTCATCCTGAGTATGGTGATACCACATGTGTGAGACTTTTTAGCCACATAGAGAGGCCCAAAATCCAAGGAGCACCATCAGGTTTTCTAAGGACATAAATCAAAAATATAGTTTCCTGACAACTTAATGCATTTTTGAAGACCCGTTATATTTCTAACACATAGCAGGTACATGCCAATTACACCCCAAAATACATTCTGTTAAGCAAAGGGTAAACAAAAGATTACTTGTGGTTTTGGTAGGGCACTGGTCCACAAAGGAGAGTATCGGTCCAGGCAGCAGGCAGGGAGGTGGTCAGGAATCATCCAGGCAGCAGGCAGGAATACTGTCTATATTCAGTACAGGGAGCAGGCAGAGATAATGTCAGCACAGCCAAAGCATTGGTCTAGGTTGCAGGCAGGGACGTGGTCAGCAGCAGCAAAAGCAGCAGCAGTCTAGACAGCAGGGAGGAACATGGTCCATAATGTCCTGGGTCATTACAGGCAGAGATTAGGTTAGCACAGCCAAAGTATTGGTCCATGGAGCAGGTGGGAACATCAAGCTTAGGGCCTCAGTCAGAAAAAAATGGGGATGGGATAGAGGCTTCTTCCACCCAAATCTCTTTGAAGCCTGCGGTCTCCAGACCCTGTTCTAGGAATTACAAGACCCAGAGAAAACCAAAAACGTTTTTTCTCTATTCGGTAAACAGATCAAGGTCAGTTAATGTGGAAGGTAGAAACGTGGTTTAGAAACAATCAAAACGGTAGGCAGAGGCATCATTGTAAACAGGCCAGGGTCAGTTAACGTGGAAGGTAAAAACTTGGTAGCAGGCAAAGGATCCACATGGGTATTTGAAAGGGGAAATTAGTAGTCTGGTAAAAATAAAGGGAACTAATATCTTAGGGATGTGCGATAACATCTGAAGCATTCTTCAATGTATAGGTCAGGTTGGGAGGGACATTGGGGACAATGATAACTGGTGTCTCTTCTAACTCCTCCTCTGCTGCATACACGATTTTTCTTTTGGCTTCTTCTTCCTGATTCTCTGGGGGCAATGTTTTTGGGAAAATGTTGCTTATGAAGTCCACTCACACAATCAGAGTGAATGCTTCCTGTGTGGGGATCCTTGCTGGTAGATCAGGGCAGTGACAATTTCTTCAATAAATTTGAGGATGGTGCTGAGTCTTTCTCTTGATTTTTGATATGTGACGTACGCATTATATGAAAAAGGTAATTTTTTTTTACCAGTATAGGAACTTTCTAGTTGGTAAATAGGACTATAGCATCTGGTCTTTTATATCCATCTCCCCATAATCAGATTATAATCGTGGACGCATTTAGGCTTTACCATGGGACCGCGTGTTCTGGGAATCTCCACCAAGGTGTCATTGGGGATGGTGGACAGGACATAGACATCTCTCTTGTTCCTCCACTTCAAGGCTAATACTTCCTCATTCCTCATACTTCTTTTCTGGTGGTACCACAGGCAAAGGTTTTTTCACAGTACAGGTAATGGAGAAGGGGCAAATTGGTGCAATAATTGTCCATGTATATATGATAGCCTTTGGAACCAAGCACTTGCCTGAGACAAGCTCCTGACAAGGAATGTAGGGGAAGGGAAGGGGGTGTCAAGCTAAAATTTTCCTTGCAAGCAGGCAGGTGTTTGGAGATGGAAAAGAGTGCTGTCTGCTAAAGCAGCCATCTCCTTCTTAGCTGCGTTGTTGGATTACTGTGAAGAGAGGAGGAGCATGTTGTCCAACTTCACGGCTAGCCTTAAGATAGCCATACAAGGATCCAAATTTTGCCAGTTCAGCAGTAACCATCCAAACTTGGATCCATGTATGGGTAGGCAGGTGGTCAAACTATCGATTGACTTGTGTACAACCATTCTGTTGGGTTTCTCCTGAACGATCAGTGTCACTGGCTATAGCCGGCAAATCTCCCAGCTGTCAGAATCCAATACCACAGTGGGAAGGATTTACCCATCTACCTCAAATGTGTGGATGGGGAAATCAGATCTTTTTTGTTCAACCCCCTAGTTAAATAAAAAAAAGGGATCAATGTATAGGCTGTCTAAAGCCCCGTACACACGCACAGATTGTTGGCCAACCGATCGGCCGTCTTTTGTCCAGTGTTGTTTGTTGGTTGAAATGTGCTCTAGACTTGCACTGGACTTTTGTTGGCCAGCAAAAACCAACTTCAGAAGTGATGTCTTGTGATGGTTGACTTTCCGTGTGTTTTTTCTTCTCCGAGCATGCCCAGTCTTGCTTATCTGATTTTTGTCTGCCGAAATCTGTACTGACTGAGGAACAATCGGCCGTTCTGTTGTTGGCCAACAAAAATTTTATAGCATGCACACCAGATTTTTTTTTCGGCCGAAAAGTCGCAGTTGGTTGTCGGAAGCATCATACTAACAAGCCTACAATCGGCCGATCGGACGTTGGCCGACAATTTACGGCCAACAATCTGTGCGTGTGTACGGGCTTAAGACAGCACATGGGAAGACGGGACAAAATACTATATGTCCTTTGTTCACTGGAGAACAGAACCTATTAATAATATTGAAAGTGGGACTTTTTCAAACTTTGCTATGAATTTGTGAACATCTGTGCACATGTTTGTGCCTAGTGTCTATGTTGGCTTCTTGTTTTAAGGTGCTAAATTTCAGATGAGCCTGCCACACCTAGCACATCCTCAGCCTATAACATTGCTTATCACTTTTAACCTAGTCCTTCACAACATTATTTTTATGATTTCAGTAGAGTGCTTATACCGTGTCAAAGGATCACTTTCTTTTCTAGGTTTGGTTTTCTAACCGGCGAGCTAAATGGAGAAGGGAAGAAAAACTACGTAACCAGAGGCGCCAGGCAGGCAGCTCATCCAGCCATCTTTCTATCAACAGCTCTTTCTCCAACAGTGTATACCAGTCGATACCACAACCCAGCAGCTCAGGTAAGCACCAAGAGAAGGAGAGAACATTATGAACAGTCACTAATTATAAGATCTGAATAGAACCTGTACTGTAAGCACTCTGAGGTCTTTTCTAACATGCCAGCAGGTTGTCTCAGATTTTATTAATGGTAGCTACTAGCAACCAATCAAATTCTCCCCTCCTGTTTGCTGCTGCAGTATGATTGGTTATTGTAGGCACAGCCTAGCTGAGTTGACTCAAACATTGCAACGTTAGTCTCTTTTGAAATTTCATTCCTGCTTTGCTTTTGACATGCTGTGTGTTTCTTTACAAGAGTGAGTGTTTCTTTACAAAAGTGACTAGTTTTATATAAAATTTGTATCTACACGCAGTAGCTAATTCTGAGTTCACTAGATATTTATACACTGCTCAAAAAAATTAAAGGAACACTTTTTTAATCAGGGTATAGCATCAAGTCAATTAAACCCCTGGGATTTTGATCTGGTCAGTTAAGTAGCAGAGGGGTTCCTAATCAGTTTCAGCTGCTTTGGTGTTAATAAATTAACAACAGGTGCACTAGATGGGCAACAATGAGACAACCTCCAAAACATAAACAGTTTTACAGGTGGAGGCCACTGGCATTTTTTTTCCCTACTCATCTTTTCTGACTGTTTTTCACTGATTTTGCATTTGGCTAGGGACAGTGTCACTACTGGTAGCATGAGGCGATACCTGGACCCTATAGAGGTTGCACAGGCAGTCCAACTTCTCCAGGATGGCACATCAATACATGCCATTGCCAGAACGTTTTGCTGTGTCTACCAGCACAGTCTCAAGAGCACACAGGAGATTCCAGGAGACAGGCAGTTACTCTAGGAGAGCTGGACAGGGCCATAGAAAGTCCTTAACCCATCAGAAGGATGGTATCTGCACCTTTGTGCAAGAAGGAACAGGATGAGCACTGCTAGAGCCCTACAAAATGACTTCCAGCAAGCCACTGGTGTGAATGTCTCTGACCAATCAGAAACAGATTTCATGAGGGTGAACTGAGGACCCAATGTCCTCTAGAGGGCCCTGTGCTCACTGCCCGGAACCGTGGAGCTCGATTGGCATTTGCCATTAAACACCAGAATCGGCAGGCCCACCACAGGCACCCTATGCTTTTCACAGATGAGAGCAGGTTCATCCTGAGTGACAGATGTGAAAGGGTCAGAAAAAGTTGTGGAGAACATTATGCTGCCTGTACCATCGTCCAGCATGATCGGTTTGGTGGTGGGTCAGTGATGGTCTGGGGAGGCATATCCTTGGAGGGACACATAGACATCTACAGGCTAGACAATGGTACCCTGACTGCCATTAGATATCTGGTTTAAATCCTTGGTCCTATTGTCAGGTCCTACAGTGGTGCAGTGGGTCCTGAGTTCCTCCTGGTGCACGACAATGCCCAGCCTCATGTCAGGAGTATGCAGCCAGTTCCTGGAGGATGAAGGAATTGATACTATTGAATGGCCCCCACACTCGCCTGACCTAAATCCAATAGAACACTTTTGGGATATTATGTTTTGATCCATCCGACGCTGCCAGGTTGCACCTCAGTCTGTTCAGGAGCGCAGTGATGCCCTGGTCCAGATCTGGGAAGAAATAACCCAGGACACCATTCGTCATCTCGTAAGGAGCATGCCCTGACGTTGTCAGGTATGCATACAAGCACCTGGAGGCCATACAAACTACTGAGTACCATTTTGAGTTGCTGCATCATTTTTTCACTTTTATTTTCGGGGTAATTTTGAATTCAGTCCTCTTTAGGTTAATTATTTTCATTTCCATCAAATGATATGGCATCCTTTCGTTCCTAACACATTACCCTGTCCATATCAGTAGATATCCAGCATGATATTTTCCACCATTAAGATCTGATGTGTTTTCAAAGTGTTCCTTTAATTTTTTCAAGCAGTGTATGTATTTCATAAAATAATGATGTAAAATCTTTTTTAATTTTTTATTTTTTTTTATGGAATCAAAAATGCATTATAACAAAATGTTTTAGTTTTGGTAAATGATGTACTCCTATACTGTATATAAAACCTGTATTTGCAAAGAACCAGATGTATATCATCAGTGTATTATTACCCCCCAATTTTGTATAGAACCAGATGTATATCAGCAATGTTATTAGTACCCCCAATTATGTATATATTTTAATGATACTTTATTTTTCTGAAATTCTAAACTGTAATGGTAAGTTAAGCAGACGTAAACAAAAGTACCCCGTTAAAGCTCAACTCTGGGTAAAAGCAGCCCAGTGCAATGGTTAATTGCTCATTTAGGTCATAGGATACTTTTTACACTTTCCGGAGCTGGGCTTTAACCTGTTAGAGGTCCATCTTTGGCTACATGTATTCATGGTTAACGTTCTGTGCTATTTTGTGTTACAGAGCATGCATGTTGACTGTCCTTACTACCTTTTTTAATTTTACTCACCTGTGTTTTTATAATATAGCCCAATAAAAAAAAGGTTATAGAGTTTACTTTTACAAACAGTAAGAATTGGTATAAAAGTAATATACAAATAGAAAGGTTTAAAGGGTAAGCTCACCTTTTCACAAAAAAATGCAACGGTGACCTAATACCATATATCCTAGCCAACCTTCTGGAACATGCTGCTCATAGCGGCTATGATGCCCTGTGCTGCTGGTGTATTGGTCCATTCAGTGTTGGGGTAGTTACTCAAAAAATTTAACTAGTTACTAGTTACTTCTGTAAATTGTAATGAGATTACTTTACTAGTTACTGCATTCGAAAAGTAACTTCACTACTTATTACTTTACTTTTGAAAAAAAATATGAACAGATTCCAATGCGCATATTTATTTGTAGTGCACAAAAAACAATACAATATTTATTGTTTTATTTATATATATATATATATATATATATATATATGTAGCGGGGTTAAACATGCCTAAAGACACTGTTTGATATGTGGGAAGGAACTAGGCTCCCTCTAGTGGTAGCTGCATGGAATTTCCCGGGCTGTGACTTCCTTTTCACAAGATGAAGAAACTACATCTCCCAGGCTGCTTTGCAAGATCCAGGAACTAGGCTCCCTCTAGTGGTAGCTGCATGGAATTTCCCGGGCTGTGACTTCCTTTTCACAAGATGAAGAAACTACATCTCCCAGGCTGCTTTGCAAGATCCAGGGTGCACGGCTGCACCGCACGGCACTATGGGGGAGGTTATTTAAAGGAGAGAGAAGCGCGCGAAGGGGGGCCTTTCTGTGCTGGACTCTGAGGAACCAGCGAGCGAGAGTGAAGGACTGACACTGGATATTGGGCCAGAGCCTCTTAGCCTGGAGGGACGACGTGGAACCGTCCCATCTCAGGCACGAGGCACATTCCTGGAGGTCATACTGCTGTTTGCCGAGACCGGAAGTCATCCGCCAGAAGGACCTCGCGCGGCTGGCTCATAGCCAAAGGACTGAGACCGCAGTGGAAGCGTGCGAAGGAGAGACTTCTGTTGGTGAGAGGGCACATGCCCAATAACTGACTTTATCTGCTGAAGAGACAGTTTTATCTACAGATAGCGGTAGCGCAGCAGGAGGTGATAAAACCCCGGGGTTTATCACCATACTCTTTCAGGAGACTCATAGACAAACAATAAGGTCTGTAAAGGAGTCGCCAGAGGCTTATCTCTCTCGCAGAAGTTATTGCTCAGTTACGCAGACACCCTGCGGTGACAACTAACAGCTCGTTGTTTTCTCTCTCTTGATCTTTATTCCTAATCTGGATTACAAATGAGCTCTATTCAATAACCTTGCTAGCGAAGATCAACAAGAAAGAAGAGAACTCTGGGGGAGGGACTCAGATAGGCCTACCTACCTGGTACTGTGTCTAGCTTTAATGCAGGAGGAGTGTGGGGGTATTCTTTTACCTTTTTTTAAAGCTGTTTTAAATAACCTTTTATGGATTTGTATTGTATTGTATTGTATCTCCCCTATTCAATTTGATATATAGTAAACTAAGTTTGGTTAATTACAATCCTGTGCGTTGTTCCATTGTGTCACCCAGAAGGACTACCATTTAAGAAGGTAACATAGGTTGCATAGTGAAGTATTGTATTCCAATCTGTGTATCCATTTGATAGTCCAGTTCTATTCTGGGTCAGTTGTGCCTGAGGAGGGATCGAGCCAATTTGATTGGGTTGTTAGGCAGGGTGTAGACCCAATAATATAATCAGCAGCTCCTGCGGGGGTGGTGCTACACGTGGGGGCTCGTCCGGGATTTCTACAGTCCTGCAACACAACCCTCTCAGCCCCAGAATCCCCTCCCACGCAGAAATGGATCCTGCCGCTGCTGCTGAGTGGTGCAAGGAAGAGAATGTCATAGTGGAAAATGGCCTGGTGGTTGAAATCAAGGGAGAAGCCTGGACTGAAGAAAAGCTCCTCCCTGTTTTAAGGGCACTATCCACAGACAGGAAATTCTGGGTGATTGACATAAAAACTGACACCACTGCCCCACACACGTATGCACTGTGTGAGTGGAGGAAAGGGGTCCCTGATTATTTCAATGGAAACAGTGTAAAGACTATTGACCAAACAGAACTTTTCCTGATACATCCAGGAGTTCCTACTGCGGGTCCCTCATCTACTACTCCTGGGGTATCCAGCCAAGAAAAAGGTGTCCAAGAAGGGCATCCTGAGTCATCACCTTTGTCGACTTTTAGCTCAGAACTGTGTGCTGTTCTTGGGGAGATTGTAGCAAAATGTAGTAAGGACTCCTCGAGCTATCTGATGACTGGATATAGGAAGCTCCGGACATTCTCTGGGAAACAGCCTGTGCCTTCAGCAGAAGATGGGTTCGAAGAGTGGCTAGATACCGCCACTCAGGCTTTGGAGGAATGGGAGGTACCAGAACAGCACAAGAAGCAGAGGATCACAGAGAGTTTAAGGGGACCTGCATTAGAGGCTGTACGTAATCTAAAGCTTAGCAAGAAGAACTGCACTGCACAGGATTATTTGGACATTCTGCAAGATGTGTTTGGTCGGACGGAGAACGCAGCTGAACTTCTCTACCAGTTGGACCACTGTTATCAAGAAGAGGGGGAGAAGTTGTCCGAATTCATTAAACGTCTGGATAGGATTATCCACCAGATTCTGTTAAAGAAAGGAATAGACCCCCGGAAAATAGATGAGACTCGTGCACGACAGGTTCTGAAAGGGGCTCAACCTTTAGATCCCATTGCCATACTGTTACGAACTCGTCGAGATGGCGGCATTCTAGAATACCCCGACCTGATTCGAATGGTTAGAGAGGAAGAGGTCATGTTGGACAACAAGAAGAAAAGTCGGCAGTTTGACTCAACTGCCCGGGTTGGAGTGATAAGTGTGGAAGAGGGTGACTCTCAAGTTGAACTCCTAAAGACCCAAGTGTCTCAGTTGATAGAAATGGTGTCCATCCTGACTGGTCAGGTATCCACTCTACCCAAGGGGAGTATATCGGAGAGGCCAGATGAACCTGTTAGTCTTAGCACAGATCCAGAGCCACGGCCTGCAAGATTGTTAACTTGTTTCAACTGCGGGGGAGTTGGGCATGTTAGAAGGGTATGTCCCAGCTCAGGAAAGGTTGCCACGAAAGCTCGCGAGCCAGCGGGAAACTTCAGAGGACACCGGTGAAGGAGTCAACCGGGTGTCCGCCAGTTTTAAGGGACTCCAGGAGTGGTGCAGGATCAGGGAAACCGAGTCAGGGGGTTAGACCCCAATATAACACCCCCAGTTCTAGACTCCGGGTTACTGAGGGAAGGAGAGTCAATGCACACCGGGTTCAGCGGGGGCCCAGATCAAGGAAGAGAAAGGAGAAGAGAGCCAGGGTACAGAGAACTGAATCAGACAACCAGGCTACATCAAGAGAATTCCCAACTAACTTGGTCGGGCCCTCCCCAGTGGTCTCGGTTCAGGTGGAAGGAATTTACACAAGAGCCCTCCTTGACACAGGGGCCCAGGTGACTCTTTTGTATAGAGACTTCTATGATAAATATCTTACCCATCTACCTTTGCAGAAGTTGGAAGATCTGGAGATATGGGGTATTGGGACCCAAAGTTTTCCCTATGACGGGTATCTGCCAATCAAGTTGACCTTTGATCCATCAGTGGCTGGTGAAGCGGAAACCTTCGACACCTTAGCGGTGGTCTGTCCTCGTCCACCAGGGGCCAACAAAAGCTCTCTCATCGTAGGAACAAACACTGACCTGGTAAGGCGCCTTCTGATACAACTGGTCCAGGGACAAGATGCTCAGGCGCCAAGGATCCATCCCATGCTACGGCAGGCCTACCAACGATTAGTGTTGGAGCAAGAGACCCCCGCAGAAGGAGTTGGACGACTCTGGAAGCTGGATAGAGCAGAAAAGGTCTTACAGCCAGGAGAGGTGGCCTGTTTTAAGGCTTCTGTTAAACTCACATGGCAACAGCCGGGTCCCTTCATTATCTTTGAATCAGGTCAAAAGGAGAGACAGAGAGGGATAGAAGTGATCCCTGAGGTGATCCCTTTGAAGGTGTTACAGGAAAACCGTGGAAGGGTTTTAGTGAGTGTCAGAAACACCTCTATTACACCAGTGAAGGTACCGGCCAGAGTGCTCCTGGGCCAAGTCAACCCGGCTACCCCAGTTGCCCCCATTGATTTCAAAGAAAAGGAACAGGGTGAAGCGGTTATAGAGGAGCTTTGCTCTGGAAACGCTGCCCTCCCGCCGGAATGGGTGAAGAGGGCCAAGGCACAACTTGCTCGATGGAGGGAAATATTCTCTAAGGACGAGTTTGACGTGGGATGTGCCAGGAGCGCCACTCATAAGATCCGCCTGAGTGAGGACAAGCCTTTCAGGGAGAGAGTCCGGCGAGTCCCCTTAGGTGACTTAGAAGATCTACGTCAACAGCTGGCAGAGCTCAAAAAGATCGGGATTATCCGAGAATCCAGGAGCCCGTATGCTTCCCCGATAGTGGTAGTCCGGAAGAAAAATGGATCTTTGAGGCTTTGTATCGACTACCGAACGCTGAACAGAAGAACCATCCCAGACCAGTATACCACTCCTCGAATCGAAGATGCCCTACAGAGTCTGTCAGGGGCGAAGTGGTTCAGTGTGATGGACTTAAAGAGTGGGTATTATCAGATCCCCATGCACCCTGAAGATCGGGAGAAAACAGCCTTCATCACCCCTGTGGGGTTCTTTGAGTTCAATCGCATGCCTCAGGGGTTGTCCGGGGCCCCTGCTACCTTCCAAAGGCTGATGGAGAGGACCGTTGGAGATATGAATTTGATAGAGGTACTGGTATACTTGGATGATGTTATCGTGTTTGGCAGAACTTTAGAAGAACATGAGGAGAGGTTGGAAAAGGTCTTGAAGAGGCTACATGAAGAAGGTCTGAAACTTTCTCCTGAGAAGTGCCAATTCTATCAGTCCTCGGTCCATTACCTGGGCCATATCGTGTCTGAAGAAGGGGTGGCCACTGACCCGGACAAGCTGGATGCTGTTGCTTCCTGGCCGAGACCCACAAATGTGACCGAACTCCGGTCATTCTTGGGCTTTTGCTCCTATTACAGGAGGTTTGTGGAGGGGTTCGCCCAGATTGCCCGACCCCTAAATGAGCTCCTGAAGAATGAAGAAGATGATGTCCCTGAGTTGGTAAAGCCGGCGAAGTCCACCATAGGCCCCCGGAAGGCTAAGGAATCCATCCAGGATCAGTGGACCCCGGAATGCGAAGGGGCCTTTGTCCAGCTGAAGGAAACCCTAACCACTGCCCCTGTGTTGGCCTATGCGGACCCCACAAAACCATATGAACTGCATGTTGATGCCAGCCGAGATGGGCTGGGGGGGGTACTTTATCAGGAGCATGAGGGTCATCTGCGACCTGTTGCCTATGTGAGCAGAAGCCTACTGCCTGCTGAAAGGAATTATCCTACTCACAAACTTGAATTCTTGGCCTTGAAGTGGGCAGTGGTTGACAAATTGAAAGACTACCTGTACGGAGCTGAATTCATTGTCAAGACAGATAATAATCCCCTCACCTATCTGTTGACTACGGCCAAGCTGGATGCAACAGGACATCGATGGTTGGCTGCCCTCTCTAGCTTCAATTTTAGCCTGAAGTATCGGCCAGGAATCGGAAATAGGGATGCAGATGCCCTATCCAGAAGGTTGCATGTTCCACAGGAACCTGCGGAAGAATGGACTCATTTGGCTCCAGAAGGGGTGCGTGCCCTATATCAGGGAACTGAATTTCGATCCCGAGGAGGGTCAAGAGCAGAAGAGATTGGGGTTTCGGCTATCGGAGTACCCAAATGCTACTGCCAGGTGACCCAAGTTGAAGGGGAGGGTTTGCCCCGGCTGTCCAAAAGGGACTTGCGGAAGGAGCAGTTGGAAGACCCTTTGGGAAAACTTCTCTTGGAAGCCCTGGAGATCCAGAGCCCTGAGTTGCTTCTAACTGACTCCCCTCAGGGGGCCCGTCTGTTGCATAGAGAGTGGACCCGGTTACAGATCAGAGAAGGAGTGGCCTACCGGAGAGGTCCATCTGAAGATCTGGAGGAGAAGTGGCAACTGTTCTTACCAGCTAAATACAGAGAGGGAGTTCTGGCCGCTCTTCATGATAATCATGGCCATCTGGGGCCCGAAAGAACCTTTCAGCTTGTCAGGGACAGGTTCTACTGGCCTTGTATGAGGGCCGAAGTTGAAGGATACTGTCATTCTTGTGTCCGGTGTATACAGAGGAAGACTCTGCCACGTCAAGCAGCCCCAATGGGCCATCTACAAAGTCAGGGACCCATGGAGCTGGTGTGCATTGATTTCCTTTGCTTAGAGCCTGATCTGAGTGGCCAGGGGAATGTCCTTGTGGTAACAGACCATTTTACCAGATATGCTCAAGCATTCCCAACAAGGGATCAGAAGGCCTCAACGGTAGCCAAAGTTCTTGTAGAGAAGTTCTTTGTACATTATGGGTTACCACAGCGCCTCCATTCTGATCAGGGAAGGGACTTTGAAAGCAGACTGATCAAGAGACTGTTAGATATGTTAGGCATTCAAAAGACTAGAACCACTCCCTACCATCCACAGGGGGATGCCCAGCCTGAACGATTTAACAGGACTCTTTTGGATATGTTGGGGACTTTGAGCTCAGAGAAGAAACAGCATTGGGGCAGGCACGTAGCTGCCATTGTGCATGCCTACAACAGCACTGTCAGTGATGCTACTGGATATTCCCCTTATCGGCTGATGTTTGGAAAGGGAGGCTCGGTTGCCAGTGGATTTGGCCTTTGGCATTTCGCCTGATCATACCTCTTCAGCATCGCATAGAGGATATGTGGACCGACTGCGGAAGAGTCTGAAAGCGGCCTATGACAAGGCTCAGGCCACATCTGATCAACGTGGACTGCGGAATAAAAAAAATTTCGACCTAAAAGTTCGGATCCATGACCTGCAACCAGGGGACAGGGTTTTGTTGAGAAACTTGGGTGTCCCGGGAAAACACAAGTTGGCAGACCGCTGGAAGTCCCAACCTTATGTTATCTGTAAGCAACTGCCAAACCTTCCTGTGTACCAAATTCGGCCTGAGGGAAGTGTGGGTCCATTGAAGGCTTGGCATCGGAACCATTTGCTGCCTCTCTCTGAAGCGGTTCGTATGCCCCCTGTGGAAGACTTGTCAGCGGCCCCTTCGACTTCTCGCCGGTCCAGACCAGTTACCAGATCTCAGACGATGCTCCCAGATGAGGGAGAGGGAAGTTCTCCATCTGAAGATTTGGAAGATGAAGAGGAGGTACCCGACTGGTTGTGGTCATCTCAGTTGCCAGAACCCACACCTGCCTCCCTGTCTTCGTCTGACTTGGCTGATAGAGGAGCCCTTCGGGCAGAAGCCCCTGAATTCATACCCTTTCATATGCTTCCAGAAGAAGCAGCTGAGGATGAAGATCCTGAGGAGGAGGTTGCACCCTTCTCTGAAGAAGAACTGACCTCTCTTGAACCATCAGGTGCCTCTGTGTTGGAACATGAGGAGGGGGACATGGAAGAATCCTCAGAAGTGCCTGATCCTAGTACCTCTGAGAGCATGCCTCCACGGGAACAGAGGGAAAGGAGAGTCATTCACCCACCTAAGAGACTGACCTATGATCAATTGGGTGAATGTTCGGAAGAAGCTGTTTTTATCTCCAAAAGGTCTCCTGACCAGCTTAGTTCCTCCACTGTAGATTTGGTGGGGGACAACCCTAGCTCACCCCCAGGCACAACTGTACAAGCCACCCAAGTTTTGGGGGGTCTGTGAGAGATCATGAGAACAAAGTATTGAAGTAGAAAACGTTTGCATTTAAGTTTGTACATAAGGATATTGGGTTTGGCCATTATAATAAGCACAGTTTTTGATGTTCACAATTTGGTTTACTTTGTGAGTTAATGTTTGCGCACATTTTGTTGCTCTGACCTCACTATATGTTTTTTTCTCTTTCTCACCTTTTGATGTTTTTTTTCAACACAAACTTTAAGATGTAAGTGTTTAAGAAATTGCAAAGGCACATGTGCTTTTTAAAGGAGCACTATATAAAAGCACTAGAAATCAGCACTATATTAACACTGTAGAAATCACTTATTTGCTTATTAATTGCACTTTATCGTTTTACTGTTGCACTGCTATTAGAATACAAAATTGGATGTATTCAGATTGACTTATTTCAGCAAAATGTTAATGTTTTTGTTGTATAATGCCAACCTATGCACTAGGGTACATACTGTTGACCTCTTTGGGGACCAAAGTTTCTCAAGTGGGGGGAGTGTGTAGCGGGGTTAAACATGCCTAAAGACACTGTTTGATATGTGGGAAGGAACTAGGCTCCCTCTAGTGGTAGCTGCATGGAATTTCCCGGGCTGTGACTTCCTTTTCACAAGATGAAGAAACTACATCTCCCAGGCTGCTTTGCAAGATCCAGGAACTAGGCTCCCTCTAGTGGTAGCTGCATGGAATTTCCCGGGCTGTGACTTCCTTTTCACAAGATGAAGAAACTACATCTCCCAGGCTGCTTTGCAAGATCCAGGGTGCACGGCTGCACCGCACGGCACTATGGGGGAGGTTATTTAAAGGAGAGAGAAGCGCGCGAAGGGGGGCCTTTCTGTGCTGGACTCTGAGGAACCAGCGAGCGAGAGTGAAGGACTGACACTGGATATTGGGCCAGAGCCTCTTAGCCTGGAGGGACGACGTGGAACCGTCCCATCTCAGGCACGAGGCACATTCCTGGAGGTCATACTGCTGTTTGCCGAGACCGGAAGTCATCGGCCAGAAGGACCTCGCGCGGCTGGCTCATAGCCAAAGGACTGAGACCGCAGTGGAAGCGTGCGAAGGAGAGACTTCTGTTGGTGAGAGGGCACATGCCCAATAACTGACTTTATCTGCTGAAGAGACAGTTTTATCTACAGATAGCGGTAGCGCAGCAGGAGGTGATAAAACCCCAGGTTTTATCACCATACTCTTTCAGGAGACTCATAGACAAACAATAAGGTCTGTAAAGGAGTCGCCAGAGGCTTATCTCTCTCGCAGAAGTTATTGCTCAGTTACGCAGACACCCTGCGGTGACAACTAACAGCTCGTTGTTTTCTCTCTCTTGATCTTTATTCCTAATCTGGATTACAAATGAGCTCTATTCAATAACCTTGCTAGCGAAGATCAACAAGAAAGAAGAGAACTCTGGGGGAGGGACTCAGATAGGCCTACCTACCTGGTACTGTGTCTAGCTTTAATGCAGGAGGAGTGTGGGGGTATTCTTTTACCTTTTTTTAAAGCTGTTTTAAATAACCTTTTATGGATTTGTATTGTATTGTATTGTATCTCCCCTATTCAATTTGATATATAGTAAACTAAGTTTGGTTAATTACAATCCTGTGCGTTGTTCCATTGTGTCACCCAGAAGGACTACCATTTAAGTAGGTAACATAGGTTGCATAGTGAAGTATTGTATTCCAATCTGTGTATCCATTTGATAGTCCAGTTCTATTCTGGGTCAGTTGTGCCTGAGGAGGGATCGAGCCAATTTGATTGGGTTGTTAGGCAGGGTGTAGACCCAATAATATAATCAGCAGCTCCTGCGGGGGTGGTGCTACATATATAACAACAGCGTGCCCCCTTTCAATGCCAGAGTGACCACAGCGTGCCCCCTTTCAATGCCAGAGTGACCACAGCGTGCACCCTTTCAATGCCAGAGTGACCACAGCGTGCCCCCTTTCAATGCCAGAGTGACCACAGCATGCCCCCTTTCAATGCCAGAGTGACCACAGCGTGCCCCCTTTCAATGCCAGAGTGACCACAGTGTGCACCCTTTCAATGCCAGAGAGACCACAGCGTGCCCCCTTTCAATGCCAGAGTGACCACAGCGTGCACCCTTTCAATGCCAGAGTGACCACAGCGTGCCCCCTTTCAATGCCAGAGTGACCACAGCGTGCACCCTTTCAATGCCAGAGTGACCACAGCGTGCCCCCTTTCAATGCAGAGTGACCACAGCTTGCCCCCTTTCAATGCCAGAGTGACCACAGCGTGCACCCTTTCAATGCAGAGTGACCACAGCGTGCCCCCTTTCAATGCCAGACTGACCTCAGTGTGCCCCCTTTCAATGCCAGACTGACCTCAGTGTGCCCCCTTTCAATGCCAGAGTGACCACATCGTGCCCCCTTTCAATGCCAGAGTGACCACAGCGTGCCCCCTTTCAATGCCAGAGTGACCACAGTGTGCCCCCTTTCAATGCCAGAGTGACCACAGTTTGCCCCCTTTCAATGCCAGAGTGACCACAGTGTGCCCCCTTTCAATGCCAGAGTGACCACAGCGTGCCCCCAGAGTGACCACAGCATGCCCCCAGATTGACCACAGCGTGCCCCCAGAGTGACCACAGCGTGCCCCCAGAGTGACCACAGCGTGCCCCCAGATTGACCACAGCATGCCCCCAGAGTGACCACAGCATGCCCCCTAGATTGACCACAGCGTGCCCCCAGAGTGACCACAGCGTGCCCCAGATTGACCACAGCGTGCCCCCAGAGTGACCACAGCGTGCCCCCAGATTGACCACAGTGTGCCCCCTTTCAATGCCAGAGTGACCACGCCAGAGAGACCAGTGCACTTACCTGCAGTGACGGGCGTCTTCTCATCAGTCCTCCCGCCTCCTCCTCGGCCACACGATCCCCCGCGTCTCCTCCTCGAGTCCTCTGAGTTGTCTGAAACTGTCACTGTGCCGCTTGCCTGTGCACCGTCCGCCACCCGCCACTGGGATTGCTGATCTGCGCCCTCTCAGAAACTTCTCCCTCACTCCACAGCACCTGCGGAGGGAGCGGAGTTACAAAGAATCGCTCTGCCGAGGAGGGCAGAGCATAGGCAGTGGGCAGGCGGCCGGAACTAACAGCAGTGCACATCATATACCTACGCCCGAAAATGGAAAAAAAGTTCCTGCTCTGTTACAGCCTCCTGGGACCCTCTTTTGAGCAGATGGGGCCCAGGGAAACAAAAAAGATTGCAAGAAGGCAAGGCAAGAAGAATGAATAAAGCTGCCCTGATTGTATTGCACGGCTTGGGTAACACAGGAAAGTGTGTTCCTCAAGCCCTGTAAAGTAATGTAGTTACCGATGTTACGAATGTAACGCGTTACGGTACTACGTTACCAAAAAAAGTAATGTAGTTACTGTAATCCGTTACATTGTAACTCGTTACCCCCAACCCCCCCCCCCATGGGTCCATTTAGCATACAGCCCAATACACAGCTCTGGAGTAAGTATTTGTGGTAATGCTCGCAAGGGGAAGCTCTCATTGATAAACATGACCATGCTGACAATGGGAAGCACTTCTTTATTCTGAAGCACCTTACTGGAAGAAGAAGCCTCGGATGTGTTTCTCATTGGTCAGATCGGTCACGTGGCTGTGTTGACCAATGAGCACTTGCCATTGCAAGCAATAATATGGATACTCACCCAGGGCTGTGTATTACAGTATGTGGTGTACAGAATGCTACACTGGGCATCACAGCTCTTTTGTGCATTAGGGTCCAGAATGGTGGTCAGGATTTTTGGAGTTAGCTTACTCTTTAAGGAGAAAATAAAACAGGAGGGGGGGGGGGGTCTAGGAAGTGGGAACCAAAGCAAAATTTCCCTGACAAGGATATCAAATCTAAGGGTTCCCAAATTTTCTCAAACTCTGGTAATCTGTCATGTGAAATACTCACAATTTTTAAATTAATCATAATCCTTGATACTTGGCTTTTAGTTAGCGTTAATTGTTAATTGTTAATTGTTATTGTAATTAATTGTTATTGATTTTCAAGATCTAGTTATTGCTATTTTTGCCTGCTAAAAATATTTAGAATATTAGAGATTTAAAGTGTTTTGGTATTATTGTTAGTGGTTCTTTGAGAATGGCTTTATGTAGATTATTGGCAATATTAGGGTGGGTCACAGAGTAAATAAGAGCATATACTGTATCTTTTTTTTTCAGAAGCATCTAAAAATGAGAAACTGCCACCAAATATGGTACATTGTTCCTCGGTAGCCAAATTGCCCAAAACATTTTGAAGAAGAATTCTAATCAATTTTTTTACTTTAGAAGGAATTAAATACCAACTAGAGATGGTTTTAAATTTTGTTTTTATGAGACATTTTAATTATTTCTTTTGTGGCGTTGTATAGAACAAATCTTTGATTTCTTTAGTTTCTTCATGAATTCATGAAGTTTATAAACTGCTCAATTTTTTTTTTTTTTAGTTTTAAATAGAGTAGGTAATGGTTAAAACCCCATTATTTGTATGTCATTTTTGTTGCATTAAGGACAATTCCCTTCACTTCCTATCCTGTAGACACAACAGAAAGTAAGGAAAATCCTTTCTTTGACAGTTGTCATAGGCAAAAGTGTCTGCATTGAAAGATTTCCCCTCTATTTCTGTTCTATTTTTCTCACTTTTAGTCTCAGTAATAATGGTCACTTAGACAAACAGAGATGATGATTCTCCCTTGTGGGCATACAGAAGACAATACACTTTGCCAAGAGTTCTAACCCTTATTCTGTTCTAAGTTTTTTAAAAAAATGATTTTTTTACACTTTAAGCCCAAGGGTATACTACAGCAAGCAGCTAGCGATAGCATTTGGCAAATGCCAGAGGCTAAAATTAAGATAATATTGTTGGATCCTTTATTTTAGGAAAAAAAATAGTATTGTGTATCACTAGAGGAAGTCCTTTTAAGATGGTGGTTAGACATAGGAGGACATTTTAATAGGATCCCCATCACATATGGTAGTATAATATTATAGCTAATAAGTGCATGCTATGTTTTACCATCAGTGTCCCCCTTTTGCCGCCGAAACAGCCCTGACCCATTGATGCATGGATAGGTCATCCACATGAATTGCAGGACCCAAGCTTTCTCTGCAGAAACTTGCCCATAGCATCACAGTGCCTTCGCTGTCTTACCTTCTTCACATAGTGCACCCTGGTCCCATCACTTCCTGAAGAAAGCGACGCACATGCACCCAGCTATCAACAAAATGTAAAAGAAATCATGATTCCTCAAACCAGGCCACCTTCTTCCAATGCTCTCTGGTCCAGTTTTGATGCTTCCATGTCCATTGTAGGTTATTTTGGCTGACCAGAGTCAGCACGGGCAACCTAACTGGTCTGCAGCTATGCAGCTCTATATGCAACAAGCTGGGATGCACTGTGTGTTCTGATACCTTTTTCTATCGGAACCAGCCTTAACTTTTTTGCCAATTTGAGCTACAGTAGCTCTTCTTTTAGATTGGACTACATGGACCAGCCTTTGCTCCTCATGTAAATCAATGAGCCTTGGCCGTTCATGACCCTGTCGCCGTTTTGCTGGTTTTACTACTTTGGACAACTTTTGGTAAGTCCTGACTACTGCAGACTGGGAACATCCCAGAAGAGTTTCAGTTTTGGAGTTGCTCTGACCCAGTTGTCTAGCCATTACAATTGTTGCCCCTTGTCAATACCACTCAAATCCTTACTTTTGCCTATTTTTTTCTGCTTTCAACAGATTAATGTCACTTACTGCCTAATATGTCTAACCCACTTTCAAGTGTTCAAGTGCCATTGTATCAAAAACATAATAATAAAAATAATGTTAAGGCTAATCAGTGTATTATTATTTAGGATTTATATAGCGCCGACAGTTTACGCAGCGCTTTACAACTTGAGGGTAGACAGTACAAATACAATACACTTTAATATAGTAGGAATCAGAGGGCCCTGTTTGTTAGAGCTTATAATCTAAGAGGGAGGGTCAAGAGATAAAAGAGGTAATAACTGTGGGGGATGGGCTGATGGAGAGAATAAAAGTGAGGATGGGAGAAGCTCGGGAGAAGTCCTGGAGGCGAGCATGGGAAGTGGTTACAAGGGAGATAGAGAGCAGGAGGTCCTGGGAGGAACGAATAGAATGAGTTGGTTGGTATTTTGAGACCATATTAGTGATGTAGCTGGGAGCCAAGTTATGGATGGCTTTGTAAGTTATGGTTAATAACTTGAATTTAATTTGTTGGTTGAGTGGCAGCCAATGGAGAGATTGACAAAGAGGAGTAGCAGACACAGAGCAGTTTGCAAGGTGGATGAGCCTGGCAGCAGCATTCATAATGGACTGAAGGGGGGATAGTTTTTATAAAGGTAAGCCAATGAGAAGGGAGTTGCAGTAATCGAGACGAGAGACGACCAGGGAGTGGATTAGAAGCTTTGTAGTATCATTGGTTAGGAGGGGGCGTATCTTGGAGATGTTGCGGAGGTTGAGGCGGCAAGCTTTGGACAGTGACTGGATGTGTGGCTGAAAGGATAGTTCAGAGTCCAGGATTATACCTAGGACCTTGGCATGGGTGGACGGGTTGATAGTTATGCCGTTTATGTTGAGAGAGAAATCAAGGGAAGAGGACCATGGGGGAGGAAATATCATGAGCTCCGTTTTGGATAGGTTGAGTTTGAGGAAGTGATGTTACATCCAGGCTGATATGTCTGTTAGTAAGCTGGTGATGCGGGAGGAGACTGATGGAATGAGCTAAGGGGTGGAGAGATAGATTTGGGTGTCATCAGCGTAGAGATGATATTGAAAGCCATGGGAGGCAATCAGCTGACCCAGGGAGGAGGTGTAGATTGAGAAAAGGAGTGGTCCAAGGACAGAACCTTGGGGGACCCCCACAGAGAAAGGAAGAGGAGAGGAGGTAGTAGAGTTGTAGGTAGCACTGAAGGTGCATTGGGATATGTAGGATGAGAACCAGTGAAGAGTACGGTCACGGAGGCCAAAGGAATGGAGTTTTTTTTTTGAGGAGGGGGTGTGTAGTGTATTAACACAGACCAGGCTGTACAGGTTGCTTCTTTATTCACTGAACATCACGCATGCCACTAACTTCAGCCACACCCAGCTCCCAGACATATACATAATTGTAACATTTTGCAGACAGCAACTTAACCCGTTGCTTACCATACTACATTCCCTCCTCTCTTTGAATAAAACATAACATGCACAAAGTATTAATAAGATTAACAAAATGCATGGATGAACAACTAGAAATTTAAACTATAAACTCCTGACTATACACATAGTCTTTAAGGTAGGCCGGTGGATTAGTTGCTCGTTTTTCTCTTGGCCATTCTGATGTGGATGGTTGTGGATTGAAGTCTGGATCACTGGCAGTATCATCACTACTCTTTGCCTGTTCGCTGTCGTCCGATACTTGACCTTCTGACTCAATAAATTTCTTCACAAATGAGGAATTACG
This sequence comes from Pelophylax lessonae, assembly GCF_965119305.1. Taxonomy (NCBI): domain Eukaryota; kingdom Metazoa; phylum Chordata; class Amphibia; order Anura; family Ranidae; genus Pelophylax; species Pelophylax lessonae. The sequence goes on from NC_138779.1 coordinate 181,328,550, forward strand.
CACTTTTGTGTGTCCATCTAAATCCTCTAAAACCACTTGAGTACCTCTTTTCTCCTTTACAACATAAGGCTCAGGTTCAAAGGACGGAGCCAGTTTGTTAAACCGATCATTTTGAAGCAACACCTTATCACCCTGTTGAAGGCCACTAGGTTGACAATGGCGGCGGTGGTTTGCATACTGTTCAGCCCGGATCTTCCTTTCCTCATCAATATGCCGAAAAGGTTTCTGACTCGTAGGAGGACCCCCAATGTCTGGCAATTTTGTCCTGAATTTGCGACCACAAAGAAGTTCCGCAGGACTAACTCCAGTGACAGTATGCGGAGTTGTGCGATAAGCCAAAAGAAAACGCCACAGTTCCTTTTTCCAGTCTCTTCTCTCTAAATGAGCAATCCGCAAAGCTTTCAGCAAGGTTCGATTCTGGCGTTCCACTTCCCCATTAGCCTGTGGCCAGTATGGAGTTGTACGATGATGTTCAATAGCATTTGATTTCAGATAGTCCTGAAATTCCTGAGAAGTAAATTGGGCACCATTATCACTCACAATCCGTTTAGGCAACCCATGAGACGCAAAAATGCTCTCCAACCCCTCAATTACAGTTGATGATGTAGCTTTAGTGAGAACTACCACCTCTTGCCACCTTGAATAATAGTCCACAACAACTAAAAGATGGTGTCCAGATGGAATGTCACACAGATCAATGGCTAAATCTTCCCATGGTCCCTCAGGTAGAACAGTGTGAGCTACTGGTTCTGGTTTAGGTTTGCTGCCCACCAACTGACATGCTCGACATGAAGAAACCAAACGTTCCACATCCTTGTCAATTCCTGGCCACCAGACTTTCTCACGTAATCTTTGTTTGGTGCGCACAATGCCTTGATGGCCCTCATGGGCGAAATGTAATGTACGTTTCCGTAAGTCTCTAGGCATAACAATACGATTGCCACGTAAAACTAGTTGTCCAGCAATACTCAGCTCTTGTTTGATTCTGTGATAGCTTGGGTCACAATCCACCCAAATCCCTTGTTTTACGCATTTTCTCAATCGAGCAATGTCCGGATCCACAGATGACAATTCTTCAACCTCCCGCTGTGTCAATGCCTGAGGCATGGCGTTAGTAGCCACAAAACGAATGTACTCTTCTGCTAGGTTATGAACAGGTGCTGAAGACTGAGGCAATCTGGAAAGTGCATCTGCCGCATTAGTCGGTCCAGGTCTGTACCGCACTGTAAATCGGTACGGTAACAATCTGAGAACCCATCTTTCAATTCTGGCGGATGGTTTTGAGCGTGGCAAATATATCACTTCCAGAGGCTTGTGGTCTGTGATGATTTCAAAATCAAGGTCGTAGAGATAGGTGTGAAACCTTTCACATCCCCAAACAACAGCCAAAGCTTCTTTCTCGGTCTGAGAATAACGTCTCTCTACATCAGTAAGGGATCTGCTTGCATACTGAATAGGCCTGTAATCGCCTGTGCATTGTCTCTGAACCAAGATGGCGCCTAACCCCACAGGGCTAGCATCGACAATAACTTGGGTGTGTGCAGTAGGATTGAAATAAGCCAAAGTTGTGGCGCAAGTCAGCCGTCTCTTAAGTTCATCAAATGCACCTGTTCCCGAAAGGCCCCACTTCCAAGGGACTGCTTTGCGAGTTAACAATCTCAGAGGTTCACTGACAGTCGCCATATCTGGAATAAACTTGGCACAGTAATTCACTAGCCCAAGAAAACTGCGTACTTCTGCAGGGTTTTCAGGATTTCTGGCATCAGACACAGCTTTAATTTTACAGTCCTCCGGACCAATGCCCCTGTCAGACAGCACATGGCCCATAAAAGTCATTTTATTCATTTGAAATGTGCACTTCTTCTCATTTAATGTTAACCCTTTCTCCTTCAAGCGATTTAGCACTGCACGGAGACGTTCATCCTGCTCCTGTGTGTTTGTTCCCCACACAATTATATCATCAGAAATGTTATGCGTGCCTTCACAACCATGTAGCACTTGCTGAATCACATGTTGATAGGCCTGATATGCTGACGATACGCCAAACATCAACCTCTTTTATCTAAAAAGACCTTTATGGCTTGCAAATGTAGTGATGACTCTAGATGCTGGGGTCAATTCAATCTGATGATAACCCCATTTCAAATCCAGTTTACTGAAGACACTTGCCCCATTCATTGCATGTAAAACATCTTCAATAGTGGGAATTGGATGTCTCTCTCTCTGCACAGCTTGGTTAGCACATCTCATGTCCACACAAATCCGAATATCTGTGCCCTTTGGTACAACAACTAACGGCGATACCCACGGAGTGGGTCCTTCCACAGGTTCAATAATGTCAAGGTCTAGCAGCTCTGCCAGTTTGTGCTCAATGGGTGATCTCAGGCTATAAGGAAGTCTGCGTACTGGCTGTGCAATAGGCTTTACATGTGGATCGATGTGAATCTCCAACTGAAAATCCTTTAATTTTCCAAACCCAGAGAAGCAATCTTTAAATTCCTCTTTCAATGCAGAAATAGCAGGAGACAGCATATTCACTCTTGCGCTGCCTACATCACGGCCAATCTTTAACACCCCTAGTGCCATTGCGGTTTGACGACCAAGCAGAGGCGACCCTGTGCCATCTACAACATAGAATTCGGTCTGCAATGGAGGACCAGTCTCATGTGTTTGAACAGAAGTATAAAATTTGCCTTGAAGTTGTAGTGGTGTACTGGAGCCATAAGTATAAATCTGTTTAGTCGTGTTACACAATTTAAGGTGGTTTTCTCTGCTATTAAGACTGTGCCAAGAAGCTAAGTCCATAACATTGCATGTAGCTCCAGAGTCAATCAACACTGACACTTCTGTATTTCCAATCTTAATGGTTAATGTCCCAGCTTGCAGAGAACACAGGGAGAATATAAATTCACAGTCAGGAGCACTCTCTTTATCCTCAGCTATAACATTTACTTGTGCTGATGGTCCTTTGGTTTTGTTATCTCTGGTTGTACTTCTACAAATAGCTGCAAAATGACCTGTCTTTCCACAAGCATAATACATTTTATTCTGTACCACAGTGCAGTCCTGACTTGTGTGTCCCTCTCTGCCACATTTACTGCAGGTTATATGTAAAGTCCTCTTTGGAAAACTCTCTTTCCTACTCCAGATATTCCTATTATTATAGGTAGGTTTGGAGACTGTATTGACAGATGCAGTGTCCTTGGTTTCAATATGCAGAGCCTGGAGCTCAGACAGGTCAATGGCTCTTGCAATCTCCTGCAGACTAGTAAGTGTGAGACTAGGTTCTCTCAATAATCTCCTCCTGAGGTGCACAGATGTGCATTTCTCTATGACCTGATCTCTGATTATCTCCTCAGTTACAGTCCCAAAATCACAAGACTTTGCCAGATATTTCAGCCTAGTCACATAACTGTCTGTGGTTTCTCCCGGTTCTTGCACAGCCTGTCTAAACTTATATCTTTCATAGGGAATATTTTTCTTTGGCTCGAAGTACTCACTCAGTCTATTCATAGCTGTCTCGTAGTCTGAATCATCCCCTGTTGCTCCCAGGGTTTCAAAAATGTACTGAACTTGAGGTCCAGCTAGATGCAGCAGCATGGCTCTCTTCTGAGCAGGTGCAGTCACTCCTGTGGCTATAACATAGAGCTGAAATCCCTTCTTCCACTTGTCCCAGCGCTGTGAGAGACTAGTGTGGTCTCCAGACACATCAAACGGTCCGATAGCCGGTAAATCCAGAAAACTAGCCATCCTCGTCGCCAAAATGTAGTGTATTAACACAGACCAGGCTGTACAGGTCGCTTCTTTATTCACTGAACATCACGCATGCCACTAACTTCAGCCACACCCAGCTCCCAGACATATACATAATTGTAACATTTTGCAGACAGCAACTTAACCCGTTGCTTACCATACTACAGGGTGGTCTACTATTTCAAAGGCAGCAGAGAGGTCCAGGAGGAGTAATACAGAATAGCGTGCATTGGTGTTTGCTGTTAGTAGGTCATTTGTGAGTTTAAGGAGAACAGTTTCAGTGGAATGTTGAGGGCGAAATCCGGACTCAAGGGGATCAAGAAGATTGTTCTTAGTCAGGTGGTCACTCAGTTCAAGGAGTTTGGAGGAGATGGGACGTAGATTGTGAAGGTTGGTGGGGTCCAGTGAGGGCTCTTCAAGGATGGGAGTGACTAGCGTGTGTTTTAGAGATATACTGAAGATGCCAGAAGAGAGGGAGAGGTTGAAGATGTGAGTTAGAGAGCGCAGAATAGAGTCAAAGGGTGAGCATAGCATGTACGAGGGAGCAGGATCCAGGGGGCAGGTGGTCAGATGGGTGTTAGATAAAAGTACAGCAACCTCGTTAATACTAGTAGGGTGGAACGAGGGAAGTAATGATTGTACCTGTGGGTTGTTAAGTGGGGGAGGTTTCTGCACATTGGAGATCTCCTTGCGAATTGTATCGATCTTATTTTTGAAGTGATTGGCGATCTTCTGGGCTGTGAGCGAGTTAGAGGGTGGCGTTGGTGGAGAACAGAGTAGAGAGTTAAAGGTAGAGAAGAGATGACGGGGACTAGAAGAGAATGTTTTGATGAGCATGATAAAATAGGTTTGCTTGGCAGTGAGGAGGCAGGGTATAGTAATTTAGAAGGGTAGATTTATATTGGTTGAAGTCTTTCAGGGACTTAGTCTTATGCCACTGGCACTCAACAGGGCGGCTACATTTTCTGAGACTTCTGGTGTCGTTTGTTTGCCAGGGTTGTAGCGGTCGGGGCCGAATTCTGCGTGTAGTGGGGGGAGCGAGCTTGTCTGGGGAGGATGACAGTGGGCTGTTGTAGATAGAAGTGGCTAGGTTGGGGCATGACAGGGGTGATATTTTGTCATATAGATGGTCAGTAGCAGTGTAGAGCATAGAAGGGTTGAGGTGGCGAAGGTTTCTACGGGTAACTGTTAGGCGGTTAGATTCAGGAGATGGGCAGGATCCAATGGGTATCACACATTCATTAATTGACACATGTAGCACTCACCCCCGAAGGGGTTACTGAATGTTTTGGGTCCTTATTGCCTTGCATTAGTGATGACTCCCCTTGCCAGTACCTGAATGGCACCACAGCACACTTGAGAATGTTTCAATGGGCTTTACCGGACTGCAAGCCCTGTAAGAAAAAAAAAAAGGGTTCGAGATTAAGTATAATAGATTGCTTAACTTAGTGCAGTTGACCTTTCCAAGATAACGAATTATCCTATATCCCTGACAGTCAACCAGGCTAACTAATGCTTTTATCCACACCAATCACTGGCCAGTGAACTTAGTGACAATGTCCTGCAGTTGATGTGCCCCATGCCCCATGTTTTGTTGCATTGGGGCATTCAGCAGAAGCAAGTGGATAAAGATCTCACGCAGGGGTGGCAGTTCGTTTCAGAGCTCCAGAGGGGAGCATTAGGCTGGGTGTCTTCTAACTGGCCCCTCTCCTCTCACTTCTCTGCAGTACTGCCGAAGTGACTTCCAAACCCCCCCCCCCCCACACTACTGGCCATGTGCAGGTAGCTGTGTGTAAGGGTTCTGACCCCCCCCCCCCCCACCAGCACTGCACACACACACACACACACACACACCTGAATGTGCCTTCTGCAATGGATTAGGAGAAATGTAGTTCAGAGGGGCCACTGTACAATAGAAAATAATGGAGCTACAGACTCAAATGCCCACAATTTCCTGCCACAAGGAAGAGGAGGGCAGAGAACTTTTCCCAGGCAAATGAAGGGAGATCAGGGCAGATAGTGTGGGGAAACCAGTGTGTATGGACCTGTTGCTCTGCGTGCCTACACAGAGAATAGGGCCTGGTGTGTGGGGACTGGAACTGGGCATACTTGCTGTGTCCTCAGAGCCAGAGGACCGATCCCGTGAGGACCAGAGTAAGAGACTAAAGTCACAGAGAGTTGCTATATCTTGGGACTAGAGCTGGAGAGACCCATTGCAAAGTGTGCCTACCTCAGCGATGACCTGATAGGTAAAAAATTGATTTGGAGGACCTGATTGTGAGGACTGAGACATGAGGGAAAGCAGACTGCCAAGTAATCTGGACCAGATTCCTGTGTTCCAGGATGGGTGAGCTGAAGCATCTGTGCTTATCTCAATACTGACATAGGTAATGCAATAGAGATTGCTCCTTGTTTAGTAGCTTATCAGCCATCCGTTGCATACTCCTAAAGATGGCTCCACATACACCACCTTACAAAAAGGACCAAACCAAAAAAGGACCCAATGTTTGCAGCCAGCTAACATTGGGTCCAACCAAAAAAGGACCCAATGTTTGCAGTCAGCTAACATTGACAATTAGGCGCCAGGTACTTGTAGACACCTCCAGGGGTACCCCTTTGTCAGGAAAGTATACACCCACCCACTATTGGGGCTTTATGCATATTGTGCACAAAAGGACCTTTATTTCTGGGTTAGTTGATGCTGATAATTTTAACCTTGTGTGCACCAGTTATATTTTGGGTTAGCATTACTACAGTTCAATTGATTGCCAGCTTAAGAGTCTGCTAATTTTATCTTGTACAGCATCTTTAAACCTGTTTAACTGCCTGTTTATTGATTCATGCATTGTTTAACTGCATTGCCTTAATACATCCTTTCCATCTACTATCCAGTTGCTTGTGGCCTTTTTTCTGTGCATTGTTAGTAGCATTCTAACATTTAAGTCACACAAGTGAGTCGTCGGGGTCTGAGCAGCTTAAAGAGTCGTGGCAGAACACCACAGCAACCATTCTCTGTAGCCCTGGTCCTCCTGATAACCACACATGGCTCAGCATCTCCCACCTGCAGCATACAGTCCAATACTAACAGAGTCCCTTTGAGTCCTGAGCCCCCTTTCAGATCTCACTGCCTCAAATGCACAACCACCATTCTAGCTCAAAAAGTACAATTGTCATCTTAACTCCATGCACATGCCCCACTCCAGGCCTGACCCTGGGCTCTCTGATCATGGCCCGGGCACACAAACAGGGAAAGTCTCTTACCAGACTTTAGTCTCTGTTTGCAGGTCTCGGTTCCCAACTGTTGTTGCTAAGGGTCACAACACAGCAGAGCCAGCAGCCATCTTAGCACAGATCACACACTCAGTACTCATAACTTCATGCTGCATGTGATGCAGACTAGATGATGTTTCAGTGTCTAATTGCACACAGGCTTTCAGGTCTGGCCAGCACTGCAGAATTCTCCCACTGGGTCTCTGTGATCATAATCTAGTTAGTTTTTCCTCCTCCAGCAGCAGGTGCCCTTGGTTCTCCAGCACACAGAATTAACCCAGCAGGCCTTCTCAGAAGAAAAGAATGGGTGTGGGGGGGGCTTGATGGAACACTTGCAAAGTAAGTTCCTGCAGCCCCTTGGGACCCCTTCCTGCCATGTGGGTCATTGGGTGCCCCTCTAGGCCCACCTGCTCCCACATGGAGCCAGGGAAACTTCACCCCCCATTCAGAATCATTCTGGCCTGGATGGGTCCTGTCTCTTGGTTGCACTGGAAGCCAATCACATGCACAGGCTTAGTTGAGCCTTTTCCTAGCTGCAGATGCCACTAAAGCAGGTAGAAGAGAAAAACATTGTCAGAACTGCTGGGCTAGATTTGAGGAGCCCGGCACTATACATAGGACACAGGGGTAAACCTACACTGAATTGCTACTCTTGGCTAGAGATCTGGAAGTGTCCAAGAGAAAGTTGGAATGCCTGTATTTATATCACATATACTTTAAAATAAAACTAAAAGCTAAACCATCTCCTTATATTTGTAAACTTAATCAGTTTTTTTTTCTTGCCATACCAGCATCCCATTGGGAAAATTTCACTTCATGTCCCCAAAACAGGAAATAATAGGAAGCCCTCCAAAGTCAGGGAATTTTTTGTTGTCCTAAGGGTCACCAGAACTACTGTGGTGCCCCCACTGGAAGCTGCCATTCCTGTTCTGGTGATGACCCATAAATATGGGATTTTCTTTTACTGTTGGTTATAATAGTAAATAGGACAAATAGAAAGGGTAAATCTTCTAACAAGGGGCACAGATGGCAACAAAAAAATCTGACAAGTAAACGAATTCCTCTTCACTTTATTCAATACTAAAAAGAATGCCTTTGGTCATACTTTAGGTAAAGTCGGAGCGACTTCAGTAGTGCATATTAAGACGACTCTCATTCATTTACATTGAATTTGTGATGACAAGAGACTTGGGGCGACTTGAGGGCACACAAGTCGTGTCCCAAGTCGGAGTAGTGTGAACCGGCTAGTCTTTCATAATATATAATTGTTAAACGTTGTTACAGTTTTTGTAACCTTCTCTTTAACTTTTTAATTGCTTGGCTGCAAGCGGGAGCGAAATGTCTTCACTTCTTAATAAATGTCCCCATTTCTTCTCTGTTTAAAGTTTAAAGCATTAAAGGCTAAAAAAAAATCTCCCATTTTTTTATCATAGGATCTATGCTAAGCCGAAGTGAAGCAGCTTTAACCAACAGCTATGGTTCTTTGCCACCTCTACCAAGCTTTACCATGCCAAACAACCTACCCATACAGGTGAGTGTAAGATGCTCTTATTTTAAAGCCTTAATTTTCCAGTGGGGCATTTAAACACACATAATTTCCGATTACATGTTTAGGACTTATAAAGAGGGGAAACCTTTAAAAATGTCAGGGCTGAAACTACTGTAAAGTACCAAACTATAGCTGTAATTTAGAACAGTGGTTCTCAAACACTAGACTAGGGTCCAGTACAGGGCCACAGCCTTCCTCCTACTTGCCCTGGTTTCCTCTCTACTCTGATAGCTAGACTTTAGTTGTAGAAGTAGATGAGGGCCACAATTTGACAATCCAATAGTGTTTTTTTTTCTGGCCTACTATGGCTGCCCTAGGCACCATACAGTCCCAGTAAAGGGATGCACACCAGCCTCTAACATGTCTACTAATACAGAGCAGCAGCCTGAGCTGGCTAGAGGACTACAGAACAGCACAGGTCCTGTCATAGAAGATATTGGTCTATATGCTGCTAATGCCTGCATGTGAAAATCTAAACCTAATGTGCCATACACACTATAAGATTTTCTGAAGACTTTTTATTTTAGACTTACCAAAACCGTATAATATGAGGTCAAACCTAAACACTTTCAGTTTGTATGCAATCTGGCAGGCCCTTGCACTACATAGAAAAGGTAAATCTGAAGGAAATCTAACCACAAAAGTTGGATAGTGTGTATCCAGCTTAGGACACAGCAGTGGTGCCCCATTTGTAGGCTGAAGTCCCGTCCAGGGCTGGAGGGGGACGAGGAGGTTGTTGATCAGCATCAGCAAAAATACACAAAAGCCTTTTGTGGGCCACCATGTTTTACCTGAACTACAATACACATAACTGGGTGGCAGTAAAGTAGGCAATCTTCTGCCGGGATGTTGTGTTTGTGCGGCTCTTTGGGGTGGTAAGCTTATGGTATTGACCTGCACACTGCCTTCATCCTGAAAGCGTATCTCTGCTGTCTGCAAAGCTCAGTTATCCCCCAGCACCCAGGGATCTTCTTTCATTGATATCCAGTTTGAAATTGCTTGTTGAATGTTTGTATCCATTCTGATTGGTGTGTGCATTTATGTAACGAGTCACTGTGCAAAAATGTCTGCTCCAGAGAACAATCTTTACAGTAAAAATGCGAATTGAAAATGTGTAGAGAACTGGAATTGTAACTAATAGGAATAATTTGGATTTCACCATTTATTTTTGGGGAAACATTAAACAAGAATTTGGTACGCTGCTGTAGGATACAACTGCAATCATGTGATATTTTTCTTCTTCTAAGTTTTATTTTAATGGATCTGCCCTATAGGTTATTAGCATATCTTTAGGCCATTTTTTTTTGTTATGGATAGAATAGGGAAAGTTTGGAATAATGGTCAGCCACAGGTTGATTGGGATCTACCCTTCAATCACGGTCATGTTGTGACATGGAAGGTTTGGTAATTTATAAGGCCCTGGGCTCCCTAATTTACAAGGTTAAAGCTTTATATTCACTATTTGGGCATGGGTAATGAGGATTTCAGCCTTGTAATCCATATTTGTCAGCATCTGGCCTTTGTATCCACACCATAAAGAACTAGTATTCTTAGAATGTGCAAAAAATACCAGCAAACATTTAGGCAAAAGTTGTAACTTGTCCAGCCGCTCAGATGTAAGAAAATGGCAACTAGGATCTGGTTGCATTGCTCCCTCCAGCTTGTATAACTTTTCTACACTGTTTTATGTTTTGTTTTACTGTGCCTACCTAAAAATTATTCACACTACTATTTATTTCTATATTTCCCCAGCCAGTGGCAAGCCAGACCTCCTCCTATTCCTGCATGATACCACCAAGCCCCTCAGTGAGTGTCCGCAGTTATGATGCCTATACATCTCCTCAGCTTCAGACGCACATGAATAACCAGAACCTTGGATCTAGTGCTGGAGGTTCTACAGGTAAAATTCTTAGAAATACCTCTTATATTCACATTTTTAGAACTACCGTATTTGTTGTCAAAAACCTTACTTATAACATTGAATTTATTATCAACAAAAGGTCAGTATTCTATACAGTAGGTAGGGTAAAGTTCTGCATGTAGTTTGTGAAATTGGACAACAACCCAATTTTTGAACCTGTATGGTAGTGTGGTTCACTGAAAAATGAATGGATTTGGTTAGGCAGGCCCAAAGATGGTGCAATTTTGGATGGGGCTTAACCAACTTTAAAAAAAATTGCAGTTAAAAGCACAGAACACGCAAGAATTTTAAATGCTTATGTGTAGTGTTCTTTGTCTCTATTTATTATTTTTTATTTGCTTGTAATGTGCCACTGAGCTTACTAGAAACTATGACTACTCCAGTACTCCAGATACTGTAGAGTGACAGCTCTGAGTCTGCTGGGGCTGATGACTTCACATCCAAGATGGTGGCACCCAGCAGCAGCGTCAGGGCTTTTGGATGTCTACACAAGGGTGACATTTACAGGCAAATGACATGCAAAAAATGAGGTTAAATGCATATTACGTTAGAAGATTTTTGAATGAATGGTCTGTGACAGGGTCTCTTTAACGCTATAGTGAGTTCACACTTTAGAAAAATGTTATCACCTTGTCAATGAAGGGCAATGTACAAAGGGGCCACCCAAACTGCTGATACTCACTTTTCTGGAACGTCCCCACAGCTCCTTCCTCTGCGATAGCCAGTACAAGAATCCCCAATGCTAGACGCTAGAGTAGGTGTGACCTGGAGCTTGGATGTTTGACAGTGCTTTACATAGCAACTGGCTGCTGGACACTGTCACATGAAAGGCATTGTCACATTAGAGGAGGTCACAAGCTCCACCATACCTGGAAGAAATGGGTATTTTGGCTAGCGGAGGAAGCAGGAGCAGTGGGGGAGTGATGCCAAGGTAAGTATAAGTGGGTTGAGGAGAGCCTCTTTATACAGACACTGCCACTTTGCCCTGATTGGGTAAAGATATGAGCTTAGGCTATGAACAAGGATATGAACTTATGATTTCACTATGTGAATACTTATTCTGAGTGACCGATAAGCAGTGATAACAAAGACAGGCAATTAGATTTACAGAAGAGCACCAGCCCTTCCACAGAACTTTCCTGACCATTAACCCCTGAAATGAGCTACAAAAAGTACATCGTTTTTAGTCGGTCAAAGTTGACTGGTAGGCTTGGACTGAAAATAATAGTAAAAAAAGAGGGGCAAAAAAGCCAATTGGGACTTTAAATGAGGTGTGGTCAAGCATGAATATATAGCATTGATAGGTAATAACAAGGACCGGAAGAAAATAATAAAACGTCTCTTTATTGAACTGTCTATGGACCAAAATTAGGGTAACCAAATTGCTCACTATAGCCACATAACCCATGGTAATGGAGTATACACGAGTAAGACAAAAAGGGGGGCTTATTGGTACAAGACCGAAATACATGGTAATGCGTTATTCTCCTAGTACATACAGAATGTTAAAAAAATGTGAACAGAGGTCTTGGATACATAATTTAATAACTTGTGGTGGATAAAATAGCCTGTGTAAAGCTCAACGCGTTTCGTGACTTGGTCACTTCATCAGGAGAAAGTCAAGGTACAAGCATCTATAGAAAGATAATACACATGATAAGTAGTAGTATAAATAATACATAAATAAACCTCACACAAAATATGGGAGGTATAGCTTACAGCGTGCTGGTATAATGTCCAAGGGTTCCTTTTGATGAAAATAATAGTAGCCATTTTGCAGTACTAACAGTGTTGTCTCCTGTCCTGACCAGCCAGGAAACATGAGAATTGTTACTTTTGTTAATAATAGAAAATCGGTCATAATGCCAGCAGCCCCTGACACTGCCAGTTTGCCCTGTCTGATTGTCTCTTTAAGCCACTGATTCAAACAGGATCTGGAAATGGTAGGGTTTAGTGGGTACCTACATAAGGTAAGAGCATAACTGTTATTTATATTGAGCATGTGACAACATATGTTCAGATATTCCTCTTTTTTCCTTCAGGTCTGATCTCTCCTGGAGTTTCTGTTCCTGTACAAGTACCAGGAGGAGACCCAGATCTCAGCCAGTATTGGTCCAGACTCCAGTGAAGAACATGGGACTTTTGTTGATGAGACTGGAGAAAGCCACAATATTACCATGTACTGTACGCTGGAAATATAATTTATTTGACTCAATGGATCTTGGTGATTGATCAACAGCAGAATCCCACCAACTCTCAATCAACAAACTTATACTTCAAACCTAAAACTTTCTTCTCAGTTCAATACCAACACAAAATACTAACAATACAACCTCAGGTCACCCGACCTCAGCAAGGACTTTCCTTATATAAAAGGGAACAGACTTTCCATGTGTGTTAGTTTCTTTAAGGTTACTTAAGTCCATCAGGCTTGAAAATCAACTGTACTATCGTTAAAACAATTATTAATACTGTTGCTTATCAACAAATCAAAAGAATAAGAACTTCACTCAATTTTCCAGCTTTGAATGGAGTGGGAACAGGGTCCAATTCAAAACCAGATCTTTACGGTGACATTGATGGGGAGATCACCTTCCTGACATAACAGCAGCCACTCAGCTTTTCATCTGAGCTTCCCACTGCACCATCTCAAGTGAATGCTACATATATTGCTATTGGGAATCCTTCACAATGAAGGTAATATGGAAATGCTCCAGAATATATATCACATTTCCAAGTCATCTGTTTCCTAGTTGATTGTCCATAGGAATGTATGGAGAATCCCTTCTGCATAGTTGTCATCATTTCCAGAAGAGTCGAGAGAACACTGTGATGCAACAGGAATAGATAGGGGTGAAAGTCACTTGACACCTGCTGTAGCAACTTGTGTGCTGCCTGGTGGGACATTCTCAAGACATGGGAGGTGTGGGAGAATCTTCAGTATTGTAGGACTGTGTTGTAGAATCAAGGACAATGGGCAACTATGCTTCTACACCTTCCCCATCTCTCACTCACTGCAAGATCATCTGTCCTAAATTTCCATATCAACATAAATTTACAATAACAGTCTTGATTTGTTTAAATAAACAGTAATAGAAAGACTTAAATGCTTATTTTTCCTGGAAAAAAATGCCGCCCCAGGTTTCTACCAGTGTTGGCCAGGCACATAGCCCTAGGCACTTGGATCTCAGTTGAAAAAAAGAGTCAGCCATTCCAAACTCTGTTCCCAACTTTCAGTAATGATCATATAGGCAAGTTCCTAGATTTTCAGACACTGAAGGACACATGGTGCAGCATTTTCTCCAGGAACGGGAGGTATTTAAAACCTTCTATTACTCTTCATTAAAGTACATCTAAAGCTTTTTGCTGTCTATGTCCTATTTACAAGATTTTACGTCACTCTTGTTTGGGAGACACAACAGGAGGTTCAAGGAAATATATCTAAAATGAAAAAAAATATGCTTTCTTAGACAATGGTCATTGGAACAATTGTTCCTGTTCTGGTGACCAAATTTGGTATATTCCATCACATATAACCCCAGTGACAATGGTTCCTCACCATTTCTCACAATGGTTCCTCACCATTTCCAAAAAAAAAAAAATGTCTTTAGATACATTTAAAGTGACCCCAGATGTTATTTTGTGGGGTTTTTTTTGAACATTTAAAACTTTTAAAAGGTTAAAATAATATATACAACGTTACTCTGAATTTTTAGAAATTTATTTATGTATATACAAAACTATATTTACCTCTGAAGCCCCACAATTCCAGTATGTTAAAGTTTCTGTGACAACCTCTTCCCCATGCTTCTTTTGCTATTAACATCTCTGAAGGTGTTTTACCATTTATTTTGCATTAGGTCTGTCAGCAACAGTGGGCAGGAGAAGTAGTTTTGCAATATGCTTATGTTCTTTCAGTTCCTCCTTCTTTCCCCTTTTTAGACATTTTAGAAACTGTGCTATATAGTATCATAGAATTGCTGTGTCAGGATATATTTTACACACCTCTTTACTCAAAGGCCAGATGTGGTTAAAAAACATCTCTGGTATAAAGTTAACCATTTTCTATGGTTTCTAGTGACAGAGCATTTTATAAATCTCTAAATATATCCTATTACATTTTTATCTTAGTTTCTGAAGACAGCTGCTATTATGTAAATCACCCGATCTCCTGAACTGGACATCTAGAATAAAGGCCCGTACACACTTGATGGAAATCGGACGAAATATCCTCCGATTTTTCTCTCTCTTGCTCAGCATTCATAACCGTTTTTAGTTGACAGTGCATAAATGTTCACGAAATTTCTCATCCGATTTTTGTTCCTAGACTTCCGGGTTGTCAGCAACTTCAGATCATGCGCGGTCTTTCGTTTCCGATTTTTCATGGACATACTGCATACACATTAAACGAAAATTGGTCGTCTGGGGACGGATGATAACAATTTTGGTGTTTGTCCCTCCGTTTTTTTGTTGAAAAAGTTGAAAATGTCGGCATCGGGAATTTTCGGCAGATTTTCTTCTATTTTGTACCCCACTTAACTTGCTGTCACCATGTTTCAAGATCAGTGGTAATCAATGAGAGCCATGTTTTGTTTGTGCCTGCCCCTATTGAATTATTATCATTTATATATAAAGCACTGGAAGGCTTCTGTAGGTTAGTGCCAGCAGAGCTTTAATTTCAGAAGAGAAGAGGAATGGTCAAACACAATTCTTTCCTTTTAAATAATTCCATAAGTAAATGTATATTTTAGCCATGAGCAACCCCTACAGGAGTCAACGAAAGGGTTGTGTTTCTTAAATTACAGTGTAGTTGCTTACTGTGGCCAGTTTAGATGCAAATAGTACCAGAGTTTTTCTTTGATATAATAATGAATGAAACAGGAAAAGAATTGTTACATGTGAGATTCACTACATATTAACAGTATGTTTTGACATGGAAAATTATATTAGTTTGCAGACTACAGAATAAAATAATTAATGGTGGCTGGTCAGTGAAAGACAGTTTAGTAGATTAATAGAGAACGTGGATTAAGCTGCACCCATTAATTCTTTTTCAGGCACCATCCCCATCAGAGTACTATAGAACAAAAGAAAATAAAATCCACCAAC
Source organism: Pelophylax lessonae (assembly GCF_965119305.1). Taxonomy (NCBI): domain Eukaryota; kingdom Metazoa; phylum Chordata; class Amphibia; order Anura; family Ranidae; genus Pelophylax; species Pelophylax lessonae. Next base: position 181,344,152 of record NC_138779.1, read on the forward strand.
CCCAGGGACTAAATCCCAGGGTGAAAGGGAGACCACAAAACATGGGACTTTTAGCTATGTCGAAATAGACCTCACATCTATAATCTTTATTACAGTTTTCAAAACACCACAATTAAAAATAATCTACATTTGACTATGCCATCAGCCATATCCAAGATCTTTTCAAAAAGCATATAACCAACACTTTGGAAAAGTGTAAAGGATTGACGAGTTTTGCATAATTTGCTTCCTCTGGATCCATGCCCATACATGAAAACATGGGAGCGTTGGCTTTTTTCCTGTGAGAAGGCTTTGTTATTTCTCTGCCATGTGAATTTATAAAGGAGATACATCGACAACATATATTTATTTTTTGGACAGGCCCTGAGGACATTGTACATTAATTTATTTGCTCCTTGAATAATAATACTTTCAACCTATTCTTTACAGTAACCATAGATAGATTTGTTCTTCATATCAAAATGTAGACTATGGAATAGCAACTAAACTTTTTTTTAAAACCCACAGCAAGTAACACTTTACTTCATTCGCATAGTGTGCATGAAGTGTGTAGTTCTCCTATTTCTGCACAACTGTTTTGTGGTCTCCCCGTCACTCTGGTATTTAGTCCATGGAGTCGGTGGATTTAATTTTCTTTTGTTCTACAGTTTAATAGTTTAACTTACTGTACTATTCATTGTTCTTGCTGCTATTGGATGTCATACAGCAAACCTGAAGGCCAGTTAGCCGCCACAGATCTGCTGTATGACATATCAGGGCCACAATGTATTGTACTTTGTACTGGAAATAACCATTGGGTTTCTTGGTTGGTGCCACTTTCCATGTCTCCCAAGAGTAATTCCTGATTCTTTTTGTAGTTTGGACAGTGTGAGGAAAGGTCTCTGTAAGGTTTCAATTTCTGTCTTCATGCCCACTGGAGAGGATTTCTGTTCACTTCCTGTTCCAGTGATAGTGGTCAACGTGGCAGGAAGCAAGAAACAGACAGCAATAAAAAAATATTTTTTGTTAAATAGGAAAGAGTTAGAACCTCTTCCAGGTGACTTGTTGTCTTTTGAAGATGATCCTTGTACATCTTGCCCCAGTGACAGTGATCATATGACAGAACACATACAGCACTTAAAACAAAGCTAAGGGCAATGAGTGTATAAGAGTGTTATACCCACAATTCAAGTATATGGAAGCATATATTTAATCATAAATTCACAATGACAAGCCAATGCATTTTGGAGCCTAAAACCATACCCCTTCATCGGGGCTTACAAGGCCATATGAGGTGGAGGGAAAAAAAGACTCAGTTGGAAATAAACTTTCTTCAGTAATGTATCTGTTAGTGGAAATGCTTCAGCAGCTGGTGTTAAGCAATAAAAAACGGAAAGAGGTTCTAACTTTTGTTTACTTTATCAAAATCTATTGCTGTCTGTGTCCTTGTTAGGCAAATTTCAAGACAAGGGTAGACAACACTTGTTGGCATTTGGGACTTACACATTCCTCAAATTTCAATGTAGAGAACATCTGGACCCTAATAGCTTAGGGAAGTCTGCAGTATGCTAATTTTGCCCTTATGAAAGTCAGGGCATCTCCCCCCGCATGCAGTGCAGGGACCTCAGTGACCTACTAAGCGGCACCTTCCTTTTAATAGTCCACAGCACTCTCATATAAGTCAACATTTGCAAGCACCCCGGGCTTGAGGTCTCCTGGATCTTGAGAACCCAACTTTTCCTGCAAATGTTTTGGTCAGTGAAGCCACCCATCACAGTAAATATCCAAAATTAAGACTCCAAAAATAACAGCTTTTACAAAAAAAGAAAAAAAATTATCTTTTTGTCAGAAAATTTGTCACAATAGGTAAGTTCTTCTTATGCATTTTTTATCATAGGCCAATTTTCAATAGACCAGGTCTTGTACTGGTTTACTTTAAGTAGAAATGATGATAATTGCATAGCAGATATTTTCCAGGTAGATAATAGTGTTAAAGAACACTTAGACAAAAATACAGAGCCACCAGTTGTTCCTGAAGTTACTATCTTGAAGAATTGACAGTTATAAGTGTTTATTATGTAGACCTTCCTGCTACTAACAGTCTAAAAATTCAAAATACATTGGCAATAGCAATATTCTTTACCTAGTTATAGTTGTGTTAAAACAAACTATGTTATTCCTTGCCAACCTTTGCCACACTATTTACTAGGGGTAATCATGCCATTTATAGCAGATTCACAGTCAAAAAGCAGGAGACTCAGTGAACTTCTCGTTGCAAAACCTTTATTGCCTACTGGTCTACATGTACAGTGTCTTGATAACGTGTTTTGGCCACAGTGGCCTTCCTCATAGCATTGATGCAAGATTTTGCAATGATTATTCCACCTAGTTGCCGTCTTTTTGACTGTGAATCTGCTATATTGGGTGATGGAACTTCCCAGCCTGAGCACTGGTCCCAGCCTTTGAAGTTTGATTAAGCAGTTGAGCTTTGGTGTGTCATTTTCTTTCAATAATCATGCCATTTATGATTTGGAGCAGAATTTCCACATGCTTCCTTTACCTCTAACTCAAAGTGTGGCGGCTAAATGTTCCAGGTTCTAGTGCTGCCACTTAAATTGCTGCCAGTGCCTGATGCCTGGGAATACACAATATATTTCCTAGAGGAAAGGACTCCCCACAGGGCTGTGTATCCCCATTCATTCATATTTACCTGCCCCCCTGGGTGGTGCTTACAGCTGTGACTTTTGCAGTTTACCTGGAATTTAGCTTTAATGACTGCAACGTGCAGCTTAGTTAATCCTACAGAGAGTTGTTTTATTGGAATGGTCAATCTTGACCCATAGAGTCTTGAATTTTGAGAAAGAGCAGTAAAGCAACACTACTGGTCAGCACTACCAAGCAGGTAGCAGAATCTGTAAATGAAATGGACAAATGTAGTTATGCTTTGCCAGGTACTACCTGAAGAGAGCTTGTATGCATCCAATGGTGCATGTTTTGCACTTTGGGTATTACTGGCTTAAACTACGACACTTTTGCTAAATGCCCACCATCTGTGTGGAGGTATATGAACGTACAATTTTTTAATGCTGCTTTGTATACAGATTTCATTACTCAGTCATACTGGTTTTATAGAAACCTATGCTTGGAACATGCGCCAAAAAAAGCAACCTGTCAAGTTGCCATCTCCAGCAGTATGTCCCAGCATTATAGTTCCTTCGTTCATGTCTTCAAACATTGCACTGCTGAAAATCTTGGTTTCATTCTTTAAGTTGTCAGCAAATACCCCTTTGGGATTGGGACTAAAAATATTTAAATAACTAAACAATTATGGAAATACTAAGGATACAAGTGTTACAAAAATTAGGTTATCGCAATCCAGTCTTGGTCCAACTGTAGATAAGGACTACTGTACAGGCACCAACTCAACTCTACAAAACCATGTGAAGACTGCTTCTTGACACTTACAAGCATCACTGTCCAAAATCAAACACTGAACTTGTCAATGGATGGCATGATTTTCTAAGGACATCTCAAACATCTGCACTTTATGGATATTTTCACGTCATATAATTTATATCCTGGGTTAACATCACAAATATGTAAATAATTTTCTTTTTTCAACCAGTTTATTGTACACTGATCTGCATGCTGTAAAAAAATGTTGGCAAAGGGGCATATAATGGAACAATAACTGAGCAACATTTTTCATCCATATATTAATGAAAATGTGAACAGAAAAGCTACACACAACATACTGTATATCTCAATTTTGAGTTCACTAGGGGCAAATTATCATCAATGTCATGTTTGTATGTTGGTCTGGGACATTGAGGGGGATCTCACCCAAGTCTAGTTGGATGTTGCATAATAATTTGGTTTTTCAGCTGAGTTACTACTCCACTATCACCAACAGAAGAATGTTCTCCATATACTCTATGGAGAATCCACTAGAGCAGCCATTCTCAACTTTTTAACACAAGGGAGCCATTGAAATCTAATAAGTCACATGTCTACAGCTCATGGTACATTAGCGTAATGGTCACTGGGAATAATGTCTCTTTTTAGATGTTACTTATCTGATATTATTCTGCTTATTGCTCAAGGATACCCTGGAAACCTCAGAAGTAAGCCTTGCTGAGCAAGGCTTCACTAGAGGTTGAAAGACACAGAAAAATCGTATCAACCACTCTAAAGAGCACATGGCTTTAGCACATTTGGCTGCATGAAGCACTTTTTGATTCTTTAGAGTTTGAGACACCGGGATTGATTTATTAAAACTGGAGACTGCAAAATCTGGTGCAGTTTTGCATAGAAATTAATCAGCTTCATGTTTAGGCTATGAGCTTATTTATGTCCATATACCCGTACCCTCATGTGAATGTTCATGAGTACATAGTCATAAGGACGTAAATTGTTGTAATTAAAACATGAAAACATTTTTTTTACACCTCTGTACTCAGTGCTGCTGTGCTGAACTTTGCTCAGCAGTGTGCAAGAGGCCATAGACAACATGGCATCTTGTTAGAGATTTAACCCCCTTAGCGGTAATCCCGAGCGTGACTCGGGGTTGATTTTTCATATCAGGAGCGGTAACCCCGAGTCACGCTCGGGGTGGATTGCAGAGAGCGCAGCGGTGTTCTCTTACCTTCTCCTGGCGATCCAGCGATGAGCTCTCATTGCTGTGACTGCCAGCCGAGAGTCCCGCCGCTCCTCCGTCCCTCCGTCGGTCTGATCACTTCCTAGTTCCGTTCCCTGCAGCAGCAATGCTGCATGGGAGCGGAACTAGGGAGGAAAATTCAAAAAAAAAAAAAAAAAACGTTGCACAAAACACATTTTATATTATATATTATATATATATATATATGCATATATATATATATATATATATATATATGCATATGCATATATATATATATATATATATATATATATATATATATATATATATGCATATATATATATATATATATATATATATATATATATATATATATATATATATGTATATACGCATATATATATATATATATATATACACCGGTATATATATATATATGCATATATATATGTATGCATATATATATATATATATATATATATATATATGCACACACACATATATCTATATATAATGCATGAATTATAATCTAATCAATAATATAATTTTATTATATATATTATATATTAAATAATAAAATAATATTATTGATTCGATTATAATTCACGTGTTTGTGTTTCAAATTTATCACATCTGGGATGTCTACTAGAGTCTTGTTTTGGTCAGGTTTAAGTCAGTAATTACTCAGAATTGTAGGTCTATAATACATAACGCCAAATTTCCATGAAAACAATTTTTCCGCTTTTGGTATGTAATTCCTGACATAATCATACCGCCAGGGAGGTTAAAAAAAAAAAACAGCATTTTTTTACTCCCATGTACAAGGGGCCTTAGACTACCTTTTAAGATTTGTCTCCTTTCTCTATTGCTTATAACAAAAGAAAATTAATCTTTCACCTTCTCATTGCACTGGGTGAGTAAAGGCAAAGATCTGATTGGTTACTAAGAGTCAATGTAGACGGAAATGCTTCTCCCAAATGCACCAATAAATAAGGTACGCTGTAGAGAAACCTTTTGAGACTATTTAGATCTGTGTGTGTCTGTAGAGGTGCATTTTATGGACCAGAATGCAGGTATATTATCATGCGTCAAAGCACGTTACATTTGTGTGTTCACATGTGATATTGACGGGAGTTGGATATTTAGGATTTGGAGTGGATAGAATTAACAACCATTGACCAAGGCTTGCGAATACCTGTTGTCAATGCATCAAAATGCATGCGGTATAAGCTGTATGCACATTAAAATGCTGAAAAAATTAACATCAAATTTTTCAAAGCATGCTGAGCAGCATCACAGAGATGGGGCAGTTACTATTTTTATTATAGGGAACTTTAGTGCAATATAATGCATGTTTTAAATGCAAAAGTGTAAATGGGCCCATAAAGCGCAAATAAGAGAAGCCAGTCAATGGACTGCTAATATTTTCTAGGAGCTTGAAGTGGGACCAATTTAGAGGTTCTGTCTTTAGTAGTGGAAACATTCTTAATGTTTTTTGATGTATTGTAGACAGATTTTAGGAAGCTGTTACATGAGCTTCTGGGCAGATCTGCAGCTTCAGATGACATGATTCTACACTGCGTAATGTCCTCTATATCTCTGTGGGGGGGATTTACTAAAACTGGTCTACACAGAATCTGGTGGAGCTGTGCATAGTAACCAATCGGCTTCTAACTTCAGCTTAATTGTGTTGTTAATGTTCAATTAGGCTTTGACAATAAAACCTAGAAGCTGATTGGTTGCAATGCACAACTGCACCAGGTTCTGTGTGTACCTGCTTTAGTAAATCTCCCCCAGTGTGATTGATGGCCTGACCCACTTACTCTCACAGCAGGGCAATTGGTGGCCCTAGAACAGTGGATTACCAGCAGCAAGACAATTTTTAGCAGGGGATTATCCTAATGCATTATATGCTAAAATGAGAAACAATGGCTCCATGTGCATTTTAATACTGCAGCTTCTGAATTTTAATATTATTACACTTACCTGTCCAGGAATCCAGCGGTGTCCTCATCGAACCGATTTTTAAATTGCCTATCGGGTGCTGCCATCACCATTCACACTAAGGTAAACTGGCAGTGAAGCCTTGTGGCTTCCCAGCTGGCTCCCTACTGCACATGCGCGAAGCATGCTGTGCTCTGTGAATGGGCCAGCGGCAGGGGAAGGAGGGCCAAACTGTCAAATCCAGGTACCCGCTCCCCCTCCCCCCCCCAAAAGGTGCCAAATGTGGCAGCGGAGGGGGAGGCAGACAAGCAGAGCTTCCCCGTTTGCGTGAAGCTCCACTTTAAGCTTAATTTTTCAAAAATATCATGTAACATCAGAAAACAGATACAAGAGTAAACAACAATGACAAACGATCTCAACTTAAAACCCTTAAAGGCCAAATTTGTATTTTTCCATTGTGATAATTTAGTCCAGCACCCAGGAGATGTATATATAAAATTATAAAAAAGTAACTAAAAATAAAACAAAAAGTGGATAGCAACCAATCAGATAACAGTTGTTGCTATAGGCTACAATTCTACCTTCATCACTTCCCCGATTGTTATAGGACACCCTTGAAATTGGCAGCATTGCTAGCTATTGTTCCATTGCAGTATTGCATTCCATTGTATCTGCTCGTATAATTGTATATACATTTGTATATTATTGTGTTATAGGAAGTTTTGTGCTCAGTTATGTATTGGGGACCAAGCTTGGCAATTAAAGACCTGTGTGGAAACCAAAATCTTATGAATATGTTTCTGTGGATTCATCTGATATATTCAGAACTTGCTGCTTTGTTTTATATGATGTTTTACTTGTTGCTGCACACTCCCTGTTCTTTGTCCTGGTTGGCATGTTCCTCTTTGCTGTGCATTACTGTATAGCATGACCTGCCCGCTCTGTACTGTGCTGAGATTCTTATTAAACTTTTTTCTCTCTATCTGTATTGTTTATTTTCTGTAGCTTAACCACATTTTATAGGGTGTTGAACATGATTTAATATGCAGACCCAAACATTTTGCATTAAAATGTGTTCTGTTCTTTTTGCCCTTCAAAGAAGAATAGCAAATTTTCAGTACTTATAAGTGTAACAGAATGTCGACCCACAGTGGTCTTCCATCAATATACGGCTTCCTCGCAGTCATGAACATATATCCCAGATTTTCCCAGCCATCCTCATACAAAGCTAGCCAACAACTTAGCTCGTACAAGTTTTGGAACCTTCTCTCCTTTATTGAACAGTTTCACACTCAATTTATACACACATGAGCACATCCCCCTCTTGATCAAATTACTACACACAGGTCAGGGGTTGCCTGATTACATCTGGACAGAACAATGTGAGGTCATTAACATTTAACAATGGGACAGGCAGACTTAACACAAACCACATTCCATCTCAATAGATAGACAATAGGACAAGACTGCCAATGACAGTCTGTCCGTCTCCTTCATTGAAGTACATGGAATACACATCGACGTATGGCTATGATAATTTAAGAGTCAGACTTCATGGCAACAAGCTATAGGTCTCACAGTGTAAAGTGGGATTAAATCTTCATACTCCTTGAGAGATATTGCTGACAAATATTACTAACCCACTTGAAGGAACCCAAATCATCAAGTATCTGGCCTTCACTCCCAGTGACGGTGAGCACCGTCACAATAAGCCTTTAAGTAATCTTTGATATTTCACATTTTTATATGCCTTCTCCTCCATATTTTTCCAATATTATATATTGAGAATTGTAGATCAGCCAATAGAGGGAGCTGACATTTTTGTCAATGTCTCAGTTCTGCACAAACCTATTAGCGTTTGTAGGCAGGTCGGCTCTGTTACATGAAACGGCATACCTGTACGTCGTTTCATGTAGCAGATAGTGGGGATGTGAATCTGCCGATTGGCTAGAGGGGGAGCTAATCAGCGGGTCCGGTGGACGCTCCCAATGGAGACAGAACGGCGGTCTGCTGATGTAAACACGGCAGCCGCTGTTCTGTCAGTGATGAACACAGGGATCCTGTGTTCCTCCTATTTAGGAACACAGGTCTCTGTATTCATCCAGTGAGTAAATCCCCCACACAGTTAGAAAGCACCCCATAGGCACACATTTAACCCTTTCATTGCCCCTAGTGTTAACCCCTTCCCTGCCAGTATCATTAGTACAGCAACAGTGCATATTTTTAGCACTGATTACTGTAGTAATGTCACTGGTCCCTTTAAAACAGTCAAAAATGTCAGTTAGGTGTCTGATCTGTCCACTGCGATGTCGCAATCCCTCTAAAAATCACTGATCGCTGCCATTACTAGTAAAAACCAATTAATATACACTTATTGGGATTTTTTTTACCAAAAATATGTAGCAGAATACATATCGGCCTAAATTGATGAAAAAATTTTATTTTTTATTTTTTTTTATTCATAACGTTTTATAGCAGAAATATATATATTTTTTTTCAGAATTTTTTCTCGTTTTTGTTTATAGCGCAAAAAATAAAAACTGCAGAGGTGATAAAATACCACCAAAAGAAAGCTCTATTTGTGGGGAAAAAAAGGACATCAATTTTATTTGGGTACAGTGTTGCAATTGTCATTTAGAGTAACGCAGTTCCGTATTGCAAATATTGCCTGGTCATTAAGGGGGTAAAACCTTCAGTCCTTAAGTGGTTAATGGGATGCAGTAGTGTTTGGTCAGCGGCCTCTCGCCAACTCCTGGAGTGACAGCTGAGCTCCCTCTGTTCTGGCAACTCAGTGATGGCAGCAGGGTTCTCCCCAACAATCAGGTGGCACCACTGGTCAGCGACAGAAACGTTTTCCCCAATGTTCAGATGGCAGCATCAGCCAGCAACTCTCATGTTCTCCTCAACGATCAGGCGCAGGCCCGGCGCACCATAAAATGGCATGATGATAATGGGGGTGGTAAAATCTGAATCCCCAGCCCCTTGCTGGGGATTCAGATTTTTAACTGTTGCAGACATGTGCTTTTAACACACGTCTGGCCACTATAGCAGCTGGTAGTGTGTGCACTCTTCTATAACTGACTGTCAGCTTTCATTGCGTAAGTGATACAAGCAGCTATGGAGCAGCTAATTACTTCCACAACTGCTGCAATGTGCCGTGCCATCCCCTCCCCCCGCCATGTTCATTGGGCTTCGCTGTCCCACCTGCGGGTCTGGTGCGGTCATGGCGAGTGTCACTTGGAAGGGAGGTAGGAGCTCAACGATCCTCCATCCACTGAGCATCCTTTTTGTGCACAGACCAGGAAGTGATGTGAAAGATGACACTTCCTGATCCAGAGCTGTCAATGACCAGGATTAGTGTTCAATCAGCTGAAGTAGTGTACAGAGCAGACATCCAGGGTCTAACAGACCCAGGATGTCTCATAAAGAGAACCTGTCACCTATATGCTATTACATAGTGGGATATTGGTCCCCTATGTGATAGCAATAAAGTCACGTAAAATAATTTGTAGCACTGCCCACTTTGAGGACTGCTTGTAGTTGCTCCTTTTTCTGTGCCAACTTGACCCTGTGAAATGTCAACTCTTCTGACACTCTAGGTTCAGACATATTGTGTATATCTTTAAATGACACACTTACACAATGCGACTTGCTTTAACTCTTTCAGGTTTACTTGCTCAAAAGAAAGATGTAGAAAAGGATATTGGTCAACTAAGCCCCGGATAAACAGCCAAAACTCAGTTAAAAAAAAAAAAAACAGTTAAATGACCATTAGTAGTGATAAGCACATAACCCCAATGTACACATCAACAGACAGCGGATAAATAAATCTCTCAGGAAAGCTATCGATTGCTATGAGGAATATTCCTACTAAAGGGGAACCCCAGGCCGGCCTATAATACCTGAATACCAGCAAGAGTGTTCTTTGACGTCTTCATAATATCAACACAGACGTCAGCGTTGCTCTCTCATTTAGTGGGGTCATATGGGTCTTTATCTTCCTTTTGAGGGGAAATAGGGCTCCAGGAGGGATAGATAGGGTGGAGTGGGGTTCAGTGTCCTTACAGTGGGGTGGGGTTTTGGCTGGGGGTTGTTGATGTGTAGGAGTGAGTTGTGGGATGGTGGTAGGGGGGACTCCCCTTAGTCAGTTGCTGGTATACACCATTGTGAATTGATTTTTTACATAAATATACTTTAATAAACTGCTTTTTGTAGCCTTAGAGGTGCTTTATCCTTGCAGTGTTTTTTTGTTAGGAATGTATCTTTTTGGATGTACCTCCCCATAATTGGGTCTGGCACTTGCAGGATTACTACTCCCAGTATCTTTACTTACAAACCACAGTGCAGCACTACAAAATGTGACAAATCAACAACAGTAAGTGGTATAATATAGCCAATATCCTTTAAATAATTGTAGTGTCCCACTGGGTATTCTGAAGGCAGGGTGTCATCTCCAGGGGGCAGGGAGCTAGCTAGTATTTACCCCAGGGCTGAGTCAATGGCTATATTGGGGAGTTTTGAAAAGGAATTGGGCACCAGTCACTTTTGATCTTTGCAAAGCTTTAATGCAGAACTTGGAAGAAGGTAGTAGGAGGGAGGGTTAGAGGTCTCAGATACCAGTAGCAGATCACTTACAGATTCCTTGGATCCAGAAAAAGTACAGCTTCACAGTACCAGAACCTTTAAGCTGACCCGGAAATACTGCAAACAGGTTTTTAGATTGTAGAAAAAGGTCCATCTTCACAGTGTCAGAACCTTTAGGCCCCTTTCACACAGGCGGACCGTTCAGATACGCCTGTTCGTTTTTTGGCAGATCTGAACGGTCCCCCCATGCATTCCTATGGGGCATCGGATGTCAGCGGAGACATGTCCGCTGACATCCGACCCGATCCGATCCGTCAAATCTGGACGGATGAAAACCCTATTTTCCATCCGTCCAACGGACCGACGGACCTAGATGTAGGTGTGTCCTCCAAACGAGTCAGCAGGCCCTCCTGAGAGACCAGCCTTCATCCTGGCTCTCTCCAGCAAGGGTCCTCCCCTGGGTCTTCTGTATTTGGCTTGGCTTCTTCCACACGAGGCAAGACAGCCTAAGGACCACCTCAGGATTAATAGGCCCCAGACAGGCTTCTGGGCCTACACACAAAGCTCGCCTTAGCAGAAGCTTCTCAGGCCAGAAGAGCCTGAGGCAAGAGAGTGAGCACAGGGCCCAGGTCATATATATATATCCTCTCCCAGAATGCACCAGTGACCAAGAACCTCCTACTGGACTGGCTGGAAGAAAAATGAATATTCATAACTCAGTCTAGTTGTACTATCTCATACTGACCTGTGGTACCAGTGACACCTACTGGCAACCGTGAAAAAAGCACAACCTAATTGAGATTAGGGAAAGACTAGATAAACTGTGCAATCAATCTGAGCTGCCTACATCCCAGCCAAAACTAAATTTTCATAGTAGCCCCAGTTTAGGACCAGGGTGCTATATAATGATAAATAAAATCACTTGTAATGAAGAGTGAAGCGAAAATAAAAAAAAAATAAAATAAAATACTATAAATCACCAAATATTGGTGAAATAAAATAATGGTGAAAATAAACAAATTAAATCCAAAGCGCATAAATGTCATAAAAAGGGTCCAAATAGTCCATCCCAAAAGGTCACTATGGAATAAGCTTATGTATACAAAATTGCTGATCAATGAAGTCACTCTGTGATCCACCACCGTATGTAAACCATGCACGCTTATCAGAGCATATGGACTCACATATACAAGGTTCTGAGCCAAAGCAGGCTTGTTTGGTTGCAAACCACCATCCAATGTATAAAATCTCCGTTCATATAGACAGATACTCCATGTCAGTTTCCAAGCAAGTACACATACAGGTCCCCATTCTGCAATTCATTCAGATGTCATATATACGGAAACAATAAGAATGCCCACATAGTGTAAAACCGCCAAATGTAGTTTATTAAAAAGAGCACTAAATACTTACAGAGTAAAAAAAATGACCGCGCTTATCAATGATATAGATCCCAGGAGTCCCATGGATCACTTCCTAGTTCTAAAAACGCACCTCATGACCTCAATGACCTCACGAACACAGGCTCCACTCGATGCGTTTTGTTACAACTGACGTCGTCTGGTCTTTATCTTTACTGGGTGAGGATTTTTACACTTTAGTAAATCCACCCCATAGATTCTCTCTTTAGTTCTATTAATTTTTCAATACTATTTCTTAACTTTCTTGACCAAAAACAGTGAGATATCATTTGAACTTAAAAGTTTTCAATCGCATGGATCCAACAAGCAGACTTGCATTGAGAAAAAGCAATGCTGCTACCAACGTTTCTTCGGATCACTGCCCGGAAGCATTTCTATTACATCTTACTCCATTCTTAAAATGCAGTTATAAAAAATGCCGCCTGGTCCACCAACTCAATGCCGCCAAGGTGTGCATTACACAAAAGTGTAGAACTACTGACAACTGAACAATGGATATCAGTGGTAAATGACATAAATGACATGCAATGCTTGAATGTTGCTCTAAAGAGAAAAGGTGAACAGTTTTTTGAAAAATTTGGTATTATTGACACAATTTCCAATTTACGCAGGAAGATAGTTCACACATATCAACCTTTGTATCTTAGACTTTGCTTCCATCGAAACCTTTTCTTGCTCAACTTGTCACTTGTTGGGATACAGCTGAGCATAGCTACCCTGTCCTTTCTACTTCAGCCCCTTCCTATTTCCCCTTCCCCATCCTCATTTTTTTTTTGCTTTCTCTCCTCTTTCCTTTTTCTCTTCTGGTCTGGAGTCTGGAGTTTTATTATAAACCCTGATAATTAGCCCTTTAGTTTAGCCATACGTCCTTGGACCCCAGTCAACTTCCTGGGTTTTTATGGCCTAGGGATCCTTCTCTCTGTTGTGTCAGTTCACTAAGTAACTGAAGCCACAATGAACCTTTGCTGAGCTTTTTCTAAGTACATATAATAACCTCAATGTTTTTAATGCTGTATGATTCTTTGTCAGGATTAATGACCTATTGTGTATTGTTCTGTATGCTCTGCTGAAGGACAGAATAAAATTGTAAAATTAAAAAAAAAAAAAAAAAAACAGTGCTGCTATCCACTTGAGAATATGATTGTGTGCAGTTCAAGGCACTGAGAAGAGCCACAGCTTCAAGAACAAGATCATGATGACAATTCTTATAACTCCAAGCTCCACCAGATCCCAGTTTGTCATTTATAGGAGCTGATCACCATTAAATATTACTCTCTCTGCAAAGAGTCATGAAGTCCTTTCATTCAGTCCACAACTTGTGCTGGTTTTCCAGTAGGGATGCACCGATCCGATATTCGGATCGGATATCGGCGCCGATATGGCCATTTTAGATGGATCGGGGGATCGGTAACATTGACCGATCCACTGGCCGATCCGGTTTTTGCTTGGTAACGGCTCAGCCATCCCTTACTAGGTGCAGTAGTAGTATGGGATGGGAGCCGCTACTTCCTGTATAGGTCCAGCTCACAGGCGGAGTGATATCAGATGCACTCCGCCTGTGAATGGAGAAGCCGTACACATGAAGCATCGGCTTTGCTCTGTACTGCAGCTGCTTGCTTTGTGTGTAGCTCCAGATCGGTTCCGGTATCGGTGATTTCACAATGCCAGATATCGGTATCGGGTCCAAAAAAGTCGGATCGGTGCATCCCTAGTTTCCAGTTTGTGAAGGGTTTTATAATATTTTCTGTAGAAAAGTGATAGGACCTCCGTTTATGAATCAATTACCATAAGCGTATTTTGTGCTGCCAGTTGACACATCTATTACTCTAAATGCTAGGATCCGGGTTAATGCTTTCTATTTCGATCAGGTCTCAGTTAGCGCGCACACTTTGGTGTAAACAAACTTTGAGGGAGATCCCAGCTAGGCAAATATTAAATGAGTCACCTTTCACACGTATGATTACATGAACATTAAAAAATTGCTAGATTGGTATACTCCATACCAGTTTCGGAATGTGTGTTATCTCCGCAACTAGTACGGAGTATATCAATCTAGAAATTTGTTTCATGTTCATATAATCATACGTGTGAAAGGTGACTCATTCAATACTTGCCTGGCTTTGGTCTTTAGGATCTTGTTTTTGAATCTGTGGACCTACTCTGTGCCCTGCACTACTAAAAAAGGGAGTATTGGAGGTGATTAACATCCAACGGGAGCTGTCCCCAGCTTATGATTAGACCTTTTAGAAATGTATTTAAATGAGAATGTGTCCACTGGAGAGTGTTGGTGGTTACAATGGAATCTTCAGGATTCAGCATCACAAAACTAACTAAAGGATCACAGTGCAGACTTTCAAATTTTCAATTAGAGTTTTGTGAATATTTGTATACTACACAGTTGATCTTGCATAATGCAATTTTTGATTTGATGAATTTAGGACCATTTTTGATGTTTTTAGCACAATTGATCATATACAGTATATTTGTTAATGTATGTATTTTTTCAATATTGATATTTATTTACGTTGTTTGTAAGCATTTTTATTTGCTAGCACAGTTATATTTGATGGCAAAATGTTGTACGCATCCTAAATGGTTACAATTTAAAGCAGTAAATGGGCCCATCTCCGCAGAGCCTGTCTCTGTACCATAACTATACAGGTTTTCATTAATAGTATGCTGCCGGTACTGCGTCTGCAGGAGTTGCACAAAACACCCCCCTGTTCAGTTCGTGCCAAAACTCTCGATCATCGCAAAAGTTTGGACCCAAACCGCGAACCCTATTAAAGTTTATGGCACCCGAGCCCAAAAAATCAAAAGTGACCATTTTGAAGGTTTATATATAAGTTATTGGCCATAAAAAGGGTATGGGGGCTCAGGTACTGCCCTGGGGGACATGTATCAATGCAAAACATTTTTTTTAAAAAGATCGTTTTTACAGCAGCAGTGATTTTAATGATGCTTAAAGTGAAACAATAAAAATGAAAAATTCCTTTAAATATAGTGCCTGGTGGGTCCCCTGTAGAGTCACACATCTGTACTGTGTAAAGAACCTGCTGCAGCAAAACTGAGATTTATAAAGAAAAAAAAAAAGACACTTAAATTGCCAGCAATACAAAAATGTTAACAAAAAAACGCCCTTTGGATCTTGTATGGATTTTAAGGGGAATCCCATGACCAAATTAAAAAGAAAAACGACGTGTCCCCCCCCCCCCCCAAAATTCCAGACCCTTATCCGAGCATGCAGGTCAGGAAAGGGGCGGGCGAGCGAGTGAGCGACCCCCCCCCCCTTCTGAACTTTACCAAGCTACATGCCCTCCACATGGGGAGGGTGCTTTGGGTTCAGTGGGGACTTTGCAGTTGGCGT
This sequence comes from Pelophylax lessonae, assembly GCF_965119305.1. Taxonomy (NCBI): domain Eukaryota; kingdom Metazoa; phylum Chordata; class Amphibia; order Anura; family Ranidae; genus Pelophylax; species Pelophylax lessonae. The sequence continues at coordinate 181,360,065 of NC_138779.1, forward strand.
CGTGATTGACGATGGATCTACATCAGGGGACATTGTTTTTTTATTTTTAATAAAGGTTTAAAATAAAAAATAAAATAGAAGTAACTCTGGAGAAACAAGGAAGAGAAAAGCACAGTGCCTTCTAAGTGCAGTAGTAGACAAAGTCAATATAGGTGTATAAAAAACTAGCTCACAAGGGTAAGCTTGGTAAAAGCATTTAAAATGAATGAGGACATCTGAGCATCGCAGTCCTGGGGGTCCTGGGTGGTGGTATCCTCGCTGGCTTGCACGGTAGAGGGATTCCTGGGTGTTGTTCAAGGTTTCCCTGGTCAGTGGAATGCAGGGGAACAGCTCCAACAGGCTGTGACGTCACTTCCTGGTCACGAGGCACAGACCTAATTGGCGACACGTTGTGGAGCATGCGCTCCTTCTTCAGACCGTATGGGCGCCATATTGGTGTAGGGCTTTTATGCCCACAGACAGGAGTGTGCACTACAGGAACTCAGTGGGCCCAAATAGTCATAAAAAGCATAGCGGCCGCAGTAATGAGTGAGGTGTACATAGAAAACAGATGGACTAGCTGGAACAAAAACAGGGATGAATCGAGAAGCTGTAAGGGGGGTGCAAATGTAACTAAATAGGACCTGATAATTGGTCCTGCGTTCCACGGACCAGAGAAACTTCAGACACCACCCAGGAATTCCTCTACCGTGCGAGCCAGCGAGGATACCCCCACCCAGAACCCCCAGGACTGTGATGCTCATATGTCCTCATTTATTTTAAATGCTTTTACCAAGCTTACCCTTGTGAGTAAGTTTTTATTACACCTAAATTAAATTTGTATACTGCTGCACTTAGAAGGCACTTTGCTTTTCTCTTCCTCGTACAATGTACCCCATACTTATTTACATGGCTAGCTTACAGGCTAGGGTAGGGTAGTATATGGATAGGCTAGGGTAGTATATGGACAGGCTAGGGTAGTATATGGACAGGCTAGGGTAGTATATGGGCAGGCTAGGGTAGTATAAGGACAGGCTAGGGTAGTATATGGACAGGCTAGGGTAGTATATGGACAGGCTAGGATAGTATATGGATAGGCTAGGGTAGTATATGGACCGGCTAGGATAGTATATGGACAGGCTAGGGTAGTATATGGATAAGCTAGGGTAGTATATGGACAGGCTAGGGTAGTATATAGATAGGCTAGGGTAGTATATGGACAGGCTAGGGGAGCATAAGGACAGGCTAGGCTTGTATATAGACAGGCTGGGGTGGGATAAGGACAGGCTAGGGTAGTATTTAGACAGGCTAGCATATTGACAGGCTAGGGTAGGATAGAGACAGGCTAGGGTAGTAAATGGACAGACTAGGGTAGTATATGGACAGGTTAGGGTAGGATAAGGACAGGCTAGGGTAGTATATGGACAGGCTGGGGTAGTATATGGACAGGCTAGGGTAGTATATAGATAGGCTAGGGTAGTATATGGACAGGCTAGGGGAGCATAAGGACAGGCTAGGCTTGTATATAGACAGGCTGGGGTGGGATAAGGACAGGCTAGGGTAGTATTTAGACAGGCTAGCATATTGACAGGCTAGGGTAGGATAGAGACAGGCTAGGGTAGTAAATGGACAGACTAGGGTAGTATATGGACAGGTTAGGGTAGGATAAGGACAGGCTAGGGTAGTATATGGACAGGCTGGGGTAGTATATGGACAGGCTAGGGTAGTATACAGGCAGTATGGGGGCAGTATAGGGGCAGGCTAGGGCAGTATAGGGTCAAAAAAGCCAAGGAGTTTCCAATCACAACTTACCAACCAGCCTGCGACCAACCGCATAAACTTGTCTGACAAGTATGCATAAAAACAGGGGTTTAGTTGCACACATTTTCAAATACATGCGTAAGCTGCAGGCCCCAGCAAGGCACCCTGATATCTGCAGACTCTAACTCTACCTTTAAAGAGTCTCCATAGTGAGAGCACATGGATTCTGATGGATAGGTGAATGGAGGGAGCCCACCCCTCCTTAAACGCGCAGGGTCACAATTAACGTCCAGCACATTGCACAATGGCAGCAAAGGTGTCAGTGCGTTGCCTGACCAATATAACAATACAAAAAATGGTCACTTCCCCCACCTATAACTGGTCTTAACAGCAAGGAGCACTGGAAGGGCAAACGCATGTCAAAAAACCCAAGGAGTTTCCAGTCACAACTAACAGTATGCATTAATAAAAGGGGTCTAGTTGCACACATTTGCAAATACATGTGTAAGCTGCAGGCCCCGGCAAGGCACCCTGATATCAGATATCTGATAAAGACCAGTTATAGGTGGGGGACAGGTGAATGAAAGGAGCCTTTTTTTGTAGGGCAGTATAGGGGCAGGCTAGGGCAGTATAGGGGCAGGCTACGGTAGTATAGGGGCAAGCTAGGGTAATATAATGGCAAGTTAGGGCTGTATAGTGATTTTTGAGCATGACAGGTTAGATTACCTCTCTGTTGCTCTCTCCCAGTGCCCTCACAGTCTTCAGTACCTAGCATTTTTTGTAGGGCAGTATAGGGGCAGGCTACGGTAGTATAGGGGCAAGCTAGGGTAATATAATGGCAAGTTAGGGCTGTATAGTGATTTTTGAGCATGACAGGTTAGATTACCTCTCTGTTGCTTTCTCCCAGTGCCCTCACAGTCTTCAGTACCTAGCATGTACCAGAATAGAAGAAGGTGGGCCAGGTACGAGGCCGGCTACACCTCCTCCTCCAGTTCCACTCAATAGAAATGCAAGCCCTGCGGAGCTGGTGGGGAAAGGATCTTTTATTGCTCTATCTCCTGTGGGTACCCTGCCCCCGGCAGCACACACACCTAAACTCTTTATGTGTGCTCAGGTTTAACAGCCGGTGTTGGACTATGTGCGAGCACCAGGGCCGCTGTTAGAAATCATGGGGCCCCATATAGCCCTCTTGACGGCCCCCCCCCCCCCAACCCCCCCTACACCCTTCTGGGTGCAGTGGAAAAAAAAAGCACTGACTTTATCTGCCTACACTTCGCAAATGGAAAAAAGTCCCTCCTCTGCTCCTACCTCCTGGACCCCTCTGTCAACCTGATGGGGCCCAGGGAAATGTCCATTAAGCCCTGGTAGGCAATTAGGAGTGAGGGTGTGGTTAAGTAAAATCAATTTATTTATTTAGGCAAAAATGCACAATAAAGCTGCTCTAGGCCCCCCTGTTTAGCTGATGGGGCCTGGGCTAAGTACTACAGGACTGGTTTGTACTGCCTCATCAGTGGCCCTGGCAAGCAACCTCGCGACCGGCTAATAAGCATGTTGAGGGCAGCAGGGTGGCCTTTTTACAGGGCAATGGAGCGGTCCAGGGTACAGTTTTCACTGTGCCCCCTTTAACAGGAAGTCACATCACAGCAGCAACAAAGAAAGGAATTTGTAGATTTGAAAGAGGCTGAGGGCAAAAGAAGGGACTGTTTTAAGAATATAAACTTAAAGCATTTGCTTCCTCCCCCCCTCCGGTGCCACATTTGGCACCTTTCAGGGGGGAACGGGTACCTGTTTTTGACAAGTACCCTTTCCCACTTCTGGGAGACGGTGCCATCCCTTGGAAGTTTGGCCCCCTCCTCCTTCCCCGCCGCCGAGTCAATCCAAATGCACACCTCGCGCATGCGTAGTAGAGACCCGCCTGTGAAGCCGCAAGGCTTTACTGCCGGGTTCCCTGACCCGCAATGGTGGCGGCAGCACCCGACAGCCAATGGAAACATGGGCTGCGGTGCCAACATCGCTGGCTCCAGGACAGGTAAGTGTCCTAATATTAAAAGTCAGCAGCTACAGTATGTGTAGCTGCTGACTTTTAATTTTTTTTTTTTTTTGGGGGGGGGGGTGGGCGAAACTCCGTGGAATTTGAGTAAACTCCCTCCCTCAGGTACAGTAAATATCTCCTAAATATGCACCTTTACTGCCCGTTCACACTGATCCGACTTGTCAGGCGACTTGGTCGCCTGACAAGTAGCTTCCAATGCTGTGCAATGGAACCGTTCTAATCAGAGCGATTTAAGTCGCTCCGACTTAGAAAAAGGTAACTGCACTATTTTTTGGCGAAGTCGGAGCGACTTGCATTGACTTCCATTATGGGAAGTCGTTGCAAGCCGTGCCGAAGTCGCACTGCACGGGCGACTTCATTAGTCGCCCGAAGTCGGGGCGACTTCGAGTCGGGTCAGTGTGAACCGACTCTTAAGGAGATATTTACTTTAGATGAAGTCGGTGATGTCACCGGTGCATGCGCTCTGAAGGAACGGCATACCCGTGTAATTTCTTCAGAGCCGTGCCAATGAGTAACGCCATTGCCGGCTCAGCCATTCATATCGCCGAAGCCTGGGAACCCGAAAGAAAGATGGGTGAAGATGGGAGGGCCTTCAGTGGTGACAGTGCGCCTCTGTAGGGCTCCGTTTTCAGGTAAGTCTGCCATAATGTGCAAGTATGCAATGTATACTAGCACATTTCTGTATAACTTAAACTGCTCAGGGCCCGATTTCTTTTTTTATTTTATTTTTATATTTTTAAGCGGTTTACAACTGCTTTAATGTCACTTTATGGTAGTCATACCAGACTGCAGTCATCAGCTCATTCGGACACATGATTATATTCCGTATTACAGTAATGGTTTGATATATAAAGCTAGTTAGCACACACATTGTAAAAGAAGCTGTATCTCCCCCTCCAGTAAACATGGGTTAAAGAGTATCCATGTATTTACATTCCTCACTGCTCTTTCAAGCTCCCTTCCAGGGCCTTGCTGAAAGGTCATGTTCTCTTTATAAAAATAACCTCTCTCTGTTTCTCTTCCTTCCCTTCACCCATCCTGTTCTCTGCCTCTGACACCGCAGCGGAGGGAGCTGGCGCAGCGGAATGGGTGTTAGGCGACAGGAGCAGAATCCTGGCCCTAGGGCGTACAGTGGGGGGAGGCTGGAGCGAGGCACAGAGAGGAAGGATGTCACAGACAATAACCATCACCTCGACATCCCAGGCTCACCATCCCAGCCTGCCCTCACGCTGGTTTTAAAGACACAAACTCCAGTGCCCTTGCTGGAGATATAGGATTCTTCATGTGTTATGGGAGGGTGGACAGTGGTTTCCGTTATATTGCTTTAAATAGCATGTTCGCGGCTAGGAACATTGTAAAAAAAAAACTATTGCAAGTACAAATTCTGTTTTATATCATTTTGGCTGCCAATTTCTTCACTAGGCCAGTGGTGGACAACTTATAGGTGGCCTCACAGTGCTTCACACATCCAGGGGGGCACACGTAATATTTAGTGTACTGTATGTAATGAAATTTTAAGAGACTGAGGACATACTATAGAAAACAAAGACTGAGTACATACTACAGGAGAAGCTCAGAGACTGCGGATATAACACAGGTGTAGATAGAGATTGAAGACTTACCGCAGGGGAGGCAGTAGGAGAGAATGGGACATATTAGAAGAGACTGCAAGAGATCACTGTCATTACATCTCCTGTACCAAACAATACTCCCACTCTCCGTTCTGATTGCAGATGGCCCGAGGGCTGCACAATGTGTAACAAAGGTCTACATGTGGCCCTCAGGTCACAGAAATATAATGTCTTCTAAACCAGCCTTAAGGGCAATACACACGGGCTGAATATCGGGCGGCTCTGACCGGTGCAATACAAACCGGCTGACATTCGGCCCGTGTGTACGGCATTCGCCCGGCTTCTGACTAAGGGTTTTGACCAAAAAGGTCCATCGATTGGCATCCAATCAGCGCTCTCAGACAACAGCTGAGAGCGCTTATCGGTGTGTTCCGCCTGGGGGGTTCCCCCTGTCAGAACACAATAGCTCAGCAATGGAAGTAGTATGTAAACTTCTGGAGGGGATGATAAGGGACTATATTGTAGAGTTTGCTAAGGACAACAGCATCATCAGTAGTAACCAGCACGGGTTTACAAATGGGCGTTCTTGTCAAACCAATCTCTTAACATTCTATGAGGAGGTGAGCTGTGAGCTAGATAGGGGCAAACCAGTGGATGTGGTGTACCTAGATTTCGCTAAGGCGTTTGATACAGTTCCCCACAAGCGCTTAATTTATAAAATAAGGTCTGCAGGTATCGACAGCAGGGTTTGCTCTTGGATACGGAATTGGCTAAAAGGGAGTGTCCAAAGGGTGGTAATAAACAGCGCTTACTCAGACTGGTCTGAGGTAGTAAGCGGGGTCCCCCAAGGCTCAGTCCTAGGACCAACCTTGTTCAATTTATTCATAAACAGCATTGAGGACGGGATCAGTAGTTCGATATCAGTTTTTGCTGATGACACAAAATTAGGCAGGGCAATAACTGCACAGCAAGAAGCAGATATCCTACAGAATGACCTGGACAAAATAACGGAGTGGGCAACGACTTGGTAAATGAGGTTTAACGTGGAGAAGTGTAAGGTTTTGCACTTGGGGACTAGAAACATAAAAGCACAATACACGTTAGGGGGGGAACCCTTGGGGGAATCAAAAATGGAGAAGGATCTGGGAGTCTTGGTTGATGATAGACTAGGCAACAGCATGCAATGTCAAGCGGCGGCTACCAAGGCTAGCAGAATATTAGCATGCATAAAGAAAGGGATGTATTCCAGAGATAAGACTATAATCCTTCCACTTTATAAAACTCTGGTCCGACCTCATCTGGAGTATTCTGTCCAGTTCTGGTCGCCAGTCCTCAGAAGAGATGTGTTGGAGCTGGACAGAGTACAGAGAAGGGCAACTAAACAAATTAGGGGATTGGAGGACCTTGATTATGAAGAGCGTCTCCAATCGCTTGATTTATTCTCCCTGGAGAAGAGACGCCTGAGGGGGGGACATGATAGCAATTTTTAAATATCTCAATGGGGATCTCAGCTTAGAAAAAAAGCTGTTCAGTCGAAGGGATTGCATGAGGACTCGGGGGCACACAATGCGATTAGAGGAGAAGCGTTTTAACCTCAGGCAACGTGGGGGGTTCTTTACTGTTAGGGCTACAAGACTGTGGAATTCTCTACTACAAGAAGTGGTTTCTGCGGGTAGTATGGTGGCTTTCAAAAGACTATTAGACGTACATCTCAAGGATCAGAACATTCAGGGGTATGTGAGATGATTACAGCCACACACACCTACACAGGTTGAACTGGATGGACTATTGTCTTTATTCAACCTCACCTACTATGTAACTATGGAGATCACTGTACTAACATTGCGCAGTTAGTAGAGCGGCTACTTCCGAACTCTTCGGTTGTTTTCCTTCAGCCCTCTGGGTTCAACCCCAAAAATCTAATAGTGTGTACTAGGCTTAAGGTTCTTCCCCTTGTTCCTAGGGTTTCTTTGAGCAATGAGCTATTTCCGACTTTTAGATAACTAACTACTGACACCTATGAGCTTTTTAGTTGTGTGTAAAGGGGGGGGGGGGGCAATCTTCCCAGTGTAAAGAGTATTCTTCTCATTGCTCGTAAATGTAAGGGTTATACTTCCTGATTGTTGAGGGGGGGAGGTCCTTTTCCAACCACTCTATGTTGTGGGAAGGGTCATCTTCGCCCGTGCACGTGGGGGTACCTACCTTTGTGCATGCTCACAAATGCCTGGGACCAGGCAGAGACTGCGGTGACAAATCTAACATTACCTGAGAAATAAGCCTCACTGTGTGCAGTAATAAAGTGCAGAGTTCTCTGAAAAATGACTTATCCCATCTCACTACACACTGTACTTGTACATTTTAATTACGAGGGACGTGCTGAGCCTGCTCCCACTCCACCAGTCCAGCCTACCTCTGTTACCTCACTCCCAGTAACAAAATGGGTATTGTCACTTAACTCCTTCTTTACCGTACATCATGACAAGGCCATAGATCTCCATAACGTGGTGCTTAGATCTGGTCTGTTGGATACGGACTGCTAGGGAGGGAACCAGAACATTGATCCCCCTCGCTACCAGAGGACCTGTCACCTTACAAGTTACCTTGCTTAACCACTTGCCGACCGGACCATAGCCGAAAGATGGCTACAGCATACTATGACATCCTCCCGAACTAGCGCTTCCCGTGTGCCCGCTGGGGCGCGCACACGGAAGTATCCATGATGGCCGGGTCCTCTTTACAGATCTGGGTAAAGCGCCAATGACAGCGGCCCTTTACCACGTGATCACTCCATCCTGTCCTGGCTTGTTAGTGTCTCAAGAAATGAGATAGGCCATCAGTACATCAGGTGTAATTGATTTTCAGTGATTGGCACTAGGGATGGGCCTGTTTGGTTCGCACTAGAACATCTCAAACAGGGAAAAAGTTTTAGTGAACATGCGAACCCTATTAAAGTCTATGGGACACGAACATAAAAAATCAAATGTTCTCATTTTAAAGGCTTATATGCAGGTTAATTCCATAAAAAGTGTATGGGGGCCTGGGTACTGACCTGGGGGACATGTATCAATGCAAAAAATGTTTTAAAACATTTGTTCTTAAAGGAGCAGTGATTTTAATGATGCTAAAAGTGACCCAATTAAAAGTTCCTTTAAATATAATGCCTGGGCGGGTCCCCTTAGTCTGCCTGTAAAGTAGCACATCTGTACGATGTATGGAGCCTGCTGCAACAATACTGACATTTCTAAAGAAACAAATGTCCTTTAAACTTGTTTGTGGCTGTAATGTATTGCTACCGGCAATACAGATAAAAAAATGAAAAAAAAAAAAATGGCGTAGGGTCCCCCTCACCCAGTCAATGCTAGTCAATGCCAAAATGTAAAAAAAAAAACAGATTTTAGGGTCCTCCCAATATCCATACCAGACCTTTATCCGAGCATGCAGCCTGGCAGGTCAGGAAAGGGGGGGGGGACGAGCAAGCACCCCCTTCCTGAACCATACCAGGCCACATGCTCTCAACATGGGGGGGGTGGGTGATTTGGATGGGGGGCTCTGCCCCCCCCGCCCCAAAGCACCTTGTCCCCATGTTGATGGGGACAAGAGCCTCTTCCCGACAACCCTGGGCCGTGGTTGTCGGGGTCTGCAGGTGGGGGGGGGGGCTTATCGGAATCTGGAAGCCAAAGGGGGTCCCCAGATCCCCCCCCATGTGAATGGGCATCGTACCCCTACCCATTCACCAAAAAAAGTATCAAAAAGTGAGAAACACAGGAAAGTTTTTGACAAGTCCTTTATTAAAATATAAAAATTTAAAAAAGTGTCCCTCTATGTACTTCCATCATCAATCATGATGCCCGCCGAACTGGAAAATAGAAAAAATAAAAAACACTTCCGCCTACTGGGAGGCTTCCCACCATCTGCCTTCTCTCCGCTTTGACAGCTCTTATATAGGCGAGGGGCGGGGCCACACGGCCACATCACCCAGTGGCAACACCCCCTTCTTACACCATGTGACATCACACAACGTCAAAAGGGGCGGTGCCACTGCACCCCTTGCCTATATAAGAACTGTCAAAGAGCAGATCGGGCAGAAGGTGGGATACCTCCCAAGAGGGGGAAGTGTTTTTTATTTTTTTGGGGTCCGGAGGGCAATTTACATAGAGGGAAAATTTATTTTTATTTTTTAAATAAAGGACTTGCCAAAAACTGTTTCCTGTGGTTCTTACTTTTTGACACTTTTTTGGTGAATGGGTAGGGGTGCTATGTACCTGATACCCATTTAGATAGGGGGGACTGGGACCTGGGGGCCCCCTTGTTAAAAGGGGCTTCCAAATTCTGATAAGTCCCCCACCTGCAGACCCCCACAACCACAGCCCAGGGTTGTCGGGAAGAGGCCACCCATCAACATAGGGACAAGGTGCTTTGGGGGGCACCCCAAAGCGCCCTCCCCATGTTGAGGGGGCAATCAGCCTGGCATGGTTAAGGAGGGGGGGTGCTCGCTCCTCCCCCCTCTTTCCTGGCCTACCAGGCTACATGCTTGGATAAAGGTCTGGTATGGATTTTAAGGGGGACCCCATGCCGTTTATTTTTAAATTTTGGCGTGGAGTTCTCCTTAAAATCTATACCAGACCCTAAGGGCCTGGTATAAATTTTGGGGGGACCAAACCACCATTTTTTTTTATTCTGGTGTGGAGTTCCCCTTAAAATCTATACCAGTCCCAAAGGGCCTGGTATAGATTTTGGGGGGGACCCCACAACGTTTTTTTTTTTATTCTGTCAAAGGGTTCCCATTAACCACTTAAATACAAGGCACTTTCACCCCCTTCCTGCCAAGACCAATCTTCAGCTTTCAGTACTCATGGGTGTCTATGGGAAATCTTGGTCAGCTAGACCAGTGTTCCCCAATCTCCGGGCCGCGGACCGTTACCGGTCCGTGGATCAAATGGTACCGGTCCGCCCAGAGAACATTACATTATTTCCATTTTAGAAAAGGGTGGACCCGGGGCGCAGAGTAGTGCGCCCTGAGCCCACCCATTTGTGTGACAATAGCGAATGAATATTCGCTATTGTCACATCGGATGATCCTCCTGGCCAATCAGGAAGCGGGTCCGAGACACGTTTCCTGATTGGCCGAAAGGCGAACCCATGCTATTGGCCAAGGAGGAGGAGGAAATTCTCGAGGAGACGCGGGGAGACTGAGGAGAAGCCACCGCTGCAAATCAGGTAAGTGCACTGGTCACTGTGCATTGATTGGGGGCATGCTGTGGCACTCTGCATTGATTGGGGGCATGCTGTGGCACTCTGCATTGATTGCGGGCATGCTGTGGCACTCTGCATTGATTGGGGGCATGCTGTGGTCACTGTGCATTGATTGGGGGCATGCTGTGGCACTCTGCATTGATTGGGGGCATGCTGTGGCACTCTGCATTGATAGGGGGCACGCTGTGGCACTCTGCATTGATTGGGGGCACGCTGTGGCACTCTGCATTCATTTGGGGCACGCTGTGGTCACTCTGCAGTGACGTCCCCCCCCTCAGTGGGCCACGGAAAAATGATCAAACATTGACCGGTCCGCGCGATAAAAAGGTTGGGGAGCACTGAGCTAGACGCACTGCTCCGGGTCTTTAACATTGGCATATATGCGTAATCTTGGTCAGCTTGACATGCCACTGCTCCCGAAGCTTAAGTGACAGGGACATCAAACTTGGGGAGCACTGAGAGGGGACCCTGGAGACTACAACATAGCTATACATATATGCTTTTAACCACTTAATGACCACCTACCGCAAATTTACTGTGGCAGGCAGCCGCTCCTGGGCAAAGCGACGTAGGTCTAAGTCGCTTGCTCTCAGGAGGCTAGGGGGTGAGCGTGCCGGTGGCGGCGCACTCCTGCCCCCGCTCATCAGCGGGGAAGCCAATGCATGTGTCAGGCGGATCCGATTGCCGCCTGACACCCGCGATCGTTCCCCGCTGAGAGAGAGAAGGACAGTCGGCTGTTGTAAACACAGCTGACCGTCCTCCTCCCTGAAATGATCAAAGAGATCATGTGATCCTTCTATATAGGATCACATGTCTCTATGGTCATTTTAGAAGCCATGCCCCCCCACAGTTAGAATCACTCCCCTAGGCTCACATTTAACCCCTTGATCACCCATAGTGTTAATCCCTTCCCTGCCAGTATCATTATTACAGTAACAATGCATATTTGTAGCACTGATTACTATATTTAATGTCACTGGTCCCCCCAAAAGTGTCAAAAATGTCAGTTAGGGGCTGATCTGTCTGCCGAAATGTCGCAGTCCCGCAAAAAAGCGAAGATTGCGGCCATTACTAGTAAAAAAAAAATAACTAAATAAATAAAAATGACATAAATCTTTCCCATTGTTAGTAGACACGATAAAGTTTGCGCAAACCAATCAAAATATGTTTATTGCGATTATTTTTACCAAAAATATGTAGCAGGAAAAAATTAGCCTAAAATCTTAAAAAATATTGATTTTGAATTTTTTTTTGAGAATGTCATATAGCAGAATGTAAAAAATATTGTTTTTTTTTCAAAATTGTCGCTATTTTTTTGTTCGCACAGGTGATCAAATAGCACCAAAAGAAAGCTCTATTTGTGGGGGAAAAAGGGACATCAATTTTGTTTGGGTACAGCGTCGCACGACCACACAAATGTCCGTTAAAGTAATGCAGTGCCGAATTGCAAAATAGGGCCTGGTCATTAAGGGGATAAATCCTTCCGGTCTTAAAGTGGTTAAAAGTGGGGTATGCCTGTACACTACACTACACTGACTGCACTAAACTGACTGAACACATTATCCACTAACTACCTGCCTAATCTCCATTGTCACACATTATATATGACTGCCATGTAAGCAGCAGCCTTATATAGTGTGGGGCGTGGACTTAGCCCCTGAGCCATGATTGGCCAAAAGCTTTCTGCCTTTGGCCAATCATGCATCTCACACTACATTGTGCTTTGATTGACCAAAGCATACAGGTCAGGTGTTAAAAACAATTTCATATGGGTACAGTGTTGCATGACTGAGTAGTTGTCATTCAAAGTGTGAGAGCACTGAAAGCTCAAAATCGGTCTGGTTAAGAGGTGGGGGGGGGTATAAGTGCCCAATGTGAAAGTGTAGTAATAAGGGGGCACTTTGGAGGATGTAAGGGGGCACTCAGGAGACACTAAGAGGGCATTTTGGAGAATGCAAGGGGGCACTTTGGAGGCACTGATGTAAGGGGGCACTCTAGGGGCATGATGTAAGGGGATTTTCTGGAGTATGTAAGGGGGCTCTGATGTAAGGTTGGACTCTGGGGGTTCTAATGTAAGGTGGCACTCTGGGGACACAGATGTAAAGGATGGCTGCCCCAGTTATCTAGAAAGAGGGCAGTGTTGGGGGTAACTAGTTACAAAGTAACTGATTACAGTAACTACATTACTTTTTTTGGTAACTAAGTAATATAACTAGTTACAATACTAATATTGGTAACTACACTACTTTACTAGGCTATAGGAAGTAACTACACTACTTTACTAGGCTATAGGAACGCGCTTTCCTGCGTTACCCAAGCCGTGCGATACAATCGTTATTTCGAAGAATACAGAGGGATGAAGTTTATGACTTTTTGTTGCACTTTATGTTTTATTCTGTTTTTTCAGGTTTTATTCTCATGTTTCCCAAAGCCTGGGTTTATACAATAAACTCTATGCAGAAAGAGTGTCATGTATCTTCTTCTACACGGCCAATTAAGAAAGAGGAGGGTAAAGTAATAAGTAGTGAAGTTACTTTTCAAATGTAGTAACTAGTAAAGTAATCTCATTACAATTTACAGAAGTAACTAGTAACTAATTACATTTTTTGAGTAACTACCCCAACACTGAAAGAGGGATACTTTCATTCTTCCTACAAAAGTGCTTTCTTGCATTATAAAAAAAAAAACACAATATCTGTTTCAATTGAACAACTATGATCCCTGCATTGGGTATAAAACATTATGTTCTATTATGACCCTCCATTGGTTTAAAGCAGCCTTCAACCATTTTAACATGGAGGAACCCTTGATATACTGTAACTTTCAGGTCTCAGAGAGCGCTTGCTGATAAAAATACAGCTCACAGCACATTAGCCTAAACAGTAAGCTGAGATATAAGAATAAATAAAACAATAAGACAAGGTGTTTTTAGCGTATTGGACAACCAGGGCTGTTCTAAGCAACAAAATTATTTCTAGTAATAAAGAAAGAGAACTAAAAACAAGCATGGTCAGGAAAGAAAAGCAGACAGTGAAAATGATAGTTTCATCACGTTGGTGGTCAATGGAGAAATGCCTGCTTACATTGATGGTCTAGTTTGAAATTCCCCCTTACATTGGGGGTCAAAGTAGTGTCAGGTGCCCCCTCACATGACCTGGTGCCAGTAAACTGTTTTCTTACATAGAGGGTTGGTAGAGATGGACCTCCTTACATTTGTGGTCCGTGGTAGAAGGACTGCTTTATATTGGTGGTCATTGGGAGCAGTGCTCCTTTACACTGGTGGTCAGTTAGTTATATGGGCAGTCAGTAGGAAAAAATGCTTGTTACATCAGTGGTCAATGGGAAGAATGGTCCCTTACATTTGTGTGCAATTGGAAGCATGGTCCTTACATTGGCTGTCAGTGGGAAATTGAATTCTTACATTTATGCACAATGGGAAGACTGGCCCTTATGTTGGTGGTCAGTGTGTAGGCATGTTGAAATGTATGTGTAGTTAGTAATCTAGCAGCTGGCTCAGGCTGTGGATGGAGTTAAACCTTTTTTAGCCTCCGTTCCTGGACTTTAGGTTTTGACAGGCTCAACTGTTAAATTAAATGGGGGACAGCAAAGATCAAGGACATTGGAGAAAGGGGCATGGATATAGGTGGAATGTAGACTCACCTGTGGCACTGAAGAAATTGAAGATCAATGACAGCATTCAAGCCATGGACCTTGCCTTTGTGGACTCTCACCTCAGGGAGGTATGCCTGGGTACGTTACATTAGCTCAGATTAGGGGCAGGACATTATTCGTTTAGTATTGGCATGCTGCATTTTTACCGTAAAGTCATGTTAACCGTTCTGAGCCTGGTCTGAAGTTTTTCAAAGGGGTCTATAAAGGTTCTAGCATATTCCAAAAACCTGGGTCCGGAAAGCACATGTGGGGTATGAAATAACACTACTTTGAAAGGTTAACACAGCAAAGACAAGAAGAGGAGAGTAGTTGTTATGGACAATCAAGTGAAGGAACAAACTAGAGCAACCAGTTGTTAAACACTTTCACATTGGGCACTTATACCCTCCCCCCCCCCCCCCACCTTCCCTGCGATCCCCTGCCATACTCCCCGGCATCCTGACAGTCTCTCCCCACTCTGTGCACAACTGATTGCTGGCACTTCCCTTCCAGTTCCCTTCCCTGCGAGCGTTACGACGCAGAGGGGTGGAACCCGCAGCAAAAAGCACAGGCAGCACAGTGAAATGACATGATACAGTGTAATCCGTTAGGATCACAGCTTTGTATCATGTCATTTAGTGTATTTACATTTTTGAATTTGTCGCCGGTTCCTCCGCCCTGCGTTGCAACGCTCACAGGGAAGGGAACCGGAAGACAGGTGCCGGCATAGGCGGAGCACACAGTGGGAGGACAACGGGAGGACAACGGGAGGACGGCGGGGGAAGACGGCGCGGAAGGACGGCGGGGGATCGCAGGGGAAGGTGCGTTTTAAAATGTAAAACAACAGATTTTCATGCAAAAGAATGTACGGCTTTTAGCACAGAAATCCTGACATAATCAGACCGCCATTGAGGTTAAGAAAAAAAAAAAAGTGATAGAGGAGGGATAGAGGAGGCAAGAAAAGAAGAACTTCCCTTTTTGGGTGAAGTTACACTTTAATACTTTTTGGAACAGAAAAAAAATAAAATAAAATACAGCAAATGAAGCCAGAAACTCAGATTTACATTCTGAGTCAGCAGCACAGTTAATATTAGCCTTCCATGGACGCGTATGTGTGGCACGTGGGCGTAGTTAAAGCCCACCCTTTTCACTTCCAAATATATGTGTGCTACGTAGATGACAAAGAGGATGAGTTTTAGCGCCCACTTGCCACATACAGAATGCATTCATGGATAACCACAGTTTCCGTGCTGAGAACACGCTCACTTGAGGTCTAAGCACTTTGACTGTGCTGTCATTGACAGTTATTTGTCTCTAGTAAAGATTGGGAGCCTGCAGGATGGGCTCCCAATCATGTGACAGCCAGTAGTGGTTGCATGATCAGGCAGTGCGTCCTGCCCCCCCCCCCCCCCGGGGCATAAAGACCGAAATAAAGGGACACCGGGGCTGGGTGGGGAGGAGTTAAAAACACAACTTGCAAAGCATCAAGTATTTGCAGGAGTGTACATATTTCTGACAGAGTGGGGGTTGAGTTCTTCCTCATTTACTAAGCTCTGAAGCCACCGCACTTGCAGAGTGCAACTGCCCTTTGCAAAGCGTGCAGTCTATTTGTCTTTAGTAAATCAACCCAGTGTGTTTAAGTGATTCAGACTTAAGCCCCGTACACACGTACCGATGGTCGGCATACAAATGTTCCTCTTTTCTCCCCGGGATGTCGGTGTCTGCTGAAAAGTGCAAAGACAGCACAAGGACAGCACAAGAATTTTGTCCGCCGACTGCAGAAGTGATGTCATGTAATGGTTAACTTTCCCTGTGTTTTCTATTTTCTGAGCATGCCCAGTCTTGCAAATCTGCGGTCTGTCGGCCGAATTGTGTACTGACAGGCGAACAATCGTCCGTTCTGGTGTCGGCATACAAAAATTTTCATGTTTGCAAGAAAGACTTTTGTCCGCGGATTGTGCGCAGACATCTGTCGGAGGCACCATACTAACACGCGTACAATCGGCAGATCCTTTGTCCACCGACGTTTGTATGCCGTCGATCGGTACGTGTGTACGGGCCTTTACACACACACGTTACCATTCGTTGCCCAGGTGGGTTGTGCATGTGTTTTGAGGGTGCTTCCCATTTTGTAATGGACTCCCAATGCACATCAACACAGTAAACAGCGTACCTTACCTCATCACACCAGATACATAAATCCGAACACACGTGTGTTGTATTGTGGTGTTTTTGGGATAAGAGTAAGGTACTTTTTTGATGCATGGATGCTGACTTGATGGAAAATATATTGGCACAGGTACAGCAATGTGAGTCAATGTATTTAGAAATATATATGATGAGCATAATAATGGGCACATATAGGTGTTGATTTTGGACCTAAGGGAAACCTCGCTTGTGAAAATGCGTTGGCTGCCATCGATGATCTCTAATGCCAAAAATGCTATTTTTTGTCTGCCATGCTGAGCTACTGACATTCATATTTTCTGAGTCACTTAGAAGAAATAGAAAGACAATGCTGAAACCTTAGGACTAGTCCATTGCTTCTAGGAGTTGTAGAAGTACTTGGACTGGTATCTGGACTCTCCTTTGTACCTGAGAAAGTCTAAGATTAAAGCACCACACTGACATTGTCCAGACACAAATTTAATTCCCGGAAATTCAGCTCCGTTGTAGAAAGGTCTTCCATGAGTTAAGTCCAAGGAGGTGCATGACATCTCCTGGGCGTATCTCTTTAATTTATATCTGACAGGTTTATAATACTCCCAGAAGATGGCTATCAATGTATTTCCAGGAGCCCAACACCGATCCTTCTGATCTCTGCATCTTCAACAGTAGAGTCACTGCAGCTGCTATGCTCGACCCTCCTCCTGCCCAATCACAGAAGGCTTGCTAATGTGTGAACACATTCACAAAATGTAAAGGCTTCTGTGAATGGGCAGTAGAGAGGATGGGCCAGGCATAGCTACTCTGTGTGCTTCTCTCCTCTCAGATTCCAGAGTAATTCTCCAGCAGAGCAATAAACCTGTCAAATGTAAATAGAGATAAGCCCAGGAGGTGTCATGCACCTAGTTGGACTTAATTCGTAGTAAACCTTCACTTTTTACAAAGTGGCTGAACTCCTGGAATTTAGCTTTAACCACTTGCCGACCACCGCCCGACTATATACGGTGGCGGTTAGCCCCTCCCAGGCACAGTGACTTACCGGAGGCGCGCTCCCGACCCCGCTCGTACCCGAAGAAGCCGGTGCGTGTGACCGGCGGACCCGATGTCCGCCGGTCACTCGCGATCGTCGGGTAGAGAGGGAGAAAGGCAGGTGGCTAATGTAAACAAACCCACCTGTCACTCTCCCCTGTGTAAAAGCACTGATCACTCGGTCCTGCTATGTAGGACCGTTGATCTGTGCTGTTACACACAAAACCACATCCAAGTAAGTGTTTAACCCCTCCCTCTCCAATAAAGTTAACCCCTTCCCTCCCAGTGTAATTTTTACAGTAACAGTGCATATGTATAGCACTGATTAATGTAGTAATGTCACTGGTACCCCCAAAAGTGTCAAAAATGTCAGTTAAGGGTCCGATCTGTCCGCCTCAATGTCGCAGTACCACAAACAAAATCGCAGATCGCCGCCATTACTCGTTAAAAAAAAACAACAAAAATGACAAAAATCTTTCCCTTTGTTAGTAAACGCAATAACTTTTGCACAAACCAATCAAAATACGCTTTTTGCAATTTTTTTTACCAAACATATGTAGCAGAAAACAAATTGGCCTAAAATGTTAAAAAATTTTGATTTTTACATTTTTTTGGGGAATTTTCATATAAAAAAAATTTGAAAAATATTGTTATTTTTGCAAAATTGTCGCTCTTTTTTTGTTTATAGCCATGATCAAAAAATCGCACGGGTGATCAAATACCACCAAAAGAAAGCTCTGTTTGTGGAAAAAAAAGGACGTGAAATTCGTTTAGGTACAGCGTCGCACGACCGCGCAATTGTCCGTTAAAGTCACGCAGTAAAAAATCGCAAAAAACCCCCTGGTCTTTTAGCAGGAAAATCCTCCGGTGGTAAAGTGGTTAAAGGGACATTGTAAAAAAAAAAAAAAAAATTAAGACATTTTTTTTTTTAAAGCGGCCCATCCCTCCGTTCTCGTGTGCCAAAGCAATGCAAGTTGCGCCCACAAATGTAAACATTGTTCAAATCACACATGTGAGATATTGCTGCAATTGTTAGAGTGAGAGCAATAATTCTAGTGCAAGACCTCCTCTGTAACTCTAAACAGGTAACTGTTAAAATTTTTTAAAGCATCAACCTATGGAGATTTTTAAGTATTGTAGTTTGTTGCAATTCTGTAAGTGTGACAATTTTAAATGTTAGCTAATAATTTACTTGGCGTAACATCATCTTCCATATTATACAAAAAAATTGGGCTAAATTTACTGTTTTTTTTTATTTCATTGAAGTTATTGATCGACCGATATCGGTTTTTCGTTGCCGATACCGATATTATGGCCAATGCATATCAGTATCAGCCGATATGCTCCTATATTTTCGTACATTTAAAAAAATGTTTTATTTTTTTTTGTTTTTTTCTTGACAGGTACTCTTGTGGAGGGATCTGGGGGTCCAAACCCCTCCTCTGCACTTAAAAGAATTCAAAACGCCAAGTTTGGCTGTTTTAAATGCTGTCATATTTTTTCATCTGGCGCAAGTACCAGGAAGTGATGTCATGACATCACTTCCGGATTTTTGCATGGAGACCCAATCAGAGCCGAATGCAGCTTTGATAGGGTCTTTGGCAGCCATGCAGGCTGGTTGCCCAGGTCTCCCGGTGGGACGGGAGACCCAGGCGAGCCGCGGGAGGCGGCGCGGGGGGGGGGGCCATGACATCCCCTCCCGCTCCTTGTAATGACAGCCAAGCAGCTTTTCAGCTGCATCGGTTGTCATTACAAGACAGCCGATCATCGGCTATGGACGCCGGTACCGTGGTGATGCCTCTAGCTGCAGGCATCACTCCGGTACAAGCATTTTCCCAAAATATCAGCAATATCGGTAACCTCAGGGGCCGATTCCGATATATTGAGGAAAGTGCATTTTGGCCCTCGATATATCGGCTTTGCCGATAATCGGTCGATCCCCAATTGAAGTGTGTTTTTCCCACAAAAATTGCGTTTGAAAGTCCGCTGCGCAAATACAGTGTGACATAAAATATTGCAATGACCGCCATTTTATTTTAATGGGGGTCTATGCTAAAAAAATAAATATAATGATAGGGGGTTCTAAGTCATTTTCTAGCAAAGAAAAACTGATTTTAACTTGTAAGCAACAAATGTCAGAAATAGGCCTGGTATTGAAGTGGTTAAATATCACATGGAACTTTGGATATTCTCTACAATCTCAGGACCTGAGAAATGGGCTCTCGGAACCACAGAAATGCCTTGATTGTTTTTTAGTCCCGGTTCACACATATGCAATGTGGGAACTCTGCGAATCCTGCATCACATTCAACTCGCAGGCAGTTCAAACTGCCATATGCGAATCGCTGGGGGTGTCAATACAAAGAAAACGACACCCACAGATGAGTTCGGATACTGCAGTGTGAACTGTCAGTTCGGACATGAATCGGATCGCATAGGTGTGAACACCCATTCGATCCGATTCTGGTGCGAACCCAAAAAAAGTGGCCTGTGCGAGTCGTGTCCGAATGCGATGCAAATTCAGCCATACAATCTGTATGCCTGAATTCACATCACACAGACATCGCATGTGATTTGCAGAGCAGTGCGCTCCGAATCACATGCAATGTCTGTGATCGCATATATGTGAACCGGCACGTAAACTTAACCTGGGCATTATGGACACAATAGACGCTCTCTTTTTTCAGACATGATCCATAAACAGACAGAGTAGTAGTAAAGTTCATCCGCTGTTCAAGCATCACAAACAGGAATCATAGTCCGCATTCATACTGTCTGCTCCCATGTACATACAGTGCCTTGTGAAAGTATTCGGCCCCCTTGAACTTTGCGACCTTTTGCCACATTTCAGGCTTCAAACATAAAGATATAAAACTAATTTTTTGTGAAGAATCAACAACAAGTGGGACACAATCATGAAGTGGAACGAAATTTATTGGATATTTCAAACCTTTTTAACAAATAAAAAACTGAAAAATTGGGCGTGCAAAATTATTCAGCCCCCTTAAGTTAATACTTTGTAGCGCCACCTTTTGCTGCGATTACCGCTGTAAGTCGCTTGGGGTATGTCTCTATCAGTTTTGCACATCGAGTGACTGAAATTTTTGCCCATTCATCCTTGCAAAACAGCTCGAGCTCAGTGAGGTTGGATGGAGAGCGTTTGTGAACAGAAGTTTTCAGTTCTTTCCACAGATTCTCGATTGGATTTAGGTCTGGACTTTGACTTGGCCATTCTAACACCTGGATATGTTTATTTGTAAAACCATTCCATTGTAGATTTTGCTTTATGTTTTGGATCATTGTCTTGTTGGAAGACAAATCTCCGTCCCAGTCTCAGGTCTTTTGCAGACTCCATCAGGTTTTCTTCCAGAATGGTCCTGTATTTGGCTCCATCCATCTTCCCATCAATTTTAACCATCTTCCCTGTCCCTGCTGAAGAAAAGCAGGCCCAAACCGTGATGCTGCCACCACCATGTTTGACAGTGGGGATGGTGTGTTCAGGGTGATGAGCTGTGTTGCTTTTACGCCAAACATAACGTTTTGCATTGTTGCCAAAATGTTCGATTTTGGTTTCATCTGACCAGAGCACCTTCTTCCACATGTTTGGTGTGTCTCCCAGGTGACTTGTGGCAAACGACACTTTTTATGGATATCTTTAAGAAATGGCTTTCTTCTTGCCACTCTTCCATAAAGGCCAGATTTGTGCAGTATATGACTGATTGTTGTCCTATGGACAGAGTCTCCCACCTCAGCTGCAGATCTCTGCAGTTCATCCAGAGTGATCATGGGCCTCTTGGCTGCATCTCTGATCAGTCTTCTCCTTGTATGAGCTGAAAGTTTAGAGGGACGGCCAGGTCTTCGTAGATTTGCAGTGGTCTGATACTCCTTCCATTTCAATATTATCGCTTGCACAGTGCTCCTTGGGATGTTTAAAGCTTGGGAAATCTTTTTGTATCCAAATCCGGCTTTAAACTTCTCCACAACAGTATCTCAGACCTGCCTGGTGTGTTCCTTGTTCTTCATGATGCTCTCTGCGCTTTAAACGGACCTCTGAGACTATCACAGCGCTGGTGCACTTATACGGAGACTTGATTACACACAGGTGGATTCTATTTATCATCATTAGTCATTTAGGTCAACATTGGATCATTCAGAGATCCTCACTGAACTTCTGGAGAGAGTTTGCTGCACTGAAAGTAAAGGGCTGAATAATTTTGCACGTCCAATTTTTCAGTTTTTTATTTGTTAACAAAGTTTGAAATATCCAATTAATTTCTTTCCACTTCGTGATTGTGTCCCACTTGTTGATTCTTCACAAAAAATTACAGTTTTATATCTTTATGTTTGAAGCCTGAAATGTGGCAAAAGGTCGCAAAGTTCAAGGGGGCCGATTACTTTTGCAAGGCACTGTATCTATTTACAATCCATACACACAAGAAGGTTTTTTAAAACGTATTTAATCCTAATTTACACTACTATTCATGCAGAAAGAATGGTTCATTAAATTCAGTACTCACCAAATCACTGACCTAGAAAATATATGCAGAATAGAACTTCACTTGCTGCATACTTGTACCAGGTCATTGATTAAGAATATTCTGAAGCCAAGCAACTAGTATTTTCAGAAAGATTGCAGCAACCTTTCTTGCTATAGTTATACTTAAAGACAACCATAGCAGCTATAGTTTTCCTCCATTGCCTTATTCCCTATTCATTGTCTGTAGCCCAGTTGGTAAAGTGCAAAAAATTACAACATAGCCTGCTAAGATGGCTATATAAACTCAAACTGCACCAAACACTTTTTTATTCAAGTTCAAAAATGACATAACTGAGCATAATATTCTGGGGTTCTGTAAGGCTTCGCTCACACCTTTCCGGCAACGCACAAAAAATGTACAGCTTTTTTGCAGTTGTGTGGAGGTGCCATTCATTTTTTATGGCACCCTCATGCATCTTGCTACCACGTTTACGTCCTCAGGCCAAAACGCTTGGTACTGCAAAACTTTGTGTTTTGGTTTGGCACAATTTTTAACTACTCCCAACTGGGCCAATTCTGACACTTCTCTCCTACATGTAAAAATTTACTTTTATTTGCTAGAAAATCACTTAGAACCCCAAAATATTATATATCATTTATTAGCAGAGGCCCTATAGAATAAAATGATGGGTGTTGCAATTTTTATGTCAAACGGTATTTGCGCAGCAGTTTATCAAATGCAATTTTTTTGGAAAGTATACACTTTAATGAATTTTATTGCACACAAGCAGTATAATATTTTTTGGAAAATATAAAAGATGATGTTACACCACCAAGTAAATAGATAACTAGGCTGTCACGCTTTAAAATTGCATCTACCCGTGGAATAGGGGCAAACTACGGTACTTTAAATTCTGCATAGGCGACGCTTTAAACGCGGTTACAGGTTACTAGTTTAGAGATACACAGGAGGTCTGGTGCACAAATTATTGCTCTCAATCTGACATTCGAGACAATACCTAACATGTGTGGTGCGATCACCATTTACATATGTGTGCAGGAGTTTTGTGTGCGTTTTCGTTTGTGCATAATCACGGGGGTGCTTTACATTTTTTTTTATTATTTTTATTTATTTTATACAAAACTTTTTTTTTTTTTTTACACTGTGTTTAATTTAAACACAGTGTAAAAAAAAAAAAAAAGTTTTGTATAAAATAAATAAAAATAATAAAAAAAATGTAAACAGTGTAAAAAAAAAAAAAAGTTTTGTATAAAATAAATAAAAATAATAAAAAAAATGTAAAGCGCCCCCGTGCTTATGCACAAACGTGGTAGCAAGATGCATGGGGGTGCCATAAAAAATGAATGCCACCTCCACACAACTGCAAAAAGGCTGGGTTTTTTCTTGTATTAACTTTATAGCTATCACAAGTGATGAACAACATCGCTTGTGACAGCATGGGCTGTGACAGGTCCTCTTTATAGAAAGATCTGGAGTCTATAAGAGCCCAAATCTCTCCTCTGCCCTCTAATGGGCTGTCCTAAGCATGACGCATTGAAACAAGCAAAAAAGTGTGCGCGCTGTGAGGTACAGAGGTGTGAACAGAGCCTAAAGCAAACTATTTATGTTGCAGTTTTATTATTCAGTCTCTGTACAATCTTCTTTATAGTTTCCAAAATCCTCTAGTGTGAATACCACATAAAAAAATCCAATCAGTTTACATTAAATAAGGCTGCATCATTTGAAATAAATTAAGAACCAAGTGCAAAAACAATGTGCACCAAAACTACCCCATAATATATCAGTCTTATTCACTGTACTCCGCTATCCCCATGGTAAAATAAGAACCAAGTGCAAAAACAATGTGCACTAAAACTATCCCATAATATATCAGTCTTATTCACTGTACTCTGCTATCCTCATGGTAAAAAAAAAAAAGTTAGGCATACACTGGTTAGGCCTAGTATCCTTATTATCCTGCTGCTGGCTTATTTTGCACTTCTGTATACTCTGCAGTATCTTCAAAAAAAACAGCATGTACTCCTCTTTTCTAGTATATTTTGATATACCAAAATGATGTCTACACCCTAAAGACAAACCTAGCCTACCAGCACCCAAAAAGTGGGAAGACATTATAAATTATTGCATAGAAGATTTTATTCGTATACATGTTGGACTATGTTTTGCAGTTTTTCTAGCTTTGGAGGACAAAACATTCTTGTTTTGTTTTGTCTTCTTCATTCAGTACTTATAGGGTAATTTGGGGGTGATGGCTTGCATTTTTGATTAGCGTTGCACCATAAATTGCATGTATCCTCTAGTACAGGGGTCTCCAAACGGCAGCCCAAGGCCCTAGTGTGGCCCTTTGGTTGCTTTTATCTGGCCCTTGGGGCACTAATGATAATGATCCCACTGAAACGAGACACTATTCCTTCTAATTACACCAAGATTGGGGCACTATTCCTCCCCCTGATCCCAAAGATGGGGCAATGTTTACATTTACTGATGTCAGAAAAATTGCTATTCCTGCTGACTACCCCCCCCCCCCCCAAGTCTGAAAGACAGGAAACTGGTGCTTTGTTTAGAAAGTTTGGACCCCAATCTAGTATATTTGGGTCTAACCTTGCTTAGTAAAATTGTCCTGCTCTTGGCCAATTATACACTGCTGTATCATCTACGAGTCTCTTAATTCTAGTAGCTAAGTACATGCCTGTACTATTTTTCTTAATTCATTTTGTCCAATTCTCCCTTATTAAAAAAATTCTGCTGCTGGCAAGTTTTATACTACTTTATCATCTGTGGTCTCTTAATTCTTAATGAGAACTTGAAAAACATAGCCAGTGGTAGGACAGTTTCCCATTAGCGAAAACAGGGACAGCCTCAATGAGCTACTGGCCAATTTTTATCTGCCGGTTAAAGCGGGCCTATTACTGCTTTTTTTTTTAAAAAAAAACATGTTTTACTGTTAAATATACCTGAAAAAAAATATATATATATATATATATATTTTTTTTTACTGAAATAAATCAGATTTGCTGCCAAGCTAATTGTAAAATGAAACAAAAAAGAAATCAGTTCCACAGTGCTGCAGCTATACTGTACATTGTCACTGAAACTGTCTATGAAAAACATTCTGTTCTATAACACCATGGCTTTTAGGCATCCCAAAGCATGTTATTTAAAAGATTTATGCATTTTCAATGTTGTCCTTCAAACTGCATTAAAAGATGCTCTCTTCTTGTACTGTGTTTTTTTTTCATTTACATGCCGGCCCCTGCTTCACATGCGTTTTGCCCGAAAAGTGGTCAAAACTTACTAACAGGATTTCCTCCTATAGACTTTAACCACTTGGCACCTGCCCTATAGCAGATTGATGGCGAGAAAGTGGTTGCACTATCCTGACTGACCGTCATATGACCGGGGGGAGCGCAGCGCGGCGATCGGTGCTGCGGTGTGTCACTCTGACACACCGCATCTCTGATCTCAGTAAAGAGCCTAATGACGTAGGCTCTTTACCATGTGACTAGCTGTGTCCAATCACAGCTGGTCACATAGTAAAAAGGAAGTGCCATTGATCGGCTTTCCTCAATTCTTGCCTGACAGGCATGAGTAGAGGAGAGCCGATCTGCGGCTCTCCTGACAAGGAGGGGGGGGGGGTCTGTGCTGGTAATCAGAGCATTGATTACCAGTGCAGACCCTTGGGGGGTGCCACTAGAGCCACCAGGGATTGCCCACCCATGTAAACCAGGGATGCCCACCCATGGCCACCAGGGATGGCAATCAGGGCTCAGGGACCCTTTCAGTGCCCTCCCCATCAGAGCTGCCGATGATTGCCATCTATCAGTGCCGCCCACCAGTGCCCATCATTGCAATCTATCAGTGCCGTCTGCCAAGTGCCCATTATTGCCCACCAGTGCCGCCTATCAGTGCCCATCAGTGCCACCTATCAGTGCCCATCAGTGCCGCCTATCAGTGCCCACCAATGCTGCATGTCAGTGCTACCTATCAGTGGCACATGTCAGTGCCCATCAGTGCTGCATATTAGTGCCACCCCATCAGTGCCACCCCGTCAGTGCCTCCTCATCAGTGCCTCCTCATCAGTGCAGGAAAAAACGTATCTATTTACAAAATTTTATAACATAAACAAAAAAACTTTTTCAAACTTTGCGGTCTTTTTTTATTTGTTTACAAAAAAGAAAAAAAAATGCGGTGATCGAATAGCACCAAAAGAAAACACTATTTGTGGGAAAAAAATGACATGAATTTGGTGTAGGTACAGTGTTGCATGACCGCGCAATTGTCATTCAAAATGCAACAGCGCTAAAAGCTGAAAATTGGCCTGGGCAGGAAGGGGGTGAAAGTGCCCTGTATTGAAGTGATTAAAGGCATTCACTGTTCTGGTTTAACAAATTCCAAAAAAGATTCGCAAAACCCCCAGTGGATCGAAACCAGGCAGATTCGCTCATTGTACAGTGCCTTGAAAAAGTATTCATACCCTTTGAAATTTTCCACATTTTGTCATGTTACGACCAAAATTTTAATTGTATTTTATTGGAATTTTATGTGATAGACCAACACAAAGTGGCACATAATTGTGAAGTGGAAGGAAAACGATAAATAGTTTTCCATTTTTTTTTTACAAATAAATATCTTAAAAGTATGGCATGCATTTGTATTCAGCCCTCTTTACTCTGATACCTCTAACTAAAATCAGTTGGAACCAATTGCCTTCAGAAGTCACCTAATTAGTAAATAGAGTCCACCTGTGTGTAATTTAATCTCAGTATAAATACATATGTTCTGTGAAGCCCTCAGAGGTTTGCTAGAGAACCTTAGTAAACAAACAGCATTGAAAAGGCCAAGGAACACACCAGACAGGTCAGGGATAAAGATGTGCAGAAGTTTTTAAGCAGGATTAGGTTATTAAAAAATATCCCAAGCTTTGAACATCTTACGGAGCATTGTTCAATCTGGAAAGAGTATGACACAACTGCAAACCTACCAAGACATGGCCGTCCACCTAAACTGACAGGCTGGCATAGAGAGCATTGATCAGAGAAGCAGCCAAGAGGCCCATGGTAACTCTGCAGGAGCTGCAGAGAACCACAGCTTAAGTGGGAGAATCTGTCCACAGGACAACTATTAGTCTTGCACTCCAAAAATCTGACCTTTATGGAAGAGTGGCAAGAAGAAAGCCATTGTTGAAAGAAAGCCATAAGAAGTCCCATTTGCAGTTTGCGAGAAGCCATGTGGGGGGACACAGCAAACATGTGGAAGAAGGTGCTCTGGTCAGATGAGACTAAAATTGAACTTTTTGGCCTAAAAGCAAACGCTATGTATAATGGAAAACTAAAACTGCACACCATCCCCACTGTGAAATATGGTGGTGGCAGCATCATGTTGTAGGGGTGCTTTTCTTCAGCAGGGACAGGGAAGCTGGTCAGAGTTGATGGGAAGATGGATGGAGCCAAAATCCAGGGCAATCTTAGAAGAAAACCTGTTAGAGTCTGCAAAAGACTTGAGACCAGGGTGTAGGTTCGACCTTCCAGCAGGACAACCACTTTAAACATACAGCCAGAGCTACAATGGAATGGTTTAGATCAAAGCATATTCATGTGTTAGAATAGCCCAGTTAAAGCCCAGACCTAAATCCAAACGAGAATCTGTGACAAGACTTGTCATCCAATATGACAGAGCTTGAGCTATTTTGCAAGAAATAATGGGCAAAAATGTCACTCTCTAGATGTGCAAAGCTGGTAGAGACATCCCCAAAAAGACTTGCAGCTGTAATTGCAACAAAAGGAGGTTCTACAAAGTATTGACTCAGTGGGGTTTAATACAAATGCAGGCAACACTTCTCACATATTTTCTTGTAAAATATTTTGAAAACCATTTATCATTTTCCTTCCACTTCACAATTATGTGCCACTTTTGTGTTGGTCTATCACATAAAATCCCAATAAAATACATTTATATTATTGGTTGTAACATCACAAAAGGTGGAAAATTTCAGGGGGTATGAATACTTTTTCAAGGCACTGTATGTGTTTTGCCATCTTTAAGAACATACCATGCAGACGTTATATACTCATTTACTACAGCAATGGGTCTCTTGAAATAATGACAACTTTGTAGTTGCTAAAATATATAATGGCAGCGAGAACAAGGCTAAGAATGTGTTTGTGTGGGTATAGTTGATTAAATTAGGTGTAAAATGTAAAAGCACAATCCCTTCAGTTACAAAATGAACCGTGTAATATTACACAGCACCTTGCGCCCTGCAATGTATTCCCCTGGATCCATCCCTCATCCCTCTGAAAAATAAAAAATGCCCCCTCTCCCTCTCGCTCTCTCATGCCTTCCTTTGCCTCTGTGCACAGTTGTGCCCCTGAGCGCCAGGAAGCTGTCAATGTGAACTGTAGTGCGGTCACCTCATATCAGGGCACTGGAGCGGACAGGAGGAGCACTAATTGCCAGTGCTGTGGGGAGGGTTCAAGGAGAGGGGAGGGGGGGTGATGGCAGGGGGTAGATAAGGAGTGTAGCCTCGGGTTATGAGTTTCAGACATTAATGCAGTCATATAATTCCATACCACACACAGTCGCTTTTACAGCTCTGTGACTCCAGCCGCATAGTGACAGTGGAAAGAAGTAATAGAGGGAGCGTGCCTGCAAAGAAGAGAAAACAAAAAAAGGCCTACTTAGAATGTAAATGCTTGCAAATCATGCACAGGACTTCTAGTCCACTCTTATGAAGCTACCTTATTAACCACTTAAGCCCCGGAAGATTTTACCCCCTTCCTGACCAGGGGGTATTTTGCGATTCGGCACTGCGTGACTTAAATGGACAATTGGTCGGTCGTGCGACGTTGTACCTAAACGAATTTGACGTCCTTTTTTTCCCACAAACAGAGCTTTTTTTTGGTGGTATTTGATCACCTGTGCGATTTTTTGATCATGTGCTATAAACAAAAAAAGAGCGTAAATTTTGCAAAAATAACAATATTTTTCACATTTTTTTATATGAAATTCCCAAAAAAAAATGTAAAAATCAAAATTTTTTAACATTTTCGGCCGATTTGTTTTATGCTACATATGTTTGGTAAAAAAAATCGCAAAAAGCGTATTTTGGTTTGCGCAAAAGTTATCGCGTTTACTAACAAAGGGAAAGATTTTTGTCATTTTTGTTGTTTTTTTTTTAATGAGTAATGGCGGCGATCTGCAATTTTTTTTGCGGGACTTCGACATTGCGGCGGACAGATCAGACCCTTGACTGACATTTTTGACACTTTTGGGGTTACCAGTGACATTATTACAGTAATCAGTGCTATACATATGCACTGTTACTGTAAAATGACACTGGTAGTGAAGGGGTTAAATTTATTTGAGAGGGAGGGGTGGTGTGTGTCCCTAGGGGCGTGATTCTTACTGTGATTGGCTGTGGCTTGAAGTGTAGGAACAGTGATCAACGGTCCTACATAGTAGAACCGTATGATCACTGTTCATACACAGGGGAGAATGACAGTCAACATGTGGCATCTTATACACTATATTGTCAAAAGTATTGGAACGCCTGCCTTTAAATGCACATAAACTATAATGGCATCCCAATCTTAGTCCGTAGGGTTCAATATGGAGTAGCCCCCCCCCCCCCCCTTTGCAGCTATAGCAGCTTCAACTCTTCTGGGAAGGCTGTCCACAAGGTTTAGGAGTGTGTCGATGAGAAGGTTTGACCATTCTTCCAGAAGCACATTTGTAGGGTCAGGCACTGATGTTTGACTAGAAGGCCTGGCTCTAATTCATCCCAAAGGTGTTCTATTGGCTTGAGGTGCAGGCCAGTCAAGTTCTTCCACCTCAAACTCGCTCATCCATGTCTTTTTGGACCTTGCTTTGTGCACTGGCGCTCAGTTAAGTTGGAACAGAAACTGTTCCCACAAAGTTGGAGTCATAAAATTGTCCAAAATGTCTTGGTATGCTGATGACTTAAGAGTTCCCTTCACTGGAATTAAGGGGCCAAGCCCAGCCCCTGAAAAAACAGACTCCACGCCATTTTCCCCCTTCTACCAAATTATTTGGACCAGTGCACAAAGCAAGGTCCATAAAGAAATGGATGAACGAGTTTGGGGTGGCGGAACTTGACTGACCTGCAGAGAATTCTGACCTCAACCCAATAGAACACCTTTGGGATGAATAGGAGCGGAGATTGCGAGCCAGGCCTTCTCGTCCAACATCAGTGCCTGACCTCACAAATGTGCTTCTAGAACAGTGGTTCTCAATTCCGGTCCTCGGGACCCACTAACAGGCCAGATTTTAAGTATTACCTTGGGGGATGCAGACTAGAATACCACAATCACTGAGCAGCAAATGAGATCACCTGTGATGTAATTTAGTTATCTTGCAAACCTGGCCTGTTGGTGGGTCCCGAGGACCGGAGTTGAGAACCACTGTTCTAGAAGAATGGTCAAACATTCCCATAGACACACTCCTAAACCTTGCGCACAGCCTTTGCAGAAGAGTTGAAGCTGTTATGGCTGCAAAAGGTGAGCCAACTCAATATTGAACGCTACGGACTGAGACTGGGATGCCATTAAAGGTTATGTGCATGTAAAGGCTGGCGTCCGAATAATTTTGACAATATAAAGTATGTTCTAGATCAGGGATCCTCAAACGTCGGCCCTCCAGCTGTTGCAGAACTACACATCCCATGAGGCTTTGTAAAACTCTGACATTTACAGACATGACTAGGCATGATGGGAATTGTAGTTCCTGAACAACTGGAGGGCCATAGTTTGAAGACCCCCTGTTCTAGATACTTCAACAGTGAGATCTCCCTGCCATAACTACCATTTCTCTCTACCTGGTACTTTGGAGTGTTTTTGTGTTTCATCCCCTCCAGTTACATTATTCAAGAGATTGGAAATCCATCACAATGACTCCAACAGGTCTGCAGACCAAGGAACTAAAATTATGATACCTTACCAGTAGATTCCTTGAGAACAGTGGGAGGCAAATCACCTCTGCACCTAGTGTGGGCTCTCAGAAGCCCGGTACTGCAGCCTCTTACAGGGAGGGGCCACTAATAGTAGGGATACACCGATCCGACTTTTTTGGTCCCGATCCCGATGCCGATCTTTTGCTTTGTGAGATTATAACAAAATAATACTTCCGGATCGGTATTGGTATCGGCTCCCTGGATTTGAAGTACCTTTTGGAAGAATTTTTCCCCTAACTAAACTAAAACTTGTGGCCCTACAGGAATACATTGACGATAGTTTAAGGAAGGGGTTAATTCACCCATTCACCTTTCCAGTGGGGGCAGGTATTTTCTTTGTGGAGAAGAAAGATTACTCTCTTCAATTACTCCCTTTGACCCTGTGTGTGGCTTTCAAGAATCATTACACTCAATCCTTGGTGCCTGAACTGTTTCAAAGGTTTACATTGGCAACCATCTTCACAAAGTCGAATCTTTGAGGGGCTTACAATGTAGTCCGTATTCGGGAGGGTGATGAATGAAAGACTGCTTTTCGTACCTGATTTGTGCATTTGGAATATCTAATATTACCTTTCGGACTGTGTAATGCTCCTGCTACCTTCCAGCATTTTGTCAATTACATTTTTCGAGATTACTTAGACCTTTTTGTCATAGTGTACCTAGACAATATTTCGATTTTTTCCACCTCCATGGAGATTCACTGTGGACAAGTCAGGAAGGTGCTTACCTGACTCCGACAGCATGGTTTATATGCCAAACCTGAAAAATGCAAGCTTGAACACCAATCAATTCTTGGGACTAATTATCTCCACAGAAGGTATAAAGATAGATTCCCAAAAGGTTGCTGCCATTCTGGACTGGCCAGCCCCCACAGACAAGAGAGGTATACAGCGCTTTGTGGAGTTTGCCAATTTTTACTGGAAATTCATCAAATGATTTTCAGCCATCATTTCCCCCATCACGCAACTAACTAAGCAAGGCACCAGGTTTCACTGGTCTCCCGAGGCTTAGTCTGCTTTGGGTACCCCTAAAAGATTGTTTACCTCTGCACCTGTTCTAAGGCATCCTAATCTTACCCTGCCATACGACTTGGAAGTAGACGCATCAGAAACAGCAGTGAGGGCAGTACTTTCCCAATGACAAGGGGCCAAAGCTCTTTTACATTAGTTGCATTATTTTCTCGAAAGCTTTCAGTAGCAGAAAAGAACTACGATGTAGGGGACACTCACGGCTGCATTAGAAGAATGGAGATTCCTCTTGGAAGGAGAAGTACACACCATCTTAATTTACATGGACCACAAAAATCTAGAATACTTAAGAGTAGCAAAACGTTTAAAACCATCTCAGGTCAGGTGGGCATTGTTCTTTTCTAGATTCTCTTTCCATATGACTTACAGGTCTGCGTCAAAGAATACTAAACCTGATGCGCTCTCCCACATGTTTAGTGAGGCAGAAGGATAGTTACCGTCTGATACTATTTTGTTCTCGGGTACCTTTCTGTTGTTACAAGAAGATCTGTTGGCTCGAATCAAGCAGGCTTCCGTGGGGGTTCCTTCACTTCTAGAGATGACCCTGCAAACAAGGGATAGACTGCTTTGGTGTAAAGACAGAATCTACCAGCCGGAGAACTTGCGTGTTTCTGTTCTGGGGTTGTGCCATGACCATGCATTAGATGGACACTTTGGAATTAGCAAAACCACTGAATTAGTTCAATGTACATTCTGGTGGCTCCATCTAAAAAAAGACTGTAAAAGGTATGTGGGGGCCTGTGTCACATGCATTCGTAATAAAAGTAACAGGGCCATGGAAGATGATCTCAATGGACTTCATTGTGAAACTTCCCCCTTCAGAAGGTTGCAATGCCATCTTTGTGGTGGTGGTGGATCGCTTGTCCAAGATCGCACATTTTTTACCCATGAAAGGTACATGATCAGCTCTCGAAACAGCACAAATGTTTGACAAAGGAATGGTAAGACTCCATGAAATCTAAGCCAACATTGTGTCTGATCAGTGGGTTCAGTTCACCTCCAGATTTTGGAAGGCTCTCTGTGAAACTAAAAATTGAACTGTCTTTCTCCTCAGCCTATCACCCACAAACTAATGGTCAGACTGAAAGAACCAACCAGACCCTTGAGCAAATCCCTACGCTGCTTTTCCTAGTTTTCTCAGGATGACTGGGTTTCACAGGTAACCGTTAGCCGAGTTCGCTTACAACAATTCGAATAACTCCGCCCCATTTTTCGCCAATTATGGCTTTCACCCATCGTTCTTATCTAGAGCAATTCCTGAATGTTCAGTGCCGGCTGTTGTAGAGACAGTGAACTTCTTTGATACCAATAACAAGCTGCTACAGGAGACAATAGCCAAAGCGCAAGAACATAACAAGAAGATCTTTGATAAAAGAAGACGAGGAGAATTAATCCTGTAACCTGGCAATCAGGTATGGCTGTCTATGGCAAACTTAAAATTAGCCTGTCCTTCTAGGAAATTAAGATCTAAGTTTGTGGGGCCTTTCCCAGTGAAAAGAAAAATCAATAATGTAGCCTATGAACTGGAGTTCCCGGACTCCTTCAGGATTCATCCTGTTTTTCATGTAACTTTGCTAAAACTTGCAACTCCTGGAATACTGGTCCATCCAAGCTAGTGTTAGTTGATAGGGAAGAAGAATATGAAGTCAAGGCAATTCTGGACTGTTGGAAAAAGAGGAACCAAATCCAGTACCTGATCAAATGGAAAGGGTATGGGCCCAAAGAAAATTCATGGGAACCTGAAAACAATGTCCATGCCAATAGACTCATCCAAGCGTTCAAGTGATTCCATCCTGAGAAGTTGGCCCAGTTAGGCATCTGGAGGCTACCCATTGGGAGGGGGCAATGTCAGAAAGGCCATGCCAGCAGTCAACATGGCTTTAAAAGGCGGAGTTCTGTTCTCGGCACTTCATTGAAGAAAGATGAATGCGCGCATGCTAACGTGCGTGCGAATTGGCACCAATGGACAGTTGAGTGCGAATTGGCGTTCCTCCCATGACAGATGCTGGCACCAAGTTGACTATTAAAACTGGGTCAGTACCCAGGATGTTGTCTACAGCATTTCTGTGTGTCCTGCTACCTGTTCTTTTGCATCTGTTCCAGTTATTGACCTGGCTTGTTCTGAATACTCCTGTTCTCCGCCTGCTCTGACCCCGGCTTGTCCTCTGCTCCTGCCTGCTCCTGTTGTTACCTCGCTGCTGATTGTTGCCAACCCGGTCCATACCTTGACTGTAAAATAAACAAGATGTGCTGCTTTTGACTGGGATATTATCCTAAAAATGATTAGGTAGCAGTTGCAATAAACAATGTGCAATAAGCAAAATCAAACAATAGTGAATGTTAAAATGGCAAAGTTTCACTTAATAAGTGAAATTATGTTACCTGGAATGATGTATCAAGTGATTTATATAAAAAAAAAATTTTTGGTGAATAAATAGCCATGATCTGTTCACAAAAATAAGCAAATAATAAATGGTGCAAAAAGTTCATAAATAGTCCAGTGCTCCGCAATTCAATGTGTTTAGTGAAAAGATGATGCTCCAACTTTCCCACATGCAAATAAAACAAACTATTTGTAGTGCAGCTGAAATGTTCCACAATGGAAAGTGTGTCATCACTGTGCTCTTAATGTGAAAATTGGCTGCTTACTAAATCAAATGATCCCACCAAGAGATTATATGCGTGTGAATGGAAGCGCCTCTGAAGACAAGTGGTCATCCAGCTCCAGGGAATGTATCCAGGCTTATGGTGCTCCTTAATCTCATTAATCACATTATGGGGTTATAAAAAGGTAATAGAAGACGCTCATAGTGCATTCATGCGTATAAAGCTAGCCTATTAAATGAAGATTGCACTTATATCAAGGACAAAGAATTAGAGCGATATTGAATAAAATCTTGCATGACCGCCTGCAGTACGGTCTGCGCTTGTTGACATCACCTTGCTAGCTCCAATCCAAAGTGTTTCCACTTAGAAGGCATCGACTGAGATGAAGGCTGTGTATGACCTGGCCTGTCTGAACTTGCCGGTGTTCCAGTCATTACTGAACTCCTGTACTGCTAGCTGCTGTGCCTGCTCTCCTACCTGCTGCTTCCAAGTGCCAGCCTTTTCCTGTTCACAGTCTACCAGCGGGCCTTTGGCATTCCTGCTTGCTGAGCACCTTCCACGGGTTCACCAGGAGATCCAGTGCAGCCTTACTACCATCAACTCTATAAGGCACTCGTGCCACTCTGCACTCCAGCAGCACCTGTCTGCTCTGCCAGGGGCCTCGAGTCAGAGGTGTAAGAGAGGCCTTCCTCTGCATATCAGGCTCTTCTACAAGGTATGTGACACCTACTCTATGTGCTTGCTTCTACTTTTGTGGAGCCTCATAAGCACCCTCGGGGCCCTGGATGCTAGGGTGCTTTCTAATGCAAATTTTTTAACATTTCTTAGTAGTGTCAGTAGCTGTCTTACCCTACCATTTCTTGTACTTGTCAGGTGTATTGGGGTGATTAAAAATTAGAAAAAAAGAATGGATTTAAAAAGCCATGTATATTCCATCTCATGCATATAAGATTCTGAACAGTGCAGCTTCCATCTTGTTTGGAGGTGAAGGAAAGTTCATATTGTGACAGGAAGTCAGGAAAATCTATGGGTGTTGTCACTGACGGGAGATATATTTCTGCTTGGTTTAGACAATTCACTAATTGCTATCAGGTGTCGGCTGCAGAGGTAGGCAGGAAGGTGTACGGAAGTTGAGAACACTTTCAGCTGTTCAGAATGAGGCAATTAGGATCTCTATAACTTGTCCAAAGGGAGTCTATTGATTGCTGTCTCCTGAGGCTGTGTAAGCTGGGGAGAGCAGTCAGATGAGAGACTTCTAAAGGTGAGGTGTTGAATTTTTTTCTGTGTAAAGAAAACACAAATGGACATTTGAGTGTCTGCTGTAGAACCAGCAGGGTCTGCCCAAAGAGTAGGTTGGGAAGACTCCTTAGATAGGTTCCGGTGTGTGAGAAGGTAGACGCCCACAGTGGCCAGGATTTATTTTGTGTTTTGTTTTATTTTGATGTTTTTGCTGCATGCACTGTTTTGAAGAAATTGGACGAATAAACCATAAACTGTTGTTTTCAACCACTCCTCGGCTATCTCCCTGTGTGACGAACCCCCCCAAAAGGGGTTATCCACACCCGCTACCGAGCTAATCCCTCACATATGGTGGAGTGCCGCGGGCAGTTAAAGTAAACCCAAAAAAATGGAGGAAATACTGAAACAACTGATTATATCGAATGCAGCCCAACAGCAGGCAAATGCAGCTCAACAGCAGGCAAATGCGGATTTTCAGCGGAGCTTTGCAGCTCAACAACAAGCTCACCGAGAGGCCATTGAAGGCGTGGAACAGAGACACCAGCAGCAAATGGAGGCCATTGTGAAACAGCTTCAGAGACAGCAGACCGAGGTTGGGAGTCAGGCCAGTAACATACCGACTTTTCGGATAAACCACTTATTGCCAAAGATGACTACAGATGAGGACCCTGAGATGTTTCTGACCACGTTTGAAAGAACAGCGGAGAAAGAGAGTTGGCCTAAAGAACAGTGGGCTGGACTAGTGGCCCCCCTATTAGCTGGAGAAGCCCAAAAGGCATATTTTGACTTGGAACTTGCAGATGCAAAAAACTATGATCGATTAAAAGTGGAAATATTGGCACGTTTTGGGGTAACCTTGGATGTCCGTGCTCAGCGGGTCCACAATTGGAGTTATCAGCTGAAGAAACCACCCCGGTCGCAGATGTATGACCTCATCCATTTGGCTAAGAAATGGCTGCAGCCAGAAATTCTGTCCGGACCAGAAATTTTGGAGCGAGTAGTCATGGACAAATTTCTTAGGTCTCTTCCTAACACCCTGCAGAAATGGGTAAGCCATGGTGGTCCGGAAACCGCAGACAAATTAGTAGACCTGGTCGAAAGGTACCTAACAACTGAGAATTTGACCTCTTTTTCCAGAGATGCACAGACTTTTCACCCCAAGACCAGACCCTCCCCACCTATAAGTAAGACTGCGTCAGGGGATGGGGGTGGAGAGAGGATCCAAAGAGCAACTCGAGGTGTTAGTAGGACTACTACTAATGTTTGGCGAGAGCGACCTGGAAGACCCATCCCACAGGAGAGGACTGGAAGGTTGATTTGTTACCGTTGCCGGGAAGAGGGACATGTAGCAGCAGTTTGCCCAGCGGTTTGCCCAGTGGATGATGAACCCATGCATTGTGACTTTCTGACAGAGAGACGACAGTCCTTTTTTGCAACCACATACACTGCAGTAAAGGGGAATGAGAAACCTTTATATAGAATGTGTTTAGATGGTAAAGATGTTGTGGTATTGTTGGATTCAGGTAGCCTGGTTACCTTAGTGAGAAGTGATCTAGTGGTGAAAAAAAACGTACATCCTAGGAAAATGGCGGTAGTTTGTGTACATGGGGACACTCGAGAATATCCGGTGACTACAGTTTCCTTTGAAACCTCCCTCGGTAACTTGTGTCACCAAGTGGGTTTAGTTCCCAAACTGCCACATGACGCCATTGTGGGAAGGGATTTCCCAAAATTCTGGGAACTCTGGGATTGCCCAGATTCCCCAGTAGGTGGTTCTTCTGAGCCTGAACCATCTACTCCAGAATCCTCTAACTGTGAGGATTTTCCTGAGTTTCCGTGCTCAGTCTTAGCCGGGGAAACACCAGTCCCTAGGGAGGAGCCTGCTACCTCAGAAGAGGAACAGCGGCCGTTAGGGTTGGATGACCTTAAAGTGCACCGAGAAAATTTTATCACTGAGCAATTGAGGGACCCCACATTGCTAAGAGCCCGGGAGAATGTAGTGAAGATAGATGGGGAGCTAGTTAACCCTGACGAGAGGATTGCCCTCCCTTACTTCATTATTGAGAGGGACCTCTTATATCGAGTGTCACAGAGGATAGAGGACACTGTTGAGCAACTGGTAGTGCCTAAACCGTACCGCAAGATGGTTTTGGAACTGGCCCATGGGCACATTCTTGGGGGACATTTGGGAGCAGAAAAAACCCGGGAGAGAATCACCCAGAGGTTTTATTGGCCTGGGATCACTAAGGAAGTGGAATTGTACTGCTCTTCCTGTCCAGTGTGTCAGATTAATGCACCCATGCCCCATTTCCGTAGTCCTTTGGTACCCCTGCCCATTATCGAGGTTCCTTTTGAGAGGATCGCCATGGATTTGGTTGGGCCCTTACTGAAGTCCACAAGAGGGCACCAGCACATCTTGGTGATAATGGATTATGCCACCCGTTACCCAGAAGCGATTCCTCTCCGAAATACCTCTGCTAAAACCATAGCCAAGGAGTTATTTCAAGTTGTCACCCGGGTGGGTCTACCTAAGGAAATCCTAACTGACCAGGGCACCCCGTTTATGTCCAGGGTGACAAGAGAACTTTGTAAACTCCTGAAAGTGACCCAGTTACGTACCTCAGTATATCACCCTCAAACAGATGGGTTAGTGGAGAGGTTTAATAAAACGTTAAAACAAATGTTGAGGAAGGTGGTGGATAAAGACGGAAAGAATTGGGATTATCTGCTCCCTTATCTGATGTTTGCCATAAGAGAGGTTCCCCAATCATCCACAGGGTTCTCTCCGTTTGAGTTGCTGTATGGGAGGCACCCCCGGGGCCTACTTGACATTGCCAGGGAAACATGGGAGAGTGAGAGTTCCCCTCATCGAAGTGTGATTGAGCATGTTGCTCAAATGCAAGATAGAATTGCCCAAGTGATGCCGATTGTGAAGGCACATTTAGCCCAAGCCCAGTTGGCTCAACAAAGGATTTACAATCGTGGGGCCCAGGTCCGTTCTTTTGCACCTGGTGATAGGGTGTTGGTGTTGGTCCCCACGGTCGAAAGTAAATTCCTAGCCAAATGGCAGGGGCCCTATGAAGTATTGGAGAAAATAGGGATGGTGAATTATAAAATTAGCCAACCAGGAAGACGAAAACCTGAGCAGCTCTATCACGTGAACTTGTTAAAACCATGGAAGGATAGAGAGTCCTTGGTCGCTGAGACTACCCGAGTTTCTGCTCCAGTTCACCTGGCTGTCCCTGAAGTTGGGATAGCAGAGACTCTGTCCAAACTTCAGAAACAGGAGGTTAAAGAATTTGTGCTCCGTAATAGGGAGAA
Organism: Pelophylax lessonae; assembly: GCF_965119305.1. Taxonomy (NCBI): domain Eukaryota; kingdom Metazoa; phylum Chordata; class Amphibia; order Anura; family Ranidae; genus Pelophylax; species Pelophylax lessonae. Next base: position 181,399,190 of record NC_138779.1, read on the forward strand.
GTTTTCAGACCTGCCAGGTTGGGTCTCGGGAGTTAAACATGACATTATCACCACCCCAGGGGATAAGGTCAAGTTAAAGCCTTATAGAATTCCAGAAGCCCGGCGAGATGCCATTCGCCAGGAAGTAAAAAAAATGCTTGAGTTGGGGGTGATAGAAGAGTCAAATAGTGATTGGTCCAGTCCCATTGTCTTAGTGCCCAAACCAGATGGAAGTTGGCGGTTTTGTAATGATTTTCGCCGCCTGAATAAAATCACTAAGTTTGACACCTATCCTATGCCCCGCATAGATGAACTAATTGATCGCCTAGGCACTGCCCGGTACATGACCACGTTAGACCTTACCAAGGGTTATTGGCAAATTCCTCTCTCGGGGTCGGCCAGGGAAAAAACAGCATTTGTAACTCCAGACGGATCTTTCCAATATCGGAGGATGCCTTTTGGGTTACAGAATGCTCCTGCCACATTCCAACGCACCATGGATAAGACCCTTCGGCCTCATCTAGCCTATGCTGCTGCATACCTCGATGACGTGGTCATTCACAGTGAGGATTGGGACTCACACTTACCAAAAGTTCAGGCTGTGTTGGATTCCATCTGGAAAGCTGGGTTTACAGCCAATCCAAAAAAATGTACCATTGGGCTAGAAGAGGCGAAGTATCTGGGGTATACCATTGGTAGAGGTCTAATCAAGCCCCAAATAAACAAAGTTGAAGCTATTAAGGATTGGCCACGTCCCACCAGCAAGAAACAGGTTCGTGCATTTTTGGGGATTGCAGGTTATTATCGCCGTTTTATTCCCCATTTTGCCTCACAGGCTGCTTCCCTGACCAATCTGACCAAAGGGAAGGAGTCTGTCATGATCAAATGGACTCCCGAGGCAGAAACAGCTTTTCAGGCTTTAAAACAGGCCTTATGTAGCCAGCCAGTTTTAAAGTCGCCTGATTTTTCACGAGACTTTGTGGTCCAGACAGATGCATCAAATGTGGGTTTAGGAGCTGTACTGTCCCAGATTATCAATGGGGAAGAACACCCTGTTATGTACCTCAGCCGAAAGTTGAAGGCCCATGAAGAGAATTATGCCACCATTGAGAAAGAGTGTTTGGCGGTGAAATGGGCCTTGGATTCTCTCCGATACTACCTCCTGGGTAGACAGTTTGAACTGGTGACGGATCACGCCCCATTGAAGTGGATGGCACAGAACAAGGAGACCAATAGGAGAATAAATAGGTGGTTTCTGGCCCTTCAGGAGTTTAGTTTTGTGGTAACGCATCGCCCCGGTGTTCAAATGGGGAATGCAGATGGTTTGTCCCGTGCACATGCGTGCCTGTCAACCTGTGTCCCAACCCTAGGGTTGAAACAAGAGGGGGGGGTATGTGACAGGAAGTCAGGAAAATCTATGGGTGTTGTCACTGACGGGAGATATATTTCTGCTTGGTTTAGACAATTCACTAATTGCTATCAGGTGTCGGCTGCAGAGGTAGGCAGGAAGGTGTACGGAAGTTGAGAACACTTTCAGCTGTTCAGAATGAGGCAATTAGGATCTCTATAACTTGTCCAAAGGGAGTCTATTGATTGCTGTCTCCTGAGGCTGTGTAAGCTGGGGAGAGCAGTCAGATGAGAGACTTCTAAAGGTGAGGTGTTGAATTTTTTTCTGTGTAAAGAAAACACAAATGGACATTTGAGTGTCTGCTGTAGAACCAGCAGGGTCTGCCCAAAGAGTAGGTTGGGAAGACTCCTTAGATAGGTTCCGGTGTGTGAGAAGGTAGACGCCCACAGTGGCCAGGATTTATTTTGTGTTTTGTTTTATTTTGATGTTTTTGCTGCATGCACTGTTTTGAAGAAATTGGACGAATAAACCATAAACTGTTGTTTTCAACCACTCCTCGGCTATCTCCCTGTGTGACGAACCCCCCCAAAAGGGGTTATCCACACCCGCTACCGAGCTAATCCCTCACAATATGTACTTGTTAAACAAAATTTCTCTTACAATAGGGTCTTATAATTTCAGCAGATATTTCTGTTTTCTTTTGTAATAAATAAGTGGAAAACTGACGTTCTTTTAGATAAGACTCAGTCAGCCTGACGCTATACCAGATGTTAAGGGGGTGATATCTCTTTAATTGTCTGTATTCTAAAGATGAACAATAGGTTCATTTAGACTATATTTTTGTTAAAGATACCTTATATTATGTGTAAACTGTATATCAACAATTAAGTCTTATTCTATTGTTGATATGGTGGAATGTATATATGATGTTGTATGTGTGTGTATGTATATATATATATATATATATATATATATATATATGTGTGTGTGTGTGTATGTGTATATATATGTATATATGAATGTTAGAATACATTTCTTTTAAGTGTAAGGACATACGTATCTGGTAACTAATCACCTCATTTTAGAGAAGTTTTTGTTTAAATGTTTAAGGTATCATAAATACTTAAAAGCCAGACACTGTGTCTGACAGCATATGGCATGGTCAAATAATTAATGGATTTTCACTAGCCAAGCAGTCAAAAGGTTATTTTTGAATAGCGGGCTATTGTCTGTTATGACGTATTTTAAATACTGAATCTAATAAGTAATACAACACTGTCCCTAGTGGTTGTTTAATTTTAATTTCCAATAATTGATTATAGTAATTAGATGCTTTAATGACGTGGAGATTATATGGTAATGAGATCCCGCCCACACTTCAGGGGGGCTTAAAATTTCTAGTCAGCTAGAGAGAGGGGAAGAGCTGAGGACTGGAAAGATCGTGAGGGAGTTCTGAAACTCATGGGTGACCATTGATCCTGTAACCAAGGCAACGTGACTTCTCAGACAATAAGATTTGGCTGGTAAAGTATGTTCCTATTCTTCTTATAGATATTTGATCTGCCTTATTTGGATGCACCTAGCTGATCCATCACCTAATCTGTTAGCATCAAGATTTGAAGTTAAATCATTCTAACTGCAGTATGATTGGTTTAATTCTTTTATCTTGGGATTTTAAGCTGATTCTGGCTTTTAGTAAAATGGTTCAGTTATGATGTATTCTTTATGGTAGGTTAACTAAATAGAAACATATTTCATCAAAACAATCTGGACTTTTTAAGGCATGGTCCAACAATGTTGATCCATGCAACTGTATTTAAAACATAGAAATTGAATATCTGTTGGATGAGATAAGTCACATGTCAAATCTGTCATATTGGTTGCCATCTTTTATGTAGACTGTCACTCATATTTAAAAGTCTTTGGTTATGATCATTTTATTATTCTGAGATAATATTCTTTGTGTTTATTCTCATACTACCTTTGTGATATATTTTATTGCATTTTATTGAAACTTTGTGTTTATCACCAATTATATTTTTGACATTTATTTTGCACTGACGTATTAAATAAATATATATATATTTGCACAGAATTGTATCCTCTATTTTCAGTTTAGTGTCACTTAAAACGATCTTGCATTTTGTATGATTTATGGAAATAAGTGGAGATTCTCCTAATTTACAGATCTTTGCTTATTTGCATAAATAGACACTGTTATATCAGAGCAGTATAAACATTCTGACATACTCTTCTAGCGGCTCATCACTATGATGGCTTTATTTGACAATTAGTGCAGAGGCTAGCAGTTAGGCCAGGTATCAACACTGGTAGAAACTTGTGTACATCAAAGCACCAGGAAATTGAAGGTGCCCCAGATCTTGATGAAGCACAACAAATATATATGCAGACATCTGAGGGTAGCAGAGTTTTATTTCAGAAAATAGATACCTTATACATTTTGAGCTAGGTAGGTGTTGGTGATAGGTTAGCAGTCAGGTATAGGTTTAAAGGAAGAATTTGGGTAAGGGTTAAAACATAGTTGTCCTGTATCTTGTGGGACAGTCCCGGGATTTGCGACACTGTCCTACAATGTCCATATGTCCATGTCTGGTGACTTGCTTGACCCAGGACACTTGGCACCAGTGGAGAGTTCAAGGTGCAGGAACTCCTTTAGTGAGAAGCAGTTGCAGAGGAGCATACGAGCAGGTCAAGAAAACTCCCAATGAAAAGGGGGGTGTTTATTATTACTGCCACTGACCACCAATGAAAGGGGGGGGGGCAGTTTTTACTGCCAATGACCATCAATGAAGGGGGGGGTAGTGGGTTACTGCAACTGACCACCAATAAAAGAGGGGGATGTGAACTTTGAAAATGAATTTCTCAACAATGCCTACAGAAAGAGCTTTTTTCTCTCAGAGAATAGGTGCAGGTACTCCTTTTTTAGAGTCACCCTTTATCTCTACCCCCTATCCACCTCTGAGCACCGTCCCTTGGTTACACCCCCTACCTACCTTCCAGCAATGTCCCTTTTATAGAATAAAGAACCAAGTATAATTTTGTGAAGCTAAGTAATTTGTATGGAATTTAATAATGATAACAAGAAAAACAGTGAAATAGATCCCCTGCAGCCAGCAACCATAGAACCCTCTCTGGAACAATAGATCCCCCAGCAACGATAGTTAGCTTCCTGCAATAACAGATCCCCCCAGCAACAATGGATCCCTTACTGCAACAACAGATCCCCCAACAACAATAGACACCACCGCAACCAATTTCTCATACGCGACAATAGATCCCCCGGACCCCTAGCTGCCTGCACCAGTAGACCTTGAAGCACCAAATGTCATAACATACATTCAGTGCTGGAGGTGCCGGGACGGCATTGCCCTGCATTTCCACTGAAAAGTAGCCCTGCCTATAGCTACAAAGGAGAACAAGGGTTTGCTTTTATTTTTTGTTCATAATACAGTATGTAAATACTTTAGTGTGCATAGTCTGGGCAGGTGTTCTAGTTAAAGGGGTTGTAAATGCAGAAGGTTTTTTTTTTTTATCTTAATACATTCTATGCACTAAGATAAAAAGCCTTCTGTGCAGCAGCCCCCCCCCCCCCCCCAGCCCTCCTAATACCTACCTGAGGTCCCTCTAGCTCCAGCGATGTTATAGGAATGTCTCGGCTGTCCGGGACTCCCCTCCTTATTGGCTGAGACAGCAGTGAGGCGCCATTGGCTCCTGCTGCTGTCAATTTAAAGTCAGTCAGCCAATGAGAATAGAAAGGAGGCGGGGCCGGGCTGCAGGACACACGGAGCTGTGACTCGGCTTGGGTGCCCCCATAGCAAGCTGCTTGCTGTGTGGGTACCCAACAGGAGGGAGGGGCCAGGAGAGCCAGAGAGGGACCCAAGAAGAGGAGGATTCCGGCTGCTCTGTGCAAATCCACTGCAACAGAGCAGGTAAGTATAAAATGTTTGTTAATTTTAATAAAAGAAAAACAAGACTTTACAATCACTTTAAGGTTTAGAGGTTAGCTGTAAGTGTTAAGACCTAGTTACAAGGTAAGGGTTGTTTTGGGGCGCTATTTACGGACAGTGAAATGTATAATGCTTCCGACATCCGTGGAAGTAGCGACGGAGACTACAATATTGGCATAGGTATGGTGGCCCAGATATACCATAGTGCGGCTGTATAACCCACACTTTTGGGTCATACCATCTGGTGCGTCTCAGTTTGCAAGGGAAGATGGTGCACATCTTTTGTCCCCTCAAAATAATTTAACACAGCCATTATTGTCTAAAACGCTGGCAACAAAAGTGAATACATCCTAAGTGAAAATGTCCAAATTGGGCCCAAAGTATCAATATTTTGTGTGGCCACCATTATTTTCCAGCACTGCCTTAACCCTCTTGGGCATGGAGTTCAACAGAGCTTCACAGGTTGCCACTGAAGTCCTCTTCCCTCCTCCATGGTGACATCACGGAGCTGGTGGATGTTAGAGACCTTGAGCTCCTCCACCCGCAGATGCTCAATAAGGTTTAGGTCTGGAGACATGCTTGGCCAGTCTATCACCTTTACCCTCAGCTTCTTTAGCAAGGCAGTAGTCTTGGAGGTGTGTTTGGGGTCGTTATCATGTTGTAATACTGCCCTGCGGCCCAGTCTCCGAAGGGAGGGGATCATACTCTGCTTCAGTATGTTACAGTACATGTTGGCATTCGTGGTTCCCTCAATAAACTGTAACTCCCCAGTTCCGGCAGCACTCATGCAGCCCCAGACTATGACACTCTCACCACAATGCTTGACTGTAGGCAAGACACACTTGTATTTGTACTCCTCCTCACCTGGTTGCCGCCACACATGCTTGACACTATCTGAACCAAATAAGTTTATCTTGGTCTCATCAGACCACAGAGCATGGTTCAAGTAATCCATGTCCTTAGTCTGCTTGTCTTCAGCAAACTGTTTGTGGGCTTTCTTGTGCATCATCTTTAGAAGAGGCTTCCTTCTGGGACGACAGCCATGCAGACCAATTGGATGCAGTGTGCGGCCTATGGTCTGAACACTAACAGGATGACAGCCCACCCCTTCAACCTCTGCAGCAATGCTGGCAGCACTCATACGTCAATTTCCCAAAGACAATCTTTGGATATGACACTGAGCACGTGCACTCAACTCCTTTGGTTGACCATGGCGAGGCCTGTTCTGAGTGGAACCTGTCCTGTTAAACTATTGTATGGTCTTGGCCACCGTGCTGAAGCTCAGTTTCAGAGTCTTGGCAATCTTCTTATAGCCTAGACCATCTTTATGTAGAGCAACAATTCTTTTTTTTTCAGATCCTCAGAGAGTTCTTTGCCATGAGGTGCCATGTTGAACTTCCAGTGACCAGTATGAGAGAGTGAGAGCGATAACAGCAAACTTAACACATTTGCTCCCCATTTACACCTGAGACCTTGTAACACTAATGAGTCACATGACACCGGGGAGGGAAAATGTCTAATTGGGCCCAATTTGGACAATATCACGTAGCGGTGTTCTCACTTTTGTTGCCAGCGATTTAGACATTAATGGCTGTGTGTTTAGTTATTTTGAGGGGACAGCAAATTTAAACTGTTATACAAGCTGTACACTCACTACTTCATATTGTAGCAAAGTGTCATTTCTTCAGTGTTGTCACATGAAAAGATATAATAAAACATTTACAAAAATGTGAGGGGTGTACTCACTTTTGTGCTATACTGTATATATACTGTATGTTTCATAGTCTTTAGATGTTGACAAAAAAATAATTTCAGATATATCACCACAGAACTTCTGCATGCTATTATTTTTAACATTTCCTGACAGGTGGGCCTGGGTTGTGGTGAAATTATCACCACAGGATTAACACCCATAATCACATTTGTTTTAGTTCACTGCTAAACACATAGACAAATTTTAATGATATATATTTCTCTATGTTAAAGGACACCTCTAAGTGCTGTATCTACTCCTGCGATCTACCCACTACTGCTGCACCATATAGCTGCATAGCACCTGCAAGGTGACAGCACTTTTCTGTGTTGATCACATTTAACCACTTCTGGACCGGAAGGTTTTACCCCCTTAATGACCAGGCCTTTTTTTGCAATTTGGCACTGCATGAATTTAACTTGTAATTGTGCAGTCATGCAATGCTGTACCCAAACAAAACGTATGTCCTTTTTTCCCACAAATAGAGCTTTCTTTTGGTGGTATTTTATCACCTCTGCGGGTTTTTATTTTTTGCGATATAAATGAAAAAATCCCGAAACGTTTGAGAAAAAATAAAATTTTCTACTTTTTCTTATAAAAATTATCCAATAAACTTAATTTTGTCATACATTTAGGCTAAAATGTATTTAGCTACATGTATTTGATAAATAAAATCTCAATAAGAGTATATTTATTGGTTTGCTTAAAAGTTATAGCGTCTACAAACTATGGTGTATATACTGGAATTTACGCAGCTTTTACTTTCTGACTACCTATCTCATTTCTTGAAGTGCTAAAATGGCAGGGCAGTACAAAACCTCCCAAATTACCCCTTTTCGGAAAGTAGACACCCAAAGCTATTTTATGTTAAGTCTGTGGAATATTTTATATTTCGCCACAAGTTTTGGGAATTTTTTTTTTTTTTTTTTTTGTACACAAAGTCACTTAAATGCCAAAAAAATACTCAGAATGCCTCTCAGCAAATAGCTTAGGGTGTCTACTTTCCAAAAAGGGGTCATTTGGGGGGGGGGGTTTGTGCTATCTTGGTATTTCATGGCCTTTCAAAACTGTGATAGGTTGTAAAGAGTGAAACCAACAATTTACGCCCTTAGAAAGCCTGAAAGCAGTGATTGGTTTTCGGGGTCCTGTACACGGCTAGACTGCCAAAAAGTCTCACACATATGTATCCCCATACCAAAGAGAAGCAGCAGAAACTTAATATATTAATATATAAAATATTCCATGGACTCAACATGCCTCTCAGCAAATAGCTTGAACTGTCTACTTTCCAAAATGGGGTTATTTGGGGGGTCTTGTGCTATCTTGACATTTCGGGGCCTCCGAAACTGTGATAGGTAGTGGGGAAGATAAATAAGCAATTTATGCTCTTAGAAAACCTTAAGGCAATGATTGGTTTACGGGGTCCTGTACACAGCTAGGCTCCCAAAAAGTCTCACAGATGTGGTATCCCTGTACTCAGGAGAAGCATCAGAATGTATTTTTGGGGTCTCATTTCACATATACCCATGGCATGTGTGAGCAATATATCATTTAGTGACAACTTTGTGTAAAAAAAACAAAAAAACACTTTTGTCATCTTCCCAAAACCTGTGGCAACATATAAATTATTCCATGGACTTAACATGCCTCTCAGCAAATAGCTTGGGTTGTCTACTTTCCAAAAAGGGGTTACTTGGAGGGGAGTGCTTTAACTGCCCTAGCATTTTATGCCCAATATTAGAAGCTTATTCCACACATCACCCATTCTTCAAACCACTTGAATTCTTTTCTGACACTTTTTGTTTACATTAAATTTTTTGTTATTTTTGTTTTTTTTTTACTAGAAAATTACTTTGAATCCTCAAACATTATATATATATATATATATATATATATATATATATATATATATATATTAAAGCAGAGGCTCTACAGAACAAAATGGTGGGTGTTGCAATTTTTTTTTGTCACAAGGTATTTGCGCAGAGATTTTTCCGAATGCAATTTTTTGGGAAAAAAAACAGTTTTTTTTAATTTATTGCACAAATACATTATATATTGCCCATTTGTTTGGTAGAATATAAAAGATGATCTTATGCCGAGCACATAGATACCAAACATAACATGCTTTAAAATTGCACATGCCTGTGCAGCAGCAACAAACTACGTACATTTTTAAAAGCATTTAAAAGCCTTTACAGGTTACCACTTTAGATTTACAGAGGAAGTCTACTGCAAGAATTACTGCCCTTGATCTGTCATTTGTGGCAATACCTCACATGCATGATGCAATTGCTGTTTACATATGACACCAGACCAATGCTTGCGTTTGCCTTGTGCGCAAATACGAGGGGACAGGGGTGCTTAAATTTTTTTTTATTATTATTTATTTTGCTTTTTTGCTTTGACACATTCCCTTTCATTTTTTATTTTTTATTTTTTAATCATTTTTTTGTTATCACAGGGAATTTAAATATCCCCTATGATAGCAATAAGTAGTGGCAGGTACTCTTTTTTCAAAACATTGGGGTCTATTAGACTCTAGATCTCTCCTCTGCCCTTTAAGCATCTGACCACACCATGATTGGTGGGATAAGATGCTTTCCCAATTTCCCAATGGCGCTGTTTATATCTGGCAAAACCAAAGTCATGAAATGCTTGTAGCTTCTAGTATCTTAGGCCATAGAGATGATTGGAGCCAATCAGCTCTATGATCAGCTGATGTAACCACCGGCTGCAGTATCGGGGTTACCCGAAGGGACAGGAGAGCCCAATAAAACCGTGGAAGGCAGCAGGAGGGGGAGGGAGTCCCTCCCATTGCGTGTAAAAGCAGTCTAGCAGCTAATTATCTGCTAGGATCGCTTTTACATGTAAGCTGACCGCTGTTAGTAAAAAAACTATATCCAAAAGTGTGTGGAATGCCCACCATTAGACCTCCCAGCATCCACCCACTTCTAATGATGGGCTTACATTCAATTTTCCTTTTTTTTCTTTAGCCTATGGGCTGAAGGGAAAAAAAGAACATAGCAGATTCCTCCATTCGCACTGATCGATGTGGATGGAGAAATCTCTGGCAAAAAAAGTGTTAAAAAATTATATATGGCGAAGCATAGGGGAGATCCACCCTCTGTGTCCACCCCATACCCTATGCTTCGCCATATATTCTCTTTTTTAACTGCGGTGGTGAAATCACCTCCTACAGCGCTGTAATCATTGATTAAATATATGGTGAGAGCAAACACTGTTGCTGTCAGAATAAACAAATCAGTGCTGCAGCTCATGGGCGTACCTGCAAAGCAAACAATGGTTAACAATAAAACACAGTAACAATAAAACATTCGAGTATAACAGTATATTATAAAGTACAGTAAAAGTAGAAAGAGTAGAAAAGTAGAGTAAGAACAGAAAATTAACTCAATAAAATGACAACTATTTTTTTAAACACTTTTTTTGTAACTGTCACGTACGTGGTTGGTGAGCCTGACGTGCGGAGGAAGGCCTCTCAAACAGCTCCAGCTCGAGGGCCACTGGAGGTGAGAGAGTAGCCGCTGTAGCATGGCAGGGTAAGAGCGCCTATGTTCAGTCCAGTAGTCTGTGCAGGTAGTAGCTGGCAGCAGGCAAATGAGACAGCAGGCAGGCGTGCCAGCAGGATAGCTGGAAGCAGGCAGACTGGCTTGGCTTGGCCGATGACAGACTGTGGATGCACAGCAGGAAGCAGATGCCAGAAGATGCAGAGCTGGACTGAAGGAGCTGTAGCAGGCTGGAAGAGCTGGAAGAGGGGTCAGACGAGCCGGGTAGGTAACAGATGGACAGATCAGGCATATACGGCAGACAGATGCATAGTCAGATCACAGGCAGAGTCGGTAACAGATGCAGGATCAACAGGTGCAGCAGGCAGAGACAGAATCCAAGGTGCAGCCAATAGTCAGGACAAGTAGCAGACAGGAGTGGTCGAAAGCAAGCCTGGCCAAGATCAGAGGTCAAACACAGGAATCAGGAATGCAGGGACATACACAGAACGCTGTAGACCAACCAGCAATTAGCCAGTGCTGAAGCGCTGTTTAAATAGGCTGTTTGGCGACAGATGAGCGTTTGGGAGTGCGCGTTCACATTTGCGCATGGTCGTGTGCATGTTGTTTGGGGGGCTGAGGGGCTAAACGCAGGTGCTGGCAGGTATTGGGGCTGATCCTGCTAACACTGCATTTTGGAAACACTAAACTAAACTTTTGGGGACGCTAGTTTAGTTCTGATCACATCAAAGATATTGATCTGTTCAGACACTATACAAATAATGGACGTGTTTGTGTGACACTAGCAATCAAAGGGTTAAAATGTATTACTAAATACGCGGCTGGCAATCTGATTCTGTCCTGTATTGACGCTAACTAAAGTTAATGCTAACTGATGTCACCAGGCTGTGACACTAATGCAGTGATCAGAAAAAAGTAAATCTGTACACTATAATAGTGACACTGTGACAGAGCAATGAAGAGGTTAACTTGGGGTTGGTCAGGGGGTTAAATCTTTATTATGGGATATATGGCGGGTATCCTAAACCTATCTGGGACAGACACTAACTACCACTGTCTCTCACACTTACTGAAGTCACAAGTGACACTCATACAGTGATCAGTAAATGTATCTGTATACTGTATATAGTGTACACTGTGACAGGGATTGGAAGGGTTAATTAGGGGTTGAGCAGGGGGTTAAATGTGTGCCTGTGTGTGCTGGTGTCAGTGTAGTGCATGTGTACTCACAGTTGATGTTCTCTCTTCTCACACTGGAACCAAAAAGGGCTCCAGGAGAGAAGATTGCATCATTTCCTGTGCCTGTGTTTACATTGCACGGGCACAGGACGTTCTGCAATTGGTCAGAACCTATCAACAGGTCCAGGCCAATGATTTTTGACTAATCGGTTCTAAACTGAATCAGAACATCACGGGGTCGGCATAGTCCCCACCCACTGCTTGTAAAAGCAGTCCAGTGGCTAGTTAGCTGCTAAGATTGCTTTTACAAGTGAGCCAAGCGACGGCTCTAAAAAACGGTACTGAATTGATACCTGCGGAATCATCCTGGTATAACCACCGAAAGTCCAGCGACATTCTGAAGTGGTTAACAATCATTTGATGTAGTGACTGCATTTGTTTTCTTTGGCTTTTTCCCCATCTGTTTTCACCAGGTGATCTGGTCAGTAACACACCTCCTTTATTGGCTAGACACAACTCTGGAGGAATGAGAACAGGAGTTATGGCAGACAACAGCATTGTCAGTCTTGGGGAGAGGGTAGCGTTAATTGGTTTAGAAGATTTAGAACCCCTAACAAATTGAAGCCAAACTCCAGCTCACACTTTATAATCAGTTTTTTTCCTTTAGGGATAATGGTTTTTCATGAATAAATAAAAACAGTTAGAATAACTCCCCTAGGCTCACATTTAACCTCTTGATCACCCATAATGTTAACCCCTTCCCTGCCAGTGTCATTATTACAATAACAGTGCATATTTTTAGCACTGTAGTTATGTCACTGGTACCCCCAAAAAATGTCAAAAATATCAGTCAGGGGTCCGATCTATCTGCCGTAATGTCGAAGTCCCGAAAAAAAAACGCAGATTGCCGCCATTACTAGTAAAAAAAAAAAAAAAATAACAAAAAAATGACATAAATCTTTCCCGTAGCTAGTAGACGCGATAACTTTTGCGCAAACCAATCAAAATACGCTTATTACGATTTTTTTGTTTATAGCGCAAAAAATAAAAATCGCACAGGTGATCAAATACCACCAAAAGAAAGTTCTATTTGTGGGAAAAAAGGACATCAATTTTATTTGGGTACAGCATCGCACGACCTCACAATTGTCCGTTAAAGTAACGCAGTGCCGAATCGCAAAAAAGGGCCTGGTCATTAAGGGGGCAAATCCTTCCAGTCTTAAAGTGGTTAACAAAAGATAAATCAAGAGAATTCTCTCACCCCATTATTCCCCAGATTCCAACAAATATGAGCGAGCAAAATATAATTTAAGGAGTGTAAACATTTTTCCATCATGTCTATGAATAAATAATGGTGGATTGAACCATAAAACAGAAAATATTATACTTACCTGATGGTAATTTTCCTTTCCTAATGCATAGGCATGACAGCATACACGTATAGGTATAGGCTCCGCCCCCTCACCCAATCAGGACTGGTTATACTATATAAATGAGTCGCCTCCCCCAAGGTGGCATTCTCATAACTAGACTCAAATGCGAAGCCCCGCAATAGAGGGACCTGTATGCTGTCATGCTTATACATCAGGAAAGGAAAATTACCGTCAGCTAAGTATGACGTTTTATTGACACAAGCATGACAGCATACACGTATGAGATGTAGCACGCCCAAAAAAAACCCACAAGGGAGGGTATGCTGGATTTTTTTTATTCATTGTTAACTTTGGCCAGTACAGAGTGAGCAAACTCTACAGTAGTTAGGCTGGCCATACTCCATACAATTTTCTTATTCAATTTCCTTTAGATTTACCTTCAACTATGTAGTGCAAGGGCCTGCCTGATTGCATACAAATTGAAAGTGTTCAGGTTTGAACTTATATTATATAGTTTTGGTAAATCTAAAGGAAAGTTGAACAAGAAAATTGTATAGTGTATGTCAGCCTTAAGGTAGACCATGTTGTCCAAATTTCTTGCCTCATATGCCCTCTTGATGATCTTGACCAGCAACAAAGCCAGTGTTCTGATAGATGCTAAATTGTGGTGTGTATCAGTGCTGCTCCTACTTGTAACTGTGAACACATGTGATTTCCAATGCTAGGCTGCAGTTGACATGAGGCGATATTGTTCCTTAAATAAACAGTATGTGTATCACCGCTGCTCTAGAAATAAAGTGCCAAGTGCAAAACTAACAGGGCAAAATTAACAGTGCATCATTATCAACAAAAGTGCATAATTAACAATGTGACAAATAAATATAAATGGCCTCTGATCATTAGCAAATTAATAAAGTGCTCATGCCATAAATCAGGATAATCAGAAAATAAGTCCTTTGTAGAGTGCCCGTGCTTTAGATCAAAATTATGTGCAGATCCAGTGGCGGCCGGTGCGTTGGGGGCGCAGGGGCACCGCCCCCCCATCCATGCGTCCAGCCCCCTAATCTGCATGCGGGGCGCCGGACTCATGGAGCTCAATAGGGGTTTTTTTTCTGAATCACCTGATTAGAGCCAGAGGCTCTAATAGGCTTCAGAAAAGGGTGGACCTGGGGTGCAGAGCAGTGCGCCCCGAGCCCACCCATTGTGTGACAATAGCAAATTTAAATTCGCTATTGTCACACGGATCCTCCTCCTGGCCAATCAGGAAGCGGGTCCGAGACCAGCTTCCTGATGGACGAAAGGCAAAACCATGCCATTGGCCGAGGAGGAGGCGGGAGGACTCGAGGAGACGCCGGGGGACTGAGGAGAAGCTGCAGGTAAGTGCACTGGTCTCGGGGGGGGGGGGGTCACGGCACGCAACGCTAGTCACTCTGCATTGAATGGGGGCACACTGATCTCTCTGCATTGAAAGGGGGTATACTGATCTCTCTGCATTGAAGGGGGCACACTGATCTCTCTGCATTGAAAGGGGGCACACTGATCTCTCTGCATTGAAAGGGGGCACACTGATCTCTCTGTATTGAAGGGGCACACTGATTTCTCTGCATTGAATGGGGGCACACTGCTCTCTGCATTGAAAGGGGACACGCTGGTCATTCTGCATTGAATGGGGGCACGCTGGTCTCTCTGCATTGAAAGGGGGCACGCTGGTCATTCTGCATTGAAAGGGGGCACGCTGGTCATTCTGCATTGAAAGGGGGCACGCTGGTCTCTCTGCATTGAAAGGGGGCACGCTGGTCACTCTGCATTGAAGGGGGCACACTATACCTTGATTACTGAAGGCCCCGTTCACACTTTTGTGACCTCAAAGTCACGCAATTTTTTACAGCGTTTTTTGCCGCAAAGCAATGCCTATTACATTTTTCTGTTTGCGCCCCCCCCCCCCCCCAAAATATTTTGAGCACTAGCCGCCACTGTGCAGATCACTCCTTGCTCCCCTCCTGTTTCCCCACTCACCAGACACATGGGAAAATGGTGCATATGTAGTATTAGGGGTCTCTCTTTGCCATTGTGTCTTAAAGGTCCTCCCATTGACAATTCCCCAGTGTGGATATATATGCTTAAGCAGGAATCTAGCGTCATACATCATTTCCGCAAGTTGGAACGCACCGGACGTCACATCCGGTTGCCATTGGAACACACGCCTCTGCGGCACTCTGCAAACATATTACCACAAGCACCTTGCACTTTTCTGAATGAAAGCATAATATTTTATTGTTTAATTAATAAAACATAAAATTTTACGCTATGGAGAGCTCCTTTTAATTATATACATGCCGTTTCCAAAGCAAGCAAAGTCCTTTCTTGTATTAACAGAGGCATGGACTCCAGAGAGAGAGATATCATTTTGACCCTGTACAAATCATTAGTAAGACCTCATCTGGAATATGCAGTATAGTTTTGGGCACCAGTTCTTGAAAAGTATATTGGGGAACTGGAGAAAGTGCAGAGAAGGGCAACCAAACTGATAAGAGGCATGGAGGAGCTCAGCTATGAGAAAAGATTAGAGGAACTGAATTTATTCTCTCTTGAGAAGAGGAGATTAAGGGGGGATATAATCAACATGTATAATAAATACATAAGGGGTCCATATAGTGAACTTGGTGTTGAGTTATTCACTTTAAGATCAACACAGAGGACAAGGGGGCACTCTTTACGTGTAGAGGAAAACAAATTTCGTCTCCAAATATGGAAAGGTTTCTTCACCGTAAGAGCTGTGAAAATGTGGAATAGACTCCCTCCAGAGGTGGTTCTGGCTAGCTCACTAGATTGCTTTAAAAAAAAGCCTGGATTCTTTCCTGGGTTTACATAATATAAATGGGTACTAATATTTTATAGGCAAAGTTGATCCAGGAAATATCCGATTGCCTCTCGGGGGATCAGGAAGGAATTTTTCCCCTGCTGTAGCAGATTGGATCATGCTTTGCTGGGGTTTTTTCACCTTCCTCTGGATCAGCTGCTGGTAAAGGATTGTGTATAGGGGATTGTATGATTGGGCTTTCTTTACTGTTTTTAGTTTTTTATTGGTTGAGCCAGATGGACTTGTGTCTCTTTTCATCCTGACTAACTATGTAACCCTGGATCCTCTCCCCTTACCTGGCCGCTGCTTGCACCTTCTACTGTCTTGTGCTCCGTGCTTGTCTCATATTCCCCACTATAAGGGGGGGAGGAACCTGCCCACTTTCCAGGGGTCCCCCAATTGCTGCCTGAGTCGCTCCCAGAGCCTCCCGGCCACCTATGGCTAACCAGAAGTCACCTGGCGCTATCTTGGTCCACCTACGCTGGCAGGAAATCTGCCGGGCGCCATCTTGGATAGAGCAGCCTGCAGCACGGCCGCCGGAAGTCATGGGATGCCATTTTGGAAATTGCCAGCCGCCCTGCCGGTCATTTCTCTGCTATCTTCCTGGTATGTCATCCCCCAAACAGCGCATCCACGACCTCAGCAGTATGAGGGAACTGTTAGGTACCTGTGAGGTAAAGTCCGAAGTGGAGCTTGAGTGCTGAGGATTCAGGCGAAAACCTAGTCAGAGAGATCGGGCTGGCAACAGATCGGGCAAAGCGGTATCCAAACGTAATTCAAAGAATGGTCAGGCAGGCCGAAGTCATGCACAAGCTGGCGGTGAAGTACGGATTCGGCAGGCTGATATTCCAGAACAAACGGGCACTGAGAAACAGGAAGTGCTGCTATTTAAAGGCTGGTTAAATTGTACATTGTTCACAGCTGGTTAAATTGTACATTGTTTATAGCTGGTTAAATTGTACATTGTTTACAGCTGGTTAAATTGTACATTGTTCGCAACTGGCAGCAGGTGGAGCTAGTGAGTCCAAGGCAAAGCATCAGGCTGGAAAATCACTGCAAAAACTCCGGAGCTTCTCTGTGGCACAACAGGTAAGGCTGCAAGCTACAAAACGGGGAACCTCCCAGTTCAAGAACACCCAGGTACATGACAGGAACCTTTCAGCCATGGAGAGCCAGGAGAGAGAGAGAGACCCATGTTACAGGAGGAGTTACTTACCTGTCCCGAATCCCCAGAGACCAGTATTCTATCCCTATTGCCTAGACCTGGAGGAGGCTTCCCTCATATAGGTGGTTTACCACCGAACAGAGGGAACTTGGACAAAGGAGAGGCTGAACCTGTGCAGCTGACCAGATGAATTCAGCACGGTGAGGGCAAAAATAAAAATCTTCTTTCCATTGTAGTAACTGGTTGAGCATTTGAGGAATAAAAGAGAATGCCGAGGCGACTCATTTACATAGTATAACCAGTCCTGATTGGGCAAGGGGTGGAGCCTGTTCCCATATGTGTATGCTGCCATGCTTGTGTCAGGAAAAGACTATGGGCACTATATTTAAAAAATAGTCAAGAATTTATTTTTAAAAAGGATCACAAGGCCTTTTTTGGTGCTCACTCAGAAAAAAAACACATAAGTTTAAAATTATTCCCCTATTACACTTTTATTAATACCATGACTTAAAAACTAGACAAAGTCCAGCTAGAATACATAAAAAAAATACGTTTTTTTGACATAATGCGGCAAAACCACCATGTGGCACAATATTAATGATTATATATTATATCAGTATAAAATATATAGGAGCAAACGATATGTGACGTCCATTTCAAAGATGAATATAATTCCTCAACATGTTTTGCAGGGATCTATGCTTGCTTCCTCAGGAGGACAATATCCGCTACCAAAAAGGAAACATCTAATAAGACAATTTAGTATACAAAAAGTACAACAGTGTACTACACTATTTTACCAAAAGTATTGGGACGCCTGCCTTTACACCCACATGAACTTTAATGGCAACTCTGTCTTAGTCCATAGGGTTCATAATTGAGTTGGCCCACCCTTTGCAGCTATAACAGTAATATTAACATAATGTTATTGGGAACTTATAAACCATTGCACCCACGAAGCGCAGATCGCAGGTGCCTTGTAGGACCCCTTTGTCACGCCGAGCGCTCCGGGTCCTGCAGTGTCCCCGGAGCACTCGAGGCGTGCTGCGGGTAGCGGCGCTCCGGTCACCTTCCCCGACCGTGAGCACCACTCCCCCGCATCTCAGACACAGTCGGTCTGCGCGGCGGGACGTTCCCGTCCGCGGACTCCACTCACCTCCCGCTCGGCTCCCGCCCTGGCTTCCTCCCGGCGCGCGTGGCCCCGCTCCCTAGGGCGCCCGTGCCGCTGCTCTGAAATTTAAAGGGCCAGTGAACCACTAATTGGTGCCTGACCCAATCAGCCCAAAACATATAAAAACCCACTTCCCCTTCCTGTCCTTGCCGGATCTTGTTGCCTTTTGTGCCTTGAGAAAGTGTTTGGTGTATTTTCCCTGCCTGTGTATCAGACCTTCTGCCGTTGCCCCTGACTACGAACCGTTGCCGCCTGCCTTAACCTTCTGCTTCGTCTGACCCTGCCTTTGCCTTGTCCTTCTGTACCACGCCTGAATCAGCTGTCCGTGAGGTTGAGCCATTACCGGAGGATACGACCTGGTTGCTACCGCCGCAGCAAGTCCATCCCGCCTTGCGGCGGGCTCTGGTGAAAACCAGTAGCAACTTAGAACCGGTCCCCTGGTATGGTCCACGCCATTCCCTCACTGACACAGAGGATCCACCCCTAGTGTCTTCTTTGGCCGCCAGTCCGGACCCTGACACCCTTCAGATTGTCATTGTAAGCTGTCTGCTCGTACCTCACACAGGCAGGCAGTTACACACTGACAGGAAGCATCAATGAACTACCACAGCGCTCAACAGCACTCTGGTAGTTCATTGAGAACTACAAGCTCACAGCCACAAAGGCTGTCAGTACTTGTAGTTCTCCCATTCACAGGACTCTGTGAATGAATGACTGGGTCGGGTGGGCAGAGCCGTGCAAAGCCACATCTTCTTTGAATTGCAACAGCAGACATGAGGAGAAGATTCCTGGCAGAGTTGCCAACCCACGTAGGGCTACGTCGCTCGCCCAGGAGCCTGTAGGGGGCAAGCGCGTGCCGCCGGAGGCGCGCTCCCGCCCCCGCTCGTTCACAGGGATCCCCACGCTTGTGACCAGCGGCTCTGATGTCCGCCGGCCACTCGCGATCTCCCGCAGGAGAGGGAGAAAGGCAGACGGCTAATGTAAACACAGCCGTCTGTCATTCTCACTGATGTAAGTGCAGAGACTATACGATCCTGCTATGTAGGATCGTATGTCTCTGTGGTTTCATCACAAGCCACGCCCCCCACAGTTAGAATCACGCCCCTAGGGATACATTTAACCCACTGATCACCAATAAAGTTAACCCCTTCCCTGCCAGTGTCATTTTTATAGTAACAGTGCATATTTATAGCACTGATTACTGTAGTAATGTCACTGGTACTCCCAAAAGTGTCAAAAATGTCAGTCAGGGGTCCGATCTCTCTGCCGCAATGTCGCAGTCCCACAAAAAAAATCGCAGATCGCCGTCATTAATAGTTAAAAAAATAACAATAAAAATGACATAAATCTTTCCCTTAGTTAGTAAACGCAATAACTTTTGCGCAAACCAATCAAAATACGCTTATTGCGATTTTTTTTTTTAACCAAAAATATGTAGCAGAAAACAAATTGGCCTAAAATGTTAAAACATTTTGATTTTTACATTTTTTTTTTGAGAATTTCATATTAAAAAAATATTATTTTTTTCAAAATTGACGCTCTTTTTTTGTTTATAGTGCAAAAAATAAAAATCGCATTGGTGATCAAATACCACTAAAAGAAAGCTCTGTTTGTGGGAAAAAAAGGACGTCAATTTCATTTGGGTACAGCGTCGCACGATTGCGCAATTGTCCGTTAAAGTCACGCAGTGCCGAATTGCAAAACAGGGCCTGGTCTTTGAGCAGCCAAATCCTCCGGGGCTTAAGTGGTTAAGCCCACATTCACACTGAGGACAGGTTTGAAATTGTGCGATTTCAGCTGAACTTGCACGAATTCAAACCAGCATTTCAGTCCGACTTCGGGGACGATTTGACAGACATCTGTTCATGCACAGATGTCTATTAAAATCACCCCCCAAAGTCGCCAAAAGTAGTGCAAAAATGACTTTTGGGAATCGGTGCGGCGCCACAAAGTCGGCGTCAAACCTATTCGGACGGAGCCATGGCCAGAAATAGGCTCTGATTTGGCATGCGATTTGACATGTCAAATCGCATGTCAAATCAGCCCAAAGTGAATGTGGGCTAAATTACATGTCAGTGTAAGTTGCATCATATTTGATTCTAGAGGGAAAAAGAATCTTTACAAGTCATTAAGAAATTTATATAACGTTTAGTTAGAAACAGGTGAGCCCCACCCAAAAACCACAATTCTCAGCTTTATTGTGCCGGAAAGGTGCAGTTGAACAGTAAAAATAAGTGATGTTTTTTTTCCCAAGATTGAATTCCCTCTCACTGAGCGGCAGTGACTGATTTAAAAGTAACAGCAGTTTCACTAGTCGGGTTCACAGATGCCACCCATACCATATATTACTACATGAAACCATGACATGCCCATAAAAAAGGACTTGGTTACAATTTTTTTTACCACACATATTTACTTCTATAGTAACAACTTTGAATAATGTAATGTTAATTAAATAAAAAAAAAATGTAAAAAAGATAGAAAAGGAAAATAATATGAAAATAGTGAATGAAAGAGACCCCGTCACACCATAAACATATTTCAGCAAAGAAAATACCTGTAAAGTAGTGAATTATTAATATAATGTGCTATGCAGCAGTCTTTGTTCTGTGATTACTATGGGTATAAAAAATCGTATAAACATATAATAATACATCCATATAACAAAACATAATAATTATCTTTTACTGTACATGCCATAAAAAACTGTAATGTACAATATTCTCCTAAATCAATTGCTGTAACCAGTGCAAAAAAAAAAAAAAAACAATAATATACCACTATAAATTCAGTTTATAACTCAATGGTGTTCCAATAGGTCAATGTGTCAGCCGCATTTAATACTTTTACTAATATGTGTTTAAAGCGTAACTCCCCTATTGTTAAAAAAACAACATTCCCCTCTGGGTGATCTCTGTACAATACAAGGATTTTAACAAACATTGTAGCAGATTCCTTCCTTTTTGTTATTCTGAAGAAATCCCTGTTTGTTCCTCTGTGCCTCTGTGCTGAGTGGGTCAAATAATAATAGATAATTATGGTTTCATAATTATCTATCAGCTGTGGCAGCTGCAGGGCTCTAATGAGAAAATCTTCTGGGCCTGCATCACTTTAGACGTGTTCCTATTGAGAGTATCTCACCAAAAATTACATTTTTGTTGCAGGGGATGCCAGAAATCCGACTTGTATCTCAGGCAGACTTCTGGGAAAATTGATGAGCCAATCATACAAGCAGGAAAATCAGTTTCTTGGGTGTGGTCAGTATACATTCTGTGTACAGAACAGCTCCAGGTAGCCATATTGTATTGTATTTTGAGAAAATGACAACAGCTGCAGATTGAAAAGGAAAGGTTATTTTTAGTAAAGGTTATTTTAACATTCAATTACAATATGATTTGTGCTGCAATTGTATACGCTATATTGTTTTTTCCTTTATTTGCTATTCTTTTCCCCACTAAAGTGGAGTTACCTTTTAAAATAATGTACTTAAATAAAATTATTCATCACTCTATACTGTGTCTTCTTAACTCCACATGTCCAGTGAGTTTCACCACCTTTCACACTTTGCGCTCACCTCTGCATAATGACCTATTGTGTAAGAATAGTTCACCATGCGCGTTCACTTTTAAGGCCCCTTTCACACATACGGTCCATTCAGTTCATCAGTTCAGTCACGACAAAATGTATCAGTTTTTCATCCGTTTTTTTATCCGTTTTTTATCTGTTTTTCATCCATTTTTTTTACATCCCCTACCAATACAAAAACAGATGAAAAACGGACCGTTTGTCCATTTACATCCGTTTTTCGTCCGATCTGGTTTTTTTTTTTTTTTTTGACGGATGAAAAATAGGGCATTCATCCGTTCCAAAAACGGACATTGACGGAAGCGGATGAAAACGGATGTTAACAGAGGATCATCCGTTGTCCTCAGTTTTTACATAGAAATACATTGATGTCTGTTTTTCATCCGTCAACGGATGGATGAAAAACGGACAAACTGACCGTATGTGTGAAAGGGACCTAAGGGGTCCCATACACCACTTCGGATGTTTAAGTTTCCTCCAATCCGATCAGCTGTTCTTCAATCCCACTATTGCTCACAATCATAGTAATGCTTGCTCAAAGAAGAAAAAAGGACTATGGGGTCAATGCCCTAAGCTTTACCACATGTGGTAAGGGTATCATGTTACTCATTTGCCTAAATTATCGCATGTGGTAAATAAAGCCAAATTCATTAAAGAAAAAATAAACAATTTTGCAGTAAACAACAGAAAAAAAACTGTCTGCAAATTTTGCAGAAAACTGTGCGGTAATCTGTTAAGTCCAATTCACAAACAAAACAGGAACTAAAAAAAGGTGTGATATTTAACACCACCCTTTTGGTGGCAGTAACCAGTGCAGTACCAGAAAGAGGGGCCTATTCAAACCCTCAGAAAGGGGCATTCCAACCATCCCATTACTCAATATAATACTAATTGCAATATACAATTGTATTCTATAGATCAACATGTCTATGCTCTGAATTTCCTCAGGAAGAAAACAATATAGATTTTGAAACATGTCGGGATGTCTATATGCTGCACCATTGATGGTCAACGTCAGCTTTCATACCAGGTGCTCCAGTAAATGGGAATCTTGGGGGTGCTGCCTGATCTGTACCGCAGTCAATAGAGCACCAAGTCCGCACATCGAGGAGCTCATTCGCAGAATCGTTGCTGCCGTCACTTTTAGTACCTGAGGACGAATATTCTCGCTATCGCTCAGTTCTTCAAATAATTCCAATTCACCGTCGCTGTTTTCTAGTTCGTCCAAAAGTGCTTTTGAGCTAAAAGAATGCTTTTTGGACGCCATGGACGTTCTCAATTTTCCAGGCACAAAGAACTGCAAAAAGTACAGGAAGGGCACTGGAAAAGCCACTAGGTGAAATGGCTTGATACAAAGTTGTCATCCTTACAGATTACACTGTATCATGTCATTTGTTTTATTTTTTAATCTCCCGCCGGTTCCACCCCCCTGCGACGTGACACTTGCAGGGAATGGAACTGGAAGACAGGTGACAGCATCGGCCGAGTGCACAGCGGGAGGATGGCTGGGAAGCAGGGCCGT
Organism: Pelophylax lessonae; assembly: GCF_965119305.1. Classification (NCBI taxonomy): domain Eukaryota; kingdom Metazoa; phylum Chordata; class Amphibia; order Anura; family Ranidae; genus Pelophylax; species Pelophylax lessonae. Next base: position 181,422,623 of record NC_138779.1, read on the forward strand.
CTTTCCGAATGGGCACGCCCGGAGGTTGCCCGGGGGCCCCACTTGCCAAGGGGCCCCACGCAGGGTGGCAATTTACCCCATCTGTCCCCCCCCCCCAGTTTAATTTATCTGGTGGTCTAGCCCCCCCCCCAGACCAACCTGCTCCTCCGTGGGCGCCAGCTGCTGGAGCTTCAGGCTCTGCGCTACACTGGTTGCTAGGATGGCCAGCCAATTGGCATCTAGCAACCAGTGACGTCTGGAGGATAGGACCCGGCATGCACAGCGGGGCAGGATCCTCCTCGTCCTCCTACGTGCCTAGAATGGCTCCACCCACTTCCTCCCATTCATGCTCTGTGTGCGGCCGCTGCGGGAAGGTGATGAGACTTGCTGCTTTTTCTTTTTATTCTCTCTCTCTATCGCGGGGGCGGCGGCCGGTGGGAAGGTGAGCTGCCTCGTGTGTGTGACTGGATAGGAGAGGGGATGGGACAGCTGCATATAGAGGAATTCATCTTTCCGTATTCCTCCTGCTGCCACTGAATGGCTGATTCTCCTCTGCCTCCTGCAGTCATTCAGCGGCAGCAGGAGGAATATGGAAGGATCAATTCATCTATATGCAGCTGTCCCATCCTCCTCCTATACAACTTGCTGGCCCCCTAGTGCTTTCCAGCCCCCCCTGCTCTTAACACCCCCCCCCTGTGCTCTTAACACCCCCAGTGCTCTTAACAACCCCCCATGCTCTTTACCCCCCCTGCTCTTAACACCCCCCTGCTCTTAACACCCCCCAGTCTAAACACCCCCCCAGTGCTCTAAACACCCCCCCAGTGCTCTAAACACCCCCAGTGCTCTAAACACCCCCAGTGCTCTTGTCCCCCCCAGCACTCTTTAGCCCCCCCGGTGCTATTTAGCCCCCCCGGTGCTATTTAGCCCCCGGTGTTCTTCAGCTTCCCCCTATGATCTCTGGCTCCCTCAGTGCTCTCCACCCCCTGTGCTCCCTGGCACCCCCCTCAGTGATTTCCACTTCCCCCCCCTTCCCTCCGTGCTCTCCACCCCGCTGGTTTTCCCTGTACCCCCAGTGCTCTCCACCCTAATCGGAGCACACCGCCGGCAGCGCACGCTTGCCCCCTAGCTTCCTGCGCGGGACCGACGTACATCTACCAATAAATATCGCCTTATCGATAATTTTAATTTTTATTCTCGTGAGCGATTGTGTAGGCAGGGCCTCAGTACACTGCATTACCCGGGGGCCTATAATGCTCTTAAGATGGCACTGCTGGGAAGGACGGCGTGGGATCGCAGTGGAAGGTAAGTTTGATTGTGGGGAAATCCAGAGGGTGGCTCGGGGTTACCGCTTTTGGCACTTTATGTTAACCCCGAGCCACAATCGGAAATACCGCCAGGGAGGTTAAAAGGAAAAAGTATTTCACTCACATATAAAGTGCACTAGAAACAGCAGTGCACCACTTTAAAAGCCATCAACATATTCCAGGTACATTTTCCCTTAAAGTGATTGTAAAGTCTTGTTTTTTTTTTTTTATTAAAAGTACCAAACGTGTTATACATACCTGCTCTGTACAGTTGGTTTTGCGCACAGCAGCCACAAACCTTCTCTTCTCGAGTTCCTCTTTGGTGCTCCTGGCCCCTCCTCTCTGCCAAGTACACCCACAGCAAGCAGCTAGACCTAGATGTAACTCAGGTAAGTAATGCTCTCCACAGAAGGTTTTTTCATCTTAATGCATATGCATTAGGATAAAAAAAAAAACCTTCTGCCTTTCAAACCACTTTAAGGCTGAAACCACAACATCACCCTAGCCAGCAATCTGACAGTGACTTCTGGGTGGGCGTGATGACGTCACTAGGCCCTGTACTGATGCGTTTCGTCCCAGGCACATGACTTTGAGGCACTTTATAGTAATATAGCAACAGCACAAGAGGAGATTATATATATTGACAAGTGTGAATAAGTTGTGCAGATCACGTTTTAATACATTGTAAAGAAGTGACTGAATAAGTACCACCCAAGCCACTAAATGTTGCTCCATTGCAGTGAACTGGTCCCCAGAAGTCTACATGGAAACTGACACTTCCGTCAGAGTGAATCTTTTTTGGGTCACCCGCAGTTCTCAATGGTTCTTCCTGCTGACCTCCAGGTAAATACTCTCTCCTGCAGTGACATTGTGGTCAACTGGAGAAACAAAGTAACAGCTGGGAAGAAAGACAACTCTTTAGGAGTATGTGCTTGTAGGTGGGACCTCAGTGCTGGTACCTGCTCTTAGGGAATAAAGTCAAACACAACAGGTCTTGTTAAAGCGGTAGAAAAGCGCAGCAAAAACAATATTGGGCCCCCGGGCAGTTTAGGTCATAATATGCTAGTATGCACCGCATACTACCACATTATGACAGACCTACCGTGAAAACTAAGCCCTACAGCCTAAGTCCCAGCCCCTTACCACATGATCAGCTGTCAGCCAATGACAGCTGATCATGTGATGTAAACAGAGCTGGAAATCGGCTTTTTTTTCCCCCTCACATTAACAGCGTGAGGAGCAAAAAAAAAAAGCTGATCGCCTGCTGCTGTCAGAGGGACATCGGTCCGTACCAGTGCCACCTACGAGTGCAGGTTAGTGCCACCTACCAGTGCCCACCAGTGCTACCTACCAGTGCCCACCAGTACCACCTATCAGTGCCCATGAATGCCACCCATCAGTGCCGCCCATTGGCGCCACCCTTCAGTGCCGCCTTATCAGTGCCCATCAGTGCCACCTGATTAGTGCCCATCAGTGCTGCCTTATTAGTGTCCATCAGTGCAGCGTATCAATGCCCATCAGTGCCACCTCATCAGCACACATCAATGAAGGTGAAAAAATTACCTGTTTGCAAAATTTTATAACAAACTATTAAAACTGTTTTATTTTTTCAAATTTTTCGGTCTTTTTTCGTTTGTTCAGCAAAAAATTTAAACTCCAGTAGTGATTAAATACCACCAAAAGAAAAGTCAGTTTGTTTGAAAATAAATGATAAAAATGTATATTTCGGTACAGTGTTTCATGAACGCGCAATTGTCATTCAAAGTGCGACAGCGCTGAAAGCTGAAAATTGGCCTGGGCAGGAAGGGGGTTTAAGTGCCCAGTAGGCAAGTGGTTAAGTTAATCCCACACATACACACGGGAGTCACAGCCACGGCACAAAGTTCTGACCCCAGTGTTCATCTGCCGGTGATGTCTACGACTGCTCCTAAGGTAAATATCAGTGCATGTCTAGAAGATATTCACTCTACCAATAGGTAAGCCTTATTATAGGCTTCCCTACAGGTAAAAATCAACAAAGGGAGTTTACTCCCACTTTAACTGGAAAGTTTACAGGTAAAGTTTGCAATGAAGCAGAAGCACATACAGCTCAATGCACTTAAAGTGGAACTAAACCCATTAATTTAACAGTTTCAATTCGTTACATTTCTGGCATGCCGTAATCCTAACTGTCACATTTGTTTGTGTTCTCAGCCAAACTTCAAATGGATGGTGTCCTAACTGATCACATGAGCACCACCATGGCAGTTACATATCAGAGTGAGAGTTCTGCTTTAATAAGACTCTACAGTTTATCACAACCATTGTAGTAAGTTGCAGACAGATGTTACTGGAGAATAGCTTCCGCTAGAGAGGTGGTGGAACAGGACAATTCATACTGCACTCGCCATTGAAGAGATTTTTGACGTTTTTGCAACACCAAGCAATGTCCCTCACTGTCCCCACTTGTCAGGAACCTTTCCCTATGCTAAGCACTATAACTATCCAGCAGTTTCCTCTCCCTAACTTGCCACTTGCTTGAAACACACAATAGTTGCAATAGTTGCCTGAACTCTCATTAGAACTCAACATCAAACCATATGCCTATCTTCCCAGAGAGGACTAACAAAGTTTCCAAGCCAGGGGTAATTTTCCCTTATAGACACCTCTTCCCCTGAAACAATGGCAGAGTGCCACCTACAGGACAGAAGAACACCTGCAGCTGCCTGTGGTGAAAGGTTTCTATGATGTGATAGCTGAGCGCCACCAGATATGATTTTTATTGCATACCTACTTTGGTTCAGCTTGGCCCAATGTAAGTATTCATATCTCATACCTGAAGGACCGCTGGGGAAGCTGACAATCACTGTATTAGTCGGGCTACTAAAGTGATAGTTGCGATCATCTGGGTTATGTGTCAAACAGACAAAAGAGAAGCACACAATATTACTGACTCTAGTCTGATATAATGGACACAATTTTTTCAGGTTTGTGATCATTAAGACTGGGTTCATACTAGCTGCGACCTAGTGCCAATAACCACTTGCCGACCGCCGATAGTACATATACTGCGGCAGTCAGCCCCTCACAGGCAGAGTGACGTATCGGTACGTCACTAGCCTGTGAGGCTCTGGGGAGCGAGCGCGCGCCACCGCCGGCGCACTCCCGCGCGGTCAGGGACCCCCCCGCGCGTGTGACCGGCGGACCCGATGTCCGCCGGTCACTCAGCGATCGTCGGGGGAGAGGGAGAAAGGCAGGCGGCTAGTGTAAACAAGCCGCCTGTCATTCTCCCCTGTGTAGAAACAGTGATCATACGGTTCTACTATGTAGGACCTTTGATCATTGTTCCTACAGCTCAAGCCACAGCCAATCACAGTTAGAATCACGCCCCCTAGGGACACACACAGCCCCTCCCTCTCAAATAAAGTTAACCCCTTCACTGCCAGTGTAATTTTACAGTAACAGTGCATATATATAGCACTGATTACTGTAAAAATGTCACTGGTAACCCCAAAAATGTCAAAAATGTCAGTCAAGGGTCCAATCTGTCCGCCCCAATGTCGCAGTACCGCAAAAAAAATCGCAGATCGCCGCCATTACGCGTTAAAAAAAAAACAACAAAAATCTTTCCCTTTGTTAGTAAACGCGATAACTTTTGCGCAAACCAATCAAAATACGCTTTTTGTGATTTTTTTTTACCAAACATAGGTAGCATAAAACAAATTGGCCGAAAATGTTAAAAAATTTAGATTTTTAAATTTTTTTGGGGGGGAATTTCATATAAAAAAATGTGAAAAATATTGTTATTTTTGCAAAATTGACGCTCTTTTTTTGTTTATAGCGCATGATCAAAAAATCGCACAGGTGATCAAATACCACCAAAAGAAAGCTCTGTTTGTGGGAAAAAAAAGATGTCAAATTTGTTTAGGTACAGTGTCGCACGACCGCGCAATTGTCCGTTAAAGTCACGCAGTGCCGAATCGCAAAATACCCCCTGGTCTTTTAGCAGCCAAATCCTCCGGGGCGTAAGTGGATAAGGTCTGAACTTTTCCATGAATTTGCACCTGAAACTGAGCCAAAAACGCACAGGACCCCTTTTCAGTGCAGACCGCGGCTGCCCTAGAAGTGTGTGAACCGGCTCCATTGAGGTTTGTGGTTCTTTCTTTGGCTTTTTTTGTTTATAGCGCAAAAAATTAAAACCGCAGAGGTGATCAAATACCACCAAAAGAAAGCACTATTTGTGGGGGAAAAAAGGACATCAAGTTTTTTTTGGGCACAGCATTGCATGACTGCGCAATTGTCAGTTAAAGCAAGGCAGTACCGTATCTCAAAAAATGGCTTGGTCATTAAGGGAGTAAAACCTTCCCAGAGCTAAAGTGGTTAAAGCGGTGTTCCAGCCTCCCCCTCCAAAAATTAAAAGTCAGGGGCCAAACTTCTGAGGGACGGCGCCGTGGCCGGAATTGAGGAAGGGTACCTGTCAAAAAAAGGTACCCATTCTCCCCTCCCCCCTGAAAGGTGCCAAATGTGGCACCGCAGGGGGGGAGGAAGCAAATGAGCGGAAGTTCAATTTTTGGGTTGAACTCCACTTTAACTTGGGTACCAACTTCCTGGGCCCGGCCACACACCTTTTGCGCCTCTTGTCCAAACAAGCTTGGAATGAGTGACATGGAGTGTGAGGGCACAGAGTGGCGTGGTCCTAAGTGAAGGACCTGAAGTCACAGTCTGAATATCTGAGCATTTATGGATGATGGCACTGATCATGGCTTCATGTAGAGGCGTACTTGAGACACCACAGAGGATGCAGGATCTGAATGCAGGCCAGAATCTGTGACCAAGGGACCCAATTGCAGTAGTAAGTGAAAACATAGTTATAGGCCAGAATAAGCTGCAGATAGGCACAGCAGACAGGTACAAGTCAAGATCAGCCATAGCTGATCAAGACAGGGACAGGATAACAAGAAGGAGTGAAATTGAGGTGCAGGCTGAGACAATACTGAATAGGGCTGCTCTGCACGTCAGGCTATCCTCACACAGAAATTCTTCCTCTCATGTACAATGTAAGAAAGCTCTTCTTTCACTGACCGCCAATATACAAGGACATTTCTCCACTGATCACCAATGTAAGGGAGCAACAAACCACTGACACCACTGTAAGGGGTCTCAGTTTTACCACCAATGTAAGGGAGCCTTTCTCTACTGATCACCAATGTTAGGGTCACAGATCAAAGGGAAAGAGAGAACTGCTCCGATGATAAGACAGCCCCAAAAACATCCAAAAAGGGTGCAGGCAAGGATCCGCAGTCCAGACAACAGAGGTATGTAGAAAAAGACAGCCGCACTCCAAATTCAAGATGAAAAATGAATAAAATCAGTTTATTGATATCCAAAAAGTAAAAACATATCAGAGTATATCCATAAAAGTCAGAGACATGGGAAAGGTGCACATCGGTTGACGCGTTTCACGGAAAACGTCCGCTTAGTCGTAACCATACGACTAAGCGGACATTTGCCGTGAAACGCGTCAACCGATGTTCACCTTTCCCATGTCTCTGACTTTTATGGATATACTTTGATATGTTTTTACTTTTTGGAGATCAATAAACAGATTTTATTCATTTTTCATCTTCAATTTGGAGTGCGGCTGTCTTTTTCTGCATACCAATGTTAGGGGTCAATACCCTATTGATTAATGTACGCGGGTGTGTGTCTATTAGCCTCCAATGTAAAGGGACACTTACACACTGATGACCACTGTAAAGGGACACTATACCACCAACCACCAATGTAAATGGATATTACACTGACCACCAATGTAAGGGGGCATTTCTCCATTAACCATACCTGTGAAGGGACACTACAATTTTCACTGTTGATTATTCTTAGATTAATTTCATGCTGAAATGAACATTGTTTTATAGCCCCAATTCCAAAAAAAAGTAGGAACGCTGTGTAAAATCTACATGAATGCAGAATGTTGTGATTTGCAAATCATTGAGGAACATTATTCTGACATTGTTTGATCATTTTTAGATGCAGTTTTTTATAGATTGGTGATTCCTTGCCCATCTTTACTTCAGAGACACTCCTAACTCTCTAAGACCCCATTCACACTACCGCGACTGGTCAGCCTGACAAGTCGCGGTCCATTGTGTGCTATGAAGTCCATGCAAGTCGCGCCAAAGCCGCGGTGCACGCGATTTCACAGGTCGCCCCCGAAGTCGTGCCGCGTTAGTGTGAACCGGCACTAAGATGCCTTTTTATACCCAACCATGTTACTGACCTGTTGCCAATTAACTTATCAGTTGTAAAATGTTCTTTCAGCTTTTCCTTGTTAGTACCACTTACTTTGCTAGCTTTTTGTTACCCTGTCCAAACATTTTTGCTGTCATTAGTTTCAAAATTACCTTTATTTTTTTTTTTTCTTAAAATGGTATATTTTCTCAGTTTATGTTTTCTCATTTCTTTTGTGAATTGTAGATTTTACACAGCTTCCCAACTTTTTTGGAATTGAGGTTGTATAAAGCAGTAGGGTGTTAACAAACTTTCTGCTATGGGTGTCAAATATTCTAGGTATGCCACATTATTCTTTAATTTATTTTCATATCTACAACTTATTGATCACACAAACATGCTATGAGCTGCAAAAAAATAATTTATCTGAGACTTAAAAATTATTTCAAAGATTCCTTTAGTGTAAAAAGGTTATAATTTTAGCTATGTTGAACGTTTAGGTGGGATCAATATATACAGTAATGGATAAAATTGGTCTGAAATACATACTTGTCCTGGAAAACATGCTGCTTCATGATTCCTTTAGTTCTTGGCATGTTGATCACATAAAATAAATAAATTAAATTTAATTTTTTTATATGAGTGGTAGATATTTCAACCCTTTTATTATACTTTAACTATCTATGTCATATAACATGATCTCTGCTAAGGAAGAAGAGTAGTCCATCTACACCAGGCCTCGAGTCCTGCAGGAACGCATGGGAATGGCATTCCTGTACTTTTCCCACAGCAGGAACGCTGTTCCCATTAGCTGCCGAATCCTGCAGGACTGGCCTTTGTCCTCCCCTCCCTTGGCCCTCCTCCTCCAGTGGCCGCTGCAACAAAGTCCCGCCTCCTAGACTGGCTCCAGTGATAGGCGGAACACTGATCCAATGCTGGCAAATTGAATCAGTGTGACGTTTATTATCGCAGTCGGTCTAGGAGGCGGAACTTTGTTACAGCGGCCGCTTGAGGAGGAGGGGAGGACGGGCGCACCATGACATTCAAATATAAAACAAGTTTAAACTTGTTTTAGGTCAAAGACTCAGAAAGCATGATTATTGTTTGATCGGCAGGAAGCCAGGGTCAGTAATAACAGCCTACATATTCTACACTTCTCGCAACAGCTATTTTTTTAAAAAGGCATTGGCTTTACATAGCAGGACTTAACAGATATGTCAGTTAACACAATATATGTCCCATTATATTTACATCAGCTTTTCTGTAGGTGAAAGGCAGAGGGGAGTTTGCAGACTTTCTTGTGCATCATCTTTAGAAGAGGCTTCCTTCTGGGACGACAGCCATGCAGACCAATTTGATGCACCGTGCAGCGTATGGTCAGAGCACTGACAGGCTGACCCCCCACCCCTTCAACCTCTGCAGCAATGCTGGCAGCACTCATATGTTTATTTCCCAAAGACAACCTCTGGATATGATGCTGAGCACGTGCACTCAACTTCTTTGGTCAACCATGTCGAGCCTTGTTCTGAGTGGAACTTGTCCTGTTAAATGGCTGTATGGTCTTGGCCACCATGCTACAGCTCAGTTTCAGGGTCTTGGCAATCTTCTTTTAGCCTAGGCCATCTTTATGTAGAGCAACAATTATTTTCTTCAGTTCCTCAGGAAGTCTTTTGCCATGGGGTGCCATGTTGAACTTCCAGGGACCAGTATGAGAGAGTAAGAACAATAACACCAAATTTAACTCACCTGCTCCCCATTCACACCTGAGACCTTGTAATACTAACGACTCACATGACCCCGGGGAGGGAAAATGGCTAATTGGGCCCAATTTGGACATTTTCATTTAGGGGGTGTACTCACTTTTGTTGCCAGCGGTTTAGACATTAATGGCTGTGTGTTGAGTTATTTTGAGAGGACAGCAAATTTACACTGTTATACAAGCTGTACACTCACTACTTTACATTGTAGCAAAGTGTCATTTCATCAGTGTTGTCAAATGAAAAGATATAATAAAATACTTACAAAAATGTGAGTGGTGTACTCACTTATGTGAGATACTGTGTGTATATATATTTATATATATATATATATCTATATTCATTTATTTACATATATATATAATGTCATACAAACATACATGGTGTTATATATATATATATATATATATATATATATATATATATATGATGTACCATTTCATATGTACTTATTCATAGTGATGGAACTTAGTAGTTCGTAGTTAGAGACAGGTGATATAAGGCTATTATTTGATGCCAAAATAAGAAAGGAATTAGAAATACACTTATAATGATATGTACTTGATTTCGAGGAAATCTATAAATATGGAATGATGATACCTTAGTTGTCATTGATTTCTTGTGGTTACAGGTGTACTTACTAGTACTTACTTTTAGTATATCTTTCAAGACTATAATGGTCCAGAGCGGTGTGTATGTTATACATGAGTGGGAAACATCATGAGGTATAAAATATTATCAAATAACAAGATGTACAGTATAAACATACAAAAATAATATTATACAAATATATGAGGGCTTTGTCATCTTTCTCATAGGTACTGAAAATTGGGCGTGAGATAGGGGGGCTAGCTCTTTTTATGATCTCTGTCGGTAGGAAAGTGATAATTCACTATATTACCAAAAGTGTTGGGATCCATGCCTATATTAGCAAAAGTGTTGGAACGCCTCTTATTCATCCCAAAGGTGTTCTATCGGGTTAAGGTCAGGACTCTGTGCAGGCCAGTCAAGTTCCTCAACCCCAAACTCGCTCTTCATGTCTTTATGGATCTTGCTTTGTGCACTGGTGGGAAGTCATGTTGGAAGAGGAAGGGGCTACCCCCAAACTGTTCCCACAAAGTTGTGAGCATGATATTGTCCAAAATGTCTTGCTGATGCCTTAAGAGTTCACTTTATTGGAACTAAGGGGCCGAGCCCAACCCCTGAAAAACAACCCCACACCATAATCCCCCCTCCACCAAATTATCTCGACCAGTGCACAAAGCAAGGTTTATAAAGACATGGATAAGCGAGTTTGGGGTGGAGGAACTTGACTGGCCTGAACAGAATCCTGACGTCAACCAAATAGAGTACCTTTAGGATGAATTGGAGCGGAGACTGCGAGCCAGGCCTTCTTGTCCACATCAGTGCCTGATCTCACAAATGCGCTTCTGGAAGAATGGCCAAACATTCCCATAGACACACTCCTAAACCTTGTGGACAGCCTTCCCAGAAGAGTTGAAGCTGTTATAGCTGCAAAGAGTGGGCAAACTCAATATTGAACCCTATGGACTAAGACTGGGATGCCATTAAAGTTCATGCGTGTGTAAAGACAAGCATCCCAATACTTCTGGTAATATAGTGTGTATATATAGTATACAATTTATTATGTATATATATACAGTCAGGTCCATAAATATTGGGACATTGGCACAATTCTAATCTTTTTGGCTCTATACACCACCACAATTGATTTGAAATTAAACAAACAAGAAGTGCTTTAACTGCAGACTTTCAGCTTTAATTTGAGGGCATTTACATCCAAATCAGGTGAAAGGTGTAGGAATTACAACAGTTTGTATATGTGCCTCCCACTTTTTAAGGGACCAAAAGTAATAGGACAATTGGCTGCTCAGCTATTCCATTGCCAGGTGTGTGTTATTCCCTCATTATCCCATTTACAAGGAGCAGATAAAAGGTCCAGAGTTAATTTTTAAGTGTACTATTTGCATTTGGAATCTGTTGCTGTCAACTCTCAATATGAGATCCAAAGAGCTGTCACTATCAGTGAAGCAAGCCATCATTAGGCTGAAAAAAACAAAACAAACCCATCAGAGAGATAGCAAAAACATTAGGTGTGGTCAAATCAACTGTTTGGAACATCCTTAAAAAGAAAGAACGCACCGGTGAGCTCAGCAACACCAAAAGACCCGGAAGACCACGGAAAACAACTGTGGTGGATGACCGAAGAATTCTTTCCCTGGTGAAGAAAACACCCTTCACAACAGTTGACCAAATCAAGATCACTCTCCAGGAGGTAGGTGTATGTGTGTCAAAGTCAACAATCAAGAGAAGACTTCACCAGAGTGAATACAGAGGGTTTACCACAAGATGTAAACCATTGGTGAGCCTCAAAAACAGGAAGGCCAGATTAGAGTTTGCCAAACAACATCTAAAAAAGCCTTCACAGTTCTGGAACAACATCTTAGGAACAGATGAGACTAAGATCAACTTGTACCAGAGTTATGGGAAGAAAAGAGTATGGAGAAGGAAAGGAACTGCTCATGATCCAAAGCATACCACCTCATCAGTGAAGCATGGTGGTGGTAGTGTCATGGCGTGGGCATGTATGGCTTCCAATGGAACTGGTTCTCTTGTATTTATTGATGATGTGACTGCTGACAAAAGCAGCAGAGGATGAATTCTGAAGTGTTCCGGGCAATATTATCTGCTCATATTCAGCCAAATGCTTCAGAACGTATTGGATGGCGCTTCACAGTGCAGATGGACAATGACCCGAAGCATACTGCGAAAGCAACCAAAGAGTTTTTTGAGGGAAAGAAGTGGAATGTTATGCAATGGCCAAGTCAACCACCTGACCTGAATCCGATTGAGCATGCATTTCACTTGCTGAAGACAAAACTGAAGGGAAAATGCCCCCAAGAACAAGCAGGAACTGAAGACAGTTGCAGTAGAGGCCTGGCAGAGCATCACCAGGGATGAAACCCAGAGTCTGGTGATGTCTATGAGTTCCAGATTTCAAGCTGTAATTGACTGCAAAGGATTTGCAACCAAGTATTAAAAAGTGAAAGTTTGATTTATGATTGTTAATCTGTCCCATTACTTTTGGTCCCTTAAAAAGTGGGAGGCCCATATACAAACTGTTGTAATTCCTACATCGTTCACCTGATTTGGATGTAAATACCCTCAAATGAAAGCTGAAAGTATGCAGTTAAAGCACATCTTGTTTGTTTCATTTCAAATCCATTGTGGTGGTGTATAGAGCCATAAAGATTAGAATTGTGTCAATGTCCCAATATTTATGGACCTGACTGTATATATATATATATATATACACTTATAGTACAGTACAGTATAGTATAGTATATACTGTATTTGGTATAATATGTTTTAATAGCGCTGTAACTATCTGTTTAGCTTATTCTATTAACCACTTAAGCCCCGAAGGATTTGGCTGCTCAAAGACCAGGCCCTATTTTGCGATTCGGCACTGCGTGACTTTAACGGACAATTGCGCGGTCGTGCTACGCTGCACCCAAATGAAATTGACGTCCTTTTTTTTCCTACAAACAGGGCTTTCTTTTGGTGGTATTTTATCATCTGTGCGATTTTTATTTTTTGCGCTATAAACAATAAAAGAGCGACAATTTTGAAAAAATAACAATATTTTTCAAATTTTTTTTATGAAATTCTCAAAAAAATATGTAAAAATAAAATTTTTTTAACATTTTTGGGCAATTTGTTTTTTGCTACATATTTTTGGTAAAAAAATCGCAATAAGCATGTTTGGATTGGTTTGCGTAAAAGTTATTGCGTTTACTAACTACGGGAAAGATTTATGTCATTTTTATTGTTTTTTTTTTTTTAACTAGTTATGGCGGCGATCTGCGGCGGACAGATCAGACCCCTGACTGACATTTTTTACACTTTTGGGGGGAGTGCTATAAATAAGCACTGTTACTGTAAAAATGACACTGGCAGGGAAGGGATAAACTCTTTGTGATCAGTGGGTTAAATGTATCCCTAGAGGCGTGATTCTAACTGTGGGGGGCGTGGCTTGTGATGTAACCACAGGGACATACGATCCTACATAGCAGGATCGTATAGTCTCTGCACTTACATCAGGGAGAATGACAGACGGCTGTGTTTACATCAGCCGTCTGCCTTTCTCCCTCTCCTGCGGGAGAGGGCGAATGACCAGCGGACATCAGACCCGCCGGTCACTCGCGCTGGGATCACTGCGAACGAGCGGGGGCGGAGCGCGCATCTGGCGACGCACGCTCACCCCCTACAGGCTCCTGGGCGAGCGATGTAGCCCTATGTCGGTTTGCCCAGGAGCGGCTGACCGCCGCAGTAAATAGTAGTGCGGCGGTCTGCAAGTGGTTAATATCTTGTATAGCAGCTTTCCTTTAATTTATTTATTGATTGATTTCTTTGCTTAGTTTAGTAGAGTTGACATGGGTTTATAAATATTTGCCCTTGTGAAAGGGGCCCTCTAACTTTAAAAAGGATAAAAAGGAAAAAGTTGGGACTTTGAATGAAAAACATGACCAGGCTGACAGGAAACAGTACAATACACTTATTGCAATGGCAAAAAACAAAGGTAAACATAACAAAGTACAGAGTAGTAAACAGACTGATATACTTGATGAGTAATCCCCAAGTCCGGGACACATAAAAGCCAATGTGACAGTTGATATGAGTAGGTATAATATTATTAGTTTGATTATAACATCAATAAACTCGACGCGTATCGTGGACTATCTGTGCCACTTCATCAGGAGTAGATGTCAGATTCGTATCTAGGAAAAATATATATATATATATATATATATATATATATGCATATGTAAAAAGCAGCACAGTGGTGTTATGTAAAAACAGGGCAGGGGAATAAAAAGAGGGAAACAAGTCCCAAAGATGGCAAACCTTGCATTGCAGTACAGAGTGGGCACTGGTACCGGAGGTTAGGCATGGCATGGTACATCTCCCATGGGAGCTGAGGGCACACAGGGCAGGCAGGCGAAGACGAAAGCACCACATACCAGAAGTGTGGGCTGGAATAAGTAAATGGTGCATGATGCATGTAAGCAGCAGCAACAGGAGATGTCTGTCAAAGAGTAATGGGTAAAATATATAGTAAATCTTGTATATAATTGTATATAAGTTAGTAGCAATATCAAGTGCTGCTAGATACATGCAAGGGTGAATATAAGTGGAAAAATATGAAGGAAATACCAGAGAGTGAGAATAATTAGAAGTGTATAGAGCAAATATCCCAGGGGTGAATGGATTAAAGTAGTGGAAGGTGAACAACCCCAAAATGGTGGAGAGTTGTTTGAAATATAATATGGGCATGAGTAAGAGCTCAAGGAGAATAGGGGACTGTAAAACAAAGAACCGGTCGAATAAGTGAAAAGGAAACCATAAAATGAAAGTAATGAGGATTTAAAAAGAGCACGAAAATTTGGTTTAATGGAAAAAATATATTTAAGTATGTATTCTATTTTTTTGCTATAAGGCTTCTTTCACATGGTCCGCCTCCGCAGGCGGATTCGTGTTGCTCAGCGGGGATCGATCCGCGATCCCCGCTGAGCCGGGAGGATGACAGCTCCATCTCTGCTTGCAGAGCGGAGAGGGAGGTGTCTCAGCACCCGCTGCCTTCTATGGGGGATCGGAGGAGAGCGGACCGCTTGTCCGCTCTCATCAGATCCGCTCCGCTCCGATTACTGAACGGATGGAAAAATAGGGTTTCCATCCGTCCAGATTTCAGCACAGGATCGGATGCGGATGGCAGCGGGTGTCAGCGGAGGTGACCTCCGCTGACACCCGCTGCCCCATAGAGCTGCATGGAGGATCCGATCAGATCCGCCTAAAAAACTGACAGGCGGATCTGATCGGACCGCCCGTGTGAAAGAGCCCTAATTCAACTTTCTGTTAGGAGGAGGCTATGTTCATTCTCCATGGTCCCACTGTATGTTGGAATATAGTCAATCTCTCTTGCTTGCTCCCGAGATGGACTAGAAACTATGAATTATGGGATTTGCAGTGTGCATAATGTGTTATGGACTATAGGATGCATAGTGTGCATAGATCAGAGCACATGACTGCAGCTAATGTGTACTGCTCCTTCCAAATGAACGGAAGAGAGGAGGGAAAAGGAAAGGTTTAGAAGCTCATGGAGGATATTACAAGGAGGCAGAAAAACACAGGAAGAAACAATTTCATGAAAAAAATATTACAGGGCCATTAAGTAGTGGATGTGTACAGATTATATTTGGAGAATAAGGATATTATTTAGTGGCCCAATCAGGGCTTAATCATGAGTAATGATCTGTAAATGTCTGTCATTTTGATACTTCACCGCAATTACTACAAGACTTGTTATGTAAAAGTTAGAGATAACACCCATAACACCCATATAAGACTTCCTGCCAGTAAACCTATTGAAGGGGCTTGCAGGAAGCATCTTGTAACACAGCACCCAATCTTGCAAAGAAATACAAATCAAAGTTTTATTCCCCTGTAAAGTGGTAGGGCTGGCTTCAAAGAGAAATAAACTTGAACTCAGTGGGGTTGATTTACTAAAGGCAAAAAGGCTGTTCAATTTGCATGGGAAGTTGCACTTTGCAATCAAATTTACCCCAGAGCTCAGTGAATGAGATGAAGCTTTGCACACATCCATCATCCAATCATATGCAAGCACAGATGCTTTTTTTATATTTTCCTTGCATGTGATTGGGTACTCTTTGCAAAGCAAAATTTCACAACATTCACTAAGCCCTGGGGAAAAATGTCTTGCAAAGTGTAAATTCCCTTGCAGACTGAATAGACTTTAGTAAAGTAACCCCAGTGAGTCCCGGGATTACACTAAACATTGGGCTTGATTTACTAAAACTGGAGAGTGCAAAATCTGGTGCAGCTCTTCATAGAAACCAATCAGCTTCCAGGTTTTTTTGTTTAAGCTTATTTGAACAAGCTGAAGTTAGAAGCTGATTGGCAACCATGTACAGCTGCACCATATTTTGCACTCTCCAGTTTACATAAATCAACCCCCTAGTTTCCTTTTATCTACACCCACACTGTGTGCAATAGTTTGTTTGTTTGTCATTTTTAAATGTAACTAAAGCTGGTTTATGTTTTAGTTTTGGTTGTAATGGTAAGGGGCTTGAGACTCTGTAAGGCTTTTACTGCAGAAATGTCAAACCAAACAGAGGGTTAGCAGGGACATAAAATAGTGGTGCTGTGGCAACAGTGGGCATTCACAGCAAAACTCAGAGAAGAGGAAAAGCCACTGAATAACCCTGCAAACTTCTCCACTTTTAGATTGGCCACACGCATTAAGATTTTTCTTGTTCCCCTTCCATGCCATTTAGCAGTGCTAGCTATTGTATTCTGACAGCCAGCATCCACCGCTATCAGACTACTAAAACAGTGACCTTCATCTGGTTAGAGAGGGTGGTGATACAGCTGAGAACTTTTGTGGGTTGGATATTTAGACAATATGGCAGCCAGTTGACCAGGACACAGTGACTTGGCGGGAGTGACGATCCCCTGGTAGAGAAGGGATCAGTGTACTTGGATCCCTTCCCTAGTGGTCAGGACCCCACCTTGGGTCCAGCTGCATTATGGGGTGTCCTAGGGAACTGGCCTTGAGAGAGAAGGCTTTGAGGAGAAGAAGCATTGTGTTAACCAAGATGAGAACTAACAGGTGTGTGTTAACAGAGTCACTAAGGAGAGTGGCAGGTCGCAAGCTGGTTGAGTCGGGAACAAGCTCCGGAGCTCCGGCTCAGAAATGGAGCTAATGGCAGGTGGAGAAGGGAATGCCCGCCCATAGGTGAATAAAGAGTACCATGTGTAAGATGTCAAGTAGATTACTGCCTTAATGCCACCTCAAGCATTTGCATTTGATCACTCAAAAGTGCAAATGTACATCTGTACTGCTCCCTGTGAACCCTGCTTACATCCTTATCCATATGTCACATGAGAATTAAAGTCAATGTGGTGGCAACTCTTCAACCACCTTATACAGGGCTCAGAAAAGGAGGAAGTAAGCAGAGGAAGGAGAAGTGGGCAAAAGAGGCTAACCTTTGTGGGGGCTCAGCCTATTTACACATTCACTGACTTTGCTCTTTCTTGAGGCATACATTGCCTAAGTCTCACAAGATGCTTCTCAATGTTGTTAAGCAGACGTGCATATACATAGTTAACTAATCACTATCAACAAACTGATGATTAAAGTCTCGGTAGATGATAAATGTGGTCGGGTCCGGACTACCATGTTTATGTGTACAGACTTATCTTTTGTTGGTTGGAATCGTTCCTGTTACCCTTTGATGTTGGACTCAGATGGGATCGTCATCTTGCAGGAACTGGAAGATTGGCATTGTGGGGGCTATAGTCTTTTAGAGAGTGCTGAACATGAGCTTGGATTGCTCAGGAAACTTCCTTCCCAGGAAGCAAAGGGGAAGTGGAGCATCATGGGAGGAGTTATAAATCTATCTGCGAAACAGACTTGAACTCTCTTGCTCCTGGACCCACCACGGGCACATCAGCTTGCTGAGTGTGTATGAGACAGCAGATGGGCTACTGCACAAAGCCTGACCCGCTTACAGAACTCAGTCTCAGCGTAGTGGATGTCTGTCGCTACACTGCAGATGTCTTTGCAGTAACGCTGAGAGAGAAGTGGAGGTCGGCTGAATATCCTGAAGCAGCAGAGCGCAGCAAGTTTTCCAGATGCCCGAGCGTGGGAGACCACATCGCCTGTTCCACAGGGCCCTCACAGATGGACATGAGAGTTGGTGAGAGGGTGCCTGTCTTGGATCCAGACTGCAAGTATACATCCCACCTTTACACTGAACACAAACATTGAAGCAGATACCAGACCCCTAAGGATTACAATTTATCATCTTGCTATATTAAACCACAGTGAAAAATGTCTTGTATGAGTTCCAACTGCCGGTGAAGAACATAGAAAGGCCTTGCTAAGGGGAGGGACATTGTTGTATAGTTGCTCTAAAAGGCGACATGCCCTTGTTATATTGCCATATCTCTAATGAGAATACTGATGGTATAGATTAGTTCAGAGTTCTTCTTTAACTTGAGTATTGCTTTACTACAGTAGAGAATATCTATATACTTACAGAATATAGAATATTGTGTTAAATACTGTTCCCTGATATAATAAAATTTTGTTTATCTGCTGTTTTCTGTGTCAGTCTTGCTGAACCCTGATAGTTTATGCAGGGATTAGCTGACTGACATAATTTCACTTGCTTATTCATTGAGTAAACTTTAAAACTCATTTATACTGTGTCAGTGTGTTCCTTAAAGGTATGTATACACTATTTCTGAACCTAGAGTGTCAGGTGGGCTGGACGGTTCACGGTAGTGCTGTAGAAAACCCATTAACCAGCAACCCTCAAGGGGGTAGTGCTACATAAATATCTCAGGAGTCTTCATAAAACTGCTGGAAGACCATGTGAGAACTCTAAAATATATGGAGTCTCCCAAGTTTACTGGGGGATTTAACATATCTATGTAGCACCCTCCTAGATAGGTGCTAGGCAGGTGAAATATAGTTTGCTTGGTCTGCTTATCAGGAGAGCCTGATTATTAGTTATGCCTGCTGCATGTGTCCATGTGTGATTCATCTGGTCTGAGGGAGTGTGCCCACTGTGTCCAATAGGGAGGACTGTTGGACAGTGGAGGAAACCCAGCCAGTGACACACGGTCTTTTGTAGCTATCCCAGAGGGTTGGCACAGAGAGCGGTGCATCCTGGGATAGACTATTAAAACAAGGGGGAACATGTGGCAGGGGGTCTTTGGGCAGGAAGCCAAGTCCCAGAAGGAGGGTACGGCTGTCTCTCCTTCTGCTGCTATGGATGGTGGTCACAGGCGGTCCGCCTAGTGAACCAGGAGTGTGGAGCTGAGCCAGGAGGTCCTTGAAAGCTGACTGGTGGAGTTGGAGGCAGAGCAACCTTGAGAAAAACAGTGTCCGTGAGTACCGGGAAGCTTGCCGGTGGTCTGTCCAGGAAGGGAACCACTCCAGTGGCGAGTCGGTGGACGGGTGTCAGCACACACAACAAGTGAGAAAGGGGGTGCCAAGTTAGAACCCTGAAGAGTAATTTAAGCAGCGACACTTTATCTTCACTTCAGTGGCAGGGTGAAGCAGCGGCCTTGCCGCATTCTAAAGTCAGTTGTCCTCACCATTGTGAATAGTTGTCAGTTGGAGTATCCCACTCATCCCTTCTCCTATCCCAGTTCTCAATAAAACCACAAAACCAACATCCCCTGAATTGATTATTGACTGAGCCAAGAACTTACATTCCTTTTTATCTACTGTCAGTTGCTAAGGGTAACCCAGGGGAATCCAGAAAGCGTAATTTTCAGCAGTCCTCTAGGGGGCAGTGCTACATCTATTTTTGCTGATTGTGTCTTTCTTAGGGAGATGTACCTTTATTTTTTCCTGGTGGTGACCATTGTCACCAAGACTGACAGTGGGGGGAAATCCAAGATTTTTAGATATCACCAGAACAGATGTAGATGAAACAACATGCTCATGGCAACTGTCTTAGAGAGCATTTCCTTCCGCTTCATGTTGTGTCTAGAGGATGGGGGTTGAAGGGAAATCTCCTCAGTGGAACATAGATGGCAAAACAAAAAATCTCCTGGCAGGCATTGCCTATGCCAAAATGAAAACTGTTTTGATTTGGTTTAACTTTTCCTAATTCCTCAACAATAAACTGCAGGTTCAGGGGCAGCACAGTGACTATGGCAGAAACAGGCACATAATCAATATGAGATAGGCAGCAGAAGACAGATTTTCCAAATGCTTTAGTAGAACAGCTGGCAAGACAGAGATTCCAGCATTGCGTTTACATTACATAGATTGCAAGCTATTTATCTAATTTGCTACTCCTCCACATAACCATAAATATGACATGGCATCTTTGCAGGGAAGGGATAATCATTACAGTGCCCATGTTCTGTCTTTCTTGTCCTTCCAAAGGAAGAAGCCTTCATGGTTCATAAATATGTAAGCAGGTTGGAAATAGCCAGTTGGGTTCTGTCCCTGTTTGGGAGGGTAGAAATTAATATTTTCCAAGTTCTTTCTCTTTTGGCAGGTTTTTCTCTGGGTCCGACCCACTGATTCTGTCTTACATAAGAGAGACAATGGTCTGGAGCAGAGATGTTCAGGGCCCCCGTAATAAATCAGATAGAAAGATGGGAGTGCCCCAAGAAAAGCCCGATGGCAGTAACGAAAGTGGCAGAGAACAATACCCATGAGGAGAATCTCGAATACTACTACCGGGATGTAAAGGACACCAGAACCTGGGTTTACCCTGAAGACACTAGCTGCTGGAGAATGCCTCTGATTGACTCTATACTTTACATGGACTTTACCTTTGCAGGTATGCCGGGGCAGCATATTGCTAGAGGTAGGGTTAGGCATGTAGGAAAGAATAATCTCTCTGTATGTTGGACTTTGTACTGCCTTTTGCACTTTTTCAAGTAAAGTTTTGAAACCTTATTCTCGCCTGGTCTGAAGTTACTGAAAGGCGTGTAATGTATGTAACCGGCACCATCCCATGGTTCAGGTCACTAAAGTACTTTGGGGTATGAAGATAGCTCTGTGAGAGTTAACATAGTGTGCAGTGTAAGCAAGTGGATACCTAGGGAAATGGAAGCTACAAGCAGCCATTCGTTAGGCGCGTGACTGAGATAGACGGGATGGCCCTTTGCAGGAGGGAGTTGTTGTCCTTATTCTCTCCCTGTGCTGTGTAGTATGGTAAGCAACGGGTTAAGTTGCTGTCTGCAAAATGTTACAATTATGTATATGTCTGGGAGCTGGGTGTGGCTGAAGTTAGTTGCATGCTGATGTGCAGTGAATAAAGAAGCAACCTGTACAGCTTGTCTGTGTTAATACACTACATTTTGGCGACGAGGATGGCTAGCTTTCTGGATTTACCGGCTATCGGACCGTTTGATGTGTCTGGAGACCACACTAGTCTCTCACAGCGCTGGGACAAGTGGAAGAAGGGATTTCAGCTCTATGTTATAGCCACAGGAGTGACTGCACCTGCTCAGAAGAGAGCCATGCTGCTGCATCTAGCTGGACCTCAAGTTCAGGACATTTTTGAAACCCTGGGAGCAACAGGGGAAGATTCAGACTATGAGACAGCCATGAATAGACTGAGTGAGTACTTTGAGCCAAAGAAAAATATTCCCTATGAAAGATATAAGTTTAGACAGGCTGTGCAAGAACTGGGAGAAACCACAGACAGTTATGTGACTAGGCTGAAATATCTGGCAAAGTCTTGTGATTTTGGGACTGTAACTTTACATAGCTTTACATAGCAGGACTTAACAGATATGTCAGTTAACACAATATATGTCCCATTATATTTACATCAGCTTTTCTGTAGGTGAAAGGCAGAGGGGAGTTTGCAGACTTTCTTGTGCATCATCTTTAGAAGAGGCTTCCTTCTGGGACGACAGCCATGCAGACCAATTTGATGCACCGTGCAGCGTATGGTCAGAGCACTGACAGGCTGACCCCCCACCCCTTCAACCTCTGCAGCAATGCTGGCAGCACTCATATGTTTATTTCCCAAAGACAACCTCTGGATATGATGCTGAGCACGTGCACTCAACTTCTTTGGTCAACCATGTCGAGCCTTGTTCTGAGTGGAACTTGTCCTGTTAAATGGCTGTATGGTCTTGGCCACCATGCTACAGCTCAGTTTCAGGGTCTTGGCAATCTTCTTTTAGCCTAGGCCATCTTTATGTAGAGCAACAATTATTTTCTTCAGTTCCTCAGGAAGTCTTTTGCCATGGGGTGCCATGTTGAACTTCCAGGGACCAGTATGAGAGAGTAAGAACAATAACACCAAATTTAACTCACCTGCTCCCCATTCACACCTGAGACCTTGTAATACTAACGAGTCACATGACCCCGGGGAGGGAAAATGGCTAATTGGGCCCAATTTGGACATTTTCATTTAGGGGGTGTACTCACTTTTGTTGCCAGCGGTTTAGACATTAATGGCTGTGTGTTGAGTTATTTTGAGAGGACAGCAAATTTACACTGTTATACAAGCTGTACACTCACTACTTTACATTGTAGCAAAGTGTCATTTCATCAGTGTTGTCAAATGAAAAGATATAATAAAATACTTACAAAAATGTGAGTGGTGTACTCACTTATGTGAGATACTGTGTGTATATATATTTATATATATATATATATATCTATATTCATTTATTTACATATATATATAATGTCATACAAACATACATGGTGTTATATATATATATATATATATATATATATATATATATATATATGATGTACCATTTCATATGTACTTATTCATAGTGATGGAACTTAGTAGTTCGTAGTTAGAGACAGGTGATATAAGGCTATTATTTGATGCCAAAATAAGAAAGGAATTAGAAATACACTTATAATGATATGTACTTGATTTCGAGGAAATCTATAAATATGGAATGATGATACCTTAGTTGTCATTGATTTCTTGTGGTTACAGGTGTACTTACTAGTACTTACTTTTAGTATATCTTTCAAGACTATAATGGTCCAGAGCGGTGTGTATGTTATACATGAGTGGGAAACATCATGAGGTATAAAATATTATCAAATAACAAGATGTACAGTATAAACATACAAAAATAATATTATACAAATATATGAGGGCTTTGTCATCTTTCTCATAGGTACTGAAAATTGGGCGTGAGATAGGGGGGCTAGCTCTTTTTATGATCTCTGTCGGTAGGAAAGTGATAATTCACTATATTACCAAAAGTGTTGGGATCCATGCCTATATTAGCAAAAGTGTTGGAACGCCTCTTATTCATCCCAAAGGTGTTCTATCGGGTTAAGGTCAGGACTCTGTGCAGGCCAGTCAAGTTCCTCAACCCCAAACTCGCTCTTCATGTCTTTATGGATCTTGCTTTGTGCACTGGTGGGAAGTCATGTTGGAAGAGGAAGGGGCTACCCCCAAACTGTTCCCACAAAGTTGTGAGCATGATATTGTCCAAAATGTCTTGCTGATGCCTTAAGAGTTCACTTTATTGGAACTAAGGGGCCGAGCCCAACCCCTGAAAAACAACCCCACACCATAATCCCCCCTCCACCAAATTATCTCGACCAGTGCACAAAGCAAGGTTTATAAAGACATGGATAAGCGAGTTTGGGGTGGAGGAACTTGACTGGCCTGAACAGAATCCTGACGTCAACCAAATAGAGTACCTTTAGGATGAATTGGAGCGGAGACTGCGAGCCAGGCCTTCTTGTCCACATCAGTGCCTGATCTCACAAATGCGCTTCTGGAAGAATGGCCAAACATTCCCATAGACACACTCCTAAACCTTGTGGACAGCCTTCCCAGAAGAGTTGAAGCTGTTATAGCTGCAAAGAGTGGGCAAACTCAATATTGAACCCTATGGACTAAGACTGGGATGCCATTAAAGTTCATGCGTGTGTAAAGACAAGCATCCCAATACTTCTGGTAATATAGTGTGTATATATAGTATACAATTTATTATGTATATATATACAGTCAGGTCCATAAATATTGGGACATTGGCACAATTCTAATCTTTTTGGCTCTATACACCACCACAATTGATTTGAAATTAAACAAACAAGAAGTGCTTTAACTGCAGACTTTCAGCTTTAATTTGAGGGCATTTACATCCAAATCAGGTGAAAGGTGTAGGAATTACAACAGTTTGTATATGTGCCTCCCACTTTTTAAGGGACCAAAAGTAATAGGACAATTGGCTGCTCAGCTATTCCATTGCCAGGTGTGTGTTATTCCCTCATTATCCCATTTACAAGGAGCAGATAAAAGGTCCAGAGTTAATTTTTAAGTGTACTATTTGCATTTGGAATCTGTTGCTGTCAACTCTCAATATGAGATCCAAAGAGCTGTCACTATCAGTGAAGCAAGCCATCATTAGGCTGAAAAAAACAAAACAAACCCATCAGAGAGATAGCAAAAACATTAGGTGTGGTCAAATCAACTGTTTGGAACATCCTTAAAAAGAAAGAACGCACCGGTGAGCTCAGCAACACCAAAAGACCCGGAAGACCACGGAAAACAACTGTGGTGGATGACCGAAGAATTCTTTCCCTGGTGAAGAAAACACCCTTCACAACAGTTGACCAAATCAAGATCACTCTCCAGGAGGTAGGTGTATGTGTGTCAAAGTCAACAATCAAGAGAAGACTTCACCAGAGTGAATACAGAGGGTTTACCACAAGATGTAAACCATTGGTGAGCCTCAAAAACAGGAAGGCCAGATTAGAGTTTGCCAAACAACATCTAAAAAAGCCTTCACAGTTCTGGAACAACATCTTAGGAACAGATGAGACTAAGATCAACTTGTACCAGAGTTATGGGAAGAAAAGAGTATGGAGAAGGAAAGGAACTGCTCATGATCCAAAGCATACCACCTCATCAGTGAAGCATGGTGGTGGTAGTGTCATGGCGTGGGCATGTATGGCTTCCAATGGAACTGGTTCTCTTGTATTTATTGATGATGTGACTGCTGACAAAAGCAGCAGAGGATGAATTCTGAAGTGTTCCGGGCAATATTATCTGCTCATATTCAGCCAAATGCTTCAGAACGTATTGGATGGCGCTTCACAGTGCAGATGGACAATGACCCGAAGCATACTGCGAAAGCAACCAAAGAGTTTTTTGAGGGAAAGAAGTGGAATGTTATGCAATGGCCAAGTCAACCACCTGACCTGAATCCGATTGAACATGCATTTCACTTGCTGAAGACAAAACTGAAGGGAAAATGCCCCCAAGAACAAGCAGGAACTGAAGACAGTTGCAGTAGAGGCCTGGCAGAGCATCACCAGGGATGAAACCCAGAGTCTGGTGATGTCTATGAGTTCCAGATTTCAAGCTGTAATTGACTGCAAAGGATTTGCAACCAAGTATTAAAAAGTGAAAGTTTGATTTATGATTGTTAATCTGTCCCATTACTTTTCCCTTAAAAAGTGGGAGGCCCATATACAAACTGTTGTAATTCCTACATCGTTCACCTGATTTGGATGTAAATACCCTCAAATGAAAGCTGAAAGTATGCAGTTAAAGCACATCTTGTTTGTTTCATTTCAAATCCATTGTGGTGGTGTATAGAGCCATAAAGATTAGAATTGTGTCAATGTCCCAATATTTATGGACCTGACTGTATATATATATATATATATACACTTATAGTACAGTACAGTATAGTATAGTATATACTGTATTTGGTATAATATGTTTTAATAGCGCTGTAACTATCTGTTTAGCTTATTCTATTAACCACTTAAGCCCCGAAGGATTTGGCTGCTCAAAGACCAGGCCCTATTTTGCGATTCGGCACTGCGTGACTTTAACGGACAATTGCGCGGTCGTGCTACGCTGCACCCAAATGAAATTGACGTCCTTTTTTTTCCTACAAACAGGGCTTTCTTTTGGTGGTATTTTATCATCTGTGCGATTTTTATTTTTTGCGCTATAAACAATAAAAGAGCGACAATTTTGAAAAAATAACAATATTTTTCAAATTTTTTTTATGAAATTCTCAAAAAAATATGTAAAAATAAAACTTTTTTAACATTTTTGGGCAATTTGTTTTTTGCTACATATTTTTGGTAAAAAAAATCGCAATAAGCATGTTTGGATTGGTTTGCGTAAAAGTTATTGCGTTTACTAACTACGGGAAAGATTTATGTCATTTTTATTGTTTTTTTTTTTTTAACTAGTTATGGCGGCGATCTGCGGCGGACAGATCAGACCCCTGACTGACATTTTTTACACTTTTGGGGGGAGTGCTATAAATAAGCACTGTTACTGTAAAAATGACACTGGCAGGGAAGGGATAAACTCTTTGTGATCAGTGGGTTAAATGTATCCCTAGAGGCGTGATTCTAACTGTGGGGGGCGTGGCTTGTGATGTAACCACAGGGACATACGATCCTACATAGCAGGATCGTATAGTCTCTGCACTTACATCAGGGAGAATGACAGACGGCTGTGTTTACATCAGCCGTCTGCCTTTCTCCCTCTCCTGCGGGAGAGGGCGAATGACCAGCGGACATCAGACCCGCCGGTCACTCGCGCTGGGATCACTGCGAACGAGCGGGGGCGGAGCGCGCATCTGGCGACGCACGCTCACCCCCTACAGGCTCCTGGGCGAGCGATGTAGCCCTATGTCGGTTTGCCCAGGAGCGGCTGACCGCCGCAGTAAATAGTAGTGCGGCGGTCTGCAAGTGGTTAATATCTTGTATAGCAGCTTTCCTTTAATTTATTTATTGATTGATTTCTTTGCTTAGTTTAGTAGAGTTGACATGGGTTTATAAATATTTGCCCTTGTGAAAGGGGCCCTCTAACTTTAAAAAGGATAAAAAGGAAAAAGTTGGGACTTTGAATGAAAAACATGACCAGGCTGACAGGAAACAGTACAATACACTTATTGCAATGGCAAAAAACAAAGGTAAACATAACAAAGTACAGAGTAGTAAACAGACTGATATACTTGATGAGTAATCCCCAAGTCCGGGACACATAAAAGCCAATGTGACAGTTGATATGAGTAGGTATAATATTATTAGTTTGATTATAACATCAATAAACTCGACGCGTATCGTGGACTATCTGTGCCACTTCATCAGGAGTAGATGTCAGATTCGTATCTAGGAAAAATATATATATATATATATATATATATATATATATATATATATATGCATATGTAAAAAGCAGCACAGTGGTGTTATGTAAAAACAGGGCAGGGGAATAAAAAGAGGGAAACAAGTCCCAAAGATGGCAAACCTTGCATTGCAGTACAGAGTGGGCACTGGTACCGGAGGTTAGGCATGGCATGGTACATCTCCCATGGGAGCTGAGGGCACACAGGGCAGGCAGGCGAAGACGAAAGCACCACATACCAGAAGTGTGGGCTGGAATAAGTAAATGGTGCATGATGCATGTAAGCAGCAGCAACAGGAGATGTCTGTCAAAGAGTAATGGGTAAAATATATAGTAAATCTTGTATATAATTGTATATAAGTTAGTAGCAATATCAAGTGCTGCTAGATACATGCAAGGGTGAATATAAGTGGAAAAATATGAAGGAAATACCAGAGAGTGAGAATAATTAGAAGTGTATAGAGCAAATATCCCAGGGGTGAATGGATTAAAGTAGTGGAAGGTGAACAACCCCAAAATGGTGGAGAGTTGTTTGAAATATAATATGGGCATGAGTAAGAGCTCAAGGAGAATAGGGGACTGTAAAACAAAGAACCGGTCGAATAAGTGAAAAGGAAACCATAAAATGAAAGTAATGAGGATTTAAAAAGAGCACGAAAATTTGGTTTAATGGAAAAAATATATTTAAGTATGTATTCTATTTTTTTGCTATAAGGCTTCTTTCACATGGTCCGCCTCCGCAGGCGGATTCGTGTTGCTCAGCGGGGATCGATCCGCGATCCCCGCTGAGCCGGGAGGATGACAGCTCCATCTCTGCTTGCAGAGCGGAGAGGGAGGTGTCTCAGCACCCGCTGCCCTCTATGGGGGATCGGAGGAGAGCGGACCGCTTGTCCGCTCTCATCAGATCCGCTCCGCTCCGATTACTGAACGGATGGAAAAATAGGGTTTCCATCCGTCCAGATTTCAGCACAGGATCGGATGCGGATGGCAGCGGGTGTCAGCGGAGGTGACCTCCGCTGACACCCGCTGCCCCATAGAGCTGCATGGAGGATCCGATCAGATCCGCCTAAAAAACTGACAGGCGGATCTGATCGGACCGCCCGTGTGAAAGAGCCCTAATTCAACTTTCTGTTAGGAGGAGGCTATGTTCATTCTCCATGGTCCCACTGTATGTTGGAATATAGTCAATCTCTCTTGCTTGCTCCCGAGATGGACTAGAAACTATGAATTATGGGATTTGCAGTGTGCATAATGTGTTATGGACTATAGGATGCATAGTGTGCATAGATCAGAGCACATGACTGCAGCTAATGTGTACTGCTCCTTCCAAATGAACGGAAGAGAGGAGGGAAAAGGAAAGGTTTAGAAGCTCATGGAGGATATTACAAGGAGGCAGAAAAACACAGGAAGAAACAATTTCATGAAAAAAATATTACAGGGCCATTAAGTAGTGGATGTGTACAGATTATATTTGGAGAATAAGGATATTATTTAGTGGCCCAATCAGGGCTTAATCATGAGTAATGATCTGTAAATGTCTGTCATTTTGATACTTCACCGCAATTACTACAAGACTTGTTATGTAAAAGTTAGAGATAACACCCATAACACCCATATAAGACTTCCTGCCAGTAAACCTATTGAAGGGGCTTGCAGGAAGCATCTTGTAACACAGCACCCAATCTTGCAAAGAAATACAAATCAAAGTTTTATTCCCCTGTAAAGTGGTAGGGCTGGCTTCAAAGAGAAATAAACTTGAACTCAGTGGGGTTGATTTACTAAAGGCAAAAAGGCTGTTCAATTTGCATGGGAAGTTGCACTTTGCAATCAAATTTACCCCAGAGCTCAGTGAATGAGATGAAGCTTTGCACACATCCATCATCCAATCATATGCAAGCACAGATGCTTTTTTTATATTTTCCTTGCATGTGATTGGGTACTCTTTGCAAAGCAAAATTTCACAACATTCACTAAGCCCTGGGGAAAAATGTCTTGCAAAGTGTAAATTCCCTTGCAGACTGAATAGACTTTAGTAAAGTAACCCCAGTGAGTCCCGGGATTACACTAAACATTGGGCTTGATTTACTAAAACTGGAGAGTGCAAAATCTGGTGCAGCTCTTCATAGAAACCAATCAGCTTCCAGGTTTTTTTGTTTAAGCTTATTTGAACAAGCTGAAGTTAGAAGCTGATTGGCAACCATGTACAGCTGCACCATATTTTGCACTCTCCAGTTTACATAAATCAACCCCCTAGTTTCCTTTTATCTACACCCACACTGTGTGCAATAGTTTGTTTGTTTGTCATTTTTAAATGTAACTAAAGCTGGTTTGTGTTTTAGTTTTGGTTGTAATGGTAAGGGGCTTGAGACTCTGTAAGGCTTTTACTGCAGAAATGTCAAACCAAACAGAGGGTTAGCAGGGACATAAAATAGTGGTGCTGTGGCAACAGTGGGCATTCACAGCAAAACTCAGAGAAGAGGAAAAGCCACTGAATAACCCTGCAAACTTCTCCACTTTTAGATTGGCCACACGCATTAAGATTTTTCTTGTTCCCCTTCCATGCCATTTAGCAGTGCTAGCTATTGTATTCTGACAGCCAGCATCCACCGCTATCAGACTACTAAAACAGTGACCTTCATCTGGTTAGAGAGGGTGGTGATACAGCTGAGAACTTTTGTGGGTTGGATATTTAGACAATATGGCAGCCAGTTGACCAGGACACAGTGACTTGGCGGGAGTGACGATCCCCTGGTAGAGAAGGGATCAGTGTACTTGGATCCCTTCCCTAGTGGTCAGGACCCCACCTTGGGTCCAGCTGCATTATGGGGTGTCCTAGGGAACTGGCCTTGAGAGAGAAGGCTTTGAGGAGAAGAAGCATTGTGTTAACCAAGATGAGAACTAACAGGTGTGTGTTAACAGAGTCACTAAGGAGAGTGGCAGGTCGCAAGCTGGTTGAGTCGGGAACAAGCTCCGGAGCTCCGGCTCAGAAATGGAGCTAATGGCAGGTGGAGAAGGGAATGCCCGCCCATAGGTGAATAAAGAGTACCATGTGTAAGATGTCAAGTAGATTACTGCCTTAATGCCACCTCAAGCATTTGCATTTGATCACTCAAAAGTGCAAATGTACATCTGTACTGCTCCCTGTGAACCCTGCTTACATCCTTATCCATATGTCACATGAGAATTAAAGTCAATGTGGTGGCAACTCTTCAACCACCTTATACAGGGCTCAGAAAAGGAGGAAGTAAGCAGAGGAAGGAGAAGTGGGCAAAAGAGGCTAACCTTTGTGGGGGCTCAGCCTATTTACACATTCACTGACTTTGCTCTTTCTTGAGGCATACATTGCCTAAGTCTCACAAGATGCTTCTCAATGTTGTTAAGCAGACGTGCATATACATAGTTAACTAATCACTATCAACAAACTGATGATTAAAGTCTCGGTAGATGATAAATGTGGTCGGGTCCGGACTACCATGTTTATGTGTACAGACTTATCTTTTGTTGGTTGGAATCGTTCCTGTTACCCTTTGATGTTGGACTCAGATGGGATCGTCATCTTGCAGGAACTGGAAGATTGGCATTGTGGGGGCTATAGTCTTTTAGAGAGTGCTGAACATGAGCTTGGATTGCTCAGGAAACTTCCTTCCCAGGAAGCAAAGGGGAAGTGGAGCATCATGGGAGGAGTTATAAATCTATCTGCGAAACAGACTTGAACTCTCTTGCTCCTGGACCCACCACGGGCACATCAGCTTGCTGAGTGTGTATGAGACAGCAGATGGGCTACTGCACAAAGCCTGACCCGCTTACAGAACTCAGTCTCAGCGTAGTGGATGTCTGTCGCTACACTGCAGATGTCTTTGCAGTAACGCTGAGAGAGAAGTGGAGGTCGGCTGAATATCCTGAAGCAGCAGAGCGCAGCAAGTTTTCCAGATGCCCGAGCGTGGGAGACCACATCGCCTGTTCCACAGGGCCCTCACAGATGGACATGAGAGTTGGTGAGAGGGTGCCTGTCTTGGATCCAGACTGCAAGTATACATCCCACCTTTACACTGAACACAAACATTGAAGCAGATACCAGACCCCTAAGGATTACAATTTATCATCTTGCTATATTAAACCACAGTGAAAAATGTCTTGTATGAGTTCCAACTGCCGGTGAAGAACATAGAAAGGCCTTGCTAAGGGGAGGGACATTGTTGTATAGTTGCTCTAAAAGGCGACATGCCCTTGTTATATTGCCATATCTCTAATGAGAATACTGATGGTATAGATTAGTTCAGAGTTCTTCTTTAACTTGAGTATTGCTTTACTACAGTAGAGAATATCTATATACTTACAGAATATAGAATATTGTGTTAAATACTGTTCCCTGATATAATAAAATTTTGTTTATCTGCTGTTTTCTGTGTCAGTCTTGCTGAACCCTGATAGTTTATGCAGGGATTAGCTGACTGACATAATTTCACTTGCTTATTCATTGAGTAAACTTTAAAACTCATTTATACTGTGTCAGTGTGTTCCTTAAAGGTATGTATACACTATTTCTGAACCTAGAGTGTCAGGTGGGCTGGACGGTTCACGGTAGTGCTGTAGAAAACCCATTAACCAGCAACCCTCAAGGGGGTAGTGCTACATAAATATCTCAGGAGTCTTCATAAAACTGCTGGAAGACCATGTGAGAACTCTAAAATATATGGAGTCTCCCAAGTTTACTGGGGGATTTAACATATCTATGTAGCACCCTCCTAGATAGGTGCTAGGCAGGTGAAATATAGTTTGCTTGGTCTGCTTATCAGGAGAGCCTGATTATTAGTTATGCCTGCTGCATGTGTCCATGTGTGATTCATCTGGTCTGAGGGAGTGTGCCCACTGTGTCCAATAGGGAGGACTGTTGGACAGTGGAGGAAACCCAGCCAGTGACACACGGTCTTTTGTAGCTATCCCAGAGGGTTGGCACAGAGAGCGGTGCATCCTGGGATAGACTATTAAAACAAGGGGGAACATGTGGCAGGGGGTCTTTGGGCAGGAAGCCAAGTCCCAGAAGGAGGGTACGGCTGTCTCTCCTTCTGCTGCTATGGATGGTGGTCATAGGCGGTCCGCCTAGTGAACCAGGAGTGTGGAGCTGAGCCAGGAGGTCCTTGAAAGCTGACTGGTGGAGTTGGAGGCAGAGCAACCTTGAGAAAAACAGTGTCCGTGAGTACCGGGAAGCTTGCCGGTGGTCTGTCCAGGAAGGGAACCACTCCAGTGGCGAGTCGGTGGACGGGTGTCAGCACACACAACAAGTGAGAAAGGGGGTGCCAAGTTAGAACCCTGAAGAGTAATTTAAGCAGCGACACTTTATCTTCACTTCAGTGGCAGGGTGAAGCAGCGGCCTTGCCGCATTCTAAAGTCAGTTGTCCTCACCATTGTGAATAGTTGTCAGTTGGAGTATCCCACTCATCCCTTCTCCTATCCCAGTTCTCAATAAAACCACAAAACCAACATCCCCTGAATTGATTATTGACTGAGCCAAGAACTTACATTCCTTTTTATCTACTGTCAGTTGCTAAGGGTAACCCAGGGGAATCCAGAAAGCGTAATTTTCAGCAGTCCTCTAGGGGGCAGTGCTACATCTATTTTTGCTGATTGTGTCTTTCTTAGGGAGATGTACCTTTATTTTTTCCTGGTGGTGACCATTGTCACCAAGACTGACAGTGGGGGGAAATCCAAGATTTTTAGATATCACCAGAACAGATGTAGATGAAACAACATGCTCATGGCAACTGTCTTAGAGAGCATTTCCTTCCGCTTCATGTTGTGTCTAGAGGATGGGGGTTGAAGGGAAATCTCCTCAGTGGAACATAGATGGCAAAACAAAAAATCTCCTGGCAGGCATTGCCTATGCCAAAATGAAAACTGTTTTGATTTGGTTTAACTTTTCCTAATTCCTCAACAATAAACTGCAGGTTCAGGGGCAGCACAGTGACTATGGCAGAAACAGGCACATAATCAATATGAGATAGGCAGCAGAAGACAGATTTTCCAAATGCTTTAGTAGAACAGCTGGCAAGACAGAGATTCCAGCATTGCGTTTACATTACATAGATTGCAAGCTATTTATCTAATTTGCTACTCCTCCACATAACCATAAATATGACATGGCATCTTTGCAGGGAAGGGATAATCATTACAGTGCCCATGTTCTGTCTTTCTTGTCCTTCCAAAGGAAGAAGCCTTCATGGTTCATAAATATGTAAGCAGGTTGGAAATAGCCAGTTGGGTTCTGTCCCTGTTTGGGAGGGTAGAAATTAATATTTTCCAAGTTCTTTCTCTTTTGGCAGGTTTTTCTCTGGGTCCGACCCACTGATTCTGTCTTACATAAGAGAGACAATGGTCTGGAGCAGAGATGTTCAGGGCCCCCGTAATAAATCAGATAGAAAGATGGGAGTGCCCCAAGAAAAGCCCGATGGCAGTAACGAAAGTGGCAGAGAACAATACCCATGAGGAGAATCTCGAATACTACTACCGGGATGTAAAGGACACCAGAACCTGGGTTTACCCTGAAGACACTAGCTGCTGGAGAATGCCTCTGATTGACTCTATACTTTACATGGACTTTACCTTTGCAGGTATGCCGGGGCAGCATATTGCTAGAGGTAGGGTTAGGCATGTAGGAAAGAATAATCTCTCTGTATGTTGGACTTTGTACTGCCTTTTGCACTTTTTCAAGTAAAGTTTTGAAACCTTATTCTCGCCTGGTCTGAAGTTACTGAAAGGCGTGTAATGTATGTAACCGGCACCATCCCATGGTTCAGGTCACTAAAGTACTTTGGGGTATGAAGATAGCTCTGTGAGAGTTAACATAGTGTGCAGTGTAAGCAAGTGGATACCTAGGGAAATGGAAGCTACAAGCAGCCATTCGTTAGGCGCGTGACTGAGATAGACGGGATGGCCCTTTGCAGGAGGGAGTTGTTGTCCTTATTCTCTCCCTGTGCTGTGTAGTATGGTAAGCAACGGGTTAAGTTGCTGTCTGCAAAATGTTACAATTATGTATATGTCTGGGAGCTGGGTGTGGCTGAAGTTAGTTGCATGCTGATGTGCAGTGAATAAAGAAGCAACCTGTACAGCTTGTCTGTGTTAATACACTACATTTTGGCGACGAGGATGGCTAGCTTTCTGGATTTACCGGCTATCGGACCGTTTGATGTGTCTGGAGACCACACTAGTCTCTCACAGCGCTGGGACAAGTGGAAGAAGGGATTTCAGCTCTATGTTATAGCCACAGGAGTGACTGCACCTGCTCAGAAGAGAGCCATGCTGCTGCATCTAGCTGGACCTCAAGTTCAGGACATTTTTGAAACCCTGGGAGCAACAGGGGAAGATTCAGACTATGAGACAGCCATGAATAGACTGAGTGAGTACTTTGAGCCAAAGAAAAATATTCCCTATGAA
The DNA here is from genome assembly GCF_965119305.1 of Pelophylax lessonae. NCBI lineage: Eukaryota > Metazoa > Chordata > Amphibia > Anura > Ranidae > Pelophylax > Pelophylax lessonae. Next base: position 181,457,042 of record NC_138779.1, read on the forward strand.
AGATATAAGTTTAGACAGGCTGTGCAAGAACTGGGAGAAACCACAGACAGTTATGTGACTAGGCTGAAATATCTGGCAAAGTCTTGTGATTTTGGGACTGTAACTGAGGAGATAATCAGAGATCAGGTCATAGAGAAATGCACATCTGTGCACCTCAGGAGGAGATTATTGAGAGAACCTAGTCTCACACTTACTAGTCTGCAGGAGATTGCAAGAGCCATTGAACTGTCTGAGCTCCAGGCTCTGCATATTGAAACCAAGAACACTGCATCTGTCAATACAGTCTCCAAACCTACCTATAATAATAGGAATATCTGGAGTAGGAAAGAGAGTTTTCCAAAGAGGACTTTACATATCACCTGCAATAAATGTGGCAGGGCGGGACACACAAGTCAGGACTGCACTGTGGTACAGAATAAAATGTGCTATGCTTGTGGAAAGACAGGTCATTTTGCAGCTGTGTGTAGAAGTACAACCAGAGATAACAAAACCAAAGGACAATCTGCACGAGTAAATGTTATAGCTGAGGATAAAGAGAGTGCTCCTGACTCTGAATTTATATTCTCCCTGTGTTCTCTGCAAGCTGGGACATTAACCATTAAGATTGGAAATACAGATGTGTCAGTGTTGATTGACTCTGGAGCTACATGCAATGTTATGGACTTGGCTTCTTGGCACAGTCTTATTGGCAGAGAAAATCACCTTAAATTGTGTAACACCACTAAACAGATTTATACTTATGGCTCCAGTACACCACTGCAACTTAAAGGCAAATTTTATACCTCTGTTCAAACACATGAGACTGGTCCTCCATTGCAGACCGAATTCTATGTTGTAGATGGCACAGGGTCGCCTCTGCTTGGTCGTCAAACCGCAATGGCACTAGGGGTGTTACAGATTGGCCGTGATGTAGGCAGCGCAAGAGTGAATATGGTGTCTACTGCTATTTCTGCATTGAAAGAGGAATTTAAAGATTGCTTCTCTGGGTTTGGAAAATTAAAGGATTTTCAGTTGGAGCTTCACATTGATCCACATGTAAAGCCTATTGCACAGCCAGTACGCAGACTTCCTTATAGCCTGAGATCACCTGTTGAGCACAAACTGGCAGAGCTGCTAGACCTTGACATTATTGAACCTGTGGAAGGGCCCACTCCGTGGGTATCGCCATTAGTTGTTGTACCAAAGGGCACAGATATTCGGATTTGTGTGGACATGAGATGTGCTAACCAAGCTGTGCAGAGAGAGAGACATCCAATTCCCACTATTGAAGATGTTTTACATGCAATGAATGGGGCAAGTGTCTTCAGTAAACTGGATTTGAAATGGGGTTATCATCAGATTGAATTGACCCCAGCATCTAGAGTCATCACTACATTTGCAAGCCATAAAGGTCTTTTTAGATACAAGAGGTTGATGTTTGGCGTATCGTCCGCACCGGAGGCCTATCAACATGTGATTCAGCAAGTGCTACATGGTTGTGAAGGCACGCATAACATTTCTGATGATATAATTGTGTGGGGAACAAACACACAGGAGCACGACGAACGTCTCCGTGCAGTGCTAAATCGCTTGAAGGAGAAAGGGTTAACATTAAATGAGAAGAAATGCACATTTCAAATGAATAAAATGACTTTTATGGGCCATGTGCTGTCTGACAGGGGCATTGGTCCGGAGGACTGTAAAATTAAAGCTGTGTCTGATGCCAGAAATCCTGAAAACCCTGCAGAAGTACGCAGTTTTCTTGGGCTAGTGAATTACTGTGCCAAGTTTATTCCAGATATGGCGACTGTCAGTGAACCTTTGAGAGTGTTGACTCGCAAAGCAGTCCCGTGGAAGTGGGGCTTTTTGGAACAAGGTGCATTTGATGAACTTAAGAGACGGCTGACTTGCGCCACAACTTTGGCTTATTTCAATCCTACTGCACACACCCAAGTTATTGTCGATGCTAGCCCTGTGGGGTTAGGCGCCATCTTGGTTCAGAGACAATGCACAGGCGATTACAGGCCTATTCAGTATGCAAGCAGATCCCTCACTGATGTAGAGAGACGTTATTCTCAGACCGAGAAAGAAGCTTTGGCTGTTGTTTGGGGATGTGAAAGGTTTCACACCTATCTCTACGGCCTTGATTTTGAAATCATCACAGACCACAAGCCTCTGGAAGTGATATATTCGCCACGCTCAAAACCATCCGCCAGAATTGAGAGATGGGTTCTCAGATTGTTACCATATCGCTTTACAGTGCGGTACAGACCTTGACCGACTAATGCGGCAGATGCACTTTCCAGATTGCCTCAGTTTTCTGCACCTGTTCATAACCTGGCAGAAGAGTACATTCGTTTTGTGGCTACTAACGCCATGCCTCAGGCATTGACACCGCGGGAGGTTGAAGAATTGTCATCTGTGGATCCGGAAATTGCTCGGTTGAGAAAATGTGTAAGACAAGGGGTTTGGGTGGATTGTGACCCAAGCTATCACAGAATCAAACAAGAGCTGAGTATTGCAGGACAACTAGTTCTATGTGGCAATCGCATTGTGATGCCTAAAGACTTACGGAAACGTACATTACATTTAGCCCATGAGGGCCATCAAGGCATTGTGCGCACCAAACAAAGATTACGTGAGAAAGTCTGGTGGCCAGGAATTTACAAGGATGTGGAACGTTTGGTTTCTTCATGTCGAGCATGTCAGTTGGTGGGCAGCAAACCTAAACCAGAACCAGTAACTCACACTGTTCTACCTGAGGGACCATGGGAAGATTTAGCCATTGATCTGTGCGACATTCCATCTGGACACCATCTTTTAGTTGTTGTGGACTATTATTCAAGGTGGCAAGAGGTGGTAGTTCTCACTAAAGCTACATCATCAACTGTAATTGAGGGGTTGGAGAGCATTTTTGCATCTCATGGGTTGCCTAAACGGATTGTGAGTGATAATGGTGCCCAATTTACTTCTCAGGAATTTCAGGATTATCTGAAATCAAATGCTATTGAACATCATCGTACAACTCCATACTGGCCACAGGCTAACGGGGAAGTGGAACGCCAGAATCGAACCTTGCTGAAAGCTTTGCGGATTGCTCATTTAGAGAGAAGAGACTGGAAAAAGGAACTGTGGCGTTTTCTTTTGGCTTATCGCACAACTCCGCTTACTGTCACTGGCGTTAGTCCTGCGGAACTTCTTTGTGGTCGCAAATTCAGGACAAAATTGCCAGACATTGGGGGTCCTCCTACAAGTCAGAAACCTTTTCGGCATATTGATGAGGAAAGGAAGATCTGGGCTGAACAGTATGCAAACCACCGCCGCCATTGTCAACCTAGTGGCCTTCAACAGGGTGATAAGGTGTTGCTTCAAAGTGATCGGTTTAACAAACTGGCTCCGTCCTTTGAACCTGAGCCTTATGTTGTAAAGGAGAAAAGAGGTACTCAAGTGGTTTTAGAGGATTTAGATGGACACACAAAAGTGCGTAATTCCTCATTTGTGAAGAAATTTATTGAGTCAGAAGGTCAAGTATCGGAAGATGGCGAACAGGCAAAGAGTAGTGATGATACTGCCAGTGATCCAGACTTCAATCCACAACCATCCACATCGGAATGGCCAAGAGAAAAACGAGCAACAAATCCACCGGCCTACCTTAAGGACTATGTGTATAGTCAGGAGTTTATAGTTTAAATTTTTAGTTGTTCATCCATGCATTTTGTTAATCTTATTAATACGTTGTGCATGTTATGTTTTATTCAAAGAGAGGAGGGAATGTAGTATGGTAAGCAACGGGTTAAGTTGCTGTCTGCAAAATGTTACAATTATGTATATGTCTGGGAGCTGGGTGTGGCTGAAGTTAGTTGCATGCTGATGTGCAGTGAATAAAGAAGCAACCTGTACAGCTTGTCTGTGTTAATACACTACATGCTGTCTGTCTCCCATAGCAATGGGAGCATACTCTTGTCGCAGAGGTCTCCAGCCTGTGCCCAGGTACAGAGAATAGAAGAGTTAGGAGAATAGAAGAGCAAGCATGGAGCCTGCACTATGTGCACAGTAGGACCCCATACCGTTACTGGGTGTGAGGAAGCGGTAATACACTGGATAGGTGGATGTGGAGAAGGCTCAGTGTCTCTCCCCTAAACCAAATTACAGAAAAGGTCTACATTGTCACAGGGACCTGAGAGTTAACTGTAGAACAGTTATAGTGAAACTGTACATGGTGAACGTTCATCTCTAACAGCAGAGGCCCACCTTAAGGTTGAGTCTTCCCCCACAGCAGCCTCAGCCTTGTCCCAGGGCATTGATGCAAATGGTACAAAAGTAAAGGTACCCCATCTGTAGACAAGTGATCTTGTTACAGGTGCTTGGGGTAGGTCTCTCATGTGATCCTTGATTAGTGCCCAACAAGGAGGTAAACATGGAGGACATGAAGACCACAGCAGCACCCCGCCCTTGCAACAATTGGACTTGCTTTCAGTGGAATTGTATGCATGGCCAGTGTTGATCCTCCTTTTGGCCACAATGCTGTCTGAACCGCGAGACATTTCTACCACCAGTGTTATTTTTTACGTCAAATTTCCATTTCGTTTTAGTCATAGTCTTTTGACTAAAATGCAATTTTAGCTTTAGTCATATTTTAGTCATCTGAACTGTTTTCATTTTAGTCGTATTTTAGTCGACTAAAATCTCCAGTACATTTTGTCTGTCTGGCTGTGTGACTGGCGGGAGCCGCATGACTTATACAGTAAATATCTCCCAAACGGTCCAAGTTTAGGAGATATTTACAGTACCTATAGGTAAGCTTTATGATAGGCTTACCTATAGGTACAAACATTGAAGGAAAGTTTACTTCCGCTTTAAAAGAGATGTTTGGAAATATAAAAAAAAAAAAACTCCATACTTTCCTAGATGGATGCAGTATTGGTATTTAGCCTGCTGTCCACTAAATCTGGGTTTGCTGAACTAACTGCCCTCCTGTGATCCATAGGAGAATTAGGGCCAAAAGAGCTGTTGGCCCTACTTCTCCTTTAACCACTTGCCGACCATTCGCCGTAATATTACTGTGGCAGGGTTGCTCGGCTGCATCCAGTCACGTGACTGGAATGCATGTGGTTTAGACACAGCGGGAGAAAGGCCGCTGGAGGAGCGGCGGCGATTGCCGCTGCCCTCCCGTAATCGTCTGAGAAACCCAGAGAAGACCCGCCTGCTTATGTAAACAAAGCAGGCGGATCTTCTGTCAGACAGGCAGGGACAGATTAGCTAAGCTGAAACAGTGATCTCTCTGTGCCTGTCACCTGTCACAACCCCCCCCCCCCCACACACACACAGTCAGTAAGCATATTAGTCATACATTTAACCCCTTTGATCACCCCCAGTATCAACCCCTTCCCTGCCAGTGTCATTTATACATTAACAGTTTAGCACTGATTACTGTATTAATGTCACTGGTCCCCAAAAAGTGTCAAAAATGTTAGGGGTCCGATCTGTCCGCTGTAATATCACAGTCCCACTAAAAATCGCAGATCGCCGCCATTACTATAAAAATAAATAAATAAATAAAAAGTCCGAAAGTCTATCCCATAGTTTGTAAACGCTATAACTTTTGCGCAAACCAATTAAAATACGCTTTTTGGGATTTTTTTTTACCAAAAATATGTAGCAGAATACAAATTGGCCTAAACTGCTAAAAAAAAATTATTTTTTTATTGGGAATGTTTTAAAGCAAAAAGTAAAAAATATGGCGTTTTTTTCAAAAATGTCGCTATTTTTTTTGTTTATAGCGCAAAATCTAAAAATGGCAGAGGTGATCAAATACCACCAAAAGAAAGCTCTGTTTGTGGGAAGAAAAAAGGACATCAATTGTATTTGGGTTCAGCGTTGCACGACCGTGCAATTTTCCGTTAAAGTAACGCAGTGCCAATCGCAAAAAATGGCCTGGTCATTAATTACTTACCGCATACTAACGTATATTTACGTCGGTAAACTTTGCGGTAGTATACCGGGATGATGCCTCTAGCTAGAGACACCATCCTGGTACCGTGGTTTAGTGTCAACGGTCGGCTTTCCGTCAGTAATGACCGATGCGGCTCGGGAGCCGCTCGATCGTTACCCGCCTTCCGTGACTTTGCTTGGAGCTCCCATCCCACCAGGAGCCCCGAGCACCCAGCCGGCACATCCGCCGGCTGGATGGAGTCCCGATGAATGCTGGAAACGGCATTGATCGGGTCTCCGAAGACGTAACACGGAGGCGGCGTCCATGAGGTCACTTCCGGGTTACTGTGCTGCAAAAGGCGGCAAATTTAAAAAATGGCTGTATGCAAAAACGCAGTTTTGGGCGTTTTGCATACATAGAAGTGTAGTGGAGGGGTCTAGGGTCCATAAAGAGTACCTGTCACTACATATTGGTGTCACAAGGGATGTTTACATTGCTTGTGACAGCAATAAAAGTGATCAGATTTTTTTTTTTAAAAAACCTGTAATAAATTTAAAAAATAAAATAAAATAAATAGGAAAAAAAATTTTAAAAAATTTTACCCGCCCCCGTCACCGTTAGCTCGCGCACGGAAAAAAAACGTAAACGGAAGTCGAGCCGCGAATTAAATCGCTGTTCAAACCACACATGTGAGGTATTGCCGCGATCGCCAGAGCATGGGCAATAATTTAAAAAAAAGAGCTACACTCTAACTCTAAACTGGTAACCATTAAATAAATTTAAAGCGTCTCTATTGACCGTAGTTTGTCGCCATCCCACGGGGGGGGGGGGCGCAATTTTAAACCATAACATGTTGGGTATCTATTTACTCGGCGTGACATCATCTTTCACAATATACAAAAAAATGGGCTAACTTTACTGTTTAGTATTTTTTAAATGCAGTGAAATGTGATTTTTCAAAATTTTTCCAAATAAATGGCATTTTAAAGACCGCTGCGCAAATACCGCGTGACAAAAAATATTGCAATGACCGACATTTTATTCTCCAGAGTCTTTGCTAAAAAAATATATATAATGTTTGGGGGTTCTAAGTAGTTTTCTAGGAAAAAATACTGATTTTAACAAAAAGTGTCCGAAATAGGGCTGGGGCTTAAGTGGTTAAGGGGGGGGGGTAAAAGCTTCCGGGGCTGAAGTGGTTAAGAGAATAAAATTGTGTTGAAAAGACTGTTGCAGTAGCATTGTGTAGTAGTCTCAGTATTGTGAGTATTAAAATATAGCAGCTTTGCTTTTTGGAATAGAGTACACAGCCTCTTTGGAGGGTTCTGTACAGGTAGTGAGAGTTCAGACAGCAATTCAGGGTTCAAACTGACCCTAACCACTGTCTATGTCATGTCCAGCATTTCCCCACTGCTTCTCTCACACTGTATAGACTGGTCAACCAATACTTGTTGAGGCACAAACAGCTCAAAAATGTAGATGTTAGGACGTTAGATGGGCAACTTTGGAAATGAACTCAAATGTGTTGCCCAGAACTGTTGATTGTCTGGAAGTCAGCATGAAACAAGAATAGTCATTGTCTAGCCAGCATATTCTTTGCCCTCCTTTTTGACAATTTCAGTCCAAGATGGGAAGTACAAACTTCAAACATTTCACATCAAAAAGCCTAAAATAAAAGCAACAGCGGAAAAGTTCAGGAAACAGTTTGTTTGGTCAATGGTGATAGGAATTTCCCTGGGTGGAGAGGGAAATATTACTCGGAGGAGCACAACATCTTGAAGAGCTCTTATGGCACTAAGATGAGGTCCTGTCCTTGGGGATTCCTTTTTACAAGTACACTCTTTGCAGGTATCTGTTTTCCTGTCTGCCCTGCTAGCTAAATGCATTTATTTTTCAATAACTTTAATTTTTAGACGGATTACCCTATTATAAGCCCCGGTTCACACTAGGGCGACCTGTGAGGCGACCTGGTCGCCTCACAGGTCGCTGCAGGTCGCCTCCCATAGGGAAGCTACGGACCCGTTCTAATAGGAGCGACACAAGTCGCTCCGACCTAGAAAAAGGGTCCGGAGCTTCTTTGGGGCGACCAGGAGGCGACCGCCATAGACTTCAATGTTATGAAGTCTGTGGCGGCCGCTCCGAGGTCGCGGTGCGCTGCTCGCACCGCGATCTCGGAGGTCGCCCCTGAAAGTAGCGTCACGCCAGTGTGAACCGGCGCTTAAAGTTGGAAACAAAAAAGCAAGGGCACAATATTTTAAAGAAGTACTCCTGGGAAAATGATTTTCTCCCATGCAGGGGGGCTGTGCCCACACTTCATGGGATAACTGCTTGTTTTGTCTAGGAGCACACCAAAAGGCTATACTTACCCGATCCTTCGAACTTCCAGAAAACAGTGCTCCCCCAGATCCAGCGGCGGACTGTTTATGCTCTCTTTCCATCCAGAGCGGGTCTTTGGGTGTGATGACGTCAGGAACAGTCCATGTGGAAGACTGCTAGCACGCGGGGGGTGCAGGAGTGGCAGGGACAGGTCTTGTGAACAAAGGATCGGCAGATTAGGTAAGTATATCTTTACTCTCCTCACCCCTAGGCAAACATGAGCAGTTAACCCATGCAGTGTGGGCAGTTTTTCTAACCACTTGCCGACCGCCGCACGACTATTTACTGCGGCGGTCAGCCCCTCACAGGCAAAGCAACGTAGGATGTCCGCCGGTCACTCGCGATTGTCCGTTACAGCGGGAGAAAGGCAGGCGGCTAATGTAAACAAAGCCGCCTGTCATTCTTCCCTGTGTAAGAATGGAGATCATACGGTTCTGCTATGTAGGACCATTGATCTCTGTTCTTACACCTCAAGCCACATCCAATCACAGTTAGAATCACGCCCCTAGGGACACACTTAACCCCTCCTTCTCATAAAGTTAACTCCTTTCCTGCCAGTGTAATTTTTACATTTTTGCATTTGGCTAGGGTCAGTGTCACTAATGGTAGCATGAGGTGATACCTGGACCCTAAAGAGTTCGCACTCCTCCAGGATGGCACATCATTATGTGCCATTGCAAGAAGGTTTGCTGTGTCTCCCAGCACAGTCTCAAGAGCATGGATGAGATTCCAGAAGACAGGCAGTTACTCCAGGTGAGCTGGACAGGGCCAAAGAAGGTCCTTAACCCATCAGCAGGACCGGTATCTGTGCCTTTGTGCAAGAAGGAACAGGATGAGCACTGCCAGAGCCCTATAAAATGACCTCCAGCAGACCACTGGTGTGAATGTCTGTGACCAATCAGAAACAGTTTTCATGAGGGTGGCCTGAAGGCCTGATGTCCTCTAGTGGGCCCAGTGCTCACTGCCCAGGACCATGGAGCTTGATTGGCATTTGCCATTGAACACCAGAATTGTCAGGTCCGCCACTGGTGCCCTGTGCTTTTCACAGATGAGAGCAGGTTCACCCTGAGCACATGTGACAGACATGAAAGGGTCTGGAGAAGCTGTAGAGAACATTATACTACCTGCAACATTGTTCAGCATTACCGGTTTGGTGGTGGGTCAGTGATGGTCTAGGGAGGCATATCCATGGAGGGACGCACAGACCTCTACAGGCTAGACCATGGCACCCTGACTGCCATAAGGAATCGGGATGAAAACCTTGGACCCATTGTCAGACCCTACACTGGTGCAGAGGGTCCTGGGTTCCTCCTGGTGCACGACAATGCCCAGCCTCATGTGGCGAGAGTATACAGCCAGTTCCTGGAGAATGAAGGAAATGATACCATTGAATGGTTCCCACGCTCGCCTGACCTAAATCCAATAGAACACCTTTGTGAGATTTATGTTTCGATCCATCTGACCCTGCCAGGTTGCACCTCAGTCTGTTCAGGAGCTCAGTGATGCCCTGGTCCAGATTAGGTAAAAAATACCCCAGGAGACCATCTGTCATCTCATTCGGAGCATACCCTGATGTTGTCAGGCATGCATACAAGCACATGGGGGTCATACAAACTACTAAGTACCATTTTGAGTTGCTGCAATAAAATTTCAGCAAAATGGACTAACCTGCTGCATCATTTTTTCACTTTGATTTTCAGGGTGTCTTTGAATTCAGCCCCCTGTATGCTGATCATTTTAATTTCTATCAAATGATGTGGCATCCTTTCATTCCTAACACATTAGCCAGTCCATATCAGTATAGTTATACAGCATGATATTTTTCCCCATTAAAACCTGATGCGTTTTCAACGTGTTCCTTTAATTTTTTGAGCAGTATATATATATATAGAGAGAGAGATAGATAGAGAGAGAGAGAGAGATACAATGTACATACACTATATTACCAAAAGTATTGGGACGCCTGCCTTTACACGCACATGAACTTTAATGGCATCCCAGTCTTAGTCCGTAGGGTTCAATAGTGAGTTGGCCCACCCTTTGCAGCTATAACAGCTTCAACTCTTCTGGAAAGGCTGTCCACAAGCTTAAGGAGTGTGTCTATGGGAATGTTTGACCATTCTTCCCAAAGCGCATTTGTGAGGTCAGGCACTGATGTTGGATGAGAAGGCTTGGCTTGCAGTCTCTGCTCTAATTCATCCCAAAGGTGTTCTATCGGGTTGAGATTAGGATTCTGTGCAGGCCAGTCAAGTTCCTCAATCTCGCTCACCCATGTCTTTTTAGACCTTGCTAAGACTTGGATGCCATTAAAGTTACATAGTTACATAGTAGGTGAGGTTGAATAAAGACAATAGTCCATCCAGTTCAACCTGTGTAGTCGTGTGTGGCTGTACTCATCTCACATACCCCTGAATGTTATGATCCTTGAGATGTACGTCTAAGAGTCTTTTGAAAGCCACCATACTTTCTGCAGAAACCACATCTTGTGGTAGAGAATTCAACAATCTTGTAGCCCTAACAGTAAAGAACCCCCCACGTTGCCTGAGGTTAAAACGCTTCTCCTCTAATCGCATTGTATGCCCTCGAGTCCTCATGCAATCCCTTCGACTGAATAGCTGAAAAGCTGAGATCCCCATTGAGATATTTATAAATTGCTATCATGTCCCCCCTCAGGCGTCTCTTCTCCAGGGAGAATAAATCAAGCGATTGCAGACACTCTTCATAATTAAGGTCCTCCAATCCCCTAATCAGTTTAGTTGCCCTTCTCTGGACTGTCTCTAGCTCCAACACATCCCTCCTGAGGACTGGTGACCAGAACTGGACAGAATACTCCAGATGCGGTCGGACCAGAGTTTTATAAAGGTAATGTGCATGTAAAGGTAGGCGTCCCAATACTTTTGACAATATAGTGTATATTTAGCCAGGCCGTTGAAGCTTCCTACAGGTGCCCAATTCAACCATCTCCACTTCTGAAATCATGTTGCCAGTACTACCCACTGTAAGAAAACAAAATATTGTTTTATTATTATTATTGCATAGTAAGTCTATTTTCTCCCTTTGTGGTTGCTTCCCACATCAAATAATGGGCAGGAATGGAAGAGATCAAGTAGCCCAGTCTATGTTGCAAGACTTTGACATAGTACTGAACATGCAAACTATAACCCTGGGCACTCCTTGACTTGGCCACAAGGTATGGGCACAAGCAAGCAAGTATAAAGAGGCAGGTTGAGGTGGAAGATCCAAAGTACCGATGGATCAGTCCAAAGCTGTATTCTTCCTGACATCCAATGTATCAAGACAACTGTAAAATAAAATGGCAGACAAGTAATAACAACTTTAATTAGCCAGCTTTACTTTGGTACCTGATAGCAAAAAGAATTAGAGGGTGCTTTAAAAAGAAATGAAGGCGCAATCTAACCCTAAGTGCCGGTTCACACTACCGCGGCACGACTTCGGGGGCGACCTGTGAAGTCGCGTGCACCGCGACTTCGGCACGACTTGCACGGACTTCATATAATGAATGTCAATGCAAGTCGCTCCGATGTCGCCCCGAAGTAGTACAGGAACTATTTTCTAAGTCGGAGTGACTTGTGTCGCTCCTATTAGAACGGTTCCCGTAGCACTGCATGGACCGCGACTTGTCAGGCTGACTAGTCGCCTGACAAGTCGCGGTAGTGTGAATGGGCACTAAGTGTGAAAGTGTATTCCTAAAAAAGACAATGGGACTATGGCCATTTACCTTTGGTGTCAGCTTCCCTAATAGCCAATAGTAATTTCCTTCTATACAACACGACTAATTACGATTTCCCCCAATAGTGGTTGGCTGTGTATACTCCCCTCTAATCTGATATAAAATTGAGAAGGTTGAGCAATGATAATCTCCTGTATTTAAGTAACTTAAGTACATGTCTCTGACTCTCTGCCCAAAATATGGCATTATACTTTAAGTCATTACACTTTAAGTCAAGTAAGACATGAGCCAGTCAGGATGGGGCTTACCATGGTCGCGTAGTGGAGATACATTTTCTACCACCCTAATATGATCTGCAGAATACATGGAAGTGAAACTCAAGATGAGAACCTCACCCAACCATGCAACGGTAACCATCAACCTAGAACTGCACACCTACTAGGTGGAAACCACATGAAAGGACACCAGAGTAAACCCTGTGGATGAGAAATTCATAGTATAGAGAAATTTTACTTCTCCTATAAGTCCCTTTCACACACCCTGATTTAGAGACCTCCGCCCTCCCCTCCACAAACATCTCTTCCTGTTTATGTGCTGAAAAATTTGATTGTTCAAGTAAACAGCTGCCTTGTTTTGTTAGGGGTGACCTCACTTCCCTCTGCTCATACTTCCTCTACTGCAGGAAGCCCCAGTCCTATCGTTTCCTGCATCTCTAGTTTCTGCTTCCTGATTGGTCACTTGGCTGCCTTAGATAGCCCAGGGAGGGATCAAGTGTGTTTTTATTTGGAGACATGGTCATATACGTTCACATACAAGACAACAAGGGCACAACATGAGCAACACAGAGAGGTAAGAATTATTTTAGTATATATATATATATATATATATATATATATATATATATATATATATATATATATTACAATTACACAAGTTATTTTTGAAAATGTCATATCTTTAAATTTCTATATATACAACATACAATTACACAAATTATTGTTGTGTATTTTATATCTTTACAAGTTTTATATGTAACTTTTTTAATGCTTCTATATGTAACTTTATTTGCATTATTACATGTATACCATATGTATAAAATATATTTCAATGTAGTACAAATTATTTCAATGTTAAATAATATATAATGACACAAATCATACTTGCTGTCTTTACAATTTCTTATTCTTCTTATTAACATTCACACAATCTGTAAAAAATGATATCTCAATGTGGTTATTTCAGTATTTAAAAACAAAAATAATATATATATATATATATATATATAGATAGATAGATAGATAGATAGATAGATAGATAGATATATATATATATATATATATATATATATATATATATATATATATATATATATATAAATATTTTTTATTTTCCCTACAATTTATATATGTTACTTTCTTTTAATGGGGTTATTTCAGTATTAATATATATATATTGACACAAATATTTTTTATGTTCCCTACAATTTATATATGCTACTTGTGGTTATGTTACTATGTGGTTATTTCAGTATTAATACACACACACACACACACACACACACACACACACACACATACATATATATATATATATATATATATATATATATATATATATATATATGTGTGTGTTAAAAAAAAAATATATATATATATATATATATATGTTGACACAAATATTTTTTATATCCCTACAATTTATATATGTTACTTTCTTTTAATGTGGTTATTTCAGTATTTATATATATATTGACACAAATATTTTTTTATGTTCCCTACAATTTATATATGTTACATGTGGTTATTTCAGTATTAATATATATATATATACACACACACACACATATATATATATATATATATATATATATATATATATATATTGACACAAATATTTTTTATATCCCTACAACTTATGTATGCTACTTTCTTTTATTTTGTTTTGCAATACTTACAAATGTACAAATTATATCTCATTTTGCTTCCTAGGGGAGCAAAAGCTTAATTCATGATAATAACTCTTTAGGAAATGAAAATCAGGAAGGAAGACTAGCAGAAAAAAAAAAAAAGTGAGAAAAAGATTGAAAAGGAAATGTTTCATTTTTTTTTTTCTTGCAGTGTTATTTGAGACACCGGTTAGTAAAATGCAACTATTTTTGTAACTGCACATTGAAATTGTAGACTAATTTTGATGCATCAGTTGACAAATCCTAAAGTCAAAGGTTAAAGAAAAAATAACCAATTTATAAAATAATTGTAGATAAACATGAAACCAACTGTGTTTTTTTTTTCGTTTTTTTTTTTTAGTTTTTGGATGAGTAATGTTACAAAACACAAGCAAAGTTAGTCAATAAATTTTGCAGGTGCAAAGTGTAGTAACCAATAATAACCAATCAAAATGAATTTTGCTGCCCAGTACAAGATGGTATTTATTTGGCTTTTATTATACTGCACTTTGCTCCTGCTTTTGTTTTTTCGTTTGCTGCACATTATTAAACAAAGCAAAGGGCAGTAATGCATAGCAATCATTAAATTAGAATGTATAATATAATAGTGTTTTCAGGTCCCTGAAAGCCAGCTTCTTATTGGTTGCTTTGCTATGCTGGTTAGCACTTCTGCCTTACATCACTGGGGTTATTGGTTCCACTCCCAACAATGACACACCCTGCATGGAGTTTGCATGCTCTCCCTGTGCTTGGGTGGGTTTGCTCTACTAGGTACTTTAGTCCCAAGAACCCCCCCCCCCCACACACACACACACACAGACACACACACAGACACACACACACACACACACACACACACACCTCTTTAGGAAAAGAAAATCAGGAAGAAAAACTAGCAAAAAAAAAGTGAGAAACAGATTGAAAAGGAAATGTTTCTTTTTTTTTTCCTTCTTGCAGTGTTCTTTGAGAAACCGGTTAGTAAAATGCAATTATTTTTGTAACTACACATTTAAATTGTAGATTAATTTTGATGTATCAGTTGACAAATCCTAAAGTCAAAGGGTAAAATAAACATTACCAATTTATAAAATAATTGTAGGTGAACATGAAACCAACTGTGTTTTTTTGTTTTTTTTTAATTTTTGGATGAGTAATGTTACAAAAGACAAGCAAAATTAGTCATTAACCTTTGCAGGTGCAAAGTGTAGTGAACCCCAAAATAACCAATCAAAATTAATTTTGCTGCCCATTTCAAGATGGTCTTTATTTGGCATTTATTATACTGCACTTTTGTTTTTTCTTTTGCTGCACATTATTAAACAAAGCAAAGGGCAGTAATGCATAGCAATCAGTCATTAAATAAGAATGTACAATAGAATAGTGTTTTCAGATTCCTGAAAGCCAGCTTCTTATTGGTTGCTTTGCCATTATGCTGGTTAGCACTTCTGCCTTGCAGCACCAGGGTCATTGGTTCCACTCCAAACAATGACACACCCTGCATGGAGTTTGCATGTTCTCCCTGTGCTTGGGTGGGTTTCCTCTACTAGGTACTTTAGTCCCAAGAACCCCCCCCCCCCCACACACACACACACACAGACACACACACACACACACACACAGACACAGACACAGACACACACACAGACACACACACAGACACACACACACAGACACAGACACACACACACACACACACACACACACACACACACACACACAGACACAGACACACACACAGACACACACACACACACACACACACACACACACACACACACACACACACACACACAGACACACACAGACAGACACACACACAGACAGACACACACACACAGACACACACACACACACACACACACACACACACACACACACACACACAGACACACACACAGACACCCACACACAGACACACACACACACAGACAGACACAGACACACACACACAGACACACACACACACACAGACACACACACACACACAGACACACACACACACACACACACACACACACACAGACACACACAGACACACACACACACACACACACACACACACACACAGACACACACACACACAGACACACACACACACACACAGACACACACACACACACACACACACACACACACACACAGACACACACACACACACACCTCTTTAGGAAAAGAAATCAGGAAGAAAAACTAGCAAAAAAAAAAGTGAGAAACAGATTGAAAAGGAAATGTTTCTTTTTTTTTTTTTTTTCCTTCTTGCAGTGTTATTTGAGAAACCGGTTAGTAAAATGAAATTATTTTTCTAACTACACATTGAAATTGTAGACTAATTTGATGTATCAGTTGACAAATCCTAAAGTCAAAGGGTAGAATAAACATTACCAATTTGGAAAATAATTGTAGGTGAACATGAAACCAACTGTGTTTTTTTTATTTTTTTTATTTTTTGATGAGTAATGTTACAAAAGACAAGCAAAATTAGTCATTAACCTTTGCAGGTGCAAAGTGTAGTAATCCATAATAACCAATCAAAATGAATTTTGCTGCCCAGTACAAGATGATCTTTATTTAGCTTTTACTGCACTTTGCTCCTGCTTTTGTTTTTTGTTTTGCTGCACATTATTAAACAAAGCCTTAGTTTAGACACTAAATTGTTCAGTTATTGTAAATACCTGGTAGGATCTGCTGGGACTCGTGGTTCCCTAACATAGGTCAGTGTTATTTTTCATGATGATGATGATGAATATTAATATTGCTTTTTTTTTTGCTCCTGCTTGCTTTTGTTTTTTTCCTGCACATTATTAAACAAAGCCCTAGTTTAGACACTAAATTGTTCAGTTGTTGTAATTACCTGGTAGGATCTGCTGGGTCTTGTAGTTCCCTAATATAGGTCAGTGTTATTTTTCATGATGATGATGAATATTATTAATTCATTTTTTTTTTTTTATTGTACTTTTCTTATTAGTAAGCATATGCAAAGTGCAGTAACGCATAGCAACCAGTCATTAAAAAAGAATGTACAATATAATAGCGTTTTCAGGTTCCTAAAAGCCAGCTTCTGATTGGTTGCTTTGGGTTACTGCCCATATTTATTATTTGAACAGTTTTTCCACAAGATGATAAGATGATGCCATACTGGGGCAGCCCTATACTGGTTAGCACTTCTGCTTGCAGCACCAGGGTCATTGGTTCTACTCCCAACAATGACACACCCTGCATGGAGTTTGCATGTTCTCCCTTTGTTTGGGTGTGTTTCATCTAGGTACTTCAGTCCCACCCCCACACACACATTCCAAAGACATGCCAGTAGTTTAATTGACTACTGTCTAAATTGGCCCTACTATATTTATACAGGCATACCCCACTTTTAAGTACACAATGGGACCAGAGCATGTATGTAAAACAAAAATGTACTTAAAGTGAAGCAATACCTTTTTCCATTTCTCAATGCATGTAAATACTTTAGCTCCATAGGAAATCTTGGTCAGCTTGACATGGCATTGCTCCCAAACCATAAGTGACAAGGACACCAAGCTTGGGGAGCATGTTAAGGGGATCCAGGACTATGATATGGTAGATTACCTAGGCAAGCTGGCTGGCCACAAATAGGATATGTTGTAGTCCTGGGTCCCCTCTCGGTGCTCCCTAAGTTTGGTATCCTTGTCACTTATGGTTTGGGAGCAGTGCCATGTCAAGCTGACCAAGATTTCCCATAGACGACAATGTTAAAAACCGGGAGTAGTGTCATGCCAAGCTGACCAGGCTGTGTCCGTACTCGCGAGTGTACGTAAAGTGAGTGTACTTAAAATGGGGTATGCCTGTAATTTAATTAATTTATAATAATTTATTCATATGAGAAAGGGATCTTAGATTGTAAAATCTTTAGGGCAGGGACTGATGCACATACTGTATACAGTACACAGGCAGCGCTATATAAATGCATAAACTAAATAAAATAAAAATACCAAAGGAGAATATCCTCACTAAACACCAACACTCAGAGATAGAGATAGTGTTAAACGCCTTGACCTGACTGGTGTGATGTCATGTGAAATGGATGTAGTATGAATTCATCCCAGCAGTATCTAGTCATGTCTTATAATGAGAGATGAGATGATAGTAACAGGAGGCAAACAGCTCCCCAGTGACAGATCCAGCTGACAAGGAGACACATGTAATTCAATGTCAGTTTTGTGCTGGGATGGGGAATGACATGGATTCATCCAATGACAAATATGGAAAATTCACATCAAACACTTTCAGAGTTATTCAATAAGGCAGGGCAAGGAGCAAAAATCAAATGTAGCAAGCGATAGCCAACAATCAGGAATCATCTCCTAACCATAGCTGCTGTAAAAAGGAATCTGATTGGTTGCTATTTGCTTGCTCATCAGTGCTGCGCTTTTTTTAACTGAACAAATCAGAATTAGAAATTCACTGGTTCCGGTACTGAATGAGCAAATTGGATTACTATGGACCAATCAATAAATATGATGCGGTTTTTCCTGTTATATTCCTGCTAATGAAAAATGACTTTTACGCCAGGTTTGCACCTATACATGTGACTGCGGGTGCAGGAATCACATCGGTTCCCGCACCTGCAACCACCTGCAGCCAGTTTGCGCTGCTCTTAGGAGATGCACAGTGCTGCCATTAATTTTGAAAGGCACCCCCCATGCATCTCAGCATGCATGGCGTTTGTGGGTGCCTGGTTTACTTATATGCATGTGGCTGCGGGTGCAGGAATCAAATTGGTTCCCGCACCTGCAACCACCTTCAGCCAGTTTGCGCTGCTCTTAGGAGATGCACGGTGCTGCCATTAATTTTGAAAGGCACCCTCCATGCATCTCAGTATGCACAGGGTTTGTGGGTGCTGGAACCACAGGGAAATTGCATGGTCAAAAACAATGCGATTTCCCTACAGCTGCATTTTTGAAAAGGTGCATGCAACTTTTTTTTTTTTGCGGAAACACAGGACAGCAGTTAATTAATTTCTATGGGCTGTCGTGTCCGTGCACACATGGCCCACACAAAATGCAGAAGTGTGAACCTAGAGTTAATGTATACCAGCCAGTATTCCTTGGAACCCTAGGGTTTCTCTAGATGGGGATTTCTCAACCAGGGTTCCTCCGGGGATTGCTAGGGGTTCCTTGAGCAATGAGCAATTTATGCCTCTCAGATAAGTTACCATGGACACCATTGATCTATTTAGCTATCTGTATGGGGGGTAGTTCTTCCCAATAACCACAAGTGTAAGGAGCATTCTTCCCACTGACCCTCACACTAATGCATTATAAGTTGTAGCTAGAGTAATTTTAAGCAAGGGTTCCCTGAGACTGGAAAGTTTCAAGGGTTCCTCTGTGTTGGAAAGGTTAAGAAAGCCTGCTCTAGAGGTTCCTATGGGCTCCTTTAACTGTTGCTGAGTGACCATCCATCTGATGATGCCTGCATAGTTCTGAGGGCAGTGCCACATGGCAATCTGTAGGGGTGGCATTTTGGGATCACCACTGTAAAAGGGGGCATTCTCCCCAGCCATCAATGTAAGAGGGACATTTTTCACACTAACCACCAATGAACTAGCAAGGATTCCCCTAGACCTGAAATTCATTTCAAGGGTTCCTCTGGGGTAAAATTTTGAGAGAGCCTCACATATACTGGATTTTGTAAATCTATTACCAGTCTTGTTCAGTAGGAGAAATAATGATATGCAGAGTGTTGTAACCACGAACAAGTCATTACACTAGGCAGCAGTCCCACCTTTTCAGCTTGAACAGCAGTGATGGCGAACCTTGGCACCCCAGATGTTTAGGAACTACATTTCCCATGATGCTCAACTACACTGTAGAGTGCATGAGCATCATAGGAAATGTAGTTCCAGAACACCTGGGGTGCCAAGGTTCGCCATCACTAGTCTATGGGGTTGATTTAGTAAAGGCAGATAGGCACAAATGTCCAGAGGTAGACTAAAAAAGGAAAACAAACTAAAGACAGAAAGTATCACAATTTGCACAAGAAATGGCTTAATGATGCCTCCATTACCTTGCTATATAGATTAACAAGCTTTCCTAACCTGCATGATTGGGCCAGGCTGACTCTGGTGGTTGGGTCAAGTTGACCCATAGGGGGTGATTTATTACATTTACTTAAGCCCTGCAAAAAAATGTATTTGTCACCCCAGCAGGACTTCAATAGCCCATTAAAATAAAAAATAACTAAACCAGATTGTTCTACGATATTCAGCTTTAGTGCAGAGTTTTCCACAGCAGAACTTTTTGTCTGCTGCTAGATGTCCTCAATTTGATGGCCAACATCATTCAACTAACTTCAGCTGAGCCCAGGTCATCCTGGATCCACCTTAGCACATGACTGGACAGTGAAAGGAGAAGCAGCACAGTGATGAGCGCATCGCTCTATCATACATGAACTGATTGGTTCCATTTACCACTCCTTGCTACTACTCCTCCTCTTGCACCCTGCCTCAAGGACTGCAAGAATTCAGTGCCAGGGCACATTCAGGTACTTACACTGCTTATATTTTAAAACATGCATTACATTAAATATTATTAATTGCAGAGCTGTATTATTTTGTATATTTTATATCTGCTTAGAATTAAGCTTCAGTGCAAGATAAAGTGTATCTATAATTAAACTACATTTTTACAACTATAAGAGTTTTGCAGAAATTGATAATCATAAAAGTTAAAGAAAAGCCTAAGTTTATCTATTCTTAAAAATGTTCTCTTCTCCTCCTACCTATCCTGCGTAACCTGTTTAAAATACATTTGTGTACTTACCTGTTTTTAATCCAGTTCGGTCACATGATCCTGCAGCTCTGGCTCTCATGTGTCAGTTAGTGAGCAGCTGCTGCAGGGTACAGGAGGAAGCACAGGCAATGATGGGGCCATGTGAGCCTAAAGGTGATGTCACTGCCCCTGGAATTCATGGCCGTTGTCAAGTGCCCACTTAGCCTGAGCTGCAGTATCATGTGACCAGACCAGGTCGCAATAAAAATAGATTTTTATAGGTTAGGCAGGATAGGTAGGAGGAGGGGGAGGGAAATTTTTTTTAAGAATTTAATTTGATTTAGGCTTTTCCTATATTTTAAATACACTGTGGGGGAGATTTATTAAAACTAGAGCATGCAAAATCTGGTGCAGCTCTGCACAGAGACCAATCAGCTTTCAGGATTTAGTGTCAAAACTTAATTGAACAAGCTGAAGTTAGAAGCTGATTGGTTACCATGCACAGCTGCATCAGATTCTGTGTGCACCAGTTTTAGTAAAGCCCCGTACACACGTACCGATTGTCGGCCGTAAATATTCGGCCGACGACCGATCGGCCGATTGTAGGCTTGTTAGTATGATGCTTCCGACAGCCGACAGCGCATTTTCGGCCGAACAGAATCTGTCGTGCAAGCATTGAAATTTTTGTATGCCAACACCAGAACGGCCGATTGTTCGCCAGTCAGTACAGAATTCGGCCGACAGACAGCCGATTAGCAAGACTGGGCATGCTCAGAAAAGAAAAAACACACAGAAAGTTAACCATCACATGACATCACTTCTGCAGTCGGCTGTTGTTGGCCGACAAAATTCATGTGCAGTCTTTTGCAGTTTTCAGCCGACACGACAGCCCTGGACAAAAGGCGGCCGATCGTTCGGCCGACGATCAGTACGTGTGTACAGGGCTTTACTCTCCCCCTGTATGGCTAAGTTATATATGTACATAATTCAGAAGGAAAAGGTTTTCTCTTGCAGTATTGGTGCAAAACATTTACTGTGCACTACAAGGGAACCATAAGGTATTAGGAAAGATATCCCAACAGTATATTTTTTAGGCACCAATGATGGATTTCGAGATAAGTGGTCACTTCTATGGATAAAGGGTTTGTTCTTACACGTGAAAGCCCTTGCTGCCCCTCTGGAAAGTAATCTATGGTGGATTGCTTTTCCAAGGTCACAGCATGCATACAGCCCTGCATTCCCTTCTTTAGGTGTGTGGTCAGGGAAACAGAAGGAGTCTGGTGTACACTGTTGCAATAAAAAACCTTTAAGCCCCGTACACACGTACCGATCGTCGACCGAACGATCGGCCGTCTTTTTTCCAAGGGCTGTCTTTTCTGTTGAAAACTGCAAAAGACTGCACACAAATTTTGTCGGCCAACAACAGCCGACTGCAGAAGTGATGTCATGCGATGGTTAACTTTCCTTGTCTTCTTTCTTTTCTGAGCATGCCCAGTCTTGCAAATCTGCTGTCTGTCGGCTGAAATCTGTACTGACTGGCAAACAATCGGCCGTTCTGGTGTTGGCCAACAAAAATTTTAATGCTTGCACGACAGATTCTGTTCGGCCGAAAGTGCGCTGTCGGCTGTCGGAAGCATCATACTAACAAGCCGAAAATCGATCGGCCGAACATTTTCGGCCGACAATTGGTACGTGTGTACGGGCCTTTAGGGCTTTTTTCTACCTTTGCCAAGTTCATCTAACCATCATGGTGACCCTTAAGTGGATCAAGAACTGGGGTCCCACTGGTTTTCTAGATCTGGGAATACATGTGGGATTTTGCCACATTCCAGTTAATGATCCCATTTAAATTGAATATGGCTAAAAAAAGCACAATGAGGTTGATTTACTAAACTGGAGAGTGCAAAATCTGGTGCAGCTCTGCATATAAACCAATCAGCTTCTAACTTCAGCTTGTTCAATTAAGCTTTGACAAAAATCCTGGAAGCTGATTGGTTTCTATGCAGAGCTGCACCAGATTTTGCAGACTCCAGTGTTAGTAAATCAAAACCTATGCTGTGCAGCAAGCTAAAGCAGCTCATAGTACCAAAAGCTAACCTCTGAATGGTTGCTGCATGCAAATGGCTTGCTCCTGGTCTGCTGCACAGCAGTCCCCTACATGCATTATGTCAGGAGTTCTAGCTCTGAGGGTAGGAGGCTGAACAGCAAATATGATTGGCTAGAGGAGGTAGTCCCATTCAAACCCCTGACTGCAAGGCATTATGGGAAAACAATATCAATTGTGCAGAATGCACAGATGTAACATTTCTTGGATAGTGTTGACAGTTGAGTATTTTAGTCATTACATTCAGATACTTTCTAATTATATTAACAAATAAGCCGTGCCTTTTGTTTTGGGGGAATCCCTAGCCTCATTTAATAGATTTTATAACTTTGCAAACACTGTTGGAAAAACTTGTGGCAGGTATATGTGCAAAATTTTTACGAAAAAGAAGAAATCCTTAACTCTGTGAAGCTGGTCACACACGGTATAATCTGATTGTAGCAAATCTGTACAATCCCCTTTAGACTAAGAACAGCTATGTAGTATGAACACCTACCTAAACAATCCATTTAACCTATATCTGAACGGGGTAGATTGTACAATCATCTTTAGATTTAACTATGTAAAAAAAGGAGAAACCTATACAATCCATTGCACAAAATAGTTAGTTAATGGTAGATCCAAGGCAAGCCATAGATTATGCAGTTCTTTTCCTTCACCTTTGGGTTAAAGGAGAGAAAATCACTCAATTCCTCCATCAACACTGTCAATGTTGATGGGGGAATCCCTTTCACTGCGGTATTCTGACAGCGGGAGGTTTCTCTGCTATCACATAGTTGCCAACATTCTCAAAAAAAATTTAGGGCCATGCCTGTAGGCGGTGTATTATGTTAATTAGGGGTGGGGCATTCATTTGTAGGCGTGGTCTCGCAGGGGCGAAAAAATGTGCCGTGGTTTCAATTATGCTAAATTGTGGGCATGGTTTAAAGGGGGTGTGGTTGAACAAAGTCTGAGATGACTTACATAGTGGAGAAGGTGTTAATCTATAGGGAAAGAGAAAGAGGAATGGGGGGAGAGAGAGAGAAAGAGGAATGAAGAAAGAAAGGGAGGGAGAAAGAAAGAAAGATGGTGGGAGAGATAAAAAAAGAGAGAAGGAAGGAACAAAAGAAAGAAAGAAAGAAAGAAAGAAAGAAAGAAAGAAAGAAAGAAAGAAAGAAAGAAAGAAAGAAAGAAAGAAAGAAAGAAATAAAGAAAGAGGGAGGGGGAGAGGAAAAAAAGAGGGATGGAGGGGGAGAGAGAGAGAGGGGGAGAGAGGGGGGGGAAGAGGGATGAAGAGGAGAGAGAGAGAGGGGGAGGAAGGGAGAGAGATGGGGAGAGAGAGATGGGGAGAGAGAGAGGTGGGGGGAGAGAAAAAGATGGGGAGAGAGAGAGAGAGAGAGAGAGGGGGAGGAAGAGAGAGAGAAGGGGGAGAGAGAGAGAGGGGGAGAGAGAGCGAGGAGGGGGTAGAGAGAGATGGGGGGGGAGGGAGAGAGGGAGGGGGTCACCCAGTCCCGACTCCCGGCCCAGGATAAAACTGGGTGATGGGATGGCGGAGCTGTGCAACTTTTTGAATAGGGGATCAGACAGCCGGTCACAGTCTGTCCCTGCCCAGGACAAAATCTATTTTCCGCTATTTGGCCTTGAACACTGTCTGACCGGGACATGGGCCTGAATTCCATGAATGTCGGGCAAATTGGGACTGTTGGCAACTATGCCATCCGAATACAGTGATCACTGCTATCGGCTATAGCCAATGGCAGTGATTACACTAAAAAAAAAAAAACAACAGGCTGGTTGTACTGAAGTTGATTGATAGATCAACTTCCGTACAACCAGCCTGCCCACAGATGGATGGAATTTTCGTTCCATCTATGGCAAGCTTAAAGGAGATTGTAATATCAGATTGTATAGAGCAGTAATGGCGAACCTCTGCACCCCAGATGTTTTAGAACTATATTTCCCATGATGCTCATGCACTCTGCAGTGTAGTTGAGCATCATGGGAAATGTAGTTCCAAAACATCTGGGGTGCCAAGGTTCGCCATCATTGGTATAGAGTGTTGCTAGCTTAAAGGAGATTGTGCAATGGTGTTCATGGCCAGATTTGTCTTTTGGAATTTCTAAGGTTTTCATTGAAGTCCTGAACCTTTTTTTTTTTTTTTTTTTTTATATGCATTGCCCCAGCGTTGACTTTCTTGCATTTTGTGCACATGTGGAAACTATATTAGAAACTAATTGTGCTCTATATTCATAGCCAGTAGCCCTAAAGATCTGGCGCCCACTCCCATCTCCAACTAAAGCTGGCCATACAAGAAACTGAATAGATTCCTCTGTTCATGCTAACAGCATGGATGGGTTAATCTTCCTCAGCGTGACATTGTGCCACCAGTTGTCAGAATTCCTGAACATTGCATGCATCTGCATTTTCTTGCCGTTTTACATGCATTTTGGGTGTGTTTACAGTATGTTTCCCCAATGATCTTCGATGCAATTACATTTCCTTACTTCCATACCAAATGCATTGAACTGTTCTTGTTTACTAGCACATAAAATATGTTTTGAAGTATTACAATGTAGGCAGATGTATCACAAATCCAGTGGTGGCCCGTCCATGGGGGCGCAGGGGCGCTGAACGCATGAATTCCAATAGGGGATTTTTTTTTTTTTTAAGCACATGATTAGAGCCAGAGGCTCTAATAGGCTTCAAAAAAGGGTGGGCTTGGGGCGCAGAGCACTGAGCCTTGAGCCCACCCAGTTGTATGACAATAACTAATGAATATTCGCTATTATCACACTGACTCTCCTCCCAACTAATCATGAAGCGGGTCCAAGAGACCCCTTTCCTGATTGGCTAAAAAGAGAAGTGATTTTACTGGCCATTGGCCAGGAAGAGGGAGGGGACTTACGGCCAGAAGAGACTCACAGCTGCTCGGGGAAGGAGCAGGTAAGGAGCCGCCGGCCGTCTGTCCTGGGAAGGGGGAGGAGGGAGGGAGGGGTGGTAGATTTGGGGGTGTTAGTTTAACCCCCCCCCCCCAAAAAAAATTTTATTCACCAGCCGCCACTGCACAAATCTATAGGAATCACATTGACTAGTATGTATCTAAACCGGCACTGACTGGTTGAAACTGATTTTTACTCATCTGTGTTTGCTGTTGAGCACTTGGTCCCATTTGGTCCCATTAATTGAGTCGCTTTATGATGTATAGAGACTGGATGGAAAAAAGCTGCCTTTTCTATATTATCAATGAGATAGCAATCTGTTGATAAGAAAAGTAGCTGTGTAATGTCTCATGCACCCTACTTATGTATTGTCTCGGTTCAAAGAACATTGTACAACTCAGATCAAGAAGTTAACAAACCCTGTTCATGGTTTAAAAGTTTATTTAGAATAGAAAAATTACAATAAAAGAGGAAAGATAAGAAAGTAGAGAGATTGATCCAAACGTGAAGGTAAAAATAGTAAATGTCATGACTTAAGCCTGGTATACACTATTCGTTTTTTTTTTTTCATTTAACCCAGCGGGCTAAACAAAAAAAGAAACCTGCCAGCTCAGGTCAGAGCCGCTGTACTAACTATGTTGCATTAGTACAGTGATCTCCCCTGTTGTGCTATTGTATTCTGACAGGGGTACGACCTCTCCGCCAGAACACACCGGTCAGCCCTATCAGCCACTGGCTGAGAGCTCCGATCGGATGCCAGTTGGCATACCTTTTTCGATTATGCCCCTTCGACAGACATTGAGCTTATGTGTAAAGCCCTTTAGTGTCTTCAGCAGAAAAAGAGACTTTTAAGCTCCAATCCTGGACAGTTGCCATATAGAACCTTCAAAAATATAAATATTTGCATATAAACACAATACATAAGTATCTGAACAGGCAGCGCACTGTGAAGAACAAGAGACACCAATTTCTGGTATTTTGGAACACCTTATCAGCCTGACAGTGACCTAAACTTGTGCTGCAGAATAATAGGAGACTGAAGCCGGCCATAAATGGATATAATCTTGGTCAGTTCAGAAAGGACCAGCCTAGATTTGAATCAACTATGGGCAGGCTGGTTGTACTCAAATCCGAAAACAGTGTAGCGCAACACCTAAAACTTAATAAAATTGAAAAAATAAATAAATAAACCATTAGTTGTGTATATATCATCAAAAAGTTAAAATATCCACCATAGATTCATAACTCAAGTTCTTATAATCTCCAAGACAATTAATAAGGCCCCTTTCACACTGCGCACCGCATATGCGTATTTACTATGATTTTGCTGTGTTTCAGAGGCATTTCCGGTGCGTTTTTCTGCCACCTGAACCTGTGAATAATGGATATGTGATTAAAAAAGGCATGGAAAACGCAAATCATGGGTGTGTTTTTACCGTGATTTCTTCTCCATTCAACGACTGTATTTTTGGTGTGGTTTTCAAAACCGTACCAAAGATGCAGCATGCAGGGTTTTTCACAATGCCCCGCACCCACAGCGCAGTGGTGTAAAAAGTCCCTAAGGGTTTAAAGGGAACATTAATCCTGCATTTTTCTTGCAAAGTAAAAACGCAGGAAGAGAATATCAGTGTGAGGGCCCCAACACCCAGTTATTATAAAAATACGCTCATCAATAATATTCCTTGTTGTGGACATGAGTTCCCATTGTGATTTTCCCAGGGACTCTATCTCATCCACTTGCCTCAGCACTTCAGGAACTCAGCTCCCTTATCATGGAAAGTAGAAAGGCACAGACATAGTGTACCCTATATAGCCAATTTTTTAAAACCACAGTATTTAAAAACACTTCCGAGATTATTCAACAATAAGCGCTTGCACAAAAGTAATCTACTACCGGCTCACCACCGCTAACAGCGCGACTCCAGCGTGACGTCACAGGCTCAGTTCCTCCCTCCTAGATGCGTTGCACCCTGTGATTGGGCTTCTTTAGTAGGCCAAGTAGGCTGGTTGTACTGAATTTGATCCATAAGGGTCCTTTCACACTGGCTTTCCACCCGGCAGACTCAGTTTTGCTGAGCACAGGGATCGATCCCCGCTGAGCAGGCGGATGACAGGTCAGACAGGTCTGTCTCTGCTCTGTGAACAGACTGTCCATTTTCTTATGATCATATCCGATCCAATCCTCCAGACGAATGAGAACCCTGACAGGATCGGATTGGATAGCAGCGGGTGTCAGCGGACATGTCACCACTGACATTCGCTGCCCCATAGAGGTGCATGGAGCATCCGATCAGGTGACAGGTTGACCTGATCGGAAAGCCTTACTCAACTTCGGTACAACCAGCTTGTCAGGATTTTTTTTCATGTGATCACTACCAATGAGCAATTACTATAGCCACCAGCAGTGACCATTGTGTTCTGTCAGCAGGGAAGCTCCCTGCCTGGGGAACACAGTAGCACAGTGGGAGAGAATCCCCCATCGACACCTATTGTGTTGATGGGGAACCACAAAACTTTCTTCCAACCGGTGGTGGAAGGAAAGAAAAAAGCATAATCTATTGGCTGCTTAAGGGATTGATTTACTAAAGGCAAATAGACTGTGAACTTTGCAAGTGCCATTGCACCTATTTTCCCCAGAGCCAGGGCCGGTGCTACCACTAGGAAAACTAGGCAGCTGCCTAGGGCTCAGCCACAACTGCTGGTTTCCCTAGGGCCAGTGCCAGCACAAGCCAGGGCTCCAGCAGTTTTACCGGCTGGGAGCGTGTGTACTTCAGTAAAGCCGACTATTGGCTTTCAATGTGAAAGTGATGCAAGCGCTTCTTGAGCTGCTGATCACTTCCAGCATGTGCCGCCCCCCTCCGCCATGTTCAACATGCTTCATTATCCCACCTGCAGGCCCAGTGCAGTCATTGGGAGGGGGGCTCGGGGAAAGCCGGCAGAAGCTCCACGGACATCCGTCCACTGAGCTTCCTTTCTGAGCAAAGACCAGGAAGTGACGTGTATGACGTCACTTACTGGACCGGCACTGCCATTCGACAGGAGCTGTGCTCAGGGAAGCAGCTGATGGAGCACCATCTGTGTTCCTTTCCATCAGCTGCAGAGGAGTACAGAGGAGACATCCAAAGTCTAATAAACCCTGAATGTCTAATAAAGAGTACCTGTCACCTCTATGCTATCACATAGGGGGCTATTGGTCTCTAAGTGATAGCAAAAAAAAGGTAAAAAAAAATAGTAACATTTTTTAAAAGGTTTTAAACGTTTAACCACTTTATGACCGGAAGGATTTGCCTCGTTAATGACCAGGCCATATTTTGCGATTCGGCACTGCGTTAATTTAAGGGACAATTGCGCGGTCGTGCGATGCTGTACCCAAATAAAATTGATGTCCTTTTTTTCCCACAAATAAAGCTTTCTTTTGGTGGTATTTGATCACCTGTGCAATTTTTATTTTTTGCGCTATAAGCAAAAAAAGAGCGACAAGTTTGAAAAAAAAAAAACAATATTTTTCACATTCTGCTATATGATATTCTCAAAAAAAAAAAATTAAAAATCTAAATTTTTTTAAAATTTTAGGCCAATTTGTTTTCTTCTACAAATTCTTTTACAGACTGCACAAAACTTTCCAATGACACTGTCCTAATAACAGCTTTCTACAAACAAGATACAGCAACTCTGTTATTTTTTAAAGATCTTAACATTAGTCCCGGTTCACACTGAGGCGACCTGTGAGGCGACCTGGTCGCCTCACAGGTCGACGTAGGTCGCCTCCCATAGGGAAGCTGCGGACCCGTTCTAATAGGAGCGACACAAGTCGCTCCGACTTAGAAAAAGGGTCCAGAGCTTCTTTGGGGCGACCAGGAGACGACCGCCATAGACTTCAATGATATGAAGTCCGTGGCGGCCGCTCCGAGGTCGCGGCGCGCTGCTCGCACCGTGACCTCCGAGTAGCGTCGCCCCTATGTGAACGGGGCTTTAGCATATAAGCTTCCAATATTGTTATTTTGTCATTAGTAAAGCAAATAATTGTCTTTCTTTATTAGCATGTAGAGGAACATATTGGTGTTAACCACAGAAGCCTTATTAGTTACATACCTTTGATGTGAACTCATTTCTATAAAACAACTATAGAGTCAGTACGTGAAACACACTACATCCCTTTTTTTTTTTTCTTATTCATTTATTATTATTTAAAAAAGTGATTGTAAAGTCTCATTTATTTTTTCTATTAAAATAACAAACACGTTATACTTACCTGCCCTGTGTAATGGTTTTGCACAGAGCAGCCTGGATCCTCCTCTTCTCGGGTCCCTGGCTGGAGCTCCTGGCCCCTTCCTCCTGTTGAGTGCCCCCACAGCAAGCAGCTTGCTATGGGGGCACCCGAGCCGAGCTGCCTTTCGGCCAAGCCCCCTTTCTCTCTCCTGACTGGCTAACTGAGTTTAACTGAGTTTGATTGACAGGAGCCAATGGCAGTGTCTCGGCCAATCAGGAGGGAGAGTCCTGTATGGCTGAATTCGCACAGACATCACATGTGATCTGCAGAGCAGTGCGCTGCGAATCACATGCAATGTCTGTCATGACATATATGTGAATCAGCCCTTACCTGCAGTTCAGACTCCATGTAGCCTTCAGCTTGGTATAAAAAATTAAAAGCGTCAAAACGTCTCTGCTATTTTATTGCTGGGTACATAACATGTATTTAAAGTAGTGATCGACCGATATCGGTTTTTCGTTACCGATACCGATATTTTGCCCATTGAATATCGGTATTGGCCGATATTTTTGTACATTTAAAAATAAAATATGTTTATTTTTTTTATTTTTTTATGACAGGTACTCTTGTGGAGGGATCTGGGGGTCTAAAAGACCCCAAACCCCTCCTCTGCACTTAAAAGCATTCAAAACGCCAAGTTTGGCTGTTTTGAATGCTGTCATTTTTTTTAAATCCTGGCACCGAGTACCCGGAAGTGATGTCACTCATGACATCACTTCCGGGTTTTTGCATAGAGACCCGATCAGAGCCGAATGCAGCTTTGATCAGGTCTTCGGCGGCCGTGCAGGCTGGTTGCCCGGGTCTCCCGGTAGGACAGGCCCTTAAAGTGGAATTCCAGCCAGCCTCTTTCTGTCCATGTCCCCATTATTATTTTTTTATTTATTACAGGTACTTAAATAGTCAATAGCTGTCAATATATGCAGCACTCTACATATATACAGTACCTTAAAAAAGTATTCATACCCCTTGAAATTTTCTACATTTTGTCATGTTTGGCCCCTTTCACACAGCGACGGGGTCCGTTATGCTCAGCGGGGGATCGATCCACCGATCCCCGCTGAGCAGGCGGATGACAGCTCCATCTCTGCTCTGAGACGGAGCTGTCAGATCCCCGCTCTCCTCTATGGGGAGATCAGATGAGAACAGACCGCCTGTCCGTTCTCATCCGATCCCATCCGATCCGATCCTCGAGACGGATGGAAAATAGGGTTTCCATCCGTCTGGAATTCACAGACAGGATCGGAATCGGATAGCAGCGGGTGTAGGCGGAGACGTCTCTGCTGACATCCGCTGCCCCATAGGGATGCATGCAGCATCCGATCAGGTCCGCCTGAAAAACTGACAGGTGAATCAGAGCGGATCACCCGTGTGAAAGGGGCCTTACAACCAAAAACATAAAATGTGTTTTATTGGGATTTTATGTGATAAACCAACACAAAGTGGCACATGATTGTGAAGGAGGAAAATGATAAATGGTTTTCAATTTTTTTTACAAATAAATATATGAAAAGTGTGGCGTGCATTTGTATTCAGCCCCCCTGAGTCAATACTTTGTAGAACCACCTTTCACTGCAACAATAGCTGCAAGTCTTTTTGGGGATGGCTCTACCAGCTTTGCACATCTAGAAAGTGACATTTTTACCCATTTATCTTTGCAAAATAGCTCAAGCTCTGTCAGATTGGATGGAGAGCGTCTGTGAACAGCAATTTTCATGTCTTGCCACAGATTCTCAATTGAATTTAGGTCTGGACTTTGGGCCATTCTAACACATGAATATGGGGTATCAGAGTAAAGCCCCGTACACACGATCAGATTATCGGACAATCTTTCGTCCGTTTTTTGTTGCATGCTAGTCTCATATGGAAAGTGAAGAGGTTATTTTCATACGTTAATTCCCGTAAAACAGAATTCAACTTCAGAAGTGACGTCATGTGTTGAATTGTTCTGTATTTATTCTTTCATTTCTGAGCATGCCTAATCTTGCTCTTACATTTTTTTTTCGGACGAAAACTGTACTAATTAAACAAAAATTAAACACGGACGTTGTGTTGACATACGATAAAAATTTTATAGCCTGCACATCCAGATTTTGTCGTCCAAAAAATTGTAATCTGCTGTCGAAAGCACTAAACTAATAATCCGAAAATCAGCAGATCGTTCATTAGACAAAATCTTACTTCCGATTTTCGTATCGTGTGTATGGGCCTTTAACCACTTAAGCCCCGGCAGATTTTACCCCCTTCCTGACCAGGGGGTTTTTTGCGATTTTTTACTGCGTGATTTTAACGGACAATTGCGCGGTCGTGCGACGCTGTACCTAAACGAATTTCACGTCCTTTTTTTCCCACAAACAGAGCTTTCTTTTGGAGGTATTTGATCACCTGTGCGATTTTTTGATCATGCGCTATAAACAAAAAAAGAGCGTAATTTTTGCAAAAATAACAATATTTTTCACTTTTTTTTTATATGAAATTCCCCCCAAAAAAATGTAAAAATCAAAATTTTTTAACATTTTCGGCCAAATTGTTTTATGCTACATATGTTTGGTAAAAAAAAAATCGCAAAAAGCGTATTTTGATTGGTTTGCGCAAAAGTTATCGCGTTTACTAACAAAGGGAAAGATTTTTGTCATTTTTGGTGTGTTTTTTTTTTAACGATGGCGGCGATCTGCGATTTTTTTTTGCGGTACTGCGACATTGCGGCAGACAAATCGGACCCTTGACTGACATTTTTGACACTTTTGGGGGTACCAGTGACATTACTGCAGTAATCAGTGCTATATATATGCACTGTTACTGCAAAAATGACACTGGCAGGGAAGGGGTTAACTGTATTGGACAGGGAGGGGTTAAGTGTGTCCTAGGGGCATGATTCTAACTGTAGTGGGACATGGCTATTGGTGTAAAAACAAAGATAAACGGTTCTACATAGTAGAACCGTCTGATCTCCATTTTTACACAGGGGAGAATGACAGGCGGCTTGTTTACATAAGCCGCTCTGCCTTTCTCCCGCTGTACCGACGATCGGTGAGTGACCCAGTTGGGGTCACTCGCCGCACTCCTCCCTGAATGAGGAGAGGCGGGCCCGCTATTGGCTCCAATCCCAGTGACAGGCGAGCGACATAGATCTAAGTCACTCTGCCTGGCCGGCATACAGTAAATATACTGTGCGCAGTCGGCAACCGGTTAAGGGTGCTGAATAAAAATGCACACCACACTTTTCACATATTTATTTGTAAAAAGTGTTGAAAACCATTTATCATTTTCCTTCCACTTCACAATTATGTGTCACTTTGTGTTGGTCTAACACATAAAATCCCAATAAAATACATTTACGTTTTTGGTTGAACCATGACAAAATGTGAAAAGTCTCAAGGGGTATGAATACTTTTTTAACCTCCCTGGTGGTATGATTATGTCAGGAAATTTTGTACCAGAAGCGGTACAATTTTTTGATATTTATAATTTATATACATTATATTAATAATAAATATATTATAAAATATAAAATATATTATAAAATATAAATATTATAATATATATATAATATATATTAATAATATAATTTATAATTTACAATTTATAATATTTGATATTTTTCTGATACTAAGGTGATACAGTGTAATCCTCTCAGATTACACTGTTTCACCTCCTTTTTATGTGTTTTGTGCAACATTTGAATTTCCCTCCCTAGTTCCGCTCCCATGCACCATTGCTGCTGCAGGGAACGGAACCAGGAAGTCATCAGAGCGATGAACGAGCGGCAGGGCAGGGATCTTGGCGGCGATCACAGCAATGGGAGATCCTCGCTGGATCGCCAGGAGAAGGTAAGGAACCCCGCTGCAGGCTCTGCGCATCTACCCCGAGCGTGACTCCGGGATACCGATCCTAGCATGAAAAATCCACCCCGGGTCACGCTCGGGGATACCGCTAAGGGAGTTAAAGCGGAGTTCCACCCAAAAGTGGAACTTCCGCTTTAGGTAGTGCTAACCCCCTGACATGCCACATTTGGCATGTCATTTTTGGGGGGGGGGGGAGCGGGTACCTAGTTTTGACAGGTACCCGCTCCCACTTCTGCTCGGAGCGCCGCGGCGCCCTGAGCGGAAGTTCTCCTCTCCCCCTCCCTCCCTGCAATCTTCTGGGACATGTCAGAGGTCCCAGACGATTGCCGGCCAATCACGACGCGTACCCGGCTGTGAAGCCGCAAACTGTCACAGCCGGGTGCCCACACCAGTGATGCCAGCGCCGGAAAGCAGAGAGGGAGAAGAGCGAGGCTTCGGTTGGCCGCATCGCTGGACCGTTGGACAGGTGAGTGTGTTAGGCTGGAACTCCGCTTTAAGGCACTGTATGTTGCACATTCGCATTAGTCCCTGCCCTCAAGGAGCTTACAGTGTAAGGTCCCTAACTCACATTTATACATACTGTACATATACTAGGGCCTATTTAGACAGGAGCCAATTGACCTACCAGCATGTCTTTGGAGTGTGGGGGGAAACCGGAGTACCTGGAGGAAACCCAGGCAGACACAGGGAGAACATGCCAACTCCAGGCAGGTTGCCGTTCTGTCAATGGTGAAGATGGAGAATGTCATTAGTACAGTGACAGTGCATTTTTCTTTTAGCACTGATCACTTTATTGTGGTCACTGGTCCCCAAAAAGTGTCACTTGGTGTCAGATTTGTCCGCCGCAATATCGCAGTCCCGCTAAAGATCTCTGATCGCTGCCATTACTAGTAAGAAAAAATTAAAAGTCCATAAATCTATGCCCTAGTTTGTAGACGCCATAACTTTTGCGCAAACCAATCAATATACGCCTATTGGGATTTATTTTACCAAAAACATGTAGAAGAAAACATATTGGCCTAAATTGATGAAGAAATTCGATTTTTTTTTTTTTTTTTTTTTATTGGATGTGTTTTATAGCAGAAAGTAAAAAAAAAAAATTTTTTTTTTCAAAACTGTCAGAATTTTTTTGTTTATAGCACAAAAAAATAAAAACCGCAGAGGTGATCAAATACCACCAAAAGAAAGCTCTATTTCTGGGAAAAAAGGACATCAATTTTATTTGGGTTCAGCATCGCACGACCGCACAGTTGTCAGTTAAAGCAAAGCAGTGCCGTATGGCAAAAAATGACCTGGTCAGGAAGGGGGGTGAACCTTCCAGAGCTGAAGTGGTTAAAGGAGCAGTTAACCCTTGCAGCTCAGGCTCAGCCTCTACTACAAAGGAGAGTTTTAAAGCCGTGATATGGGGGGGGGGGGGTGTGGTTCTGAGTTTTCAAAGCCCTTTGGATTCAGCTGTAAGTCTCGGTTCACATATATGCAAAT
Organism: Pelophylax lessonae; assembly: GCF_965119305.1. Lineage (NCBI taxonomy): Eukaryota > Metazoa > Chordata > Amphibia > Anura > Ranidae > Pelophylax > Pelophylax lessonae. The sequence continues at coordinate 181,492,321 of NC_138779.1, forward strand.
CCACTGCGGGTTCCCGCATCACATTCAAATCGCAGGCAGTTCACACTGCCATATGAGAATCGCTGGGGGTGTCAATACAAAGTTAACGACACCCCCAGATGAGTTTGCATATTGCAGGGCGAACTGTCAGTTCGGACATGAATCGGATCGCATAGGTGTGAACCACCATGCGATCCGATTCTGCTGCAGACCCAAAAAAGGGTCCTGTGCATGCTGTGTCTGAATCCGATGCGAATTCAGCCATACAATCTGTATGGCTGAATTTGCATCGCACAGACATTGCATGTGATTTTCAAAGCAGTGCTCTCTCCGAATCACATGCAATGTCTATCATTGCTATACTGTGAACTGGGGCTAAAAGAGTTTCTATCAATTGGTATTTTTTTAAATGTTGGAGTCCAGCACCTCAGTATTATTTTAAATTTGCGTTAATCTGCAACGCTTGTGTACATTAAAGAAGAAGTAAACTCTCCTCTGCAAGTTGTACCTATAGGTAAGCCTATGATAAGGCTTACCTATAGGTACTGTAAATATCTCCTAAACATGTACCGCTTAGGAGATATTTACTTTGCATGCAGCCAGTGACATGCGCGGGAGTGACGTCACCACGGCTCCGGCCAATCAGATGGCCGGATGCCGCGATCCTGGAAGACGGGCGACTGAACATGTCGCCCGTCATAGAGGTAAGGGGCTCGTTCTAAGGTAAGTATTTCATAATGAGCTAGTATGCGATGCTTTCAGGGTGAAAAAAAATAAATTTTCGGTTTACAACCTCTTTAAACCTAAATAGGCAAAAGAGTGTGCAATAACGCATACCGAGCGATCAGAATTCATCTCTCTGCTTAATAAAGTGAATGTGATTGGTTGCTATGGGTTATGGTAGTTTGCACATCATCGTCGCTCTACGCAATGTCTGATTTAATAAAGCTGATTGTGTTTTCTCCCGCTTCTCTGCCACGACACAAAAGCTTTTTAAAGCAAAGCTGTTCTGTCATCCCGTATATGTGCCATCACCCCATTCCACTAATGCAAAGCACATGCACTGTCACTCTGTATGGCTTTTACCTTGATTGGCCAGTGACACAGACCATGTATAAGTAATGTCGGAAATAATTTATTACCACTCCCTCCGCTTATTCATATTAATAAGAAGCATTAGCAGCAGATGACTATTAAGTGACTCTGTTCTTCTCTTTATTACAGATCTGTGACAAGCCGCGGCATTGTGCGAGCGAAGCGCGCGTCCCCGTCCGCCCTTCCTGTCTCCCAACCCTTGTACCAGAGTGAATGTGAGAGCCCTGGTACAGAGGATGGCTGAAAGGATGGAATGGAGGATCCTGCATCTGTCTCTACAACTGAAGCGGAATCTATGCCTCGTACACACGATCAGATAATCGGTCAACTTATCGATTGATACTAGTATCAAATTTAACAATGCGTACTAAACGTATGATTTTTTTCTTACGAATCTGGAAAAACTTCCTGGCTACGTATCGGATAGTGCTAAACAAAACCAATGGCAGCCAGGCTTTTTCCAGGTTATTTTTGTGTTTCTGATCATGCGTGGTCTTTGTCTATCAATTGTTAGCGAACGCATACTGTACTGATTAAACGATTATCGTTCGCTATGTACAACAAAAGTTTTGGTGTTCATCCCTTCAGATTTTGTTGGACGAAATGTGGTGATCGGCTGTCGAAAGCTGTGTACTAACGATCAGATTATCGTGCGATCAATTCCAAAGCGTTTTTTTTTGCGTATGATAATCTGATCGTGTGTACGAGGCATAATTGTATGATGTTAATGTGGATTAGTATAGAACAGTGTTTCTTAACCTTTTTTCAGTTGTGGCACCCTTTCAAATTCTGCACAATCTCGAGGAACCCCATTCTAAGATGTAAAAAAACTCCGAAACTAATAGTTTTACATATAGCAGCAACATCCATACACATGGGCCATCCAACATTCGAAGCGATTTTTTTAATATACCGTTCGTCCTTTGGGTGATTCATGTGGTATGTATCCATAGATTGAATATTCTTAATATTATATAAAGCTATTGACTAACATGATTGTAACGGATCAACCGGCACCTCGACTGGGTACCTCCGTTAACGGATGCTCCTAGTGCTTCCCGAGGGCTCCAAGCACTCCACCAGACACCATAACCACCTCAGAACCCCACGAACCGCCACAGCTTGGTTGGGGTCTTGCCATCTCCTACCCACCCTGGACCTATGACAAGGCTTTAGGTTCCAGTGGGTTAACCTCTCTTTCCCCAGAGAGTGAAGCAGGAACAGGAACAAGCTCTTACAAGAGCTTAGTGATTATTCAAGGGAGTATGAAGAGCATAGCAATCCCTTGTAGCAGATTCCCCCAATAAGAGACAGGACTCTAGATTGAGGGTGAAGAAGAACTCAAGGTTTAATGGTATAGCTGCACTTTTATACAGTTTTCCCCCACAAGGTTTCCGCCCAGGTGGACCTTGTGGGAAACAGGACATTAAGTTCACAATCCAATAAAAACAGAGTTTTACACTCAGTCACTCCCATACAGTGAACACAATCCCTCCCCTCTGCCTGATTACATTATCATATGCAGATGAAATTGTATACAGAAACAGAGGTAACCTGAACTATTTATCTAGCCATCTGGACAGAACAATGTGAGGTCATTAACATTTAACAATGGGACAGGCAGACTTAATACAATATACATTATCTCAATACACAAACAATAGGGAGAGCCTGTCTGACATTGAAGGACATGGAACAGAAGCCAAAGTGTTTAGCTCTTTCAATGAACATGTTCAATCAAACAGCTGACAAATATTACTGTCCCACTTGAAGCGATTCAAACTATTAAGTATCTGTCTTTCAATCCCAGTAACGGTGAATACTGTCACAATGATTATTTACATAAAATGAAAATATTATTACAAAAAGGTCTTTAATTTAGACATGAAGCGTGTAATGTTCAAGTAATAGACCCCCGGAGAAGGGTATTGTCACCTGAAACGCGTTGGGTCCTCTTGATACACATACCTTGCTTTATCACCATTCATATCAAGGACCATCAACTGTGAGTCATGTTGCTTTATTTTAATGATCCTACATGGAATTGTTAGCTTGATCTGTCTATGTATATCTTTTATATATTTGTATAATAAAACTATATTTTACTGACAATACTTGACATTGTTTGTTTGGAAGCTTGGTCGCCAATATAGTCCCATACCCTCAGGGGGATTTCCATTTTTTGCTGTACACTATTGGGAACGATGGCCACCAGCCTCTAGGTACTGGATGATGTGGTAAAAAGAAAAACTAAACTAATAGTTTTACATATAGCAGCAACATCCATACACATGGGCCATCCAACGTTAGAAGTGATTTATTCCTCCACTATTGCAAACTGGTACTGACTAGTATTCTAGGGTTTCTTTTCTCCCTTAGTTTCTCTTCTTCTACTTGCTAATGTGACCCCAATGCTGATGGAGAAGGGATGAGGAGGAGTAAACAAGGATTCTATCCAAGCAGCTGTCACTCTCCTTATGAACCAGTTATGTCATTGGTTGCCAGGATGCCAGTGGCTTGACCCGCATGGTGCCTAGGATTGTAATGCTGCAATGTAAAAAGACTGTTTCAATTTGTTGCAATTTTTTGCCATTTTGCCAAGACACCCCTGAAGAACCCAGGAGGCACACCAGGGTGCTGCGGCACCCTGGATGAAAAAGGCTGGTATAGTAAAAACACGAGCTCTAAAATTCCAGCTAATGCATGGAGGTTGGCTTTCCTTCCAAAGTCTCAACCAGGAGTCTCAAATCTTTTCAATGCATATGTTACACATTTTTTGCAGGCCAAAAAAAATCTTTCCGTTTAGTCCCCTATACCTCAAGACTTCCCATTAGGGTCCCCACTACATCAGTGTCTTTATCAGAGTCCCCCCTCACAATAGAGTTCCCATCATAACCAAACAAAACCAAAAAATTATCCTGTCTAACGGTATGCATTAAAAACAGGGGTTTAGTCTGCACACATTTGCAAAAAAAATGAATAAGATATGTATTTATATACACAGGGCTTTTTTTCAGTAGGAACGCAGGGGCAGTGGCGTAGCGTGGGGGGTGCAGGGGGGGCCAGCCGCACCGGGTGCAACATCTGGGGGGGCGCATCCGCAGTGTCACTCTGTCTGTCTCTGACATACACAGTTCACACACTGTCTGCGGCTGCCTCCATCTTTAGGCTGGGAGATGTCCAGCGCGGCCGCACTATGGCTGAAATTGGTGGGGCGGGGCTGGACTGTGCCTCACCTGTCCATTGGTCTAGGGTGGGGTGGCATTGCAAGCCAAGTCCCGCCTATGCTGCCTCTCCTCACTGCTCAGTCAGTTTAGCAGCGAGTGAGTCAGCAGCCTGGCGCTGTCACAGAGTGTTTTTTTTTTTTTTTTTTAATTACCCGATTAGAGCCAGAGGCTCTAATAGGCTTCAAAAAGGGTGTACCCGGGGTGCAGAGCAGTTCGCCCTGAGCCCACCATGAAAAAATGAAGCAAATGAAAATTCGCTATTGTCACACGGATCCTCCTCCTGGCCAATCAGGAAGTGGGTCCGAGACCCGCTTCCTGATTGGCCGAAAGGCGAACGCATGCTATTAGCCGAGGAGGAGGCGGGAGGACTCGAGGAGACACGGGGAACTGAGGAGAAGCGGCCGCTGCAGGTAAGTCTCTCTGAATTGAAGGGGGCACGCTGGTCTCTCTGCATTGAAAGGGGGCACGCTGGTCTCTCTGCATTGAAAGGGGGCACGCTGGTCTCTCTGCATTGAAAGGGGGCACGCTGGTCTCTCTGCATTGAAAGGGGGCACGCTGGTCTTTCTGCATTGAGAGGGGGCACACTGGTCATTCTGCATTCAAAGGGGGCATGCTGGTCACTCTGCATTGAAAGGGGGCACGCTGGTCATTCTGCATTGAAAGGGGGCACGCTGGTAATTCTGCATTGAAAGGGGGCACACTGGTCTCTCTGCATTGAAAGGAGGCACGCTGGTCACTCTGCATTGAAAGAGGGCACGCTGGTCACTCTGCATTGAAAGGGGGCACTCTGGTCATTATGCATTGAAAGGGGGCACGCTAGTCATTCTGCATTGAAAGGGGGCACACTGGTCACTCTGCATTGAAAGGGGGCACACTGGTCATTCTGCATTGAAAGGAGGCACGCTGGTCATTCTACATTGAAAGGGGGCACGCTGGTCATTCTTCATTGAAAGGGGGCACGCTGGTCATTCTTCATTGAAAGGGGGCACGCTGGTCACTCTGCATTGAAAGGGGGCACGCTGGTCACTCTGCATTGAATGGGGGCACGCTGGTCTCTATGCATTGAATGGGGGCACGCTGGTCTCTATGCATTGAATGGGGGCACGCTGGTCTCTCTGCATTGAAAAGGGGCACGCTGGTCATTCTGCATTGAAAGGGGGCACGCTGGTCATTCTGCATTGAAAGGGGGCACGCTGGTCATTCTGCATTGAAAGGGGGCACTCTGGTCATTCTGCATTGAAAGGGGGCACGCTGGTCATTCTTCATTGAAAGGGGGCACGCTGGTCATTCAAACTTGTATTTAGATCCATTTTACTTTAATTACATCAGTATTTTCATGACACACAATACATGTGCTTAGGGGGTAAGGGTTTATTTAACTGACCTAGTGGAAGAGACTCGAGTGCTAAAATCCCGCGGGTTAGGGGGCGCAAATTACTTGCCTTGCCCCGGGTGCTGACAACCCACGCTACGCCACTGCGCAGGGGAACGCAGTTCCGGCACCTTCAGTACTAAATATATGCAAGGGGTGCTGGGGTGTGCTGAAGGGTCTACTGATGCTGGCTGCTGGGGGGGGAGGTCTATTGTAGCTGTAGGGGATCCATTTTTGCACGGGTTGAGGGGGGTCTATTGTTGCTCTGGAAGTCTATTGTTATTGATGGAGGATCTATTGTTGGTGGAGTGGATCTTATGTTGCTAAGAGAGATCTACTGTTGAGGGAGGGGTCTGTTGATGCTGACTAAGGGGAGATTTGTTGTTGCTGCCAGGGGTCTATAGTTACTGGGGGGTCTATTGTTGCTGGGGGTCTATTGTTGTTCTGGGGGATTTTCTGTTGTGGGTGGTCCATTTTTTTTGGGGGGGGGGGTTCTATTGTTGATGTAGGGTCTATTATTGTTGCTGGCTGCAGGGAATCTATTTTACTGCTTTTCTTGTTCTCGCTAACAAATTACATACAAATTACTTGCCACAAAAAAAGTTATACTTGGTTCTGTATTCTCCAAAAAGGGCAGTACTGGGAGATGGAAAAGGGGTGGAACCATGGAACATTCCTCGGAGGTGGGTAGGGGACAGAGAAAAGGGGTGACTCAGAAAGGGAGAGTTCCTGCATCTATTCTTTGAGAAAAAAGCCCTGTGTATATATATATATATATATATATATATATATATAGGTATTTTCTGTAGACCTAAGGGCTGGGTTCACACATATGCAGCTGCGGTTTCAGTGCAGCAGTCCGGTGCATTTCAGTTCACAATTTTCATCTGAAATCGCACCTGAACTGGACCCAAAAACGCACAGGACCTTTTTGCGACCACCCTGCACATGTGTGAACCAGCTGCATTGAAAGCCGTTCACGTTCACGTGTTATGCGAATTGGATGCGGTTAAAAACACATCCAATTCGAATATATGTGAACCCAGCCTCACTCTAAATTTTGAGAGTCTCCATAGTAGAAGCACATGCAACATAATGGAAAGGAAGAGGACAGGTGAGCCTGGAGGGAGCCCACCCCTCCTAAAGGCACAGCGGCGCACTGGACACAGCAAAGGAGTCTAGTGTGTCACCTCACCAATATTTCAGCAGTACAAACCAATGGCCCCTCCCCCACCTATAACTGCCTTTGCAGCAAGGAGCACATGGAAGGGAAATGCATGCAAAACAAAACCAAATATATTTCCAGCTCAACTTACTGACCAGTCTACAACCAACCAAATTATCCTGTCTAACAGAATGCTTTAAAAACAGGGGTTTAGTCCCCATCATAGTCCCCTCTTACATCAGGATTCCCCTTTCCATCAGAGTCCCACCCTTACATAAGTGTCCACCTTACATCAGGGTCCCCATCAGAGTCTCTCTTCCATCTGGATCCCTATCAGAGTCCCTGTTACATCAAGGTCCCCATCAGAGTCTCTCTTCCATCTGAGTCCTTATCAGAGTCCCTATTACATAAGGGTCCCCATCATATTCCTCCCTTATATCAAAGTCCCCTTTTACATCAGGGTCCCAAATGGAGTCCCCCTTAATCAGGGTCCATATCAAACCCCCCTTGCATCAGAGTCCTCTTTTACAACAGGCTCACCATCATAACCCCCCTTAAATCAAAGTCCCCTCGCACATCAGAGGCTCTCCTTTCACCAGGGTCCCCATCAGAGTTACTTCAGGGTCTCCATCACATTCCCCTTTACATCAGGGTCCTCATCATAATCCTCCTTTATATCAAAGTCCTCTCTTACATCAGGGTCCCCAATGGAGCTCCCCTTCATTAGGGTCCACATCAAACCCCCCTTGCATCAGAGTCCTCTTTTACAACAGGTTCCCCATTATAAACCCCCCTTACATTAAAGTCCCCTCGTACATTAGAGTCTCTCCTTCCCTCAGGGTCCCCATCAGAGTTACTTCAGGGTCTCCATCACCTTCCCCTTTACATCAGGGTCCCCATCTGCATCCGCCCTTTCATCACTGTCCCCATCAAAATCCCCCCTTACATTACTGTCTCCTCCAGAGTCCTCCATACATCAGGATCTCCACTGGATGTCCCCATTGGTTTCCCCTTTACAACAGGTTCCCTTATATAAAATTATACTTTATGGGGGGGGGGGGGGGTGATCTGAATCTTTAATCTGTGCACTCTGAGGATACGCCTAGCTGCAGGCCAGATACAATGTTGTAGCGGGCTGTTGGAAGACAGGGATTCATGGAAATTATTTTGCATAATCTGTAAAGTACACAGAATTTTTTCCACTGTATAAAATATAAATAATAAAAAAAATATATTAAAATCCAATGTGTGTAAGAGATTTTTGTCTCTCTAAATTCTAACGTGATAAACAAGGGGGATAAAAACTTGAGCTCAACATCATGATGTGAAGAAACTCCAATAAGTGCCCTCTGAAGATTGAGCCCCTGCACCACAGGTTGCACAAGGGGTGTGCAAATAATAAAGTGAAATAATATGTTGAACTTCTCGATGAAATGGTGAATAAGGTAGGGTAAGTGCCCTCTGAAAAGTGAACCCCTACAACCAAAAAAGGTTGTACAACGGGTGCAAAAAATAAAGTGAAAGATGTGCCCGTGAAGATAACGAATAAACAACAATGAATGTGCAGGTGAATAGCACGTAAATAATAATCTGGAGATTTCAAATGTCCAAAAAAAATATGGGTAAATAATAACACAAATTAAGAGAATAAAACAGTGCACAAAATCTGTACCCCCCAAAAAAAGGGGGGAGGGGAGATGATGATGATGAAAAAATATATATAAATAAATGTTCATGAAAGAGTGCAGTGAAACAGATGCTTCCGGTGACAACCCCGTGCAAAAAATTTTCTTGAGCTAGGAAATCCACATAAGTGTAAAATGGCCGCTCACCTCCATTAACACTCAAAACGAGCGTTTCAGGTATATATGGTCAACCTGCAGACCCTCCAGATCAAGTTTCCAATCGGTCCCACTCCTCCAATGAGAGTACACTGGTTATGCTGGGTAGATGGAATGATGTAACTTCTCTAATAACCTCCGGTATATAGAGATGGCTGTGTGCTTCCTGGGATACTCGTTTACCAGAAGAAAGTGATAAAGGGGACTCTCATATGGCACTTTTCCACTGCAAGTACCGGCTAGTACCGGCTCGGCTCTACTCGGCCCTGCTTGGCCCGGTTTGCTTTTCCACTGCGGTACCGCATGGTATAGTGTCGGAACGGTTCGGTACGGTACGGTATAGGTTTGCCTTTCCACTAAAGTAGTACTAAAGTTAAGTGGGTGGAATAACAACGGGGTGGGTGGGATTCTCTGACCAATCAGTGGCTAGTAGTGACTGCATGCAAAGGATTGTGGGATATGGTACCAGTTTGGTACCTGTTGGAACCACAATCGAATAGGTACTGTTTTTTCAGAGCCGTACCGTACCGTACCGTTCGGTTCCATGCAGTGGAAAAGCAAACCTATACCGTACCGTACCGAACCGTTCCGACCCTATACCATGCGGTACCGCAGCGGAAAAGCACAAAAGCGTGCCGAACCGGTACGGTTCCATGCAGTGGAAAAGCGCCATTAGTGTAGTAAGTTTGAACAGCTTTAATGAGTTAAATAAAATCGCACTTACAGTTAGGTAGAGAGATATCAGCATTGAATATTGTGAGGGATCCCGCTGTTGCGGTCCGTTCCTCTACTTCCGGTCTCGGCCGTAGACCGGAAGTGACGTTAACCACGGCTTCTCCCTGAATTAGGAATTTTTTTGAATTATTTATTGTCTTATTAGGTTCAGTCCTATATATGTGGTCCATCCAGTAGTGACATCTTGCGCTGATTCTTCCTTTTCTTCTTAACTTACTTTGTTTGTGGTGACACTAAGGAATTACAGTAATCCCCCGCTCCATCGCGGTTCAGTTTTTGCGGTCCCGGTAATTCGCGTTTTTTTTGTAATGTTATTTTACTATATAAATCATTAAAAATGAAATATTTTTGTGTTTCCATTGCTCTTGCTATGTCTCTTAGTATCTTTTATGTGTTTAAATGAGTTTCTATTGTTTTAAAAGTGTGTTTAAAGACCTTAAAATGCTTTTACACGTACAGTGACAGTAAAATAAACATGCCTACAATGCATTTTAATAGGGTTTTTCTATTTCGCGGAATTTCACTTTTTGCGGCTGGGTCCGGAACGTAACCCCCGCAATGGAGGGGGGTTTACTGTAGCTGCAGAGTCCGGGTGCTCCATTTTACATTTCAGCCCCCTCCTCATCCCCGCCTTTTTTCTAGTGGTAGCGCATAGATTCATCTCTCTTTTTATCAATGTAATGTTAATGACACCCCCAGATTGATTCACAGATCGCAGTGCGAACTGTGAAATGGTGCAGGAATCGGATCACATAGGTTTGAACACCCATGCGATCCGATTCCAGTCCGGACCAAAAAAAGAACCTGCACTATTTTGGTGCGAATGCAATTTCAGCCATATAGTTTTGTATGGATAAAATTATCATCGCACAGACATCGCACGTGATCTGCACAGCAATGCATTCATAGATGATTAACCGCTTTACCACCGCCCACAGTAATATTACTGCGGCAGAGTGGCTCGTTATCGTCTGACGACGTAGTACTACGTCGTCAGACACTCCCCCTTCTGGGCGGCGCCTGCGCGCCGCCGGAGGCTCGCTCCCGCTGTTTTCATTCACAGCGGGAGTCGGGCCAGGGGAGGAGCAGCGGCGATCGCCGCTGCTCTGCCCCGATCGCCGGGGATCTAGTGTGGAGATCCGCCCGCCTGTGTAAACACAAGCGGGCGGATCTCCATAGTGACAGGGAGTGACAGATCGGACTGTTCAGCATAGCTGGACATCCGATCTGTCCATGACTCACTCAGTCACCTCCCCCCCTACACGTCAGTAAGCACCAGGCATACATTAACCCCTCCCTCTCCAATAAAATTAACCCCTTCCCTGCCAGTGTCATTTTTACAGTAACAGTGCATATATATAGCACTGATTACTGCAGTAATGTCACTGGTACCCCCAAAAGTGTCAAAAATGTCAGTCAAGGGTCCGATCTGTCCGCCGCAATGTCGCAGTCCCGCAAAAAAAAATCGCAGATCGCCGCCATTACGCGTTAAAAAAAAAAACACCAAAAATGACAGAAATCTTTCCCTTTGTTAGTAAACGCAATAACTTTTGCGCAAACCAATCAAAATACGCTTATTGCGATTTTTTTTTACCAAACATAGGTAGCAGAAAACAAATTGGCCAAAATTTTTTAAAAAAATTGGTTTTTACATCTCTTTTGGGGGGAATCTTATATAAAAAAATGTTAAAAATATTGTTATTTTTTCAAAATAAACGCTCTTTTTTTGTTTATAGCGCAAAAAGTAAAAATCGCACAGGTGATCAAATACCACCAAAAGAAAGCTCTGTTTGTGGGAAAAAAAGGACGTAAATTTAGTTTGGGTACGGCGTCGCACGACCGCGCAATTGTCAGTTGAAGTCGCACAGCGCCGAATCGCAAAAAGTGGCCTGGACGGAAGACAGCAAAATCCTCCGGTGGTAAAGTGGTTAAACCTGGCTGCACTGAGCTGCTTAGAATTCCTAGTTGAGCAGTTGAATATACCACCAGTGTTGGGGGTAACGAGTTACAAAGTAACTGATTACAGTAACTACATTACTTTTTTTGGTAACGAAGTAACGTAACTAATTACAATACTAATATTGGTAACTACACTACTTTACTAGGCTATAGGAACGCGCTTTCCTGCGTTACCCAAGCCGTGCGATACAATCGTTATTTCGAAGAATAGAGAGGGATGAAGTTTATGACTTTTTGTTGCACTTTATGTTTTATTCAGTTTTTTTCAGGTTTTGTTCTCATGTTTCCCAAAGCCTGTGTTTATACAATAAACTCTATGCAGAAAGAGTGTCATGTATCTTCTTCTATACGGTCAATTAAGAAAGAGCAAAGTAAAGTAATAAGTAGTGAAGTTACTTTTCAAATGCAGTAACTAGTAAAGTAATCTCATTACAATTTACAGAAGTAACTAGTAACTATTTACATTTTTTGAGTAACTACCCCAACACTGTATACCACATATTTGCATTTGCTTAAAGTCTGTTGTAACTTTTAGCTCTTGTCAAAGTATACACTTTACAAGTAAGTATCTGTGTAAAATTTGTAAAATGTTGTCTTTCATGAACACATATAGTATATAATTGCCACATTACATTGCTAATCTCAATGTGATCTAAGAAAAGGATTAAAGTTTAGTGCAGCAAGCTCGCCACCTGCAGGATAAATGTGAAAAGAACACGGAAAGGAAAATACTTTCTAACAACAATATTCACATTACACTATAATAACGGCTATAATATAACAATAGCAACATTTAAAGCGGAGTTCCACCCAAAAGTGGAACTTCCACTTTAGGGAGTCCTGACCCCCCGACATGCCACATTTGGCATGTCATTTTTTGGGGTGGGGAGCGGGTACCTAGTTTTGACAGGTACCCGCTCCTACTTCCGCTCGGAGCGCCGCGGCGCCCTGAGCGGAAGTTCTCCTCTCCCCCTCCCTCCCTGCAATCTTCTGGGACACGTCAGAGGTCCCAGAAGATTGCCGGCCAATCACGGCGCGCAGCGCGACTCGCGCATGCGCAGTGGGTACCCAGCTGTGAAGCCGCAAACTGTAACAGCCGGGTGCCCACAGCAGTGATGCCGGCGCCGAGGGAGAGGATCGAGGCTTCCGGCGGCCGCATCGCTGGACTGTTGGACAGGTGAGTAAATGGCTGGAACTCCGCTTTAAGTATAACTAAGTGCCGGTTCACATTTATGCGATGCGGGAACACTGCGAATATACAGCGTGTTCCCGCATCGCATCCGCAGCACAGGCAGTTCACACCGCCATATGCAATACGCTGGGGGTGTCAATTCAAAGTTAACCACACCCCCAGATCAGATCGCATATCGCAGTGCGATCTGAGAGTTCGCACAGAATCGGATCGCACTAGTGTGAACCACCATGCGATCTGATTCTGCTGCGGACCAAAAAAGGGTCCTGTGCGTGTTCAGCGCGATTGCGGTGCAAATTCATCCATACAAACTGTATGGCTGAATTTGCACCGCACAGACATCGCATGTGATTTTAGGAGCAGTGCACTCCGAATTACATGCGATCACCCTGTGATCGCAGAAATGTGAACCGGCACTAAAAGCAATTTTTCTTTTTTAGTTTTGGATGGAGTGGAGAAGAGATTTGAATACCTGCCAAGCATGATGTTAAAATATATCTAAGGGGAAACTTTATTTATTTTTATTTTTTCAAATAGAATGGAGCGGGATTAGAACCCCTGTTGGGATTTATATCTGTATGTGCCCCTGTTAGTGAGATTCACCCTCTCTATATGTCCTGTTTACCCATATCATCAAAGGTGAAAGTAAAAGAAAATCCCAAATTTGGGTTGACACCAGTGTATTTTGGTTTTGTGCTGCCCTAGGCAAGACTAAAATTGGGCGCCCCCCCTTCCAAAGTAAATTTGCCCACTCCTTCCTTTTTAACGGATGTGACTCCCTCCAAAATTGAAGGACTACAAGTCCCAGCATGAACCCCTGAGATCTCACGAGAGGGGGGGGTGAGAGAGGGGGGTGGGTGAGAGAGGGGGGGGGGTGGGTGAGGGAGGGGGGGTGGGTGAGGGAGAGAGAGGGGGGGTGAGAGAGAGAGAGAGAGAGAGGTGGGATGAGAGTGAGAGAGAAAGGGAGACTACAAGTCCCAGCATGAACCCCTGAGATCTCACGAGAGGGGGGGGGTGAGAGAGGGGGGTGGGTGAAAGAGGGGGGGTGGGTGAGGGAGAGAGAGGGGGGGTGAGAGAGAGAGAGAGAGAGAGGTGGGATGAGAGTGAGAGAGAAAGGGAGATGAGAGAGAGGGGGGTGAGTGAGAGAGAGAGGAGGGGGTTGAGAGTGAGAGGGAGAGAGGGGGATGAGTGAGAGATACAGTAGATAGAGAGACAGAGAGAGTGAGAGAGAGAGAGAGAGAGAGAGGGGGGGTGAAAGAGACGGCTCTAGCAACCAGTGGTCAATAGAGTCTCAGGTGTGGGGGGGGGGGGGCTTTTTTGCTGCCCCCCTGCAAAGTGCCGTTCTAGGCCTTGGCCTTGTCGGCCTAGGCCAAAATACAGCACTAGTTGACACTAGAACAGTGGTAGAGGCAAAATTTTCTAATAGGGACACTAGTTATAGTGACTGCCAGAGATGGGGACACTAGTTATAGTGACTGCCGGAGATATCCTCACTTTGGAGAAATCTCCTCTCACTTTGGTCCCTTTCACACTTGTGCGACCTGAAAGGCATGCAACTTTGATGCGACTTTGCCGCGACTTGAAGCAATATCTGTGTAATCTTGAGGTCTATGGACCTCAAGTGGCATCAAAGTCAGATCAAAGTAGTGCAGGGACTACCTTGAAGTCGCACAACAGTACTCATTGGAAATCATGGGATGCAACTTTGCAGTCTCAAGTCGCAGGAGAAATCACACAAGTGTAAAATAGACCTTACTGTTGTGGTTAAAGAACAGGAGATGAAGGGAAGTCTCCCCAGTGGGACACAGATGGCAAAACCAACCTGACATGGGTTATAACCCTTGGCAAGTGTCCCTTGCACACTCTAAGGCTATATTCACACTATGGCATTTAGCGGGACAGATGTAGCAAAACATGCACTTAAAAATGCAAGGAGCTTGAAGCTCAAAAAAGGTGCCTGAGCTACTTTGTTGCAATTGTTGTACATAGGGAAACTCATTAAAATGAATGGGCTGCTTTATACATGTAGCATGACGAGTGAATACGGTCTAACCAAAAGGGAGGAAGAAAGTTTTACTTTTGTTTTAATTTAAAGGTTTTTTTTACACTTGTGTTGTCTGAGCGGGGGTTGGGCAACTGACAACTGCCACCTCCTGAATGCTGTTTTTTTTTTTTTTTTGGGAACACTGCACAGCAAACACAAACCTAGTTACAGAATAGCCTTATTCACTTGAATCAACAACAAGGACATAGTGAAACAAACAGTTACAGTATTTCTTCAAAGCAGAGAAAGCGAGGAATACGCTACAAAATTTGTCTACCAAAGAGGTGCCTATGTCATCGCTGTTCAGCAAAACACCCCCACGCTGGACATCCACTGAATAGCAAACACTTCCCACCCTAGACACATCTGGTCAGCAAGGTTTCTCCACCCCAGACATTGCCAGTTAGCAAGGTATCTCCTACCCGTTACATTTGTGTTCAGAAAGGCTCCTCCTAGCACCAGGGCCGGACTGGCTTACTGGGATAGCGGGAAATTTTCCAGTAGGCCGCCTGCCTTGGGGCTGCTTTGAGCTGTAGCTGCGAATGCCCAGCCATCGGCCCAGTGTTGCCAACCACCCACTAATTTTCGGGCAGCCTATAAATTTCAGCCTATTTAGAGCTGCCCGTAAATGCCCGTTACGGGCAGCGGCGCCCATAAAAAATATGGCTATGGGTCGAAATGTCAATTGTGCATGTGATATTCCAAAGCTAGCTGGGCTGGGAAAAGCCTGTACACTCTCGGCAATTTTCGGGCAGGCGGACGCATGCGCAGTGACGTAATAGTGCTGAACGGTGTCATTTTTAAATGTAGGCAACTCGTCTTTCTCTTGGAAGTGGCGCGTGCCTGTCCACATTGCTGCCGGGTAACACCGGTCCCCTCCATAGCCTCTGACCACCTCCTGATATTCTCCTGTACCATATCTGCACTGCCTATGACCATCTACTGTTACTCTCCAGTACCATGTTTGCACAGGCTATGATCACCTTCTATACTGTGTCCGCACAGCCTCTGACATCTCCTGTACCATGTCCACAAAGCCTATGACCACCTCCTGTACCAAATCCACACAGCCTATGACTATCTCCTCTACATGTCTGCATGGCCTATGACCAGCTCCTGTACCATGACAGGACAGCTAATTAACACCTCCTGTACCATGACCACACAGCCTATGACCACCTCCAATACCATGTCCACACAGCCTATGACCACCTCCAATACCATGTCCGCACAGCCTATGACCACTTCCTTTACCATGTCCGCACAGCATATAACCACCTCTAATGCCATGTCTCCACAGCCTATGACCACCTCCTGTACCATGTCCGCACAGCCTATGACCACCTCCTGTACCAGGTCCGCAGCCTCTGACATCTTCTGTACCTCGTGTACCATGTCCAGACAGCCTACGACCACCTCCTGTACCATGTCCTCTGACATCTCCTGTGCCATGTCCGCACAGTCTATGACCACCTCCTATACCATGTCCGCACAACCTATGACCACCTCCGGTACCATGTCCACACAACCTATGACCACCTCCGGTACCATGTCCACACAGCCTATGACATCTCCTGTACCATGCCTGCACAGCCTATGACCACCTCCTATACCATGTCCGCACAACCTATGACCACCTCCGGTACCATGTCCGCACAACCTATGACCACCTCCGGTACCATGTCCACACAGCCTATGACATCTCCTGTACCATGCCTGCACAGCCTATGACCACCTCCTGTACCATGTTCGCACAGCCTATGACATCTCCTGTACCATGTCTGCACAGCCTATGACCACCTCCTATACCATGTCTACACAGCCTATGACCACCTTCTATACCATGTCTGCCCAGCCTATGACCACTTCCTGTACAATGTCCGCACAGCCTATTACCACCTCCTGTACCATGACCGCACAGCTTATGACCTCCTCCTGTACCATGACCACACAGCCTATGACCACCTCCTATACCATGACCACACAGCCTATGACCACCTCCTGTACCATGTCCGCACAGCCTATAACCCCCTCCTGTACCATGTCTGCACAGCCTATGACATCTCCTGTACCATGTCTGCACAGCCTATGACATCTCCTGTACCATGTCTGCACAGCCTATGACCACCTTCTGTACCATGTCCGCACAGCCTTGTGACCATCTCCTGCACCATGTCTGCACAGCCTATGTCCGCCCCCTGTACCATGACCGCACAGCTTATGACCACCTCCTGTACCATGACCGCACAGCTTATGACCACCTCCTGTACCATGACCGCACAGCTTATGACCACATCCTGTACCATTGAACGTACAGTCTATGATCACCTCCTGTACCATATCTGCACAGCCTCTGACATCTCCTATACCATATCCCCACAGCCTCTGTGACATTATGCTGTTGGGCTGGTATAATAATGCTATTGGGCTGGTATGAAATTATTTTCAGGGCTGGCATTTATTCCCAGACCGGCCCTGGCCAGCACTTACATCAGTGGATGTACATCAGCACAGCATCCCTACTCTTATACATCAATGTTTAGTGAACCACCCCTGATACTGCTGACCAGAGAGTTGCCCCCGCCCTTGTCACTGTTGGTCAGTAGGGCACACATACCACTGACATTGCTGGTCAGTGAGTTGCTTTTATTCTTGTCCTTGCTGAAGAGTAGGGCACCCCTACACCAAAAATCTTCTGGTGATGATGCTCTCCATTCCTAGGTATCAGTGGTCAGTAAAGCACCCCCACCCCTACATTGGTGGTCAGTAAAGCTTTGTGGTCAGTGAGGTGTTTCCCACCCCTGACATTGGTGGTGAGTAAGGCAACCCTCACCATCTACATTGCTGGTCTGAGAAGCACCCCTACACCTTACCCCTACACCAGTGCTGTCTTACCGAATGGGCACGCAAGTTGCCCGGGGGCCCCACTTGCCTGGGGGGCCCCACCTGCCCAGCGACACAGCCCCAGCCAAGCATTGGTCCTGATTCCCGTGTGCATCCCACTGCCAAACTTAGCAGGTGGCAAGCGTCTGTCGGCCCTGCGCTGCTGTCAGGCCACTGTCAGGCCACATGGGCCATGGAGAGGGAGCCCACTACTGCAGGAATGCCTGTCCGCCTCCACAGGAACAGGCACACACAGGACAGTTGAATCTGACTCCCATCCATGTGTGTGTTCACCGGACCCAGCCACCGAACTTGGAAGCTGTCATTAGCCTGGCACTGCTGTACCAATAAATATCGCCTTATCAATAATTTGCATTTTTATTCTCGTGAGTGATTGTGTAGGCAGGGCCCCAGTGCATTGCATTGCCCAGGGGCCTATAATGATCTTAAGACAGCACTGCCCTACACCTTACATCATTGATACCAAATAGGTTGTAATAAAGAAATCTGATTTTAAGCTAATAGTAGTTTTGGTGCCTTAAAAGTAAATTTTTCTTTCTTGGTAATAATATGCTACATCATTGGTCAGCAAGGAGCACCGAACACTTACATTGGTGATCAGAAGGGTGCACCTGATTCCTGAGGTCCCTGGTCATTGATATCACTGGTCAGTAAGGTATCGCTTCCTGGCACATCCTCTGGTCAGGAAGGCGCCCTTGTCCTGGACATCACTGGACAGTGAAGCTCTTGCACTTCTTCATCAGTGGTCAGCTAGGTATTCCTCCCCACCTCTTACACTGATGCTCAATGAGATGCTCCCTGTCCCTCACATAGGTGCCCAAATCCGTTACATTCATGGTTAGCTGAGGCTTTCATGTCCCCTTACCACCTAAACAAATACTACAGACATTGCCAGTCAGAGACACAGTCTTTTGACATTACATAGTTACATAGTTACATAGTAGGTGAGGTTGAATAAAGACAATAGTCCATCCAGTTCAACCTGTGTAGGCATGTGTGGCTGTAATCATCTCCCATACCCCTGAATGTTCTGATCCTTGAGATGTAAGTCTAAGAGTCTTTTGAAAGCCACCATACTACCCGCAGAAACCACCTCTTGTGGTAGAGAATTCCACAATCTTGTTGCCCTAACAGTAAAGAACCCCCCGCGTTGCCTGAGGTTAAAACGCTTCTCCTCTAATCGCATTGTATGCCCTCGAGTCCTCATGCAATCCCTTCGAATGAACAGCTTTTTTTCTAAGCTGGGATCCCCATTAAGATATTTATAAATTGCTATCATGTCCCCCCTCAGACGTCTCTTCTCCAGGGAGAATAAATCGAGCGATTGTAGACGCTCTTCATAGTCAAGGTCCTCCAATCCCCTAATTAGTTTAGTTGCCCTTCTCTGGACTCTCTCCAGCTCCAACACATCCCTCCTGAGGACTGGCGACCAGAACTGGACGGAATACTCCAGATGCGGTCGGACCAGAGTTTTATAAAGTGGAAGGATTATAGTCTTATCTCTGGAATGCATCCCTTTCTTTATGCATGCTAATATTCTGTTGGCTTTGGAAGCTGCCGCTTGACATTGCATGCTGTTTCCTAATCTATCATCAACCAATACTCCCAGATCCTTCTCCATTTTTGATTCCCCCAAGGGCTCCCCTCCTAACGTGTATTGTGATTTTATGTTTTTAGTCCCCAAGTGCAAAACCTTACACTTCTCCACGTTAAACCTCATTTGCCATGTCGTTGCCCACTCTGTTATTTTGTCCAGGTCATTCTGCAGGATATCTGCTTCATGTTGTGAAGTTATTGCCCTGCCCAATTTTGTGTCATCTGCAAAAACTGATATCGAACTACTGATCCCGACCTCAATGTTGTTTATGAATAAATTGAACAAGGTTGGTCCCAGGACTGAGCCTTGGGGGACCCCGCTTACCACCTCAGACCAGTCTGAGTATGCGCTGTTTATTACTACCCTTTGGACCCGCCTTTTTAGCCAGTTCCGTATCCAAGAGCAAACCCTGCTATCGATACCTGCAGACCTTATTTTATAAATTAAGCGCTTGTGGGGAACTGTATCAAACGCCTTAGCGAAATCCAAGTACACCACATCCACTGGTCTCCCCCTATCTAGCTCACAGCTCACCTCCTCGTAGAATGTAAGGAGATTGGTTTGACAAGAACGCCCATTTGTAAACCCGTGCTGATTACTGCTGATGATGTTGTTGTCCTTAGCAAACTCTACAATATAGTCCCTTATCATCCCCTCCAGAAGTTTACATACTACTGATGTCAAACTGACAGGCCTATAATTTCCCGGGATATGCCTCTGGCCCTTTTTGAATATTGGAATCACGTTAGCTTTCTTCCAATCCCCTGGTACATCTCCTGTCCTAATACTGTCAGCAAAGATCAGGAACAGTGGTCTCGATATAACTTTACTGAGTTCCTTGAGTACTCTCGGATGTATGCCATCCGGTCCTGGTGATTTGTTTGTGTTAAGTTTATCCAGCCTTTCCCTGATTTCCCCCTCTGTTAGCCATGGTGGCAAGTCCTGTTTATTACTACTAACCATACAGTCATGGTCAGTGTACCCCTCCTTTTCCTGTGTAAAGACTGACGAGAAAAAAGCATTTAGCACGGTTGCTTTTTCAGTGTCCTCTGTAACCATCCTCCCATCATTGTTAATTATGTGTGCAATATGCTCTGCCTTAGTTTTTTTGCTGTTGATATATTTAAAGAATTTCTTTGGGTTTTTTTTACTATCCTCCGCTATTTGTCTCTCAAAGTTGATTTTAGCCATCTTGATTTCTTGTTTACTTTTCTTATTTGCCTCCTTGTATTGCTCGAAAGCCGATACTGTGACCTCTGATTTATACTTCTTGAAGGCCAATTTTTTCCCCCTAATAAGTTTTATGACGCTACAGTTTAGCCAGCCAGGTTTGGCTTTGTCTCTTCTAAATTTATTTCCCATAGGAATGCACTGCAAGATGCCTTTGCCTAATATGTTCCTAAAGCATTCCCATTTTTCCTCTGTGGTCAGGGATCCCAGGGTTTGGTCCCAGTTTACCTTTTCCATCATTGAGTACAATTTGGCGGTCAGTGGAGGCGCCCGTCCTTGACATTGCATGTAATCAAAGTACCTCTAACCCAGATATTGGGGGTCCCCGCCCTGAACTCCCTGGTCAGCAAGATGCCCCTCCACCCCTAACATTGGTGGTTACCCCACCCTTTATATCAGTGGTCAGAGAGGCATTCCATATCCCTTATATCTGTGGTTATTAAGGCAGCCCCCCAACACGCACTTTACACTGCTGGTCAGTAATGCTTTCAACCCCTGATGTCGCTAATCAGTGGAGCTCCCCCATCCTATTTTGGTGGTCAGCTACTTGGCTAGTAAATCAAATAAAGACAATGATAATTTACTTACTTCCTGTGATGAACTTTGCTATGAGGAAGGGGATGTTACGGAGCAGTGATGGAGTTTCTGACAGGCAAAGAGAGGGGGATTTTGGTGGGGTGTTAGGGTCTCTCTCCTGCTGAAGCCATCTCCTCCTCAGCCTTTACTACAAGCTAGGTGCTGAAGAACAGACTGAGAAGGTGACGACTACAGTTAGACGAAGCTCTTACCCACTAATGTCAATGTACAGTATCCCACAAAAGTGAGTACACCCCTCACATTTTTGTAAATATTTTCTTTTATCTTTTCATGTGACAACACTGAAGAAATGATACTTTGCTACAATGTAAAGTAGTGAGTGTACAGCTTGTATAACAGTGTAAATTTGCTGTCCCCTCAAAATAACTCAACACACAGCCATTAATGTCTAAACCGCTGGCAACAAAAGTGAGTACACCCCCCAAGTTAAAATGTCCAAATTGGGCCCAAAGTGTAAAGATTTTGTGTGGCCACCATTATTTTCCAGCACTGCCTTAACCCTCGTGGGCATGGAGTTCACCAGAGCCTCACAGGTTGCCACTGGAGTCCTCTTCCACTCCTCCATGACGACATCACAGAGCTGGTGGATGTTGGAGACCTTGTGGTCCTCCACCTTCAGTTTGAGGATGCCCCACAGATGCTCAATAGGGTTTAGGTCTGGAGACATGCTTAGCCAGTCCATCACCTTTACCCTCAGCTTTTTTAGCAAGGCAGTGGTCTTCTTGAAGGTGTGTTTAGGATCGTTATACTGTAATGTTGGAATACTGCCCTTTGTATGGCTCACCTGGTTGCTGCCACACACGCGTGACACCATCTGAACCAAATAAGTTTATTTTTGTCTCATCAGACCGCAGGACGTGGTTCCAGTAATCCATGTCCTTAGTCTGCTTGTCTTCAGCAAACTGTTTGCAGGCTTTCTTGTGTATCATCTTTAGAAGAGGCTGCCTTCTGGGACGAAAGACATGCATACCAAATTTGATGCAGTGTGCGGCGTATGGTCTGAGCACTGACAGGCTGACCCCCCACCCCTTAAACTTCTGCAGCAATGCTGGCAGCACTCATACATCTATTTCCCAAAGACATCCTCTGGATATGACGCTGAGCACGTGCCCTCAGCTTCTTTGATCAACCTTGGTGAGGCCTGTTCTGAGTGGAACCTGTCCTGTTAAACCGCTGTATGGTCTTGGCCACTGTGCTGCAGCTCAGTTTCAGGGTCTTGCCAATCTTCTTATAGCCTAGGCCATCTTTATGTAGAGCAACAATTCTTTTTTTTTAGATCCTCAGAGAGTTCTTTGCCATGAGGTGCCATGTTGAACTTCCAGTGACCAGTATGAGAGAGTGAGAGTGATAACACCAAATTTAACACACCTGCTCCCCATTCACACCTGAGACCTTGTAACACTAATGAGTCACATTACACCAGGGAGGGAAAAGGGCTAGTTGGGCCCAATTTGGACATTTTCACTTAGGGTTGTACTCACTTTTGTTGGCAGCGGTTAAGACATTTATGGCTGTGTGTTAAAGCGGAGTTCCACCCAAAAGTGGAACTTCTGTTTTAGGTAGTTCTAACCCCCAGACATGCCACATTTGGCATGTCATTTTTTTGGGGGGGAGCGGGTACCTAGTTTTGACAGGTACCCGCTCCCACTTCCGCTCGAAGCGCCTCTCCCCCCTCCCTCCCTGCAATCTTCTGGGACATGTCAGAGGTCCCAGAAGATTGCCGGCCAATCACGACGCATACTCGCGCATGCGCAGTGCGTACCCGGCTGTGAAGCCGCAAACTGTCACAGCCGGGTGCCCACACCAGTGATGCCGGCGCCGCAGAGCAGAGAGGGAGAAGAGCGAGGCTTTGGGCGGCCGCATCCCTGGACCGTTGGATAGGTGAGTGTGTGTTTAGGCTGGAACTCCGCTTTAAATTAGTTTCAGGGGACAGCAAATTTGCACTGGTATACAAGCTGTACACTCACTATTTTACATTGTAGCAAAGTGTAAATTCTTCAGTGTTGACACATGAAAAGAAATAATAAAATATTTTATGAGATACTGTATACCTAAAAAAATCTTTGTGGGTTTGGTATAGCGTATGGAATTCTAAGAACCTCTGTCAGGATATTGTTTTTTGCTGCCTTTGGAGAGACATAACAGAAAGTGAGTAAACAATGGTCACCAGTACGAATAGAGAGTGGATCTGTCCTGGAGGAAGTGCATGGTCAGCAATAAAGGCTTTTCTACTTTATCCCAAACTAAAAAAAAACTTTTTGAATATGGTGCACTCCCTATATGGTGGATATCTTATTTCAACAATTGTTAAAGGATAAGCTCACCGCTCTGAACATGTTACATGTTACACCCAGGATTTTCAGCACCTGCCTGCTCTTCCCTCAATCCCCCCCCCCCCTCCCCGTGTCCTGCACCCTTGGAAAGAAGGCACAACTGAACATGTTACATGTTACACCGAGGATTTTCAGCATCTGCCTGCTCTTCCCCCAATCCCACCCCCTCCTGTGTCCTGGATGAAGCAAATCAGCAGATGAATATTTATGTTGTGACATCGCTTCCGGTTACTAAAAGCTTAAAGGCGCCAGATTAAAAAAAAAAAAATGACAGTATTCAAAACAGCCAAACTTGGTGTTTTGGATGCTTTAATGTGCAAAGGAGGGATTTGAGGTCTTTTAGACCCCCAGATCCCTCCATTAGCAGTACCTGTCACTGCCTATTACTGTCACAAGGGATGTTTTCATTCCTTGTGACAGCAATAAAAGTGATAAAAAATGTAAAGGGACAGTGTAAAAAAAAAAAAACTAAAATTAAAATAAATAAGAAAAATTTAAAGCACCCCATCCCTTCGTACTTGCACACAGAAGGGAACGCATATGTAAGTCGAGCCCGCATATGTAAACAGTGTTCAAACCACACATGTGAGGTATCGCCGCGATCATTAGAGCGAGAGCAATCATTTTAGCACAAGACCTCCTCTGTAACTCTAAAGATATAACTGTTAAAAAAATGTAAAACGTTGCCTATGAAGATTTTTATATACTGGAGTTTGTCACCATTCCACGAGTGTGCGCAATTTTAAAGCATATATCTTTCAGTCAAAGCACCCTTTAAAATTATGCACAATCTCGAGGCACCCCCTTCTAAAATGTAAAAAATGAATAGTTTTACATATTGCAGCAGTTTCTAAACACAAAGGACACCCAACATTCTTACTCTTACAAAGCAAATACAGTAAAACCTTGGATTGCGAGCATAATTCGTTCCGGAAGCATGCTTGTAATCCAAAGCACTCTTATATCAAAGCGAATTTCCCCATAAGAAATAATGGAAACTCAAATGATTCGTTCCACAACCATTTATTCATAAGTCCTTCAGTTTATAGTCCATATAAAAAGATTATAGCATTGCTATAGGTTGCATAAAATGTCCATCCACAAATAGCCACTTCCATAAGGGGATTAGAAGCAAAATCCAGCAGGAGCTATAGAGTATCAAAGAGAAGAGAGGCGCCTCTAAAGGCCCGTACACACGTACCGATCGTCCTCATACAAACGTCGGCGGACGAAAGATCTGCCGATTGTACGCTTGTTAGTATGGTGCCTCCGACAGCTGTCTGCGCACATTCTGCCGACAAGAGTCTTTCTTGCAAACATAAAAATTTTTGTATGCCGACACCAGAACGGACGATTGTTCGCCAGTCAGTACAGAAATCAGCCGACAGACCGCAGATTTGCAAGACTGGGCATGCTCAGAAAAGAAAAAACACAGGGAAAGTTAACCATTACATGACATCACTTCTGCAGTCAGCTGAAGTCGGCGGACAAAATTCTTGTGCTGTCTTTGCACTTTTCAACAGACATCGACATCCCGGGGAGAAAAGACGAACGTTTGTATGACGACGATCGGTACGTGTGTACGGGGCTTAAGTGTAGCAATATGGTTCCATTTAATGAAGGTACAACAAGTAGCAACTCACATGGTTGATGAATAAAACAGGCACATCTAAGTATGCAGGCATCCAGGGTAAAGCTGTCCACATAGACTATTTTCTGCACCGCCAGCTGCCAGTCTGTAATCCTGACCGGGAAGACCACCCTGCAGTAAAGAGATCTAAAAGCAAGGGGCAGCATGGAAGGGATGACGTAGATGGCGGTGCGGAGGATGGTCCTATGTGGACAGCTTTACCCCGGATGCCTGAATCCTTAGATGTGCCTGTTCCAATCATCAACCATGTGAATTGCTAAAAGTTGTACCTTCATTAAATGTAACCATATTGCTACACTTAGAGGCGCCTCTCTTCTCTTTTATACTTAGCTGTGACTTGAGGCTACTTGTATATCAAGACATCGCTTGTATATCAAGTCAAAATTTATTTGAAAATTTTGCTTGTCTTGCAAAGCGCTCTTAAACCAAGTTACTCTCAAACCAAGGTTTTACTGTATACATTTGCAAATTAGTAATAAATAGAATTTCAGCATTTCTCTTCTCACTCAGTTTCTCTCCCTCACTTAGATAAAGTGACTCCAGTGCTGATGAGGGGCAGAGGAAGGGCAAACAATCATGCTTTGCAGTCCTTAATGTCCTCCTTATCAACCTGTGGACCGCATGGTTCTAAAGGTTGTAATGCTGCACACTGAAAACTTGTGACTTTGTGTAATAAAAAAGCAAGCTTGATCCTCCAGCTGGCTTTTACACAGTTTTGGAGCAATTTGGGTAAATTTCTAAGCTTTTTGCCAAGGCACCCCTGAAAACCCAGAAGGCCCCCTGGTTTAAAAAAGGCTGAACTATATCTGGAGACATACATGTCCAGTTTGTTGTTGAACATGGAGGCCAGGAGGTCAACATCTGGTGTCCCCCGTCTCAACATCTGAACTACTTCTGGGTGTAAGGTTCCCTCCCCCTGGTCCAGGGTCTGCTTTGCAGCCTGCCAGTTGGCAATGCCTTTAATGTACATGGTACACAAGGCTGAAATATGAAGTTTTGGCCAGGAGAGGAACAGATCTACCTCATTTGTAGTAGTGAAACGTCTGATTCCTCCATAAAGAATTCTAAATGCTATTGCTGTAGCATTGTTCAGTTGAATTTGGATTGAGTGACCCTAAAATAGAATGGTATAAATGCTGCAGAGACAGCCAAATTGACAGAGGTTCCAGGATGTTGATCAGAAGATGAGATTCTGACAACAACCAAATTCCCTGTACTGGACAGGCTGGCATCCATCGTGAGGATCCTCCAAAAAGACTCGAGCCAGATTCCGGAGTCAGCAAGTCAGAGACAACCTGGTCCTCAGTGACAAATGAATCAGTCTGTCCAGAGATGTGACCAACTTGTCCTACGGCAACAGAATGTTGTGTTGCAGTAGTCTGGAGTAAAACGGTTTTGATGGAGCCAACCTGGTTAAGGCCAAGCTGACGGGAGGGTTTTCCCTTAAACCTCCTGTCCTGTTTTTCTGAAGATGGTGACAAGATATAACAGGGCACAGAGTGTCACGGGTCCCTGGTTGGAGATCTTGGATGGAAGACACTTGCAGCAGGTGCCAAGCAGCAGGCAGAATGGTGGACTGGCAGATGCTAATACACAGCAGCAGGGGCAGGACAGCAGACAGACTGGTGGACTGGCAGGTGTGGGTGCATGACAGCAGGTACAGGACAGCAGGCAGCAAACAAGCTTGCAAGCAGGCAGATGCAGGATCTCTGGTGGTCAGGCAGCCAGAAGTTAGTAGTCGCTAAGCAGCAGAGGTACAGAATCGGACCCAGAACAGAGTCAGGGTCAGGCCAGGGTCGGTATCAGGAGAGCAGATAAGGCACTGGAACAGTAGGCAAAAGGCAGAGTCAGGTCACAAGCTGGGTAAGCAACAACAAGGTATAAGGAATGAGCAGAGTCAAACAGGCTGGGTATACAAAGGAACAGACACAGGATCAGGTCAGAGGCGGTAGAAGCTGACGACCACTCAGCAATCCTCTGGTCTCTGGAGCCACTATAAATAGGCAAGTGAGCGCCAAGTATTTACGCACGTTTAAACTAATGCATACCTCCCAACTTTTGAACTTCAGAATGAGGGACACTTGAGGAAGGAAGTGACTTGCGCAGTATGCAGTGGCAAAATGTGGGTGTGGTCAAACGCTTAACAGTGAGAGGGGCTTAAGGGGCATAATTAAACGGAACCCGGGCTTCCTTGTACTTATAAAATATGCTTTGATAGCTTTTTCTGAGCCTACCCTAAAGAAGAACTTAATTAAAGTAGTCAGGGACTGCTTAGCAACTAGCAACTGTTGAGACAATGAACACTTTGGTGAGAAGTATTTAATGTACAGTATTGTGCATATAGTGCTGGGGAGTGCTGCAGTCAGTGTCGGGTTTAGGACACATAACGCAGTTTGCAGGGGTCCAGGGTGTGTTCAAGGATCAGGAGTATGTAATGCACAGAGGGCTGTAGTCAGTGCTGCGTTTAAGAGTACATGACACACAGAGAGTAGGGTCCAGGAGTACATAATAAACAGAATGCAGGGGTCAGGAGTGTAATGCACAGGATACAGGGGCCAGGAGTATGTAATGCACAGAATGCAGGGGTCAGGAGTATGTAATGCACAGAATGCAGGGGTCAGGAGTATGTAATGCACAGAAATCAGGGGTCAGAAGTGTAATGCACAGAATGCAGGGGACAGGAGTGTAATGCCCAGAATGCAGGGGACAGGAGTGTAATGCACAGAATATAGGATCAGGAGTATGTAATGCATAGTAAGAGTCAGGAGTACAAAACAAAAAGAGTGCATGAGTCAGGGGTGTGTAATTCACAGTATAGGGGTAAGGAGAGGTTAAAATCCCCCCATACCCCCACCCCGCAAGCAATACTCACCCTTACATTACCCTTTCAGCAAGAAAAAAAATCACTCTCTTCCCTCCAAAAGAAAAAAGAAATCAAGACGACTTTGCATGCTCACTGCCCCCCAGTACTAAGGGCACTAGCTTGGGCATCTGGGGCAATTTCAGGGTGCCTGGGGTCCCAGACGCCACGGTTGCCCCCTCTGCCAGCATCTCTATGATTTGGGAGTGAGATTTGTGCTGGGGGGATGGATTTTATATCCAACCCTCCTTCTGAACAAGTGTTACCCTCCTTTATTGCCCCCTAAATCATTCCAAGTATACTTCTTTGTTGCGTGCCCCCACAACACCCTTCCCAGTTACTGTGTCCTGTGTGTACACTAATGTTAATGTTCACAGACCTCAGATCAGCACATGCAGAGTGATGTCCCTCCTCCTCTTATCTGTATACAGGAAGACATCAGAGCCGTAGAGGAGGCAGGTTCACTTGGCTCTGCACTTTGAAAGGCAGCCGGTTGCCATATATAGCCATGAATACGTTTTGTGGGACCCTAGACACCCCGCACAAGCCAAGGGCAGCTGCTAATGGTGCCTGGGCTAGTGCGGACCCACTGGGCAAGTCCCTGGAGCCAAGTGCTACTCTGGGACTCAGGCTTGATTCCCTCAGGACTCCGGGATTTACAATGAACTTGGAAGGGTTGGGAGGTATTCTAAGGAGTTAGGGCATGTCTAGTTGCCACTCAAGAATTATTATGAGCATGCCCACGACGAGTTAGGGGGCACATGTCTTCGTGCAGGACCGTGCATACGATTTCCAACTCTCTTGCAAAAGAGGGGAGTTGGACAACTTCTGCACTGGAGAGATCAAATTTCAGACCAGAGTGTCTGAAGTTTCTCCTGTGGAAGGAACACATTGGCCTGAACTGTGTCCAGGGCTAGACCCATATACTCTAAATAGTGTAGTTTCCAGCAATGATTTTTGAAGGTCCTGGATCCATCCAAACAGTTGTAATGTCTGGAAAGTTAGACATGTCCATCAGAGCCACACAAACTGTTCCCTCAACAGGATATTGTCTAGGTATCCCACAAGAGAGCAGCTAGGCTAATACTGAAGCCTGCACCTTGGTGAATACCGGAAGTGCAGATGAGAGGACAAAGGGCAGCCCCACAAATTTATAGTGCAAGGGCCCAATAGCAAAATGTCGTAATTGCTGATGTGCTGGAAAAATAGGGACATGAAGGTAAGAATTGTTGATGTCCACAGAAGCCAAAAAGTCTCCTGGTGAAGGGCTGTGATGATGGATTCAGTAAATTCAGAATTTCTGGACCCAAATGAAGACATTCAGAGCTTCCAAGATGGAGTAGATGCCCTCATTGGCATTGTGAACATTGACAAGTTGGAGAAAAACCCTGGGAACTGTTTTGTTACACGAACTAAGGAGAACTGCTAAGCTGGACAGTAACACAAGAAAGTTAGTGGAAACCAAAAAGGGGGTTAGGAGCCAAACTCCATTTTATAGCCCTGGGATACCAGCTCCTTCACATAAGCATCTGAGATGCAAGCTGTTCAAGCGTCTGCAAAGGTTTACATACATCCCCTCAATCTGGCAAGTTGGGACGCACCTTCATGCTGAGGAAGGCTTTTTCTGAGGATTTGGTAAATTTTGAGTGCCAGACCTTGCAGATGAACTTGGGGGGGTCTAGACAAGGAGATCAAGAGAGTGAACAAAAGGATGTTGCTTAACAGTCATAGAGGGAAAATACTTTATAGTCTGTTTCTTTGTCTTTCCATTGAGGAGATGGGTGCTCTTGCCACCAGTACACTGACAGGTATAAAGTGCGGGCACAAAGAAGTGCCTTCTGCTTTATGCTGGGCCATTCTCAACAGACAAAAATTCAGCACTTTTTTTAAAATACATTTAAATGGGTGCCTGGGAGCAGCAGCTGGCGAGAATTCATGGATTTTTGCCAGTGGAACTAAATGCTGCACACATGCAGTGAATGTGCAATGTACTCTCTACAAATCAATCGCTGGCACTGCTGCTGTTCTCATCTGAGCGGTTACATGCAAACAGAACCTCTAACTGACCCCAGTACAGTACAGTAGAGATGGCATTTCTAGCCACACACAAACTGGCTGCAGCTAATCAGCCAGTTTGTATACGTCCATAGCACAGAGTGCTGCTGCATCCAGACACAGCATTTAGCCACCTCTGAATGCAGCAAACTGACGCCCATCATAGTGCTGGGTCAATAGAAAATGTGGAAGAACATAGCATGGCAGAGCTTTGCCCGATTAGAACAGCCTGCCATTTGGGCCAAACAAAGCTGTTTCTAAATTACCTCCCCCTTGCCTGCAATTTTTAACCACCTCCTGCCTCCCTTGTTGTACTATGATGGGCACAAGATGGCTCTATCGTAGCACTTTCGCCTCGCTTGTGCATCTGCAGGGGAACGCAGCATAGTGATCGGGGGTGCGCTCTGTCCCTGGAACAGGGCGCATCAATGATCTCAGTAAAGAGCCGATAACAAGGCTCTTTACCCATGTGATCAGCTGTGTGCAATAACAGCTGATCAAATGTAAATTAGGAAATGCTGGTTATCGGCATTCCTCTCCTCACACGACAGCGTGTGTATGTGTTTATGGTAAGGTTGTATGATATACATTATTTCTCACATTTCGTCCATGAGAATTTTTTATAAATTTATACATAAAGAATGCAGGGCTCAGGAGTGGGCTACATAAAGAATACAGGGCTCAGGAGTGTACTACATAAAGAATACAGAGCTCAGGAGTGTACTACATAAAGAATACAGGGCTCAGGAGTGGGCTACATAAAGAATACAGGGCTCAGGAGTGCACTACATAAAGAATACAGAGCTCAGGAGTGTACTACATAAAGAATACAGGGCTCAGGAGTGGGCTACATAAAGAATACAGGGCTCAGGAGTGCACTACATAAAGAATGCAGGGCTCAGGAGTGGGCTACATAAAGAATGCAGGGCTCAGGAGTGCACTACATAAAGAATACAGGGCTCAGGAGTGCACTACATAAAGAATACAGGGCTCAGGAGTGCACTACATAAAGAATACAGGGCTCAGGAGTGCACTACATAAAGAATGCAGGGCTCAGGAGTGGGCTACATAAAGAATACAGGGCTCAGGAGTGTACTACATAAAGAATACAGAGCTCAGGAGTGTACTACATAAAGAATACAGGGCTCAGGAGTGGGCTACATAAAGAATACAGGGCTCAGGAGTGCACTACATAAAGAATACAGAGCTCAGGAGTGTACTACATAAAGAATACAGGGCTCAGGAGTGGGCTACATAAAGAATACAGGGCTCAGGAGTGCACTACATAAAGAATGCAGGGCTCAGGAGTGGGCTACATAAAGAATGCAGGGCTCAGGAGTGCACTACATAAAGAATACAGGGCTCAGGAGTGCACTACATAAAGAATACAGGGCTCAGGAGTGCACTACATAAAGAATACAGGGCTCAGGAGTGGGCTACATAAAGAATACAGGGCTCAGGAGTGGGCTACATAAAGAATACAGGGCTCAGGAGTGGGCTACATAAAGAATACAGGGCTCAGGAGTGGGCTACATAAAGAATACAGGGCTCAGGAGTGGGCTACATAAAGAATACAGGGCTCAGGAGTGGGCTACATAAAGAATGCAGGGCTCAGGAGTGCACTACATAAAGAATACAGGGCTCAGGAGTGGGCTACATAAAGAATGCAGGGCTGAGGAGTGCACTACATAAAGAATGCAGGGCTCAGGAGTGCACTACATAAAGAATGCGGGGCTCAGGAGTGCGCGCTACATAAAGATACAAGGCTTAGCTGTGCCCACTGCCCAGCAATGCAGCCTTACTAGTGCAGGGGATCAGAGAGAAGAGAGTCAGCCGGATCATCACAGGCTGTCGTCGCCCGCTGTGTCAGCTTTAATTTGAATCGCTGGGCGCCCGTCGTCACGCAGGTCCCACCTCCTGGATTGGCTCCTTCCTATGATAGACAGCACATGTCCTGGCACTGGACAATTGTGTTGTCTAGCAAAGGAGCCAAACCAAGAGGTGGGAGTTTGTGTGACAGTGGGCACCGATGATTCAAAATAAAGCTGACACAGCGGGCGATGCTGGCTTGACACCCCCCAGTCAGTGTGTGCCACCTGGGGCACACCGCCTCCCCCCCCCTCTACCTCAGTACCCGCCCTGGATCAGCCCTGCACCTAGCACCGCCCCAGCATTCCGGGTACAGACTGGCTCTGGGGACAGTGTCCTCAAACCGGAAAGCGGGGAAGTCTGGTCACCCTATGCTACAGGGCGGTTGCGCTACACAGGATCATGTGTATATATATATATATATGTGATACTGTATTTCTGGGTATCCTGCCAATCATTCTGTACACAGGCAGAATGGCAGTCCGACTATGGAAACACGGCAGATCAATGTTCTGTCAGTATGGAAGATATTGATCCTGTGTTCCTGCAAAGCAGAGACAAGGATCTATGCATTCCCTTAGAAAAAGCACCTCCCCCACAGTGAGAAAACACTTGTTAGGCGCTCATCTTTGACGGCCCCTGATGTTAATCTCTTCCCTTCCAGTGTCATTAGTACAGTGACAGTGCATATTTTTAGCACTGATCATTGTATTAGTGTCACTAGTTCCCACAAAGTGTCAAAAGTATCACTTAGTGTCCGATTGGTCTGCCGCAATATTGCAGTCCCACTATATGTCGCTGATTGCTGCCATTACTAGTAAAAAAAAACATATGTTCCCGTATTTCATTTTAAAAATCTGCCTGTATTTATCACTTCAGGAATACCAAATGACAATAGCAGATATGGAATCTCATGTTCCACTTCCTTGTTATTTCTGTTTTGTTTTGTTTTCTTGCCTTTTAATAATATTATTAAAACCAGTTCCAAACAGGACTAGATGAGGGTAGACTAGATGCAGCAGCGTCAACCATCCCAGCTATTTATCATTCTGATTGGTCAGTCGCACCGAGGCTTGACCCGCAAGGTTCTCCATTCACATGGTATATTCCATTCTGTACTTTGCTCCTTGAATTCCTAACCTGCACCAGCAATGAACACGAATTGTCAGTTTACAGAGGTGCTAATTAAGTTGATGAAAGATTTCGACACAGGAATACTA
The DNA here is from genome assembly GCF_965119305.1 of Pelophylax lessonae. Taxonomy (NCBI): domain Eukaryota; kingdom Metazoa; phylum Chordata; class Amphibia; order Anura; family Ranidae; genus Pelophylax; species Pelophylax lessonae. The sequence continues at coordinate 181,525,246 of NC_138779.1, forward strand.
GCGAGGAAAAAAAATGAAAATCTCGAACCCCCACTGATGTTTTGGTACAGTCCACCTGGCGACTGATGCGCATGCGCTGTGTGATTTCCGTCTTGGACTGTTATGGCGGCCTGTACGGTGGGACGGAGGGGACATTGTGACCTGAATACATGGTCTTTATCTGGGAGGGCGATGGCCCGGTTGTTGGGACACGGTGTTCTTGTGTCTCTCATTGTCTCCTTATTACTCCCAGCTGGGACTCGGGCTAATGTGTGTAGAGTAAAGGTAAGGGGCTGACAATGACTGGCCAGCCGTATACAGTACCCGGAAGGTATATTTGAAGGCTCTGGGCTTCATGCTGGACCTAGGAAGTATATAGCAGGCTCTGGGCCCTATACTGGACCTGGGAAGTATATAACTGGACCTGGGAGGTATATAGCAGGCTCTGGGCACTATACTGGACCTGGGAAGTATATAACTGGACCTGGGAGGTATATAGCAGGCTCTGGGCTCTATACTGGACCTGGGAAGTATATAACTGGACCTGGGAGGTATATAGCAGGCTCTGGGCTCTATACTAGATCTGGGAGGTATATAGCAGGCTCTGGGCTGTATACTGGACCCAGGAGGTATATAGCAGGCTCTGGGCCCTATACTGGACCTGGGAAGTATATAACTGGACCTGGGAGGTATATAGCAGGCTCTGGGCTCTATACTAGATCTGGGAGGTATATAGCAGGCTCTGGGCCCTATACTGGACCTGGGAGGCATATAGCAGGCTCTGGGCCCTATACTGGACCTAGGAGGTACATAGCAGGCTCTGGGCCCTATACTGGACCTAGGAGGTATATAGCAGGCTCTGGGCTCTATACTGGACCTGGGAAGTATATAACTGGACCTGGGAGGCATATAGCAGGCTCTGGGCCCTATACTGGACCTGGGAAGTATATAACTGGACCTGGGAGGTATATAGCAGGCTCTGGGCTCTATACTAGATCTGGGAGGTATATAGCAGGCTCTGGGCTGTATACTGGACCCAGGAGGTATATAGCAGGCTCTGGGCCCTATACTGGACCTAGGAGGTATATAGCAGGCTCTGGGCTCTATACTGGACCTGGGAGGTATATAGCAGGCCATGGGCCCTATACTGAACCTAGGAGGTACATAGCAGGCTCTGGGCTCTATAACTGGACCCAGGAGGTATATATCAGGCTCTGGGCCCTATACTGGACCCGGGAGGTATATAGCAGGCTCTGGGCCCTATACTGGACCCGGGAGGTATATAGCAGGCTCTGGGCCCTATACTGGACCCGGGAGGTATATAGCAGGCTCTGGGCCCTATACTGGACCCGGGAGGTATATAGCAGGCTCTGGGCCCTATACTGGACCTGGGAGGTATATAGCAGGCTCTGGGCCCTATACTGGACCCGGGAAGTATATAGGAGGCTCTGGGCTCTATACTGGACCCGGGAAGTATATAGGAGGCTCTGGGCTCTATACTGGACCCGGGAAGTATATAGGAGGCTCTGGGCTCCATACTGGACCCAGGAAGTATATAGGAGGTTCTGGGCTCTATACTGGACCCGGGAGGTATATAGCAGGCCATGGCCTCTATATTGGACTCAGAAGGTATATAGCAGGCTCTGGGCTCTATACTGGACCTGGGAGGTATATAGCAGGCCCTATACTGGACCCGTGAGGTATATAGCAGGCCATGGGCTCTATATTGGACCCAGAAGGTATATAGCAGGCTCTGGGCTCTATACTGGACCTGGGAGGTACATAGCAGGCTCTGGGCCCTATACTGAACCTAAGAGGTACATAGCGGGCTCTTGACCCGGGAGGTATATAGCAGGCTCTGGGCCCTAAACTGGGAGGTATATAGCAGGCTCTGGGCCTTATTCTGGACTTGGGAGGTATATATCAGGCTCTGGGCTCTATACTGGACCTGGGAGGTACATAGCAGGCTCCTGTCCCTATACTGGACCTAGGAGTTACCTTCAGAGCACATGTCAGTAACATCACCGAAGGCTTCACAAGTAAATATCTCCTAAACAGTGCCCATTTAGGAGATATTTACTGTACCTATAGGTAAAAATCGTCCATGGGAGTTTATTCCCACTTTAAAAGGTTATTATGACGTTGACTATTATTGAAGCCCAAAGGCCAGATTTAAAAAACCCTGAATTCTCCTTAAATCCGGGAGTGTCAGTACAGTAATTGTTTTTGTTGGCCCTGATATCCAGTTTCATCTTTTCCAGGTAGGAGAAGGAAGAGAATCTGAAAATTGTGGAACAAACATCGAATTGGAACATTCATTTGAACTTGGTAAGCTGGTGAACACGATTGTCCGAAATACCCTCTCAGTACTGATATCTCCAGGTTGGGGCTAGACATACTGCTGGAGCCAACTTGCCAGGGCTGTGTGGTTGTTGATGGATAACATGTTCCTCATAGAAGAACTCTATTAAGCCTTGGCATGCAAAACATCACTGCTATGTGATTTTCAAAAAATAGTAACTTTTCAACGACAGAACATTTTAGGGGCGCAGTTTGTTGGCCCAGATTAGGGCTCATGCACGTGGCTACTAGAGGTCTGTACAGCATCCAGTGCTTTTGTAAAAACTTTCCCCGACCCGCAGCTGCCATGTAAAGCCACCTATAGACAGAAATCAGAAGATTCTGCTTTACACGGTTATGCGCTGGGGGGTTGTGTAAGGCCCCTTTCACACTTGTGCAACCTAAAAGTCGCACGATTTTGACTGGACTTGAAGCAATGCCTGCGTAATCTATGGGCCTCAAAATGCATCAAAGTCGGACCAAATTAGTGCAGGGACTATTTTGAAGTCTTTGCGACTTGAAGTTTCACCGATATGAACGGTACCCATTGGAAATCATGGAGTACGAATTAGTGATCGACAGATACCGATATTTTGGTCATCGGATATCGGTATCGGACGATATTTTTGTACATTAAGATTTTTTTTTTTTTAGGTACTCCTTGCGGAGGGGTTTGGGGGTCTCCTCGGCACTGAAAAGCATTCAAAACGCCAAGTTTGGCTGTTTTGAATGCTGTCAGTTTTTTTTTAATTCGGCGCCGAGTACCCCGAAGTGATGTCATGATGTCCGGGTTTTTTTACATGGAGACCCCGGTCTTCTCTTCGGCGGCGGTGGAGGTAGGATGCCCGGGTCTCCCGGTGGGACGGAAGACCCAGGTGAGCCGTGGCAGGGGGATGTCCCCTCCCGCTCCTTGTAATGACAGCCGAGAGGCTTCTCAGCCGCATCAGTTGTCATTACAAGTCAGCCGACCGTCGGCTATAGACACCGGTATCGGGGTGATGCCTCTAGCTGCAGGCATCACTGCGGTACAAGCACTTTCCCGCAATATCGGTAACCTCCAGGGGCCAATTATATTGGGGAAAGTGTGTATCGGCCCCCGATATATCGGTGTTGCCGAAAATCGGTTGATCTCTAGTACGAATTGTCATGCAACTTTGCAGTCCCAAGTCGCACAAGTGTAAAAGAAGCCCAAAGCATGCAATATATATTTTTATTGGTTTTTATGTATATTGAGCCTGTGTGCAGGCTGAAAATGCTGGGTCAGTGGTAAGTTCTGACTCAGAAAAGGCAGCAGTTTGCCTAATTAAAACAGCCTGCCATTTGGGCAAAGCAGAGGTTACTAAAACCTCCTACAGGTATGTACATGTACAATTGGGTGCTCCCATTTTGTCACTTCAAGAAAACAAAGTAAAGCGGAGCTACACAGCATCTGAGCACCACAAACCAAAAAGGCTATCTAAATAATTTTTAATATTTAAAGCAGCCTCACCCATCCTTCCATGTCTCCATGCTTTATTTTGCTGAGAAATCACTTTGAAAAACACTCCCTAGCATTTCTGGCTGTGGCCTTCTTGAGTAAGGGCAAATGGTTTATCACGCATTTACTACCTGGAATCTGCCTTTAGGTCATGCATGCAGGCAGGAAGGTGTGCTTAGCTGAGAAAACCCATCCTCCCCTCCTGGAGACTCCTAGGATGTAGGACATCATTTGCCAGGGCATGGAATGCAGGAAGTAACTAAAAAAAAAAATAAATGTAGGGGAAAAAATGTTAAATAAGCAAATCTAATATACTTTCCTATTTATTTACTAATGATAGCAGCATAAGAATTAAAAATAGTCAATGTTGATTGAAAGAGTGGAGTTCCACTTTAACAGAGGCGGAATCGTTTTTAAGCATATTCAGCTTTAAAATTAACATATTGTCTTTTTGTGTTTTGATGACTCTTCTATGTGAGAGGTCTGAAGAATAAAATGTATAACCAGGGTCTTTGTTTTGACATAGATGACAGTATCCACTATAAGAAGAGAGGGTCTCTGATCCTGAGCCCTTCCCCAGACCAGAGTGTTTCTATTTTACAGAAGCAGCTGACTGAGGATGAGAGGAACAGATTAAGGGTAGGTGTTTACGATGCATTGGGATTTATGTTTCAAAGTTATTTTTAAAAAATTGTTGCCAACAGCAACCTGTTTAATTTACATGCACTGCAAAAACTTAAGAAGACTTGTACTGTGCAAGCTGCACCCAAAAAGGACAAGCAGAGGGCAAGAACTAGTCCCCAGTATTGCCAATAGGCTTCCTGCTGCTTATCTTTTCCCCTTTACTGACTTACCATACTTTGTTCTGGACTCTGCTGAACTGGACACCTGGGTAGAGGAGCAGGGCTTTGCTTCTTCATATCAATGTTGCTCCCTGATGACGTATAAAGAACATGATCAAGAAGTGGCAGGAGGGATGTGAAAATCAGATGACCAGAATAAAACAGAACAGGGAAATACTGGTATTGTAGGGCCTTGGGTACAGCCTCCTCTATAGGGAAAAAAAAAAACAATGAGCAGCACAGTAGGTACCTCATGAAATATCACTCCAAATCTGAGACTAGCAGCCAGAGGCAGCAGTACCTTATGGCGCTTTTCCACTGCACGGAACTGAACGGTTCGGCTCGCTTTTGTGCTTTTCCACTGCATGGTACCGCATGGTATGGTGTAGGAACGGTACGGTACAGCGGCGCTTTTCCACTGCATGGAACCTAACGGTACGGCTCTCAAAAACAGTACCACCTCGATTGTGGCTCCAAGAGGTACCATACCGGTACCATATCCCACAATCCTTTGCATGCAGTCACTACTAGCCACTGATTGGTCAGAGAATCCCACCCACCCTGTTGTTATCCCACCCACTTAACTTTAGTACTACTTTAGTGGAAAAGCAAACCATACCAAACCGAACCGTTCCAACACCGTACCATGCGGTACCAGCAGTGGAAAAGCAAACCGGGCCAAGTAGAGCCGAGCCGGTACTTGCAGTAGATCTCACACTGCAGATGAACAGCTGTAAGACTACAGAACAGAAGTGAATGCACAGTCATATTTTAGGATGCATGCTGCTATTTACCTTTAGCACACCTCAGAATAGGATGGTTTATCAGAATTTAACGACAGTTTTTTTTGGATCACATACATGTATGTAAATGTTTATAACTTAATGTATACCTATATTCCTAGGATATTGCAAACCTCAATGGACTCTATAGGATACGGATCCCATATAAGCTGGGACTTTCTGAAGAATCCTCTGAATATGTTACATCATTTGTCCGAGCAGTAAGTTCTTGTTTTTGTTCTATGTAGAATTTCAAAGAAATCTGTATACAAGGATTAGATTCACTATGTAAGGCAAGGTTTGAGGCAAGAATGTGAAACAAGTATGCAGTTTAGGGGTTTTGACTTTCTCATTTCCAGGCTTGTTCCACTTTAGTGACATGAAGCCAGAGGCAGTTAAGCAGATTTTATTCTCAAATGCAAGTAAACTAAAGCCGCTGTATTTGTTTTAATTATAGGTTTTCTTTCAGTAGGCTTGAACAGCTTTTGGAACAGTCATTCTTTAATCTGCTATCCTCTCTGAGTGTAAACTACCTGTTCTAACGCTTAACTTCTCCAATCCAGTGATTTTTCACTCTGCGGTTGTGCACAGCACAGCCTTTTTAGCAAAAAATATCAGCTCCAGGTTTTCTACTTGGTGCACATAAGTGACACAGATCCATTCATTCTTATGAGAGCCATACTTTACTGGACTACTGGAGGCTGCCATAAGCAGGACTTACTCATAGTAATGAATAGGGCTGTGATGCACATGTTGGGTTCTCTTCTTTGTGCGTATGGGCATTTTAGCTGAAAAGGCTGTGCCGTGCGGGGAAGTACAGCAAATATCCGTGGAATGGGAAAGAAAAAAAAATGTTATCGACCAAGTGGCTTGCACTCAGGGACATGGGGAGAATTAGTTAAAGGACTATTGGCCATTAAAGAGGAGCCATCATGTAAATGTTTTATTGATTCAATAATTTTTGGGGGGTTTTCAAAACATAACGAAATGAGCAACAATTTCTTCCAAGCAGGGGCTAAGAAAAGAGACATCCCATAGTGCAAAACATAGTAAGGTACCAAATAAAGCCTTACCAATTTTAAAGTACAAACTAATGAATGGAAACACCAAGTAGGATACTCCATAATGTAGATCTATGGATGCCAGAGAGTAGGCTTCATGTTCGTCGTGCAACCCAAATCAAACTCGGGCAGCCTCAGACTTCAGCCATAGCAACCTAGCTAGCCGAATGTTATGTTAGAAAAGGGTACTCAATCCAAGGTTCCCAGATTTTGACAAAATTGGAATGGTTGTCCTTCAAAATGCTAGACATCTGTTAATAATAAGGGCTATCATAGGGTCTTTATCTCCCTGGATCTAGACCGTAGGTTTTTTCCCAGGCCTGGGCAATGGTTATTTTCACCAACAGAAATAGGTATGATGCCAATTTCTGTTGGTGGGTGTATAGATCCACAATGGGAGGGTGTAATATGGCTAATTTAGCATTTTTACGGATTGTCAAATAGAACAAAGTGCACAGCAGGCCAAAGACATGGGACCAAAAGCCTATCAGTTGTGAACGTGTCCTCCAGACATGTAGGTTATCTCTGCGATAGCCACAGCTCCTAAAACATTGGTCACTGACTAATGTTGGCATGGGCGATCCAGGCAGGGACCCAGTACCTCTGCAGGAGAACTTTATAAGCAGCTTTAAGAGTAGCGGTATTGAAAAAAAAAAAGAATAGGCCATGCTCCTGCCTGCCGGCTCAGTGGTAATTCTAAAGTCTCACTTCCACTGAGCCACGACAAGCACTTTATTTTCAAATTGGTTCCTTTTTGAAATTCAGATAAAAGATCTACAGAAAGTAAGAATGTACAATGTCAATGTGTTCTTTTGCATTTTTTTTTTTTTTTTTCTGTTAACTTGAATACCCTGTGAAGTGATCCTGTGTTTTAGCCATCCCCTGTAAAAGCATGCATGCGCCAAAGAGCATATCCGTCTTGTAGTTTACACAGGGCTCGATACCCTTGTATTCTGTAGAGTGGTGAGAGAAGAAGGGAAGAAAAGTATACGCTGCTGTAGAAACTTTTCAGCCTTTGTAATGGTGATATTTTAATTTCATTGCAGTGCTCCATGGTTGAATCTCATCTCTCAGATCAAATCACTGTTCACACGGATATTACTGGGAATATTGTAGGCATTTCCATAGTCAACTTACCAGGGTCCTGCAATGGTGCAGAAGTGGAGGATGTGGATCTGGAGCAATTTAATACCACTGTCTATATCCAGCAACCTGTTCCAGCAGCAGTGTGAGTTCCCATCTCAGATTGGTCTGTTTTTGTTTTTTTGTAACTTTTTTTTTCTCTTGTATATCACATTTTTTTTTTTTTTTTTTTTTTCTCCCAGACCTGAAACTGCAGCTTTCATAGAGCGCCTGGAGATGGAACAAGCCCAGAAAGCAAAAAATCCACAAGAACAGAAATCTTTTTTTGCTAAATACGTAAGTTTTTGTCCTTCATAAATATACATGATATTCAGTACTAGACCTCAATGCCTGAAAAAAGGCAGCGAAAAGGACAGGTATGATGCCCTGAGATCCATAGCAACCAATTACAATTCATCTGTTACTCTTTTGGCTATAGCAAACCAAAATCTAATTGGCTGATTTGGAAAATTTGCACATTGCCCTTTATACGAACTAAAATAAGCTTGTTTGATTGATTGGTCTGCATTTGATTTCATGGGATAAGCACTTTAGGGCTCACAAAACTATGATCTGGGGAAAATGAGTGTTTTGCCCATTTTGTATATGGTAACAAATTTGAGCTGGTAATTCCCCAGTGTGTGAGTTGAAAAAAAATCTGTTATTCAGTGGTTTCAGATGATTATATCAGAAATGAGTTAAAATAATTTTATCAGGGGAAAAAAAAAATGTATAAAGACTGCAGGGAATGAAAAGTGGAGGTGTTGTCCTTGGCTGCCATTTGAAAGAATGTTTTCAGGTGACAAGTAAAACTTATCACTGGGCTGGTCATTTTTTCAGCTAACATTGCAGTTGTATTAAAAACTGAAATTTCACTCAACTATCTGCATGTGAGTCCTTTGTAAACAACTGCTGTGAGATTTTAGAGAGCTCCTGACAATTGAAATTGGTAGATCTGCTTTCTGATGTCTGTAACTTCCCTTTTGGTGATATACCCCCTTTGAGCTTTGTTCTGACTCATTGATACATCAGGATTTCGGCCTATGAGAGATAAGAGGCCTATAGTGGGTGGGTGCGTTTAGGAATACCTATCTTTCATTATAACAAAAGGCATTCCCAGATCAGCAGGTTACTGACAAACGGTAGCGTGGAGCACTACTGCAATGTAAATCTGAAGTACCGAGCGTGTAGGTTGTACAATTGCTGGACTCTTCAAATAAAAAAAAAAAAAAAAAAAAAAGAGTTCTAGTTGCCTGACTTTTCTTTTAACATCCCTTTGATTCGCTGACCTGGAACATGCATGAAGATTACATGAGGTCAGGATTTCTGATACATACTTGTTCCAGGTTTGTGGAGATCAGCAGGCTGCCTACATGCCCTCTCAACAGATTTTCATTACTTTTCAGTTTTTCCTGAAGTTTTACGTTTAATGCAGAACAAAAGTCTGCAAATACAGGCGGTCCCCGGGTTACAAACATCCGACTTACAAACGACTCCTACTTACAAACGGAGGGAGACAACAGGAAGTGAGAGGAAATCTCCCCCTAGGAAGGGAAATTCACCCTGTAAGAGTTCTCATGGGGAAAAAGGTGTCTCCACTGAAGCTTCATCACCAATCCTTATTTCCACAACAACCCCCAAATTTTCAAAATCCAGTTGTCATGGGGACAGAAAATGAGGTGAAATCTTCTGAACAGGGGTACAGACAGCAAAACAAATGTTACAGGGGTGTTAACCCTTCTCTATGCTACCCAAAAAACTTTTAAAATTATTTTTTTGGCTGGAGTTACCCTTAAAATATGTATATGTTCCGACTTGCAAACAAATTCAACTTAAGAACAAACCTACAGTCCCTATCTTGTTTGTAACCCGGGGACCGCCTGTATTTGTCCCCTGCGCCCTTCAGTATCTGACATAATTTTATTTGGCTCCTTGAATTTTTCCCGGGGCTTTGTCTTTATCCATCCTGATTGGCTGGCTGGCTGGCAGGGACTGGCGCAACAAGTTTGTTCTTGCACCAAGGCATGTTTAGAATAAACACTGAGCTACCCATGCATGCACAGCTCAGTATACATTCCTTTTCTGTAATAAAAAGCCTGCTTGCATGCAATTTTTGTATTTTACAGTTAAGTTTTGCTCTAAAATAGTTTTCCAACCTACATGAGAAAAATAGCAGTTGGTGCTTGTTTACGCCACAATCCTTGCATTCAGTTTGCAGTCCTGCATAAGCATTTACATGCGTTTTTGTAATGTTTTTTTTTTTTTATTTATTTTGTTTTCTTTTTCCAAATTGCATGCATTTGCAGTGCATTTATATGCGCTCCAGTGCAAAAAATTGACCATGCTTTAAACGCACATGAAGCACTGCAAATGTGTTTTAAAAACCTGTTTGACTGCATATAGTGTAAACAAGCCCTTCGAATCTTTTGGCAACTAAGGATAAATTGGACACTCCTCTTCCCCAGTTTTTATACATCATTTCCAGTGGTTAAGCACGTATGGTTGGCAGTCTTTTACTGGCACACAGTTCTTGTGTAATAAGAAGCAATTGAGTTCCACAGTGTCAGCACAAAGCTAAGTATTTCCTGAGCCAACTGTCTTGTATTGAGCCTTTGATGCAATACAAAGTTTATATCCTTGTGCCTGCCAAATGCTCTCTTTAGGCGCTTTAGTGTACAAGATCTGTGCTTTAGCCTCCTTCACATGTCATGTGTCTAGGGTTATTAGTGATGTCTGTTTTATCTCTCCATCCTCACAGTGGCATATAATTCTAGGAGGGGCAATGTTGCTAATGTTAACCAATTCAGCGAAACCTCCGGGAGCCGGCACAACAGGCCTGAGGAATTGAAGTAATTTACTTGACCTAAACTCTACTTCTTCTCTAACGCTACTCTCTCTACTTGCACTTTATTTTCTCTGAGCTCTGAGACGAAACAAATACAAATGACAACTAAACAGATTAACAAGGGCCAACATTAAATAATTGAGTATGTCTCCGGCTTCTGTCGGCAGGACAGTAAATGTGCTTTTCCTCAGATGTATGATGTCATAGCAGGGAGCTTTTTTTTGCACTTGCTGCATCATCACTGGGAAATTGTAGGGGTTTGGTAGCATCATAAGTTCAGCACTTTTTGAAACCACTGACCTTTTTAGGTGTTCTTAGTTTGGCTGCACTATAGCAACCCAGGTCTGATTTCTTCCCAGGCTTTGGCCTATGATTGATAAGGCAGAGAACCCTAAACAAAGAAATTAGCCATGGGTCCTTCAGCAAAAGGCAAAATTTAATATTTAAGGTGAAATATGGTTGCTGCCTTGTTAGGGTTTATGGGCCATACATCGTCAAGAAGGAGCGTATTTCTGCACCCAAGAGTCACCGTGTTTGAATGCAGCCTCTACAAATCAGGGACAGGCTGACAGATGCCACAGCTGTACTTCTGTAACTTTACATCGGAGTGGTTACACTCAAACAGCGATGGATTATTGGTCCTGAAGGCAGACTGTTTGCGTCCAGGGCAGCTTGTCTGTCGCTAACTGCTTGTATGTGCAGGTACCGAAGTACAGCCGTGGCATCTGTCAGCCTATCACTGATTGCTGCAGGCTGCTGCCTTTAGCTGTACTCCAACACTCTTGACAGAAAAAAATAATTGGAGGTAGAGGCTCTTACTATAAGCACACTATCTTTTATAGTTTTGCCTCTTCACACACTTCTGTATTCCCATAACCCTGCATAGTTCTCACTTTTCAGACACTGGTGTCATGCTGGTTGTAGGGTGCAACCCTTCTGCTGAAATCTATCACGGATTTCCTGCCCATGCATAATTGGATTCCGGAAATGTTCCCAGCTTTTATTGCCTCCAATCTCAGAGAGTTTAGGAGTGCTTATGGAACTGTTTATTAATGAAAGTGAAGACTTGATTAGCATTGTGAACTTCATATAGAAGCATCTTGCTTCGATTATGGGAGCTGCAGGGTGCATGAACAGTACATAAGGAGCGCTAGCTGTGCAGCACCAGCTACATATTTCACTTGATGTACTACCAAGTAAACAAAAAGCTAAACCCATAAGTAGATGGATGAAGTTGTGCTTTTGATGGTAAGGTGTATTTTAGAGTTAAAGTAGAACTATAGGCAAAACTTTTTTTTTCATTTTGGATAGAGCAAGGGAGGGTAATACCCCTGTCAGATTTGTCCCATTGCGGAGATTTCCCTTCCTATCCTCATACCAAATAAGAAACGAGAGGAAATCCCTACAAGTTAAGGGAATTTTTTGGGGACCCCCAGGTCACCAGACATGGTGTCCTCATCTGAAGATTTACCCTTTTATTACTTGTTCTAATCCCTCTCCACTCTATAAACAACTAAAAAAAAAAAAAAAAACAGTTTTCCCTTCGTTATACTTTAAAACGGAGTAACACCCAAAAGTGGAACTTCCGCTTATTTGCTTTCTCCCCCCTCCGGTGCACCTCTCAAGGGGGAGGGGGGAACGGGTACCTGTTTTTTGACAGGTACCCTTCCCCACTTCGGGAGACGGCACCGCTACATGGTCCCTCTGAAGTTTGGCCCCCTCCTCCTTCCCCCACCGCCGAGCCATTCCAAATGTGCAGTGTGCTTCGCGCATTAGGGACCCGCCCGTGAAGTCGTAAGGCTTCACTGCCGGGCTTCCTCACTGGCAATGGCGGCGGCAGCAGCACCCAATGGAAACATTGGCTGCGGTGCCGACATCGCTGGACTCCAGGACAGGTAAGTGTCCGAATATTAAAAGTCAGCAGCTACAGTATGTGTAGCTGCTGACTTTTAATTGTTGGAGGGGGAGGCTGGAACACCGCTTTAAGTATCAATTAAATTAGCACTTTGGAAAGGCCAGTACTGTTTTACACTGAGTGTCGCAGAGAACAGTTGGGATATTGGGAATGTGTTGAGATGACAGTAAAGAGGATGCAGCTAAAGTATGTACCGAAGTAGTATGATTTAAAGTATATGTGAATCCTCACCTTGTTAAACAACCCGTTCAGCTTAAAGTAGAAATGAAGGACAAAAATGATTTGTTTACATATAAAAAACATTATAAATAACTTCACAATCTCAGTTGTCAGCTGCTTAAGGAGCTCAGAGAGCTGGGGTAGGAGAAGCAGCAGCTCACTGGTCTTCTCAATGAATGCGTGTGTGTTTTCTAATCATTGTAGGAGAACAGGCTGAGTTTGCAACACAGCTAGAAAATTGACCATGCTGTGCTTTTCATGCCCAGTGCGGTCAGCTTTTAATAGGGAAGCGGAGGGACTGGCAGGAACACCATGAAATTAGCGCAAAGGAAGCAAGAGAACAGTGTACTTCATACAGGCACATGTTAGGTTGCCATTTTTCAAGAACATGGTTTTCCAAGAACCATGTTTATGACTTTGCAGTTCAAGCTGTTCGGGTTGTAGCAGTTGTTGAGCACAGCAAACATTGTAATGGTGGTACGCAGTTTTAGGGCCTGTCTAGTACAGTAAAACCTTGGATTGCGAGCATAATTCGTTCTGGAAACATGCTTGTAATCCAAAGCACTCTTATATCAAAGCAAATTTCCCCATAAGAAATAATGGAAACTCAGAGGATTCGTTCCACAAGTCCTTCGGTTTATAGTCTATATACAAAGATTATAGCAATGTGATAGGTTGTGTAACCATAAAATGTCCATCCATAATATGCAGCCTTCCCAAGGGGATTAGAAGCAAAATCTAGCACAGCTACAGAATATAAGAGAGATGAGAGGAGCCTCTAAGTGTAGCAATATGATTACATTTAATGAAGGTTCAACATTTAGCAACTCACATGGTTGATGATTAAAACAGGCACATCTAAGTATGCAGGCATCCGGGGTAAAGCTGTCCACATAGACCATCTTCTGAACCACCGACACTCACCACTGTCAGTCTGCAATCGTGACCGGGAAGAATAGCCTGCAGTAGAGTGATCTGAAAGTGAGGCTTTGAATCACTCGTGGAGTGCAGCAGGGAAGGGATGATGAAGATGGCAGTGCAGAAGATGGTCTATGTGGACAGCTTTACCCTGGATGCCTGCATACTTAGATGTGCCTATTTTAATCATCAACCATGTGAGTTGCTAAATATTGAACCTTCATTAAATGTAACCATATTGCTACACTTTAGAGGCGCCTCTCCTTTTTTATACATGATGCTACTTGTATATCAAGACATCGCTTGTATATCAAGTCAAAATTTATTTAAAAAATGTGCTTGTCTTGCAAAGCGCTCTCAAACCAAGTTACTCTCAAACCACGGTTTTACTGTACTTAGTTTCAGGTGTGTGCTGTAAATATATCTTGCCATTAGATGGCGATGTAAAGCTGCTAGTCAATGGTACACAAGCAGCAGAGCCTGTCGCGTAGATCTTTTGTGATTTAATATTATCAGAAATTCCAGTTATTGTAGCACTGTGGGAAAATCCAACTTCAGTTTCTTTAGTAACAGATTGAAACGGGAACCAGGTGTAACTAGTAGGATCATTAGGTGTTTTACAGTAAAAAAATAAAATTAAAATTAAAAATGATTCAGGCTAGATTTACACACAATATGAATACACTCATATAGGGCATATATAGTTTGGGAATAACATGTACATTAAAGCGCTATACTCATATAAAACGACATGTTCAGCTAAGACTATCCAGTCCACGGGGTAGGATAGATTTTTTTTTTTTTTTTTTTTTTCACGCTCAAATGTAAAAAGTGACAGTTATAAGTATGGGATTTGGCTTGTTGGGGGTTTGAGTTTCAAGCTAGAAAAAGTTAGAGTATAGTAAAAAAAAAAAAGTGCAGGCATAATAAAAAATGACAAGTATGATGCTGTCTCTCACTAGCAGTAACACAGCAGTCTTTTTGTTGAGTCTCCTGTCAAATAGTTTTATTATCTTTTGATCTGACTGGTAGATCTAAAAAAAAAAGGAAGAAAAAAAGATGAGGTCAGCAGTGGCGCCAGCATTGTCACCCTGTTTAAATAAGTAGAAAAATAATGCATCTACTAGTCAGGTCAATAGATAATAAAATTATTTGACAGGAGACTCCACAACAAAAAGACTGCTGTTAATGCTAGTGAGAGACAGCATCATACTTGTCATTTTTTATTATGCCTACACTTTTTTTTTTTTTTACTATACTCTAACTTTTTCTAGCTTGAAACTCACACACCCAACTACCCAAATCAGAATATTGCTACCCATCAGAAAATGCAACGGAAGTGACGTTACGAACAAAATTGCTTATTGTGCATGCACTAAGGGTTCCAATATTGCTGCTATGCGTTTCAATAGGTTTCCTAATCTGACAGAACACGAAGGGCGACAGTGGGCATGTTCTTACAGCCAAGCAACTCTTCAATTGCACACTTATTTTATCACTTAACTCACCTTACATACTAATATAGACTATTTCACCTTGACTGAGTGAAATAGACTATTTCACTATATAATCAGTTTGGCGCTGAGCAGTGCAGGGTGTACCAAGATGGCCGTCGCCACCTTCTGCCTGCAGGTTTGGCGCGGTATTTATTATAATACTAATAATTATTATTAAAAATGTTCTACTGTATTTCAGTTTTATAAGGTGAGTTTACTGCTAAAATAAGTGTGAAATTGAAGACTTCCCTGGGTGAAAGAAGATGCCCGCTGCCGTCTTCATGTTCTGTAAGATTAGGAAACCCTATTGGAATGCATAGCGGCCATGTTGGAACGCAGGGCGTGTGCACATTAAGAATTTTTTTACTCAGAACGTCACTTCCATACATTTTTAGATGGGTAGTAGTAGTAGTATTCTGACAAGACATCAGGAATAGGCTCCGATTCGGCATTCAATTCAACATGTCAAATCTGCCCGATTTGAACGGGGTCTTATTGTCAAAGCTTAATTGAACAAGCTGAAGTTTGAAGCTGATTGGTTACTATGCAAAGCTTCACCAGATTCGGAGTGCTCTAGTTTTAGTAAATCTCCACCCTATAACTTCAATGTTGGTGTGCAAAAAATGAGCAAAAACTCCTCCTATTTTTCAGGTGCTTCCATAGTTTAATCTGTGGATCAAAGTGCGTAATCCTGTCCCAAAGTAGCTCCTATACAGCATTTCATGCTTGAAAACCTAAAAATAAAAAAAAAACTCGATCGCCTACCGACATTATGCTTCAGCCTGGGTTCACACTAGATGCAGTGCGAATTCAGCAACCTGTCCATGAAAACCGATTGCGGAGTGTATGTTAAAGCCGAGTTACACTCAAAAGTGGAATTTCTGCTTTAGGTAGTCCTAACCCCCTGACATGCCACATTTAGCCTGTCGTTTTTTTTTGGGGGGGGGGGGGGGGCGGGTAACTAGTTTAGATAGGTACCCGCTCCCACTCGGAGCGCCGCGGCGTCCTGAGAGGAAGTTCTCCTCTCCCCCCTCCCTGCAATCTTTTGGGACATGTCAGAGGTCCCAGAAGATTGCTGGCCAATCAAGATGCGCAGCGCAACTCGTACCCGGCTGTGAAGCCGCAAGCTGTCACAGCCGGGTGTCCACACCAGTGATGCCGGCGCCGCCGGGACAAGAGGGAGAGGATCGAGGCTTCGGGCAGCCGCATCACTGGACCGTGGGACAGGTGAGTGTGTGTGTTTATTAAAAGTCACCAACTACACTTTTTTGTAGCTGCTGACTTTTTAATAAACACAGAAAAGGCTGGAACTCCGCTTTAAGTTTAACGACGCCCTGCAGTTGCTTTGAAAAACACAGTGCGATTTGTAGAATCGCATCGGTGTTCACACTCAGGCGATCCGATTCTGTTGCAGGCAAAAAAGGGTCCTGCACTAGTTTGGAGCGATATGAGCCATACAAATCCATGGCTCAAATGGCACACCAGAGACTCGGCATGTCAATCGCCCAGCAACATGCTGCGATTCCTGTGTGAATTGCATGCGGTGTCTCGCACCGCAGCAGTGTGAACCCAGGCTAGAAATGAATGGTGACTTGAAGGTCCACTAAGGGAAACATCACCATTAGGTGAAAGTAGATCTCTTGATCACTTTTATAATGGGAGGAGGTTCTGGCATCTGTATAAATATTTATTTTACAGCCGATTTTCATTTAACCAATAACCGGCCCAGCCCATAGCTTTATCTCTTAACAAAGATCTTTTAAAGGTCCCTGTGTGTATGATGGTAACCGATTGATGTCTGATCTACCCCCAATTCTGCTGAAGTCAGATGTGTCTTGGACAAAGACATTGCCTTGTTTTACAAAACCTCTTTAAGTTTATCATTAAACTGCACCTTTTCAGATGACAAATACAGGAGCTGTCAGTATTTCTTTTGGAAGTATTCCAGAAACCTTGTGTATTTTACTCCACGGGAAACAATCCTTTCTGCTTGTAGCTGCTGCAGATAAACATTTCTAAAAGTATTTTATGTGCCAGTAGACAGAGGGACTGAGAATCTACACATAAAGAGATCAGATATGACACATTGATTGTAAATGGTGAAGGATAAGTGCTCCATAAAACATAGTGCATTTATCATTTTTTTTTCCTCATGACCTGACTTAACTTTACCCCACTTCCCCTCTCTGTTTCTGTTCCTACCTAATACCTATACCATGTTTTTTCTTTTTATGATCAAAGCGGAGTTCCGGCCAAATTATTTATTTTTTTTTTTTAGCAAAAAATACCCCTAGAATAGTCAGGGCTAGTGCATTTAAATAACGATATCGTGTAAACTGTCCCCTGTTTAGTGTAAATGCAGCATGAATTACTTACCTTGTGAAATTCTTGTACAGCGCGCAGGGCCGCTGATAGGGCAGTACAACCGGCCCTGTTGTCCTGGGCCCGGCCCCATCAGGGGCCCCAAAAGCTTTGTAGTCAGTGTCTGCCAAATAAAGAAATAGGGCTTACTAAAATACACCCTCCTCACTCTTACATGCTTTGGGGGTGTATAAACACATTTTTCTGGGGCCCATCAGATCAGCTGTGGGGTCCAGGAGGTCGTAGCATTGCAGGGACTTTTTAATCTTTTTCGGGGCGTAAGAACAAGCCCTATGCTGCAACCTGCTCTGCTAAGTTATAGTTCCGGTCAGTCAGCTGCCTGCTCTGGCGGAGTGATTTTATGTACATGTCCCGCTCTATCAGGACAGATGCAGAGACCGAGTGGAGGCTGCTGACACTGACAGGGAGAAGCGGCAGCACTAATTCCAGCTGCGGAGGCAGCATCACACAGTGAGTGACACTAGTATTCGGATACAGTCCCCAGAATCCTCACTGTGTCTTCTGAACATTAGCATTAGTATATACACACAGTACAGCAGGCTCACAGTGCATCACATGGCAGTTCATTGCTGGCTTTGCTCAATTATGGCTGTACTGAGTGTTACAGACTGCAGCCCAGTACAGCTATGATAAATTCAGCAATGAACTGCCATGTGATGTGCTGTGAGCCTGCTGTACTGTGTGTATATACTAATGCTGATGTTCAGAAGACACAGTAAGAGTATACTGTACATTTGTGTTTTGGGGGGAGGAGCTGTGTATTTTTACTGCCCCAACCACTCCTCTTTAACCCCTTAATGTCAGTGCCTCCATGCTTTTTAAGAGGTTTCTGATGCTTGGAGGTGGGGCAGTGTTCCTGACCATGATTGGCAGACACATGATCGGAAAGCTCCCAATTGTAAGTAGAGATTAGGAGCTTTCCATTAATCGCCAATAACTGTCCAGGGAGCGCACAGGGCGCAAGCTTTCCGCACAGCAATGTGTACATTCTGGTCCACCCGCCAAGAGGCTGTATTGATGTGTGCGTCCGGCGTGAAGAGGTTAAGAACGTTCCAAGCTTTCCAGTTAGGGCCGCCTGTCAGTTTTTCATGTGGACTTAATTGAAAGCACTCTTTAGGTCTACACCTAGCTCTATGTCCGTTCAGGATAGAAAAAACTATGGAAAAGGACTGCATCTTTTTCTTTTTTTTCCAGAGCAGATTTACAAATGGTCACCCATAGAGCCATCACAATTCCACCCTTGTCCATTGCATGGTGCATGCAAACACAAACTGAACAGGCGGAGTCAAGGGAGGGGCCAGGGGTGGGGCAGAGGGCGGGGCCAGGGGTGGGGCAGAGGGCAGGGCCAAGGGTGGGATCAAAGGGGGCCCCATCATGTAGGCTGTAGGGGGCCCCATGATTTCTAACAGCGGCCCTGACAGCGCGGCCATCTGAGTGTGGGCATCTGAAGCCGCAATGTCCCTCTTCCTGGATTTTGCGGTTTAAGCCAGTCCCAGAATGCTATACCCTTGTCACTTCCGGGGCAGGCGCGTCATCCCACAGCTGGTTCCGCGTCATTGCACGTGCCCGGTAGCTGTTCTCCATCCATCGGCAGAGAATGACGCGCCTGCACCGGAAGTGACAAGTGACACCGGTGCAGGCGAATTGACTCCTTGGATTTATGACTCATCTCCCAGGAGTCAATGCAAAGCAGGAAATTGCATCGGTGGCCGCGGCCGCATAAGGAGTGGTGCAGTTATTTATCACTAAAAATAAGGTAAACTAACCGAAAAAAAAATAAATATATATATATATATATATATATATATATATATATATATATATATATATATATATATATATATATATATTGTATATCTCTATCCAATTCGTTTTTAGCATGTGATAAGGTTATGTGTGATGGAAAGTTTAAAATTAGGGTGGAACTCTGCTGCATTCACTATATCTGATCTCCACATTACACAGAACATGGAAATGCAATTATTTTAGTAAATATAAACTGTCAATACCTTTTCTCATCAGCAGTATATAGCAGTCTTGTAGTTTCTAGCCGAGCACTAGAAAAAGCTTGTAGGAGGAGTTTTCATTCTCGGATTGTCCTTTTTGAGGATGCAGGACCCCTGATCCTCTGTCTGACAGTGCTGATTGGCCCTGTGCCGATCACATGCCGATCACAAGCTTTGTGGCTTCCCACTGCGCATGCGCAAACCGTGCTTCACTTTGTGAATGGTCCTGCAGCCTTCTGGGAGCTATGACGTGTCCCAGAAGGGTGAAGGTGGGGGGGGGGGGTCAAGCATCTCAACCAGGCAACTGCAGTTCTTAGGATAGATCAGGATTGGCGACCTCCCTTTTTTATTTGATAAATTTTATTTTTTAAAAACACTTTAGGATCCAGCCAAATCCAAAAAAAATGTGAACGGTTTCCAGCTTGTTTTGAAAGAGTTTTGGGTTACCAGCTACAAAGTCATTAGTAGTATCTCAGATCTCAGAGGTTTCTGCCTTTTCTACAGTTAAATGATCTGGTTTCTTGCCTTATAAGACCAAAGGGACAGACCAATTCTCAATGCTTCAACATGCTTGTTTCTTTAGCTCAAAGTTTAGTCTGCATAGGCGTGGGCATGTACTTGGCTGCTGACCATGATATGTCTAGTTTTCTCTGTTTCTTGCTTCTTTCACATTTTGGTGATGGGCTCTTTCCACTTTTTCATCTTCTCTTTGCACTGTGGTAGTTGAATAGAAAATAACCAGTGATGGTCTTGTTGATTCACATTAAGAGGGGGCAGAGATTTGGCCCTAAGAGTATCTGAAATTATACCCAAGTGGAAAAACAATGTTGATAGTGTCATTTTCTGTGTTTATGGATGTTTCATGTAAACCTGTCAAATTCTGTTTGGGGTTTTTCTTTTTTTTGCTTCTTGAAAACATTGCAAGTTTCACTTTTGAAAGCCATATCCATGGTGTATTCTGTTTCTTCTTTGGTGGTAAGCTGTCTCTGTATGACTAAACTGCAATAATAAAACAGGCTTCAGACAAATCAGAAAAAATTGTAGCTGAAAAACTGTTCAATTCTTAAAATGTAAGCTGGAAGGGTTGTATATGAGCTAATCTCTTCAACCCAATACCCAGAAATATTTTTTGAGCATGCCTGCCATACCATAACGTGGAAGAAAAGCCTAACTATCTCTTCCCCCTTTTTTTTTTATTTATTTAATACAGGTTCTTGTATAACGCTGACAATTTATGCAGTGCTTTACATTTATATTGTACATTCACATCAGTCCCTGCCCTCAAGGAGCTTACAATCTAAAATTCCGAACTCGCATTCATGCATGCTAGGGCCATGTTAGAGAGGAACCAGTTAACCTACCAGAGTGTCTTTGCAGTGTGGGAGGGAACCAGAGTACCATGCAAGCACAGGGAGAACATGCATAATCCAAGCAGGTAGTGCTGTGGTTGGGATTCGAACCAACAGTCCTAGTGCTGCAAGGAAGAAGTGCAAACCACTTAGCCACGCTATTCATAAAATTGTTCCCTTCCCCTCCCTTCCTCCTTCCTCCTACCTATCCTGTATAAAAATAAAGTCTTCATACCTACCTATTTTTAATCTGCTTCAGTTTGGTCACGTGATCCTGTAGCTTCAGCTCTGCTGTGTCAGCGAATGGCTGCTGCATGGGAGAGGAGGGAGTGCCAACAGCTGGGCTATGGGGGCCTTTGGATGCCCCCTTACAGAGAGCTGTAGGATCACATGACTAGACCAGAGTAAATTTAAAAAATATTTAAGTATATAGATCTTCTTTTTATACAGGATAGGTAGAAAAGGGGGGGGTTAATAATGATAGGAATATATTTATTATTATTATTATTATTATTATTATTATTATTATTATTATTAATAATAATAATAATAATAATAATAATAATAATAATAATAATAATAGATAAAAAAAAAAAAAAAAAAAATGGTCCGCTTTTCTTCCACTTAAAAGTGGAATTTCAGGCAAGTAGCTAAGTACATTGTGAAAAACCTATATTCATTGTTTCTCCTCCGAAAAGAGATTTGTAAGTCTGTGCAGCCATTCTTAGGATACATTCCTTCTCTGCATCAGCTCTTGGCTTACTGGTGAAGCTCGGTTTTAGTCCAGTAAGAAGGCTTTGAGAATAGAGGTTACATGGTAGGACAAATTGCTAAAGCGGAAACCATTAAGTGTTCAAAAGTTTAAAATCCATGTCCTAACAATTTTTTTTATTTTTGTGTGTTTCATTAATCTTTTTATTCATTGAGGAGACTTTCATTTGCCACATTTACAACTTTGACAAAGGATCTGACCCTTCCTTAAATTATCTAAAACTAAAAATGTTTCTCTTTCGTTCATTGACGGACACGGCTCCTGTCATTCTTGACCATTCGGTTATTCTGCCCCCCTCCCCACAGGAGTAGAACACTAGGCAGAAAAAACTTCGTGCTACACCCATGGGCAGTCCCAGGGGGTATACTTCCTCTTCCTGCTATAGTCACTCAATTTTTTTTTTCTCTGCCTAATCAGGAGTAGGGCCTAGTTTTTTGCTGTGATGTTGGATCCTGGCAAAATTTTTTAGATAGAAAATGGCAGACTGGGCGACACAGGATAATCTAGATCCAGTGGTCACCCCAGTCTGGCCAGCGAGCGTGCGCAGGCCTCAGCTCTGCGCTAGGTCGGCAGTGATATAGCCGCACTGGACGGGGGCTGGCCCTGTGAGTTAAACGTCTCGCGAGGTCGCATACGACCTGGCCTTGGCCTGAGTTGCAGCGGCCCTCCTGGCCGACAGCCCCCCCCCCCCATTTTGATGGAGAGGAGGATCTGTCTGGAGCGGTACCCAAAACCAGGTGGGCATGGTACCACCACCCCCCCTCTCCACATACGCTGGAGATGTATTTTTTTGGGGTGGTCTGGCCACTTTCCTGGGGCGGTGGCAGGACGCTAGCTGGCTATGTGTGCCGCTGGCGTCCGGACGATTGATTGTGCGGGGGGGGTGTACCTGGTGGGGGCTCCGACCAGGGCCCCCCCTGCCCTGCCTGGATCTGTCCTGAGGCCTGGTCCCTGTATGCCTCGTAGTGCCGCCATGTTGTTGTAGCCTATGTATTCCTGTACACTGCGGCCATTTTTGTGTAGTCTGGCGGCCATTTTCTTGTGGTTTGCCATTGCATATAGCAGGGCCATGATTTCGGCAGTGGGAGCCCCTCCTTATCCCCTGATGCTGACTCCTGGATCATTTAACTTCCTGATCGCCGCACGTGTAGTGCAGATTCTCCAAGTGTTTCCTTTCCCTGCCTAGTTTGACTGAATTGATCCTGAAGAGTAGGGACGACCAAAGCGTCCCCATGGCGTTCAGAAGTGCTTTACTAGGCATTACCCCTATGAGAAGTCCTTTTTTATTAAGAAGTGGACTGTGCCACTGATGGTGGACTCTCCTGTTTCCAGGTTAAACAAGGCAACCATAATTCTGGTTGAACAGTCCCCGGCCTTTAAGGACCCAGCTGACCAGAAGGCGGAGGCTGTGGCCCACACTATGTACACCTTAGCTAGTTCGGCAGTAAGGCTGGTATTTACCATTACCCTGGTGTTGCAAACTCTAAACGAGTGGGCTAAGCTCTTCCACTGTGACCTGGAGGCAGAACCGCTCCCCCCTGCCTTTGCTGAGCTGGCGGATCAGCTAGTCCAGGGGCTGCAGTTTCTTTGATGCCTCTTTGGGATGCGGCTCCTCTGATTGCTCGCCTCTCTGTTATGGCGGTGGTTCTTCAGGGTTTCTTTTGGCTCAAATGCTGGTCTACGGACCAGATTTCTAAAAAGGCCTTGACTGATCTTTCCTTTTTGAAGGAGATCGCCTGTTTGGAGCTTCCCTGAATGACATCATTAAAAGTCTCACAGGGGGGGAAGAGTACTTCTGCAGGCTACTAAGCAAGGAACCTTGTAGTAGACGTGGACCTTCCTTGTTGGCTCATAAGAAGTTTTTTTTTTTTTTTTTTTTCGTCTGACAAGGGCTCAAAGCCTTTCAGGGCTTCCTCTGGCAGATCGAAACGAACCTGGTCTGTCAAGTTGAGAGCGGGCTTCTCCAAACCCAGGGACAAGGCTCCTTCTGCATGAAGGTGCGCCCTCCACACTGGTTTCCGGACCCATGGACTTCCCTGGTATAAGATAAGTGGGTCCACAAAGTCATTTGGTTCGGCTACAAGATCGAGTTTCGCTCTTTCCCCCCCCCCCCCCCCCCGGCAAGGTTTTTTTTTTTTTCCAACCTGTGCCTGTCCCCAGACCGGTTACAGGGTCTGTTTGGGGCAGTACAAGATCTGTTTCTTCAAGGGGTGATTGTCCCAGTTCCGATTTCGGAACGTTTGTAGGGTTTTTACTTAAAACTGTTCAGTCCCCAGGAAGGAAGGCAAAGCACATCCAATCCTGGACCTCAAGGCGCTAAACTGCTTTTTGCGGCTACAGAAGTTCAGAATGGAGTCCATTCAAATGGTGGTGGCATCCCTGCATCAGGGGGATTTCCTTGCCACTATAGATATCAAGGATGCCTATCTTCACATTCCAATATGTGCCAGTCACCAGCCTTTTCTTCACTTTGCTGTGGGAGAGGAGCATTATCAGCTTGTGGTGTTACCCTTTGGTCTCTCCTTCGCTCCTCAGGTCTTTACAAAAATGTTGGCTCCGGTGCTAGCCTGGCTAAGCCAACAGGGGATCGCGGTACTGGGTTACTTGGACGATCTTCTGCGAGCGGAATCTCCTGCTCTGGTGGAGAACCTGGAGATCTCAATACGAACTCTGTGAGAGTTTGGCTGTATTCTGAATTTTTAGAAGTCTGCCCTGATTCCATCCACAAAGGTCGACTATTTGGGCCTGACTGTAGACTCAGCTGTAGCCAGAGTGCTCCTTCCTCTGGACAAACTCCAGAAATTGCAGACTGCAATTCGCCTCCTGCTGTCCAACAAATAGTCATCCCTCAGGACTTGCATGCAGGTGCTGGACCCAATGATATCTACCTTCGCGGTTCCATTTGCACAGTTGCATATGAGGTCCCTGCAAAGGGAGATCCTGACCAAGCAGGACAAGACTCCGCAGTCTCTGGACAATCAGATCCGGCTGAGTTGGGGAACGAAGGAGTCCCTGATATGGTGGCTTCGCTCTCCGGTGCTTCGGCTGGGAAAATCCTTCCTACCCTTGTAATGGACAGTGATCACCACAGATGCCAGCCTGTCTGGCGGGGGAGGCGTCCTTGGCAAGCATTCTGCACAGGGGCACTGGACTCTGGAAGAGTCCAGACTACTGATAAGTGTCTTGGAACTCTGAGTGATCCGACTGTGTCTGGATCATTCTATGTATTGTCTTCAGGGATGCCCAGTGCGCATTCAATCGGACAATGCCATGGCAATCACCAAGGGGGCACAAGAAGTGCCCTAGCTGCTCTGGAGGTAGCCGGCATTCTATGGAGGGTAGAACCCCTCTCTGCCGTACACATTCCCGGGGTGGAGAAATGGCAGGTGGATTACCGCAGTCGATAGGTTTTGGACCAAGGGGATTGGTTCCTTCACCCTGAGGTTATTCAGCAGTTGTCTCCAGTGGGGCACCCCTGAGGTGGATCTGTTGGCATCTCGGCTCAACAGTTGCAAAGGTTTTTGGCTCGGTCAAGGGATCCATTGGCGAATGCCACCGGCGCGTTGGTGGCCCTGTGGGGTAAGTATCGTCTGATCTAAGATTTCCCTCCTCGCAAGCTTCTACCCAGACTCCTACGCAGGATCGAGACAGAAGGGATAGCGGTCATCTTAGTGGCTCCAGACTGGCCTCGCCAAGCTTGGTATGCAGATCTAGTGCAGCTGGTCGGTGACGTTACTTGGAAGCTTCCTCTCAGGATCTGCTGTCCCAAGGACCGATCTTCCATCCTACTTTACAGTTGCTGGCTTTGACGACTTGGCTGTTGAACACCAGGTGTTAAAGGATAGAGGTTTGTTTGAGTTGGTGATTCCTACATTGTTAAAAGCTAAGAAATCTACTTCTAGAAAGATCTACCATCGTACATTGCGTGGTGTGAGTCTCTTGGGGTTCATCCTTGCTCTTTCTCGGTGGTATCAACCTTGGCGGTCTTTTTCCAACAACCTTTGGCTACACACTCCCTGGTGCCTACTTTTCTTCAGGGTGTCCGACATTTTGCTTCTTCCAGTGCGGGCTCAGTTGCCGCCTTGGGATCTTAATTTGGTGCTTTTAGCTCTACAGAAGCCTTCCTTTGAAAATATTTGGGAGATTCACCTGCTTACGCTGTCCCAGAAGGTGGCCGTTTTGATGGCCATCACCTCTGCGTGCCAGGTGTCGGAACTAGCAGTGTTATTCTATCATCCACCATATCTCGTTATTCACAAGGATAAGGTGGTGCTTCGCCCCTGTCCGTCATTCCTTCCTAAGGTGGTCTCTGACTTTCATTTGAAAGAAGACATTTGTGTTGCCTTCCCTGTGTTCCAAGCCTAAACATCCAAAGGAAATTACCTTGCAAGCCTTGGATGTTGTGTGGGCTGTTAGGGTGTACCTGGCAAGCTACTAAGTCTTTCAGGAAGTCACTCTTTATTTGTGCTTACGGATGGACCTCGCAAAGGGTTGTCCGCTTCCTCTGCAATCATTTCAAAATGGATCAGACAGACGGTGGTTCAGGCCTATTCCATCAGGGATCAGGCTCCTCCTTTTACCCTGTCAAGGCGCACTCTGCTAGGGAGCTTGGTGCCTCCTGGGCTTTCTGTCATCAGCCATCAGTGACCCAGGTTTGCAAAGCGGCCGGTCGTCGGTGCACTTTTAGAAAGTTTTATAAAGTGAATGTGTTGGCCTCTGCGGATGCTTCCTTTTTTGGACGTAAGGTTGTGCAGACTGCTGTTTAGAGGACTTGATCCTTTTGGAGGGTGTGTTTGTTTTTTTCAGGTGGCCTCCAGTTGTTTTGGTTGAGCTACTTGTTGCCTGGTTGGCTACTGTTCACCTTCGGTTTGAGGATGCCCCACTGATGCTCCATAGGGTTTGGGTCTATAGACATGCTTGGCCAGTCCATCACCTTTACCCTCAGCTTCTTTAGGAAGGCAGTGGTCATATTGGAGGTGTGTTTGGGGTTGTTATCATGCTGTGGACCAGTCTCCAAAGGGAGGGGATCATGCTCTGCTTCAGTATATCACAGTACATGTTGGCATTCATGGTTCCCTCAATGAACTGTAGCTCCCCAGTGCTGGCAGCACTTTTGCAGCCCCAGACCATGGCACACCCACCACCATGCATGAATGTAGGCAAGACACACTTGTCTTTGTACTCCTCACCTGTTTGCCACCACACAAGCTTGACACCGTCTGAACCAAATAATTTTATCTTGGTCTCATCAGACCACAGGACATGGTTCCAGTAAGCCATGTCCTTAGTCAGCTTGTCTTCAGCAAACTGTTTGCAGGCTTTCTTCTGCATCATCTTTAGAAGAGGTTTCCTTCTGGGACGACAGCTATGCAGACCAATTTGATGCAGTGTGCGGCTGACCCCCCCAACCCTTTCAACCTCTGTAGCAATGCTGGCAGCACTCATACATCCATATCCCAAAGACAACCTCTGGATATAACACAGAGCATGTGCACTCCACTTTCTTGGTCGACCATGGTGAGGCCTGTTCTTTGCCATGAGGTGTTATGTTGAACTTTCAGTGACCAGTATGAAAGAGTGAGAGCAATAACACCAAATTTAACACACCTGCTTCCTATTCACACCGGAGACCTTGGAACACTAACGAGTCACATGACACCAGGGAGGAAAAATGGCTAACTGGGCCCAATATGGACATTTTCACTTAGGGGTGTACACACGTTTGTTGCCAGCGGTTTAGACATTAATGGCTGTGTGTTGAATTATTTTGAGGGGACAGCAAATTTACACTTTTATCCAAGCTGTACACTCACTACTTTACCAAAGTGCCATTTCTTCAGTGTTGTCCCATGAAAAGATATAATAAAATATATCTTTTTAATTTAACAGTACTAGAGGATTTTCAGATGAAATGGAATCAGTATACAGAGGTTTACTTCTGAGTCCCGGTTCACACTTATGCGATGCGGGAACCTTGCGAATCTACTTCGGGTTCCCGCATTGCATTCCCAGCGCAGGCAGTTCACATTGCCATATGCGAATCACTGGGGGTGTCAATTCAAAGTTAACGACACCCCCAGATCAGTTCACATATTGCAGTGCTAACTGACATTCGGACATGAATCGGATCGCGTAAGTGTGAACCGCCATGCGATCTTATTTGAAGTGGTCATGGTGGTAGGAGTCAGAAACACTGCACGTGCTGGGATATTTACAGTTATGTGCTGGGGGCTAGTTGCACCCCTAGCACATATGACTTGGGCAGCCAGAAAATGTAATGTCCTTATTTATACATGTATGAATAAGGCCATGACATATTATGACAAAACACAACTAGTTATTAAAAAACATATTGCAACAATTTACACACGCTAATGCACATGCCTTTTCTACTTATTTTGCAGACTGATGGCGGTTACTGCTGGCTAGTAATGCTGGCGGGTAATGCTGGTCATGCTGGTACTGCAGGGGTCCAGTCCTGGGAAAAAGTGTGGGAACTCACCAAAGATCCCCCCCCTGGCAAAAAAAGTACCTAAAATGCCTGTATTCTGTGCTATACAGTGCAAAAATCAATATCAATAAACATGTAGATAGTGCTATTAGCAATGTGTTTAATTGAAACAAAATGCAAAAGCCATATTTCTCTTACGTCCTCCGACAGTCGCCGCCATCTTCATATTCGTCACAATGGGGTATTAGACTTTGCTAGCTACTCCTACGGAGCAAAGTCTAATACCCCATTGTGACGAATATGAAGATGGCGGCGACTGTCGGAGGACTCAGAGAAAGGAATTTTACAGGTAAGATTTTACAAAAATTCCGTTTTCTCCATTTACACAAAGGTCAGGTTAATATAACCCAGCCAGCAAAGAGTTCCTCCTTACATCAAAGTCTGCAGGATTCCCCCTTACAGTGCAAGGGAACTCTAACCTAAAGGGCAATTCTGCAGATAATGCTCTAAAGGGGAATGATATGGGGGGGGGGGGGGTTCTGGTGACTTATATCAGAGTCCACTGCGTTCACTTTTGTATCAGAGTTCCCACTTCAGGGTCTGCGGAGTTCCCCCTTGCACTGTAAGGGGGGAATCCTGCAGACTGTTGTAAAGGGGAATGCTGGGAACTCTGATGTAGGGGGGACTCTGGTGATCAGAGAGCACCTCCCGCAGATGAATGCACTAAGGAAGGGGGGGGGGGTCCTGAAATAAGGGGGAACCTTTATAGGTGGTGCAGTTTTTTAAAGGATTAAATTAGAAGGTGAGGAGGTATCATAATGCTTCCTTGCCATCTGGCAAACACCCTATGAAAAATGATCTAACGTGGTTCTCTCTTTAGGGGGCAACACTAGTGTACCCTAATTTACAGCAATGCCCCTCACATGTGTGACTCCAAATGTGCTTGGTATTAGTCCCAGCTCACATGTATGCAATGACATACACAAACGCACAGTATCCCACAGAAGTGAGAACACCTCAGGGGTGTGTAGACTTTATATATCTAGTGTATGTGTGTGTGTGTGTGTGTGTGTATATAATATATAGTTTTGAATTATGTTTTTTACTTAAGCTTAAAATTTAAAGAGCATTTCTCTAATGCTTAGGGCAGGCTCACCTGCTATGCAGCAGTGATTGATTTTGGATTATAGGAGGGGATTTTGTTTGGTTTTTTTTTTTTTTTTTTTTAGTCCCTTGATATGGAAAAGTGTGGTAGGCAGTGGCGTAGCGTGGGGGGTGCTGGGGGGGCCAACCGCACCGGGCGCAAAATCTGGGGGGGCGCAGTGTCATGCTACCATTTAGGAGCCTGCTCAGCCATCCTGAACAAGCCCCTGCATGGACTGCAGGACTCGGGAGGCAGGAGGCTGATATTGAAGCCAGTACAGCTCCGGATGGAGGGCGGGACTTCAAGTTAACTCGCAGGTGATTGGTTGCTAGCAACCAATCACAAGCTGATTACCTGGAAAAGTTTTGCAGATCCCGTCCTTCCAGAGCTGTCCTGCTTCTGATGTCAGCTTCATGCTTGCTGCCATCCATGCGGAGCTGTCCACTCCACTGCTGTCTCCTCTGTGAGTAATGTGCATTGTGGAGGAAGCTGCGGGTGCTGTGAAGGTGGAACTGAGGACAGGAATCTTAAGATGGGGATGGGGGGAGGGCTGAGGACAAGCATCTTAAAATGGGGGATGGGGGGGGCCTGAGGACAGGAATCTGAAAATGGGGGATGGGGGGGCCTGAGGACAGGAATCTGAAGATGAGGTAAAGCTGAGGACAGGAATGTAAGGGGGTTGTGGGGGTCAGGAATGTAAAGGGGTAGTTGGGGTCAGGAATGTAGAGGGGTTGTGGGGGTCAGGAATGTAAAGGGGTTGTGGGGGTCAGGAATGTAAAGGGGTTGTGGGGGTCAGGAATGTAAAGGGGTTGTGGGGGTCAGGAATGTAAAGGGGTTGTGGGGGAACAGGAATGTAAAGGGGTAGTGGGGGAACAGGAATGTAAAGGGGTAGTGGGGGTCAGGAATGTAAAGGGGTTGTGGGGGAACAGGAATGTAAAGGGGTAGTGGGGGTCAGGAATGTAAAGAGGTAGTGGGGGACAGGAATGTAAAGGGGTAGTGAGGGACAGGAATGTAAAGGAGTAGTGGGGGACAGGAATGTAAAGTGGTAGTGGGGGGTCAGGAATGTAAAGGCGTAGTGGGGGACAGGAATGTAAAGGGGTACTGGGGATGAGGACAGGAATGTAAAGGGGTGGGGTGGGGCAGGTGAGGACAGGAATGTAAAGGCGGAAGGGAGGTGATATAAAGGGGGCTAAGGACGGGAATGCAGAGGGGGGTGAGGACAGAAATGTGAAGGAGGAGGGCATGATATAAAGGAGCATAAGGAAAGGAATGTAAAGGTGGGGGGGTGATGACAAGGATGTGAGGGGGGGGTTGTGATGTGCAGGGGGCTGAGAACACTGAAGTAATGACAGGATTGTGATGTGAAGGATATGAGGCTAGCTTTATAACATTGCTACCTGTGTTCTGCTGCATGTAGGCAGCCCATTCATTTCATTTTGTGTAATTGTCAGTATAGTAATCAGGTAGGTTAGTGTAGGAATCAGGTAGGTCTCTGTAGTGGTCAGTGTAATTGTCAGGTAGGTCTGTGTAGTGGTCAGGTAGGTCAGTGTAGGTGTCAGTATTGAATTTTGGTAGGTCAGTGTAGTGATCAGGTTGGTTAGTGCAGGAATAAGGTAGGTCTCTGTAGTGGTCAGGTAGGTGTCAGTGTAGGAATAAGGTAGGTCTCTGTAGAGGTCAGTGTAGGTGTCAGTGTAGAGGTCTGTGTAGGGGGCGCAAATTACTTACCTTGCCCCGGGCGCTGACAACCCACGCTACGCCACTGGTGGTAGGTGAATCCTATTGGAGCGTTTTTTTCTTTTTTATAATACCAGTAAAGATTGAACGAAGGATGCATGCTGCATTTTCCTTGACTTTTGAAATTGCAAAAGGTAATCACGTCATTGGGGAACATTTATTAATAAAATTGTGTCTCAAATCAGCAGTTCCAGTGTGCATTTTGCCTGCAGATTTGGTTGCAATTAATCTTTCCCTCTGTTTTGTGACCAAAGTGACAGTTGTAGTTTTTGCGTGATTTTTCATCCAAATAACGACTGTCTATTTTATCCTAAAATAAATCCTTTATCCTACATTTTTCTTTGTTTTTAAATTCAAAGAAGCTGCAAATTAACAACCACAAACAAAAAAATAACAAGTTTTCATAAATGTTCCCCATTGAGTTCAAAACTGGTGAAATACTGATCTACTTCCTGCTTAATTTTTTTTTTTTTCCTACTTGAAATATAGGACCTGGCTTAAAAATGTCCTAATTCAATGAATCTTTGTTCACCCTAGCAACCTATCAAATTCTTACTTTCAGTTTTAACCAGAACCTGCAGACATCTGGAAGAGACCTTTTTTCTAGAGGCAACATGTTCAGTTCTCTTCCAAAGAACAGACCTTTTAAAAGACGTAGCCCTCTGCCTAACAATAATTTATTACCTCTGTATCTTTTTCCTTTGGAAGTCTGTCGTATGCAATAACCTATTGTGGTTTTGTATTTTCAGTGGATGTACATAATCCCTGTTGTTCTATTTTTGATGATGTCTGGAGCGTCAGATGCTGGCAACCAAGGAGGAAACGGAGGAGGAGGCAACGGTGGTGGACGATGATTGGCTGTACCGGAATCCAAATCCTCCCTCTTAGACTGAACATAGGACGATAACAACTGCCACACAGCACTGGTTACTTCCTGCAATGCTGCAAATGCATGTGGACTGAATGATGATGCTTGTCTTGTAGTTCAGGATAACCTTCTATTTTGGTTCTTCTTTTTTTTTTTTTTTTTTCTTTTCACCCCTGTGAACAACTTAGATCAAAATGCAAATGTACCATAGAACCAATTTTATTTTAATTTATTATCTTGTAAAGGTGTAAGAGCATTGAAAAATGAAGATTGTGATTGTTGGATAAACAAGTGTCCATTTTATTTAAAGCAACCCTGTCATTATATAGTTTTCAAAAGTAGACATACCTGTAAAAGAACAGTGCCCATTTTCTTTCCTCCTGACTGCTGAATAATGAGAGCTTGTCCCTGGAAGACTACTAGGCAACTTACATTTTAGCAGTGTTGATCTCTTTGGTCCCGTGCAGCTATAGCCGATTCCTTCTGCTGACCTCCACATCAGCACTGTCTCCTGTACTGACATGGAGATGAGCCAGAGGAACCAGAAAGAGCTGCAGGGAATCATGAACCATCAGCCCTCCCCAGAAGTGTTGATTTCTCAGCAAACTTTGTGGAACAGTTTCTTAGGATCTGGGCAATGTTCAGTATTACAAGCAGCAAGAAAGAGAAGTATAAACACAATCCTTTAACGAGTAGGTCTTTGTATAGCAATGATGTAACTTTTTTTTTTTTTTTTTTTTGGTTATTAATTAAGTTAAAGCAGCTCCATTCACACTTGTATGAATCCAAAGTCGAGCGACTTGGACACAATTTTGGATGGGTGCGACTTTGGTTTTGACCAATGATAATGGACAAATTTTGCACAACTGTCCCATGTAAAACATTCCGGTACAACGTTCATGCACCTTTTAAGGGTTAAGGGTTAACATTGAAGTCTATGGTCCTCAAGTTACATGAAAGTTTAACCAACGTAGCGCATGAACGAAGGATCACTGTAGCCAAATTAATGACGCTCTAGGTCAGTGACTGACTCATGTTGTGAACTGGAACCCAGGGTGCTGCACAGCTCGTCTGGGAGATTCAGTAACGTGCACAAATCCGGAATATTGCTGCACTCGTTGGTATCTTAAAGTATTAAAATTACATCACAGGTAATGACGGGGACATTAACAGCTTCGTGCCTGGCCTATGGCAGAATCATTGCTGGGCAGTGGCTCTCCGGTTCTGACTGGAGGTCATGACGTCCTTCAGAACAAGCCGCTTGTGTATACCCCAGGGGCGCACAGAGTGGCGATCAGTAGTGTGGTGTATCACTCCAACACACCGCATCTCCGCTCATGGTAAAGGACAAGGACCTATGATGTAGGCTCTTTGTCATGTGATCAGCTGTGTCCAATCGCAGCTGATCACAGCCTAACTAAGAAGTGATGGTTATTGGCATTCCTCTATTCACACTGGCAGAGCATGAGTAGAGGAGAGCCGATAAGCGGCTTTCCTGATGGGGGATCCGCACTGATAGTGCAGTGCTTATCAGTGCAGCCCCACCAGTGATGCCCAGCAATACCCATCAGTGCTGTCTGTCAACGTCCATCAGTGCTGCATATTCGTGCACAGCATTTACAAAATGTTATAACCGAAACAAAGAAAAGCTTTTTTTCAAAATTCAGTCTTTTTTGCCGAAAAATATAAACCCCAGTGGTGATAAATTAACACCAAAAGAAAACCTGTCTCAAAAAAAAAAAATTGGCAACAATTTTGTTTGGGTACAGTGTTGCATGGCTACGCAATTGTCATTCAAAGTTGGACAGTGCTGAAAGCTGAAAATTGGCCTGGGCAGGAAGGGGGTTAACGTTCCCTGTATTGAAGTGGTAAAAAAGGCGAAACGCTTCACTTTTTTATGTTCCCTGTCCTACCTGTGATGTCATCTTAATGCTTCAATAAAGATGCCAAGGAGTGCAGCAATATTCCGGATTCGTGGATGTTTCTAGCGCATGAACAAATATAAAGTCACTGGGACTTTTCACATAGATATAAACAGTACTTATTGGAAAACACTGAGTGCTACTTGTCATGCACAAGTGTGAATGGAGCCTAAACCTGAAACCAAAAATGTATTCTATTGCAGCTTATCAATCATTAGATGTGATGACTGCATAAGTTTTGTTCTCTTAGGCTTTTTTGCAGCCCCAAAAGTGCCCATCAGAGACATCAGTTATGCCAATCACTGCCATCTATCATTGCCTGTCAGTGTTGCCTCATAAGCACACATCACTGAAGGAGAAAAATTACTTTTCTCTTTCATTCATTGACAGACACAGCTTTATATCTTCTTGACCGATGGATTTATGCTGCTCTCCATAGGAGTTGGACACTAGGTGGAAAAAATTTTGACCACGCCTATAGGGCCATCCCGGGGGGTATACTCCCACTTCCTGCTAAAGGACTTCAGTTTTTTTTCTGCTTAGTCAGGAGTAAGAACCTAGTTCCTTGCTGGGCTCTCTTGTCCTAGCATTTTTTCCTTTTTAGGCAAACTTTTTTTTCTTTTATTTTCTGTTCCTGTGAGAACTACAATCAACTGCCGGACTGGGCATTGGACTGGATATCCTAGATACTTAGTCTTCCCAGTCTGGCCGGCGAGTGTGACCCAACCTTGGCTCCACGCTGGGTTGACATAGCCCCACTGGACAGAGGCTGGCTGGCGAGTTAAACGCCTCGCACATAGCCTTGGTCATGACCCGAGTCACAGCTTAACCTCTGGCCCGCAACACCCCCATGCCAAGGTGGTGGGTGGTCTGTCTGGAGTGGTGCCCGCCTGGTCCCATGGTGCGGTAAGTAGTGTTCCCCTGGCCCTCTGGTGGCACCTTGAGGTGAACATGGGCCCCTCCCTGGGTTGGTCAGACCCCCGAGTGCCCTTCCTTCCCACTTTGCGCTCCCCCCTCAATTCAGGGGTCCCTATGCAGACATGTTTTTTTTGGGGGGCCCCTTGTGGGGGGGCCCCCCTTGCTGTCCCACTGTACCTGATGGACCTTGGAGGGTCCCAGGAGTCACGTGGGCGCCGCATGCAGCCACCATTTTGAGGATGGCTGCTGTCGCTATCGGTGGCCATGTTTGTGTAGTCCGGCAGGCATTTTCTTGTAGTTTCCCATTACTATCATTCGGCGGCCATGTTTTTTGGAGTCTATGAGGGGGGGTGATTCGGCAGTGGGCCTCTAGTGGCAGTTTTATGAACTTACTCTTCCTCTCTTATCCCCGCACAGTGTGCAGCCTGACACTCTGCATCCACATCTGTGTAAGGGTTGTGAACCCCCGGGGGAGTTATTTAGCTCTTTCTTGCTGCTATAGCGATTTTGGTGCATTGGGACTTGTTCCGCTGGTGCAGCAGTATATTTTTCATGGCAATTTTACACATTTTGCTGGCGGTTTCAAGTTAACCCATGGAGTCCCTGGAGCACATAACCCCCTCTCTGGGAGAATAGTCTCTTTACCTGGAGGTTTTTCATCAACTGTGTCTTCAGTGGGCGACCCCCGATGTGGACCTGCTGGCTTCCCATCTCAACAGGAAGGTACAGAGGGGTTTGTGTCAAGGTCTCAGGATCCTCTGGCCGACGCCGCAGACACTCTTGTGGCCCCTTTGGGGTCAGTATCATCTGATTTATGCCTTTCCTCCAATACAACTTCTGTTAAGACTGCTACACAGAATCGAGGTAGAAAGGAATTCCAGGCATTCTGGTGGCGCCAGACAGGCTTTGCCAGTCTTGGTACGGAGGCCTGGTAAGGCTGGTAGCAGATGTCCCTTGGAAACTTCCTCTCAAGGAAGATCTTCTGTCTCGGGGACCAATCTTTCATCCTGCTTTACGGTCGCTGGCTTTAACGGGCTGGCTATTGAAAGCCAGGTGTTGAAGGACAGAGGGCTGTCAGTCAGTGATTCCTACGCTGTTGAAAGCTAGGAAATCTGCTTCCAGAATGGTTTATCGTCGAGTTTGGAAGGTGTACATTACTTGGTGGGAGTCGCGGGGGGTTTCTCCCCGCTCCGTTTCTGTATCTCGCTTGCTGTAGTTTCTACAAATGGGTGTAGATCAATGTTCTTTGCTCTGGGCACCATCAAGGGCCAGATTTTCGCCTTGGCTATTTTTTGCCAAAGGCCGTTGGCGGCAAAGTCCTTAGTTCACACTTTTGTGCAGGTTGTTCGCCATCTGGCTCCTCCGGTACGATCCCTTGTACCTCCGTGGGATCTCAATTTGGTCCTGTCGGTGCTTCAAAAACCTCATTTGAAAATATTTGAGAAATTCCTCTGCTCACTCTGTCGCAAAAGATGGCTTTTCTAGTAGCTATTACTTCCGCACGTCGTGTGTCAGAGTTAGCTGCGTTGTCCTATCACTTGGTGATTCATACAGACAAAGCAGTGTTGAGACCCTGTCAGGCGTTCCTTCCTAAGGTTGTCTTGGGGTTCATTTGAATGAAGACATTGTTACCATCTCTATGTCCTAAGCCAAAACATCCTAAGGGAGTTGCCTTGCATTCCTTAGATGTGGTAAGGGCGATTTGGGTGTACCTGACGGTGACTGAACCAATTAGAAAATCTGATTCCTTGATTGTTTTTTACGGATGGACCTCATAAGGGGCAAGCCCCATCTGCTGCGACCATTTTCAGGTGGATCAGGCAGACGGTGGTGCAGGCCTATTCTATTAAGGGTCAGGTTCCTCCCTGTTGAAGCGCATTCTACGAGGGCTCTTAGTGCCTCCTGAGCCTTCCATCATCAGGTGTCAGTGGTGCAAGGCGGCTACGTGGTCATCTGTAAACGCATTCTCAAAATTTTATAAGGTGGATGTACTTGCATCTTTGGATGCAGTGTTTGGCTGCAAAGTTTTGCAGGCTGCAGTTGCAGAGACTTCCTCTTCTTGAGGGTGAAAATTTTTCTTGGTGGTGAGCTCCAGTTGTTCCTAGTTGAGCTCCTGTTTTTTTTACCTAGTTGGTTATGTTTAGCCTGGTTGGGAATTCTGTGTTTGCTGTATTTTTCTCCACCCTGACCTTGACACTGCTTTGGGACATCCCAATGGTCTGAAGACTTGAAGCTGTGTATATCAGTGAATGAAAGGGAAAACTGGATTTTTGTCTTACCGTAAAATACTTATCTCTGAGGTTCACTGACGGAAACAGCACCGCCCCTCTTTGGGGTTGTTAATTGTTCTTCTGACACTGCTTGTTACAAACTGGAGTTCTACAGCAGGAAGTGATAGTATACCCTCTGGGACTGCCCCAGGGGCATAACCAAAAAGGTTTCCACCTAGTCCTACTCCTAGAGATAGAGCATAAAGCCTAATAGTCTGAAGACTTGAAACTATATTAGTCAGTGAACCTCAGAGAAAGGGATTTTACGGTAAGACAAAAATCCAGTTTTTTTTTTTTTTTTTTTTTTTTTTTTCCCCTTCAAAATTTTAGGTTTTTTTTTTTTTTTTTTTTTAGCAAAAGAAAGCTCTTTTTGTGTGAAGAAGAAAAAAAAAAAACTAATAATTTAGGCACAGTGTTGTATGACTGCACAATTGTCGTTCAAAGTGCGACAGCACTAAAAGCTAAAACTTGGCCTGGGCAGGAAGGGGGTGAAAGTGCCAAGTATTGAAGTAGGTAAAAGCACAAAAGGAAAGTGGGTGGAAGGGACCTTTTTTAGTCAGCGTACATTGAACAATATATACATAAACAAAGCTTTATTATAAAATTAAAAACATACAATAGAAAAAAGAAAATGTGTATTCACAGGCCATATAGTGTTAAAGAGAATACATTCCTGGAAGACAATCATATTATGCCTCTGTGTTGTAACACCTATAACCACATGTTTCTGTCATACATAACAAACATCTTGTCCACGGACATCACAAATACAATGCCCAAGTGCACAATGTGTTTTTTTTTTTTTTTTTTATTTGATGTTGCATACGTTCAGAGGAAGTCTGCAATGGCGGTATTGCATCTTCTACTTCTCCTTTCTTAGTCTCTGACGTTTTATCCCGTTCTTTGAGTTTATGGAGGTCCTGTTGGACTAGGGAGATGTCTACCTTCACTTCTTCGATTTTTGTGGTAAGGGTAGCCTGTAGGGCAGATATGACCTCCAAGACCTTGTTTGTGTCAGCACCTGCTGACCCCTTCCCCTCCGGTATGGTTCCCCTCTTCATCCCCTGGTTGATCTTGCTCTTGTCTGCGGTCTTTATCACATTTGGTGGTAGCTTCAGGCCTAAGTTTTGGCGGGGCCATGGCTGGGACAGGGCCGTTGTAGGAGTAGGGGGATATATGGTAGAGGTAAGTTAGTGGATTTGGTGTGTCAAGATGGCCGCCGTTTCTCAGGTGTTGCAAGGGGAGTTTGTGCAGGGTGGTACTCTATGGGGACCCCAGGGGGACTGTGGGGGTTGGCAGTTAGATAGGGCAGCCACAGGTACCTGTTGGTGAAGGTCGTGTGGAGCAGCCAGACTGGGGTGCTGGGTTGTCAGAGCGGCCGGGTGTAGCAACATGGCTGCTGACTTCCAGTGCTAGGCCGAAGCTGCGGTCTCGCCTAAATGCCTCGGTCGGCCAAGAAAACGCCGCTCCGCACGGACCGCTGGGTGAAAGGAAAGTTTGTGAGGTTGCAGCAGGCTTTGTGCAGGGGCTTGAGGAGAAGCAGACAAGCCAGTTTTAGGTGGTATTCAGAGTCCAGGATCAATTAGAAGAGGATAAATGTGTGGAGCTCTAATCACACGTCCTACTCCAAGCTGCGTCAGGCCACGCCCCCCACATTACATTTTTTTTTTAAAGCTCCGCTAGGATCTCTGTGGGTGCAATTGGGCTTCTCCCCTTCAGCTGCCATTCAGATGTATGGCGTGGCGTGCTTTTAAATGGTACTCACAGGCTATTTTTCCACATATAATAGGTATCCTCTATCCACTTTCTCTGTAAGTGGCTTTCTAGTTTCAGCCACGTTGTAGGATTTGACGTCCATAATTTTATATTTTATACATGTTTCTCATTATGTTCTATTTTGAACTTGAAGGTCCGTCACGCTGCCTCGGAGGAAAAGCAACAATCCTATAAAACTTTGAAAAAAAACTTTGAAAAAATATACCATACTTGGAATTCAGCTTTAGAGTAATTGGCACTCTTACATTTTGGTTTGGTGATCATTGTGTGGCTCTACTGTATTTGTTAAGGCGGTATTAAACCCAAAACCTAAAAATATAATCTATTGCAGCTAACCAATTATTAGATGTGGTGGCTGCATCAGTTCTTTGACTTTTTTCCCTTCTGCTTTCACCTGGTGATCTGGCCAGTAACACCCCTCCTGTATTGGTAAGGCATCACTCCCGAGGAATGAGCACAGAAGGCACAGCAGACAGTATCAATGTCTGTCTGTGGGGAATGGTAGTGTTAAATGTATTGGCAGATTTAGATACACTAACGAATTGAAGCCAAATTCCAGCTTGCACCTTATAATTAGTTACAACAAACCAGTTTTTTCCTTTTTTTTGGGATAAAGGTTTTACATGAATAAAAAAAAAAAAAACTGATCATTTTTAATATCACCCCTGCCAGTGTTACGTGGTGTAACCTGGGGTAGCTCTGGAATGACCGCCAGCCAGTTTGGTGAAAGCAAAACAGTTCATTTATTTTAATCACGGCTAAACAAAAGACAGCTTACTTCAGCCAAAGTAAACCCAGTCCAAATCCTGGTATTGGTAATTAAGCAGCAGGCTTACCGCTAGTCTTTGGTCTCATACAGCGGTCAGACTCCCCCAAAGTCAGGCAGGCCACATGGGGGATAGCAGCCTGTGTCTCCGCTTGTCGGAGAGCTTCCACTTGCTACACAGCTAGCGAGTCTCTCTCTTCCACTCACTTCCTTGACACAGGTGCTGATTTCCCTCTCAAGCCTCCAGCACCTGGAACTTAACAACTTCGGGACCAAAATCCTGGTGGTCAGGGTTTGAAGGCCCCCCCCCCCCCCCAAGTCTTTTTGAACCTTCAAAATCCCGGGTCCCTAATACAAACTTGGCAATCCAGAGTCCTGGAAGTCAGTCCTCTCCAGCCAAACTTAACCTGGGACACCTCACCCTGCATGGGTGAGAACCCCTAAGTACCACAAAAGCTCTGCAACTGTCCCAATTATAGGGACTACAACTCAAATATATGGGGAATGTACCTGCCATCCAGGACACATTCCCAGTGTCCTGTAAAGTGGTTTGTCTCATCCATACAAAATAATACATTCTGCTGTAGAGCTTGTGAAAACAACGGACTTAATGGCTCGATTACCACATGAAAATTGAACGCAGAATGCCTAAAGAACGAATGCAGTCATCCTATCTAAGAATTGGTGAGCTGCAATAAAATTAATGTTTGGTTTTGGATTTAATACTGCTTTAAGTTTTGTGCTTTTTTGCTTCTTTTTTTTTGCCATATGTTATTCTCCTCACCGTCTGTCCTGGTAACAGCACTGTCCAGCAGGAATACAGGCAGCAGGAGAAAAGTGATGTTTAGTGCCTACTTCACAATCCAAATGTTTTATTGCCAATTTAAACCTTTTGTCTTTAATATGCGCATTAGCTAACACACATTAGCCCATTTTTGAAATGGTGCTAGTTTACATTTGCATATGTTTATGTGCATACTTTTCTTTTATTGATGCACTTTATAGGTCCTCTTGATAAAAATGGCAGTGCGGGAAAATAAGGATTTTTAACACACATAAAAACATATAAAGACGGGCACAAAAAGATGTTGATCCAGCATAAGTCTTCCATAGGTGTTCAATGGGTTTTTTATTTGAAGACAGCTAGTTAGAGCTAAACACTGAGCGCTGGGACTGTCTGGCAGTTCTCGGCATGACAGTGAACATAAGTTTTGTATGAATAACTCCCGGATTGAATGGCCCGTTCAATAACTTCTCAAGCCTTTTCAGAGCCGTCAGTGACCTTTGATGCACCCATACTTACAACCTGAACTAAAATACCACTGCTGTGTGCTGTGAACATTACATCTTGGTGTATGAAGGCCACAGGTCCTAGCAGTTATTTCTTAGTGTTGCTAGTGCTCATCTTTGAAGTAGCGATGTATTGAAGAATTTATTATTAAATGCCTTGTGTAAGTGTATTTTTACACACTTTTGAAGCGGAACTGAACTTTCACCAAAAATATACTTTGTATTTTAGAGAACTGCAATGGTTAGTGAAAACATACAGTATCTCACAAAAGTACACCCCTCACATTTTTGTAAATATGTTATGATATCTTTTCATGTGACAACACTGAAGAAATAACTCTGCTACAATGTAAAGTAGTGAGTGTACAGCTTGTATAACAGTTTAAATTTGCTGTCCCCCTCAAAATAACCCAACACACAGCTATTCATTTCTAAACTGCTGGCAACAAAATTGAGTACACCCCTAAGTGGAAATGTCCAAATTGGACCCATATAGGCATTTTCACTCCCCAGTGTAACGTGACTGGTTAGTGTTACAAGGGCGTGGTTGTGAATGGGGAGCAGTTGTGTTAAATTTGGTGTTATTGCTCTCACTCTCTTATACTGATCACTGGAAGTTCAACATGGCAGCTCATGGCAAATAACTCTCTGAGGATCTGAAAAAAAAAGAATTGTTGCTCTACATAAAGATGGCCTAAGCTATAAGAAGATTGCCAAGACCCTGAAACTGAGCTGCAGCACGGTGGCCAAGACCATACAGCGGTTTAACAGGACAGGTTCCACTCAGAACAGGTTTCGCCATGGTCAACCAAAGGTGGGGCGTGCATGTGCTCAGCGTCCTATACAAAATTTGTCTTTGGGAAATAGACGTATGAGTGCTGCCAGCATTTCTGCAGAGGTTTGAGGGGTGGGGGGGCCAGCCTGTCAGTGCTCAGACCATACGCCGCACACTGCATCAAGTTGGTCTGCATGGCTGTTGTCCCAGAAGGAAGCCTGTTCTAAAGATTTACTGCGCTTCTGTTTATGGTGTTTGCAGGCTTTTTTGTGCATAATCTTTAGAACAGTAAACAGTTTGCTGAAGAC
Organism: Pelophylax lessonae; assembly: GCF_965119305.1. Classification (NCBI taxonomy): domain Eukaryota; kingdom Metazoa; phylum Chordata; class Amphibia; order Anura; family Ranidae; genus Pelophylax; species Pelophylax lessonae. The sequence continues at coordinate 181,566,973 of NC_138779.1, forward strand.
AAGCAGACTAAGGACATGAATTACTGGAACCATGTCCTATGGTCTGAGGAGACCAAAATAAAGTACAAAGACAAGTGTGTCTTGCCTTCAGTCAAGCATTATGGTGGGAGTGTCATGGTCTGGGGCTGCATGAGTGGTGCAGGCACTGGGAAGCTACAGCTCATTGAGAGAACAGTGAATGCCAACATGACATACTGAAGCAGAGCATGATCCTCTCCCTTTGGAGACTGGGCTGCAGGGCAGTATTCTAAAATAATGACTCCAGACACAACACCAAGATGACCACTGCCTTGGTATAGAAGCTGAGGATAAAGGTGCTGGACTGGCCAAGCATGTCTCCAGACCTAAACCCTATTGAGCATCTGTGGGGCATCCTCAAACTGAAGGTGGAGGAGTGCAAGGTCTCTAACATCAACCAGCTCTGTGATGTCATCATGGAGGAGTGGATAAGGACTCCAGTGGCAACCTGTGAAGCTCTGGTGAACTCCATGCCCAAAAGGGTTAAGGCAGTGCTGGAAAATAATGGTGGCCACACAAAATATTGACACTTTGGGCCCAATTTGGACATTTTAATTTAGGGGTGTACTCACTTTTGTTGCCAGCGGTTTAAACATTAATGGCTGTGTGTTAAATTATTCTGAGAGGACAGAAAATGTACACTGTTATACAAGCTGTACACTCACTACTTTACATTGTAGCAAAGTGTCATTTCTTCAGTGATGTCACATGAAAAGATATAATAAACTATTTACAAAAATCTGAGGGGTGTACTTACATCTGTGAGAAACTGTATGCAAGGTCATAGCAGCACAGGCTACTGTGAATGGTAACGCTTACACAGGGTTGGGGACAGCAGAACAATGCTTTTGTCAATCAAAGGTGTAGCACAGGTGCTGGCCCTTTTAGAAGTACAGGAGAAGCTATACCAACAAACAGGACTAATGCCTCGTACACACGCACCGATTGTCGGCCGAACGATCGGCCGTCTTTTGTTCAGTGTTGTTGTGTTGGTTGAAATGTGCTCTAGACTGCACACGAATTTTGTCGGCCAACAACAACCAACTGCAGAAGGGATGTGATGTTCTGGTCTACTTTTCGTGTGTTTTTTCTTCTCTGAGCATGCCCAGTCTTGCTCATCTGACTTTTGTCGGCCGAAATCTGTACTGACTGACGAACAATCGGCCGTTCTGGTGACGGCCAACAAAAATTTTATAGCATGCACACCAGATTTTGTTCGGCCGAAAAGTCGCAGTCGGTTGTCGGAAGCATCATACTAACAAGCCGACAATCAGCCGATCTTGGCCGAAAATTTACGGCCAACAATCGGTGCATGTGTACGGGGCTTTAATCCTCCCCCAAGGTCTCTGTAGAAACTTCTTATTATTTTCTTGTGACCCCTTAGTAGGCCCTACTGATAACCCCCGCAGCACTACAGGACTCAGTAATGACGTAGGGGTTGGCATAAGAGGTCAGTATTCCCTGGCATCTCTTTAGTGGTACATGCTTACAGCCACAAATCACCTGCAGGAAATGGCAAAACAGTCACCGCTATGAGGATTCTAGGGATACCCCTCCTTGCAAAACAATGAATGCATGAAGTAGGCTTCTCCTGACCTTTCAATAATTATTTCTGTAGCATTCCTTGCATTAAGGTAAAAAAAAAAGTTTAGGTTAAAGTATCACTCCCCTCAACCCCATTTTACTTACCTCAGCTCTTACATAATCCATTACAGTGCCTGTCGGCAGCAGCTCTCTCCTCCTCTCTGCTCTCACAGGCTTGGCTGAGAGCAATGATAGCCATTGGTTCCCACAGCTGTCAGTCAAATCCTGTGACGAGGCAGCAGGTGGTGGAGCCGAGGTGTCTGTGTCAATGGTCACAGGCAGCCCAGCTCGGGATAGAGCACACAGGTGTTCCACCATAGGAAGCAGCTTCCTATGATGGCACACCAAGAAGAGGAGGAGCTAGGAGTGCCGGCGGGGGACCCCAGAATAGGAGGATTGGGGCTGCTCTGTGCAATAACAATGCACAGAGCAGGTCAATTCAAACCTCATTTGTTTTTAAAAAACAAATGAAATTTTAGATTTTACAATCACTTTAATTTGTTTCTGGAGAATGTTTGGATTTAAGATTATTTCAGGACTGGACCTTCTTTGGATAAAGCAATACAAAAAGTAATGTAAAAGGTTTTTTTTAATACAAAAGTTTTCATTTTTTTATGACTAAACTTCATACACAATTTTGTTCATTGTTACACAACAATAGCCTTTCTCAACTTTTTTTTTCCCAGTGGAACCCCTAAAATAATGTTTAGGTCTCAAGAAACCCCTGGTTCATTGGAGGTCAATGGGAAACATGCCTCCTACATTGGTAGTTAGTGGGAAGAATGCCACCCTTACAGATGACTAAAGGGTCGTGCTGCTGGCTCTGCCAAATGATGTTGACCCTGGACATATGAGGACACTATTGCAAGACGGGTCTATTAGCCACAGCTGGAGGGACCCCTAACAACCTCTAGTCTAGCGGAACCCTAGTTGAGAATGGCTTCTCTACAGCTTGCCCCATTGCTCCAAAGTGTTAGAAGAGAGAGCAGTTCTTGTTTAGACTAGTTACTAATTAACTAATTTTAATCTCTCTTAAATAAAACCTGTAATGAGAAAAATGACATTGCTGGGCTCCTAAAAATACTTGGCTGCCTCCAGCTTTCATAGTGAGTTCTTGATCTGGAACACACGTGCAGATTAGGAAGTCAGAACTGCTAATCTGAATACTTGGTCCAGGTCATTGACTTTTACAGTACTGAGGGGATTAGTATGTTTAGAAGTTGAGGTCAGCAATGGCAGAAAAGTAAACTACCAAAAAAAAAAAATAGGCACCAGAAACCTTTAGTGATATTAGCATAATATGGCAGACTTGCCTACCAAAACGACCCCCTCAATTCTACGTCATTGTCAGTGCTTTCGTCTTCTTCCTGGTTCGGAGTCTTCAGCCACTTGATTAGCTGGACCCAGGTGACATAACTCCTTCACATGTGCATGGGAGTTACTTCGGCCTGGCTCAGAATCATGCTGGAGCTGTACACTGAGCTGCACATACGTTGCCCAGTGTACACAAAGAAATGCCAACAGACAGAAACATCTTGTGTCCTAAAAAAGCCTGCCAGCACTTTACGTCCGCTTTAGTGCTCTTCGAGAATGACCGGGACAGTAACATTTTCTACAAGGAGTCCTTCATTCAGACACTTTACTGTTGTTACTGTACATCTAGAAATGTTCTGTGTGGCATGTGGTCCACCGTCCACAGATCTTCTAGAAGTGAAATGCTCTCTGGAAATTCTGAAGACTGTATGCTATTCACATAAAATTGTTTTAAAAATTTCTGAAAAAAAGAATTGTGTTATATACAAGTTTCTGTGTGGCTAGCCTCAAGCTCCAGTCCACTTTCCTGTCTATAATACTTTTGTCTTGCCACACTTGTATTTATAGCTAATTATGTAGTTGAGTCTTCTTTCCATCCATGAGCTTTCTTCCCGAATTTGTAAGTCAGTCTCCCGTCTACTCGTTCCAGAATTCCAGATTTGTAGTAATGCCTGAAAGTTAGGTGAGAACTTAAATGCATACAAATAAAATATACATACAATTTTGTTTTATACATGAACATATATTAAAATAGAATTCTTAGAACACTAGGGGTTAGTTAAAAAGATAGGCTCTGAGGAAGAGGCCAAGCCTCGAAACGTGTAAGCCTTTCCAAGCTTCAGAGGACGGTACACCCTGTATCTTGATGCTGATGGCAACTTACCTATTTGATATGCTTGTACCAAGAACTCATTTGTGAGTATTTTTATACCTTTTTAATTAAAAAAACTTTTTTATAGGATAATGCACTAGGCCGGTGCGCCCTTGTGTTTGTTTTTAGTGATCTTAGACTACCCTGGTCTTGTAAGGTGCTGCAAGGCCGAAGCTATCCAGCGATGCCAAGTCAAAAGTTCGCAGTAGCTGCATGATTGTGGCAAAGGTCAATAGAGGATCACACTACTAAGGACATGGATTACTGGATTCATGTCCTGTGGTCTAATGAGAACAAGACTTATTTGGTTCAGATGGTGTCAATTGTGTGTGGCAGCAACCAGCTGAGGAGTACAGAGACAAGTGTGTCTTGCCTACAGTCAAGCATGGTGGTGGGAGTGTCATGGTCTAGGGCTGCATGAGTAATGCAGGCACTGGGGAGCTACAGCTCATTGAGAGAAACATGAATGCCAACATGACATACAGAAGCAGAGAATGATCCTCTCCCTTTGAAGACTGGGCCGCAGGGCAGTATTCCAAAATAATGACCCCAAACACAACACCAAGATGACCACTGCCTTGCTAAAGAAGCTGATGGTAAAGGTGATGGACTGGCCAAGAATGTCTCCAGACCTAAACCCTATTGGTCATCAGTTTTGCGTCCTCAAATGGAAGGTGGAGGAGTGCAAGGTCTCTAACATCCACCAGCTCCGTGAAGTCATCATGGAGAAGTGGAAGAGGACTCCAGTGGCAACCTGTGAAGCTCTGGTGAACTCCATGCCCAAGAGGGTTAAGGTAGTGCTGGAAAATAATGACAATTTGGGCCCAATTTTGACATTTTCATGTAGAGGTGTACTCACTTTTGTTGCCAGCGGTTTAGACTTTATTGGCTGTGTGTTGAGTTATTTTGAGGGGACAGAAAATTTACACTGTTATACAAGCTGTACACTCACTACTTTACATTGTAGAAAAATTTCATTTCCTCAGTGTTGTCACATGAAAAGATATAATAAAATATTTACAAAAATGTGAGGGGTGTACTCACTTTTGTGAGATACTGTAAGAGTACTCTGCTTCCACAGACTACCTGGAGCAAAAAGTCCCGTCGCAAACGTGGCCTTTTCTTCTCGGGCCCTTATCGGTCCTTTCGTCCCTCGGGATATAAGAACCAGGGATCAAAATCTGCCTGTAACCCCCCAGGGGGTTCCAAGAGGCTCTGGCCTGGTAAGTCGAGAGCGGGTTCCTCCAGGACCGCACACAAGCCCACTTCTGCCTGAAGGGACGCCCTCACCCGTATCTGGGGTGGGGGGGCGTCTTCGCTTCTTTCTGCATCCGTGGATCTCCTTGATTCAAGACAAATGGGTCTACGAGTTGACTAGGTCCTGTTACAAGATTGAGTTCTGGTCCTTGCCTCCGGCAAGGTTCTTCCCTTCCAGCCTGTGTTTAGCTCCAGATAGCCTACGAGGTCTTCTTGGGGTGGTACAGAATCTGCTTTCACAGGAGTTCATTGTACCGGTTCTGGAATCTGAAAATTTTTAGGGGTTTTATTCAAACCTAATTACTGTTCCCAGGAAGGAAGGCAAGGTCTGTCCAATTCTGGACCTCAAGGCTTTAAACCGCTTTGTGCGGGCTCAGAAATTTCGAATGGAGTCCATTTGCATGGTAGTGGCATCCCTTCATCAAGGGGATTTTCTGGCCTCTATCGATATCAAGGATGCTTACCTTCATATCCCAATTAATGTCAGGCATCAGCGTTTCCTTCGCTTTTCCGTAGGCAGAAGATTGCACTACTGGGGTACTTGGACGACCTCCTTCTGCGAGCAGAGTCTCCGAATGCTTTTAAAGACAGTCTGGCCATTTCAGTGAAAACTCTCAGTTCGACTTTAAACTGAATTTCTAAAAACCTGTTCTGGTCCCGTCCACCAAGCTGGACTTTCTGGGCCTGACCCTGGACATGGCCTCAGCCCGAGTGTTTCTTCCGGAGGTGAAACTCCAGAAGTTGTCCACCTGGCGGTCATCTCTCAGGACTTGTATGGAAGTGCTGGGCTTGATGGTTTCCACCTTCGAAGCGGTTCTGTTTGCTCACTTCCATACCAGATCTCTGCAAAAGGTGATTCTTGCCAAATGGAACAAGAACCCAAAGTCTCTAGATAATCTGACCCTATTGAGCCGGGGTACGAGGGGATCCCTGATCTGGTAGCTCCACTCTCCGGCTCTTCGACAGGGAAAATCCTTTCTCCCCCTGTATTGGACAGTGGTCACCATGGATGCCAGCCTGTCCAGGTGGGGAGGTGTCTTGGGCACACATTGTGCTCGGGGGTGCCCGGTAAGGATTCAACTGGACAATGCCACGGGCGTGGCATATGTCAATCATCAAGGGGGCACCAAAAGTGTCCTAGTGGCCAAGGAAGTAGCCAGAATTCTAAGGTGGTTTATTCCAACCATCTCTGCTGTGCATGTTCCAGGAGTAGAAAATTGGCAGCCGGACTACCTCTGTCGGCAGACGATGGATCAGGGAGAATGGTCTCTCCACCAGGAGGTGTTTCATTGACTGTGTCTCTGGTGGGGACTCCCGATGTGCACCTGTTAGCCTCTTGTCTCAACAGGAAGGTGCAGAGGTTCATAGCAAGGTCTCGGGATCCTCTGGCCGACGCCACAGACGCTCTGGTGGCTCCTCGGAGCCAGTATTGTCTGATGTACGCATTTCCCCGATAACTCTTCTGCTAAGACTCCTGCAAAGAATTGAGACAGAAGGGATTCTGGTCATCCTAGTGGCTCAGGACTGGCCTCGCAGGTCCTGGTATGCAGACCTAGAATGGCTGGACGCCGATGTACCTTGGAGACTCCCTCTCAGAGAAGATCAGTTAGCTCAAGGACCGATCTTTCATCCTGCTTTACAGTGGCTGGCTTTAACGACTTGGCTGTTGAAAGCCAGGTGCTAAGGGATAGAGGGGTGCCTTATTCGGTGATTCCTGTGCTGTTAAAAGCTAGAAAATCTCCCTCTAGGAAGATTTATCATGGAGTCTGGAGGGCGTATATTGCTTGGTGTGAGTCTCGGGGGGTCTCCCCCTTTTCCTTTTCAGCGACTCGTGTTTTGGAGCTTTCCCTAAGAGGTGTAGATCAGCCTTTGGCCTTGGGTACCATCAGGGCCAGATTTCGGCGCTTGCAATTTTTTTTCAGTGCCGTTGGCCACAAATTCCTTGGTTCGCACCTTTGTCCAGGGGGTCTGCCACCTGGCTCCCCCGGTGAGGTCTTCGTTACCTCCGTGGGACATCAATTTGGTGATGTTGATTCAGAAACTGCCCTTTCAAAATATTTTTGAGCTTTCTCTGCTTACACTGTCACAGAAGGTAGCCTTCTTGGTGGCTATTACTTATGCATGCAGGATGTCGCAGTTGGCTGCATTGTGTTGTCGTTCATCCTGTCTGGTAGTTCACAGAGACAAAGTGGTGCTTCGTCCCTGCCAGTCATTCCTTCCTAAAGTCATCTCTGGTTTCCATTTAAATGAAGACATTGTGTTGCCTTCTCTGTGTCCTAAGCCTAAGCATCCTAAAGAGATTGCCTTACATTCTTTGGATGTGGTTTGGGCAATCAGGGTGTACCTGGTGGCGACTGAGTCATTCTGAAAATTGGATTCTTTATTTGTCCTTACGGATGGACCCCGTAAGGGGCTGGCCGCGTCTGCTGCGACCATTTCTAGATTGATCAGGCAGATGGTGGTGCAGGCCTATTCCATTAAGGGTCAGGATCCTCCTTTCCCTGTTAAGGCGCATTCTACGAGGGCGCTTAGTGCCTCTTGGGCCTTCCGTCGTCAGGCGTCGGTAGTGCAGGTTTGCAAGGCGGCCACCTGGTCGTCCATGCACACTTTCACAAAATGTATAAGGTGGATGTGTTGGCATCTGCAGATGCTTCCTTTGGCTGCAAGGTTTTGCAGGCCGCTATTGGAGAGGATTAGTCCTCTAAAAAAATGTTTTTCTCAGATGAGCTCCAGTTGTTTCTGGTTGAGCTCCTGTTTTACCTTGTTGGCTATGTTTAGCCTTTGGGAAGTGTATTTCTTGCTGTGTTCTTCCCACCCCTCATGTTGACACTGCTTTGGGACGTCCTAAGGATCAAGAAAATCTGGAGCTGTGTCCGTCCATGAACAAAAGAGAACTGGATTTTCGTCTTACCGTAAAATCCTTTTCTCTGATGTTCATTGACAGACACAGCACCCGCCCCTCTATTGAGTTGGGTTTTATGTTCTTCTGACCCCGTTTGTTACAAAACTGGAGACCTATAGCAGGAAGTGGGATTATACCCCCTGGGACTGCCCTATATGTGTAGTCAAACTTTTTTACGCCTAGTGTCCTACTCCTGTAGGGGGCAGCATAAACCCAAGGGTCAAGAAGATCTAGAGCTGTGTCCCTCAATGAACATCAGAGAAAAGGATATTACGGTAAAACAAAAATACAGTTTTTACAACTACATTTACAATGTAAACAGGAGCCCTTTCAATAGACTAAAGCAAGGAATAAGTTATCCACCTATGTGTAAATTTCAGCTTTTAAAGGATAATGTCTCCTTTTTAGAACAAGTAGTAAATTGACATATTTTTTGCAGAAACAAAAAGTATATTTATTTTTTTCCTGCCAGAGCCTGAAAAGCATTGCACCCATGATCAGTGGATCACAAGCACAATGTCAGGCTTCTGCAGACAAGCCCTGCAGCTTTCAGCCCATACCTCCATAGGGCTTGACTGTTTTTTAAGCTGCAGGGCTTGTGAATGAACTGCAAAAGGGACTCATCAGTGTCCTCATAGTTTATTCAGCTCTACAAGCCATCTGCCGCAGTGGTTGTCGGTACTTGTAGTTCATTAATTCACAGCAAACTGTGAATGAATTACGCCCACACACATGCACTGTTTTTTTAATTGTGACAGCGGCTAGGGGGGGAGACGATTCCCTCCCGCTGTCACACTGAAGGGGGATCTTGTTCAAACTACTCACATGCACAATGCGCTTTCTACCTCTTGCATCAGCGGTACGCGGTTTACATATATGGAGTGGAAAAGCAGCACCATTTTTATCAATCTTATATGTATGAGTGGTTCCTGCGCTATCCGAGGTCGTATATGTTTCCCTTCCTGCTGCTGCACCACAGTACTGGCACCAGGAACCAGTCAATACAATGTGTGCAATTTGGGTGGGTGGTGCGCTTCAGAAGTGGAAATATAACTTAAAAGGGTGTGGCTTAAAACATGGCTTAAAATTGTGAATATATAAAATACAATAATAAAGACGTGTTCCTGTGGTAAAGTTGTGTTATCGTTAAATTATGCCGTGGTGATCAAATAAATTAAAATGTAAATAAACCATTACAATATATCTTCTATACGAAAAAGTGCTGAGTACTTCAATTTCATAAAAAACTCAGTGAATAAATAATCCGTTAACAAAGTATAAATATATAAATAGAACTTCAAAAACAATTAAAGGTGCTTTGTGCTTTCTGAAATAAATAAATAAAGTGCACTGTTCAAGGTGTCCATTCATAAAAATCCAAAAGTCAGGTGCAATTCCCTTCAATAGCTTCAAAGAATAGTAAACGTGCTCTCATGCAAAAAATAAGGGTGTTGTGACTTGCTGCCTCCACCAGGTGTCACATCTAGGTGTTCTATATTCTCACCTCAATAAGGTGTATATTGCGCCTGTATATAAAGCTTAGCCTCCGGGTAACATGTAGGCTTTTGCTAATTCCAATCTCCTGTTTCGACCTCCGGGTATTTTCCTGTCCTGTCCTTTCAGCTTTTGGGGTGTTAAGCTTTCTGGCGTCCTTAACTCCTTATCGTAACCTCGGGCTCAGTTAAAATAGAGGGCAATCATGGTGCAGTATATTAAATCAGGTTTATTGTTAAAAACATAGTTGCACTTACAATTTGTAGATCATTTATTCGCAAATAATATATGAATGCAGCGTGGGGAGCGATATCGCTCCGATCTCCAACGTCACTTCCGGTAGTCTGGCGGCTCCTCCTACGCGTTACGTCACATCACGTGACTTCCTCAGGGGCAATATACACCTTATTGAGGTGAGAATATAGAACACCTAGATGTGACACCTGGTGGAGGCAGCAAGTCACAACACCCTTATTTTTTGCATGAGAGCACGTTTACTATTCTTTGAAGCTATTGAAGGGAATTTCACCTGACTTTTGGATTTTTATGAATGGACACCTTGAACAGTGCACTTTATTTATTTATTTCAGAAAGCACAAAGCACCTTTAATTGTTTTTGAAGTTCTATTTATATATTTATACTTTGTTAACGGATTATTTATTCACTGAGTTTTTTATGAAATTGAAGTACTCAGCACTTTTTCGTATAGAAGATATATTGTAATGGTTTATTTACATTTTAATTTATTTGATCACCACGGCATAATTTAACGATAACACAACTTTACCACAGGAACACGTCTTTATTATTGTATTTTATATATTCACAATTTTAAGCCATGTTTTAAGCCACACCCTTTTAAGTTATATTTCCACTTCTGAAGCGCACCACCCACCCAAATTGCAACCATTTTTATCAGTCAGCAGTTGGAATGCTTGGGGAGAATTATGGGAAATGTACAGGAAAAGTGAACTAACCCTTTGACTACTGAAGTCTGTAAACAGGCTTTTTCAATAGGCTGTAAAGAATTAGATAAAAACATCTAAAAATAAGCTTAGAGCTCTACCTACTGGCAAAAAATATTAAATATTTACACACAAAATGTCATATTTAACAGTTTTTTTTTTTGTTAATGTCTTTTGTTGTCACCATGATAAATAGATAAAATCTGTAGATTTGTAATAGAAAAAATTAAGTTAACCTTCCCTGTGTTTATTTGTTGGTGTCCAAAGACAGTAGATGACAGCTGACCATGCATGCACAATCTGAATGTCGTCTCTCTCTGGCTGGAACAGAAGTATTTTGACCTATCAAATTATGGTATAATGCAGTTATTTTATCCCTTATATGTATACCTTAGCGCCCGGCTTAACTTCTCATAATTCATACATTTGTTGTTCTTCTGCTCTCCCCATAACTGGGCAAACATGTCAGACCTAATGACACGGAACGTTCCTTCCTTACGGTTCTCCCATCGTACAGCTTCTTGGTTTTTCTGCGGACTCAGCAATAGGTCACGTACGAACTCCCAGAGGTGCACACTTTGGTCTGAAATGGAAAAGACAGAATTCTTTTTAGCGCTTGTTCCGAGATTAGTACAGAAGCTTCTGCTCACTTGACACAATATAATGGATATGCATGAGCGACTTCCAAATACATTCAGACTCAAAGGGTGCCTAACCAGAAATGGTTCTGCATTATATTGCCACTGTGTACTTTCAAAGTTTTCCTGGAATGAATATGAGATACTGGGGTTGATTCACACAGCTTAATTATCAATAAAGTGCACACTGACCCCACTATGTCTGTTAGTTTATTCAGCTTATTAGCAAAAAATTAGAAGTAGCCAACAAGTGAAAAGCCATTGCTGGGCTTTCTTTTTAAGCCTAGTACACACGCAACGATTATCGGCCGACCAATCGTCCGTCTTTTGTCCAGTGGTGTTTGTTGGTTGGAATGTGCCTAGACTGCACACGAATTTTCTCGCCCAACAAAATTCTACTTCAGAAGTGATGTCATGTGTTGGATTGCTTTATTTGTGTTCTTTCTTCTCTGAGCATGCCCAGTCTTGCTTATTAGATTTTTCCCTGTCGAAATCTGTACTGACTGCACGAAAATCGGACGTGTTTTGACGGCGGACAAAAATTTTATAACCTGCACACCAGATTTTTTTCGGCTGAAAAGTCGGTTGTCGGAAGCATCATACTAACAAGCCGAAAATCGGCAGATCGGTCATCCGACGAAAATTCCCTGCCGATTTTCGACGCGTGTGTACGAGGCTTTAGAAAGTCCAGTATGCTCTGCAAAAAAAATTGTCAGCAACAGGAACCTGCCCTCAGTTTCTACTGTAAAAGCAGGAAGTTAGGGGAGAGACGCTGGTGTAGTGACATGAAGCCAGGTAAGTGATTAGTGACACAGTGGGGTAGGACAGCTAGTGGGACATTTTTTAACTTAACACAGAGAATGCATTGCTGTATTTCTTTTTTCAGGGCAATGCTGTGGTGTGAACTGACAACTTTGCAAATAAGGCATTTTGCCTTGTTTATGCATTTGGGCTCTGGACTACCACGTCTTGTATGAACAGGTCCTTAATAAGCATACTTAACACAAAATGAAGGGCTTTGGCAGACCTTCCCCAACAATAAGATCTGGATACAGTCCCGATCTTGCTGTAACCACAATCACATTACTCAGAGGCCTATAAATATATATATATAGAGAAAGAGATCGGTAATAAACTGAAAGACAGTTTCTTTTCTTTACCAACCCCACAGCCTTTGTCTTGGCATAAATATCCAGCCTTGCCCACTTCTCCCATTCTTTTAAGTGTAAATCCACCTGATGGGTATATTGGCCCAGTGCCTCTCTAAAGACAGGCCCTAGCTGTACCCTGCTTGTAAAGTCTTGATGTTTCTGGCAGACAACACTCTGCTAATTGCTCAGCTGCTTATGGTTCACCAATATGCCTGCAATTAGGGGACAGTTGGGTCACGCTTCTCACAAATTTTCTCACATTTTGAATGACAATTGCGCGATCATGCTACACTGTACCCATACAAAATTTGTATAATTTTTTTAACACGAATAGAGCTTTGTTTTGGTGGTATTTAATCACCGCTGGGTTTTTTATTTCTTACAAAAAAGGACAGAAAATTTTGAAAAAAAAAAGTTTTTCCTATTTTCTGTGAGTAAATTTTGAAAATAAATAATTTTTCTCCTTCGCTGATGTGCGCTGATGAGGCAGCACTGATGGGCACTGATGAGGTGGCACTAATGAGGAGGTACTAATATGCCGCACTGATGGGCACTGATAGGTGGCACTGATAGACGGCACTAATGAGCACTGAAAGGTGGAACTGATGGGCACTGAGAGGCGGCACTGACGGGTGGCACTGATGAGCACTGACGGGCGGCACTGATGGGCAGCACCATCAGTGCCCATAGTGCTGCCAGTCAGTGCCCATCAGTGCCTAGATGAGCAGGCACTGATGGGCACTGACTGGCAGCACTATGGGCACTGATGGTGGACACTGTGGGCATTGATGGTGGGCACTAATTGGCACTCTATTGCAATTTTCTGTAATCAGGGCACTGATGATCAGTGCCCTGATTACATGTCCTTGTCTCCCCTGTCTGTAAGGAGGAGCCGCTGATTGGCTCTCCTCGCCTCACACTCTGACAGTGTGAGGCGAGGAGAGACGAATAACAGCACTTCCTCGTTTACATGTGACCGGCTGTGATTGGACACATGGGTAAAAAATCATGTCATTGACTCTTTACCACGATCGGGGTCCTAGCAACAAGGCGCGGCCATGATCGCCGCTCTGCGCGCCCCCGCGGGCGCGCGAGAGAGGCTGTTCTGGTGCGCCATCATATGACGGCGTCCCAGAACAATAGGTGCACCAATCCACCGTCATTTGACGGCGGGTGGGTAGGATGTGGTTAAATTAGAACTAAAGGCAAAACTTTTATCTTGAACTGAGTAAAAAAAAACCCATCCATTTTTTGCCATCTGTGTCCCATTTGGGAAGATTTCCCTTCCTGTCCCATAGCCAAAATGGGAAGTAAGAAGAAATCCCTCTAAAGTGTGGGAGTCCCTGGTTGTCACCTAGGTCACCAGAACTAGTGTCCCCTTTGGATGTTTTCCTCTCTATTCCTGACATTTACTTTTAGTGAGAACGGTAAACAACAAATAGAGAGGATGAATCTCTCCAACAGGAACACAGACAGCAATAAAAACCTCATTTGAATTCGAAATCAAAGTGCCAGACTGAAATATTTGAGTCCACAATAAGGCATTATTTTAATATTACCAGGGCTTTTTTTTTCTGGTGGAACGTACCGGAACAGCATTCTGGCACCTCCGCCAGAGAATGAGAAGGAGCGAAGCGCACTCTATATTACTTATCACAGTGGTCGCAGAGTGAGCTGGCAGCCGCATAACCTGATACAGTTCAGTGAGCTCACATAGTTCTGGCTGAGCCTGAGAGAGCAGAGTGATATCATGTGCACTTCGCCTCTACTGCACAGTGGATGTTTGTTTTGGCACCAGCTGCAGTGTGTGAGGGTAGCCTGTCCTAAATAACTACTCTGGAGACAAGTTGTTAGACATTGCTTTTTTGGTAAATTGACAAAGTTGCTGGATGGGGCTGTGTCTGTCTGCTAATTCTGCTTGGATGTGGACCTGTGCTGTGGCTGTCTCTTTGCAAGATTGAGCTGTCTCTTTGCTATATGGGGATATCTCTTTGCTATATGGGGATGTCTCTTAGTTGGATTGGGCTATCTCTTTGCTGGATTAGGCTGGCTCTTTGCTATATGGGGATGTCTCTTAGTTGGATTGGGCTGTCTCTTTGCTGGATTGGGCTAGCTCTTTGCTATATGGGGATGTCTCTTAGTTGGATTGGGCTGTCTCTTTGCTGGATTAGGCTGGCTCTTTGCTATATGGGGATGTCTCTTAGTTGGATTGGGCTGTCTCTTTGCTGGATTAGGCTGGCTCTTTGCTATATGGGGATGTCTCTTAGTTGGATTGGGCTGTCTCTTTGCTGGATTAGGCTGGCTCTTTGCTATATGGGGATGTCTTGTCTCTTTGCTTGATTGTGCTTTATCTTTTCTGTACATACAGTATGGGGATGTGATGTCTTTTTTAATATATGGGGATGTCTCTTTGGATGGTGCCATCTCTTTGCTGCACTGGACGGTCTCTTTGCTAAATATATGGGGTTGTCTCTGCTGGATTGGGCTGTCCCTTTGCTGGATATATGGGGCTGCCTCCTTGCTGTATATCTGGGGGCTGTCTCTTTGCTGGGTATATGAGGGGATGTCTCTTTGTTGGATAATATGGGGGGGGCTGTCTCTTTACTGAATATATGGTGATGTCCCTATGCTGGATCGGGCCGTCTCTTGGCTGAAAATATGAGGCTGCCTTTGCTGGATATATGGGGGGCTGTCTATATTTGCAGGGTATATAGGGGGGGGGGTTCTATTGCTGCTGGAGGGATCTATTCTTTCTGTAGTAGGTCTATTACTGCTTTTACTGCAATAACAAACTGTAAGGGCTCATGCACATGGGTGCTAGGAGCTGTACAGTAGCGGTGAGCATATTATACATTGCTTTGTATTAACAAACTTCATACCAATTACTTGTATAGCCCCCCAAATTATACTTGGTTCCCTGTTCTCTAAAGGGGGCGGTTCTGTGAGTGTGTAGGGGGCGGAGACCTGCGTGACCTAGGGAAGGGGGGTGAATTACTACAGGAAATAAACATTGCCCCCTTCAACAGGGCTTGTGGGAATAGGAGATTGGTTTGTGCTGACTTTAGCAGTGATTATGCTCTGGATATGGTATCTTGTCCAAATAAGTAGCATTCAGCAGCTGGTTGGAGCATTGCTGTTTGGCCCCCGAAACGCATTGGCTCTTTTACTTAAGTAATATTTGGAGTATAACCTTACTTTGGACTCAAATATTTTGGTGTGACAATTCAGTTTCAAATTCAAATATTGTCTTCACATCCCGAGGTTGGGGTACTAGTTCCTCAGTGCACAGAAACTGCCCAAGTATTACTCAGATGCCCCAAGGGGACATTAGAAACAACACTGATGCATGAATGCCTGCTAATTGGGCAATTAACTACCAGTGCTATGGTGCTGCTTTAATGTCCATTGTTCAGGCAGGCAGTGGGGAACTGCAAATAGGAATGAGAGGTAGAATTGCATGCTTCAAAAGACGGGCTGAACAGAATTACAGATTCTGTTGTAGAAAAACTGTTCAGATGTATGGATTTAGCTATGAGGCTCAATCACTGCTTTAGAGAACTTTGCTCAGCATAATAGTTCCTAGTTAACTAATGGCGCTTTTCCACTGCATGGAACCGAACGGTTCGGCTCGCTTTTGTGCTTTTCCACTGCTGGTACAGCATGGTACGGTGTAGGAACGGTTCGGTATGGTACGGTACGGCGGCGCTTTTCCACTGCATGGAACCGAACGGTACGGCTCTCAAAAACAGTACCAACTCGATTGTGGTTCCAAGAGGTACCATACCCGGTACCATATCCCACAATCCTTTGCATGCAGTCACTACTAGCCACTGATTGGTCAGAGAATCCCACCCACCCCGTTGTTATCCCACCCACTTAACTTTAGTACTACTTTAGTGGAAAAGCAAACCGTACCGTACCGTACCGAACCGTTCCAACACCGTACCATGCGGTACCAGCAGTGGAAAACCAAACCGGGCCAAGCAGGGCCAAGTAGAGCCGAGCCGGTACCTGCAGTGGAAAAGTGCCATTAGGCTACATCTGCTGGTTTTCTCTTTCCTCCATCTGAGCTATACTTTACAAGTTAGCGTGTAAAGTGGATCTTCACCCAATAAAATAGTTTTTTTTGCACCTGGCTTCTTACCTCTCCCTCTCCCAAAACTACCGGTAGATTACATTTTTTAAGTGTCTCCTTTTCTTTGTGCTCCAGGGCGGCACTTCCTACTTTCTTGTCTAGGTGAAAATGACATTGCGCTCCCAGTGTGTCTTATGGTGCATGCGCGCTGCAAGATTCCACACATGAGCAAATGTGCTGCAGTCCCTCAGGACCTGGCAGGTATGCAGTGTATTCCATGCTTGGTCCTCGTGGGAATAGTTTAGCAATGCTTGACCCTCATCAATACATAACACACCTTCAGAGCCTTGGATGGTATAAGATATGCTGTACTTCACCTGTTTTCTTTATTATACTTAACATCTCCCCACCACCTTGCCTAACATGACAAACAACCAACCTCCTTCCAGTAAACATTAAGTTGATGGTCACAGCCTACCTAGTGAGCCCACATCAGTCATCGATCGGGACGGATTCCTGTCTAGCCAGGAACCTGCCCAAATACTAACCCTTCATAGACACCTATAAAGAGGACCTGTCAATATTTTACAGTCCAAAGTATAAAAAAAATGAATGAAAGAAAAAGAAAAGCACACAGGTTTTAAATTTGATAGTAAAAAACAGTCTTGGTATAGTGAACAAGGTGCCTCTAAGTGCAGTATATCACATTTATTGCAGGATAAAAGGTTAAAAACACTTACACAAAGTAAGCCATAAAGAGTTAAATGAGGCGCTGGAGTGAGTCCGTAGTGATGTCCAGGATCAGAGGAGCTGATGCTCGGATGAACGGATGTCCGAAATGTTGCTTCCTGTGTGGGTGTTCAAGTAAGGCATGAAGGTTTCCTGCATTGATGCATCCCAATAATAGAGAAACATTTGAGTGATGGTGATATGTATTTATTGGATTTTAGCTTACTGGGCGCTATTTTACCTTTGATGTTGGGAGCTTTTCTGTATGAGACTCTAGGTTTTATAGATACACTGTTTTTCAAGTGGGGCTCCTGTTGTAAAATGGGCCAATGGTTCCGCATGATGTGTTCCATGTGTTTATGTTGATTGTGAAACATATGGCACTTTTCCACTGCAAGTACCGGCTCGTACCGGCTCAGCTCTACTCGGCCCTGCTTGGCCCGGTTTGCTTTTCCACTGCTGGTACCGCATGGTATAGTGTCAGAACGGTTCGGTACGGTACGGTATAGGTTTGCTTTTCCACTAAAGTAGTACTAAGTTAAGTGGGTGGGATAACAACGGGGTGGGATTCTCTGACCAATCAGTGGCTAGTAGTGACTGCATGCAAAGGATTGTGGGATATGGTACCAGTTTGGTACCTGTTGGAACCACAATCGAGTAGGTACTGTTTTTTCAGAACCGTACCGTTCGGTTCCATGCAGTGGAAAAGCAAACCTATACCGTACCGTACTGAACCGTTCCGACCCTATACCATGCGGTACCAGCAGTGGAAAAGCACAAAAGCGTGCCGAACCGGTACGGTTCCATGCAGTGGAAAAGCGCCAATAGTGTTGATGCGGATAGTGTTTGCCTGATTGTTGGCTACAGTCTTCTGGGGATCAGAGGTGTCATACCCGGCATATGCCTCTTCTATCAAAGGGGCTGGATAATCGTTTTCTACAAATTTTTGTTTAAGGGATTGGCTTTGTGCCCGGTAATCTGTGAGTTTGGTACAGTTCCGTCGAAGCCTGCAAAATTGGCTCTTAAGTATATTTATTAGCCAGCGTGGATGATGGCAACTGTCATGATGCAAAAAGGAGTTCCCAGAGGTCAGTTTGTAGTAATTCTTAGCGTGGATCTGGCCATTGTCATGGTACAGATCTAAATCCAGAAATGCCAAGTGTTCCATCTGGCCCCTCCCAATCCCGGCCCCATTTGTCCATATATACCCATAGATCTTCAGCATGCGGAGGTCTGATAAAGGAGCTGCGCATGCTCCGAAACATGTAACCTGCCATCCACTTGCACTGGGTACCGGCTGCTTACGTCCCAGCATGGTTTCCGGAAATTTGTTCCCTGCTTAGTGTTCGCCCACACAGGAAGCTGTGTCTCGGACATCCGTTCACCCGAGCATCGGCTCCTCTGATCCTGTCCATCGCTACTGACTCACTCCAGCTCCTCATTTAATTCTTTATGGATTTTTTTTTTTTTTAACCTCTAATCCTGCAATAAATGTGCTATACTGCACTTAGAGGCGCCTTGTTTCTTTGAATCCTTCCATAGAGCTGCTTCTTCTCCCAAGTGCTGCCTGGGTGCAGATATCCCCGCACTATCCATCAAGATCCAGGTTCTCATCCCACGGAAGCGCCCATATACACCCCTTCTCATATGGTATAGTGAACAAACTGCATGCAACATACCCAGTTCCAAGCATTTGGCACAGTTAAAACAAACCTAGCATGACAGAAAGGGAATACAATAAGACACGTGGCCACTCACTAAAACTAGAGGAAAAACGGTTTAGCCTTAAAATACGTAAGGGTTTCTTCACTGTAAGAGCAGTAAGGATGTGGAATTCTCTTCCACAAGCAGTGGTATCAGCAGGGAGCATCAATAGTTTCAAAAAAACTAATAGATGGGCACCTTAAAGACCACAACATACAGGGGTATACAATGTACGGTTAACACCAAACACACACATCATAGGTTGAACTGGATGGACTGATGTCTTTTTTTGACCTCACTAACTATGTAACGATGTAACTATGTAAAAATACAAAGGCTTCCCAATGCTGACCTCCTATTTGTAATTGCTATTGCTTGTCATGTTGATCTCTTGGCTTTAAAGAGGTTGTAAACCCTTTTTTTCTTTTTCCTTTTTCCTTTTTACCCTGAAAGACAAACACATAATGAGCTAGTATGCATCGCATACTAGCTCATAATGAGCTAGTATGCATCGCATACTAGCTCATTATGAAATACTTACCTTAGAACGAGCCCCCGCCGTGCTGCCCGCTTACCTGTCTGACGGGCGACATGTCCAGTCGCCCGTCTTCCGGGATCGCGGCATCCGGCCATCTGATTGGCCGGAGCCGCGGTGACGTCACTCTCGCGCACGCGCGGGAGCCGCCGGTCACGGCACGGAGTTCTGAAGGAACGGCACGAGTGGCCATTCCTTCAGAGCGCATGCGCCAGTGACGTCACTGGATGCATCGAAGGTAAATATCTCCTAAACTGTACATGTTTAGGAGCTATTTACAGTACCTATAGGTAAGTCTTATCATAGGCTTACCTATAGGTACAACTTGCCGAGGAGGGTTTACTTCCTCTTTTATACTTTTTTGAATCACTGACCCAGAACTAAAAAGCAACAACTGAAGCTAAAGTAAATCCAATGGAGAAATACGGATTAATATCACCAGGCAGCTAGCATTTTTGGAGGGAGGTCAGTAATGGCAGCCCACATCATTCTCTTAAGATGAATCAAGAAGGATCAGGTTGGGGTTTAGTATCCCTTTCTCTTTAAAATCCATTCTACTCTACTTTAAATTCTACACAGGGAAACCTGGTGTCTCCCATTGACCGCATTGGGAAATTTCAACAACATTGCTGACCCCATCATTCTGCATAAATGTATACCTCTAAAACCAATACTAAGCCCAACACATTGACTATTGAGGTCAACATAGGAAAACGCATTGTAAGTTTATTTAACGAGATATAAATCTGCCATAGAGACCCAATCAGAATTCATCTCTCTGTGACACAGTTTCTACATTGACAAGTCCAGAGGTCTCACTCACTCGTTCTGCTTCCTTTGTTTCTTCTACGGTGGTTCTCTCTTCGAGTCACTTCAGTTGGTTTCAGCTCTGAAATTCCTGTTTCTTGTTAACACAGAACAAAGGTTACAAATTTAATAGACAATGCGGCTCTGTTATGTCATCCTGTAACAACATTGGCTATTATTGATCAAAGAGAAACAGACTTTTGTACTGTATAAGGCCTCGTGTACACTTGAGCTCAAAAATGTTTTACAGGCATTTGACATTTTTTTTCGTGCCTCTAAACGCCACTCCATGTTAGCTTATGTGTCCATACTGGCAGACAAAAAAAAAACATCACTTGTGCGTTCACGAGAGACATGGTATGGCTGAAAAAAAAAACACCAAAACGCGCCTAAGCTCTAGGCACGTTATTTTTATTTCAATGGCAAGAATATTCTGGACAATGAAAAAAAAAGGCCAAGAGCTTGATGTGCCTAATCGCGGGTTAGGCAGTTTTTTAAAGCTATTTTTCTCCAGCCAAGAGAAAAGCCTTTACAAAACCCCCCAGTGTGCATGAATGAGTGGGATCAGTTTCAATTTTTAGTTAAAAAAAAAAAAAAAAAAGATATAAATAAATGATTGTTTATGTAGTAGAAGCCTTGATTCTGTGTCTTGTTTGCAATCATATGTACATACAGGCAGCCTACCTAGTGACAGTGCTTCACTGCTACATAGAATGACTATGGATGAGATCTAACCAACATGAAGACAATAGATTCTCTAAGACTGTCCATAGATTGTCTATAGATTTGCACAGACACACCATCAAAGAACATAAAGAAGATAGTTTCTGCACACCTGTGGGACATCATTTTTCACAACCGGACCACACTATAGAAGACCTCAATGTTTTAGTTCTTAAAGGGAATTTCAGAACTATCCAGGAAAGGAAAACTTTTGAATTAAGAATGATACTTCTTTTTGACACAAAACATAACGGCTTAAACTTAGACATGGGTTTCCTTGCTCATTATCCTACAGTTTTACGACCCCCTCTGTGACTTTCCCTCCCACCTTCCCCCATCTTCAGCTCTCCCTCTGTCTTATCTTACTAAATATGCTAGTTTTATTACCATGCCAGTTCAATTTATGTTTGTTTGGTTTTCTCCTTTTTTTTTTTTTCCTTTGGCTTAGAGATTCTGTGTTTTTTTTACCATTCTGCTAACATTTTGTGAATCAGTACTGCTTGGACCTTGATGAAGGGGACATACCCCGAAAGCTTGTCCTGAAAAATTGTATGTTAGTGCAAATAAAGTATCACGGACAGTACTCAATTGTCTCCATAGATTATCTCAATAGTCTGTGTAGTATATTTCATTTGCACCTAGAATGCAAAGCTCCAGCTTCCTTTTATCATGCTTAATTTTCTATTCTTAGCTGCTATGTTAAAAAGTATTTTCACAGAGCTCAGTAGCTCAAGCTGCAATTTACACATACAACTGAATGAGTAATTGGAGTGACTGGTTTAACTGTTTCATAAAACCGTTTTATATTTAGGGCATGCCCTGAAAAATAACTATAAGCCCCCGTGCACACTGGACGTTTTTGGAGCTGCTGTTAGCAGCGTCAGACATTTTTTTTTGCAGCTGCAGAACGCCCGTCCATGTTATTCTATGGACTCATGCACACATAGAGCTTTTAGGAGCTCCAAGTGGCATAGGCGTTTTACAGCTCCAAAAAAAAAACAGGACCTGTGCGTTCTGGAGCTGCAGTGTCAAGCTGTAAAAACGTCTGACGCTGCTAAAGGCTGAATAACGTTGCTTAACGTGCGTTAAGCCACATTATACATTTTTTTTCTTCCATTCAAAACCAATGATTCCCTATGGGAGCCTATTGATTTGAATGGAAGGCGCACCGCAAGTCGGATCAGGATGATCCGACTTGCGCTGTGAGAATCTTGAGGGGGAAATCCACGCCAAAATGGGGAATAAACGGCGTGGGGTTCCCCCCCCCCCCAGGTTCCAAGCCAGGCCCTTCGGGTCTGGTATGGAATTTGAGGGTAGCCCCACGCCAGAAAAAACAGCATGGAGTCCCCCCCAAAATCCATACCGAACGCTTATCCGAGCATGCAGCCCGGCAGCCCAGGAAAGGGGAGGGGACGAGCGAGCAGCCCCACCTCCCCTGGACCATACCAGGCCACACGCCCTCAACATGGGGGGGGTGTGGGTGCTTTTGGGCAGGGAGGGCTCTGCATTCCCCCACCCCAAAGCACCTTGCCCCCATGTTGATGAGGACAAGGGCCTCATCCCCACAACCCTGGCCTGTGGTTGTGGGGGTCTGCGGGCAGGGGGCTCATCGGAATCTGGAAGCCCCCTTTAACAAGGGGTCCCCCCCAGGTCCCGGACCCCCTCCCTATGTGAATGGGTAGGGGTACATTGTACCCCTACCCATTCACCCCATAAAAGGCTGTGTATTTAAATAATGACAGGAGACGTTTTGAAAAGTTTATTAAAAAATCTTCATCCGCTCTGGTCTTCTCCTCTCTTCTGGTCTTCTCCTCTCCGCTCTTCTCCCCTCCGCACTTCTGCCAAACTTGACAAAGCTTTATACAGCGAAACATGTAGTTGTGGCAACCAGAAGCTCTTCAGAAGCATTTGCGATACTTCATCCGCCCAGCCTGGCCTCCGTGGATCCCCACGGCACCATTTCCGGCTACTTCCAGTGACGTCATCCAGGCGTCACTTCCGGTCTGCTCGTAGGACTCGGCTTTCAACTACGCATTGGCCCCGGTTCAGTGTAGCGGCTGCACACAGAACCGTGCGAGTCACTACCATCGGAAGATTCAGCCTTCCATCAGGGAGCATCTTTTTCTATCTGAGTCACCTGATGTCATTGCGAGTCCCATGATTACCACCAGGGATTCCTACGGCTCCCTAGGATATCCAGAGGCTCCAGAGTCCGGTTTGAAAGTATCTTCATTTAATATTTTTATTGTATGAGTTCATTAAACTTTTGAGGCTCATTACAAAGACCATTCTCTGAGGTCATATTTGTATTTTTCTATCACAAGAGCACACCTGAGCGCCATCCTTCTCTTCTGTTTAACTCTTCTTTTGCCTCCTCTGGTCTTCCTCCGGTCCTCCTCCGACGCTGTCCCCGGGAGGCCCGTTTTTTCCCCATTTTGGCGTGGAGTTCCCCCTCAAGATTCTCACAGTGCGCCTTCCATTCAAATCAATAGGCTCCCATAGGGAACCATTGATTTTGAATGGAGGCAGAAAAAACGCTGCTAAAAGCTACGTGGCCAAACGTGCAATAACGCAAATGGAAAAAGCATGTTTTTACAGCTGCTTTTTCCTGGCGTTAGAAGTGGCTCTGCAGCTCGTTTTTTCTGCCGCCCTGTGTGCATGAGGCCTAACAGTTGTTTGTGCTCCCAACTGAACCATAAAGCCATCAAATGGCTGGTGTCTTAACGAATCACCTGTGCATCACTAAGGCAACTGCAGGTCAAACAGAGGCTAAGATGGCAGCTTCCTTGCTTGTAAAGGATAGGAAGTTTTAGTCCTGCTTTAACTCTCACCATTTCCCTCCCTTATGCTCTTTTCATACATGGAGATTTAATCTTAAGGAGAGAGCCTGAAAGCAAACAGCTTCTGCTGTTCTCTCTTCTTTAGAGAGCCAATGATGCACTGTGTCATGGGTGTACCCTGCATTACATGCTACATGTTATACACTGTATAGATTAAAAAATACAAACCATAATAGCTATCCTTTGGGTGGGGTTACTAATCACATTTCCTGATGACCAGTAGATGGGGTGTTTACAACGATATGAAATACAATAACCATATAAAACCGCAAACAAGTAACAATATAAAAAGAAAGGCAAAACTACTTTTACGGTAAATGTTAAAACAATAACTAAAAGTATGCAATTACAAAAAATACACTTTAGTTTCCCTGTAACAGTATAGTTTTTAGCTGAAAGCTGTATTTTCATATATGAAGCTTAGGGATGAACAGAAAGAAAATGGTGGCAATGGAAAAGATAGAAATTGCTCCTGCGCTTGAGGGGTTCTCATGCAACTAGTTTCCTGGAGATACTAGTCAGCTGTTATGGTCGTCGTTTCAGCTGTGCTCCCACTCTCAACAGGTCGTGGAAACCCAAGTGAAGCCTAAAAAGAAAACCTACTAGGCTGGTGCGCCCACTGTATGTTTTCTTTTTAGAAAATGGTGGCATAATGGGCACCATAATAGCATTTGATCCTCTTCCAAGTCTTCCCCGTTATCTGTGGCCCTGGGGTATTCTTTCATCCTAGGCATGAATGCTGGTCGTACGGGCCCCTCTATAAGAATATATGGGGAAGCCGTTCTTGAGAGTGGAAACACAGCGCAGCTGTGCCTGTCTTTTTTTTAAATTCTATTTCATAATATTTTGTGTTGTTTATTATAAATAATAGCCACCTACAGTATTTAAAAGTATTGTGCAGATGGGAGGTCCTCTTATGGGGACATTAGGGGTCTACCACACCCCTGATGCAGCCCATGCACTAAGCCTATTGCCTCCCATGCGCTGAGCCTATTTGCTGCATGTGTTTTTTTGATCTGTGGATCTGTGACTCAAAAGTATTAAAGAAACTGCATCGTAGCACCACAAACTAAAAAGAATATGTATTTAATTTGTAATATTCAAAGCAAACTTCCCTATCCATCCATGCCTCCATGCTTAATTTCACTTTGAAAAACAGCCCCCTAGCATTTACGGCCATGGACATCTTGAATTGGGGAAAATGATAACTGTAGCATTTACTTCCTGGAATCCATCTGCCCTAAGCTCAGGCATGTATGCAGGAGAGTGTACTTAGCTGAAAAAAACCCTTCTCTTCTCCTCCCCTTCTGAAGACTTTCTGGGATGTATGACATTATTTGCCTAGGCAAGAAACCAGGAAGTAATCAAAGAAATGTAAAAAAAAAAAAAAGTTTAAAACAAGTGAATATGATATGTTTTCCTATCTATTTGCTAATGCTAACAGCATAAGGATTAAATAATCAGTGTTGATTGGTAGAGTGACGTTCCGCCTTAAGTATAGATAGAGCCTACAAATGGGATTTTCAGAAGCAGATCAGCAATGACGGCGTATGTGTTTTATACAATGAGGGTGTACTTTCAAATATCTTAGCAGCCCCCCCTATAACAAACCTCTGGCATCAGCAAAAGGGGAGCACATAGGGAGGATCAGAAGCAGGCAGAATAGGAAGGGGGATTGGTGTCGGAGAAGCAATTACAGGACTGATGCCCTGTGTCTGTGTCTCTCCCTGCAGCAGCTGAAAGCTGGCAGAAGGGGGAGAGACTGGCTTTCAGCTGGCTGCTGCAGAGAGCCGCACAGGGCTCGCCTGACTACACAGATTCCCCATGCTGTTGGGGCCCCCCTGTGTGCCTGGGCCCCGTACAGGAGGACTGGTGCCCCCCCCCCCCCCAATCAGCAGCCCTGGTTAGGGACCTCAGATTGTAAGTTCCTTGAGAGTAGGGACTGATGTGAATGTAAAATATGTACAGAATGTGAAGCACTGTGTACATTAATAGTGCTATATAAGTACCTGTAATAAGTAAATAAAATATCATCATCATCTCCATCTAGTGGCCATAATGTGTAATTTTCTGATTCCTACTACTGTGTATGAATAATATTAATCTAGTAAGACTATAGCCTAACAAGGTTCTATGCACACTAGCATTTTTTTTAAGCCAAACAACGCTGGACAAAAAACGCTGGTAATAACTTTTCGTGGTAGCGTTTTAGGAGTATTTTTGCAGTTCCTTTAAAAAAAAAAAAAAGCTCAATAAACACGATTAGTAGCGTTTAGTAGCGATTAGCAGCGTTTCTGCGCTTAAAACCCTTTCGGAAACTCTACAAAAACTATTTTTTTCTGCTCCTAGACACTTAGGCTCCATTCACACCTGAGTGTATCGATTTGCTGGCATTTGTTAAGCTTTTTTGCAGCGTTTTAAGGTGTTTTAGAAGTGTATTACAAGAGTTTCAGGCCCCGTTCACATAGGGGCGACGCTACTTCGCTCCGCGACCTCCGAGGTTGCGGTGCGAGCAGCGCGCCGCGACCTTGGAGCGGCCGCCACGGACTTCATAACATTGAAGTCTATGGCGGTCGCCTCCTGGTCGCCCCAAAGAAGCTCCGGACCCTTTTTCTAGGTCGGAGCGACTTGTGTCGCTCCTATTAGAACGGGTCCGCAGCTTCCCTATGGGAGGCGACCTGCGGCGACCTGTGAGGCGACCAGGTTGCCTCACAGGTCGCCCTAGTGTGAACCGGGACTTACAGCTTCAGGCATTTTTGTTTAGCCAATAGAAAACTAGGGATGGAGAGCTGCTGTTTGAACAGAAAACAAGGGACAAAATGCTTGTAAAACGCTCAAGTCAGACATTTCTATTGAAGTCTATGGGGCCAAAAACACTTGTAGCAGTGGCAGCTGGTTTATTGGGGGCGCAGGGGCACCGCCCCCCCCCATCCATGCGTCCGGCCCCTAATCTACATGCGGGGCGCCAAAAGCATGGAGTTCAATGGGGCTTTTTTTTGCCATGTGAAAGCCAGAGGCTCTAATAGGTTAAAAAAGAAAGGGTGGGCTTGGGGCCCAGTTGTGTGACAATAGCGAATGAAAATTCGCTATTGTCACATGGATCCTCCTCCTGGCCAATCAAGAAGCGGGTCGTGAGACCCGTTTCCCGATTGGCCGAAATTTGAAGCTATGCCATTGGGCATGGAGGAGGAGGGAGGAGAAGCTGAAGAAGCCGAAGTTGCCGCCGCCACCCTTGTCCAGATGTTGCGTCCAGGCAGGGTGAGTGAGCTGGGGGGTGTATGGGGGGGTCCTGCTGTGGTCCGGGGGGTGTATGGGGGGGTCCTGCTGTGGTCCGGGGGGGGTCCTTCTGTGGTCCGGGGGGGGTATGGGGGAGGTCCTGCTGTGGTCGGGGGGAGGGGTGTAGGGCGCGTGGCCTGGTGTGGTCCGGCGGGGGGGGGGTTGTATGTTGCCACCCGTCTGCCCCCCCCCGGCCCATGGAGCACCAGCCGCCACTGACTTGTAATCTTCCAAAAAGAAGCTCATGTACTTTTTCGAGCTTCAGGCATTTTGCTTTAGGCGACAGAAGGCTCAGATCTGAACAGGGGCCACTGAAATGAATGGGATTTGGTTTGTTGAGCGTTTTAACGCTACAAGCTTCAAGCAGAAAATCGCTCAGGTGTGAATGGGGCCTGAAGCCCAAAAAAACGCTAATAGCCTAGAGTAGTGTGCATGGACACATAGGATAACACTATTTCGCTTCTGGAAGCATAAATAAATGCTAATAACGAGTGCATGGGGCCTAAAAAGTTTTTTTTTTTTTTTTGCTCCCATTTACACAGAAAGAATATACATATAATTTAACAGGATGTATAGCTCTGTAATTTTTTTTTTTATAAATATACCCCATAGCATGTCCCTTCTGCAAAAAAAAAAAAAATAAAAAGCTCTCCTTGCAGGCTTTTTTTTTTTTCTTTTTTTTTTTGGGGGGGGGGGGGGTTGCTGGCAAAATTCCACTTTAAATGCCTATGCATGCAAGGGTTAAACTTCGTAATAAAATGCAGATAAAAGCCTGTGTGTATACATTAGTAATATCCAAACATACCCTTATGGTAAGGCGATGCCCTATTCTGCTCACCACAGACTGCAGTCTCAGGCTCGGCATCCTCTTGTAAAACCTGTTGGTCCAAATTCCTTCTGCGTGTTGTCACCGTGTCTAACAGGTCTGCGAGGAGGGGGAAACATTAACGGTAAACAGCGGGAGGAGTGCAGACATACAGTATATTGTTCCTATAGACGGGAACTGTGGTTGATACTGGACTGAAACCCTTTAAATATTTTCCCAGAGCAAGGGGAATTTTGTTAACCTCTTTATGACCAAGGCTCTGCTATTTTCTGCTCTGGAACTTACATCACAAAAAGTTTTTTTTTTTTTTTTTTAATTGAAAAAAAAAGCTAATTATATTCCAAGAAAATCAGGAAAAATTTTTAGTTTAATGCTGTATATTATTTGATAATAAAGCCGTATTAAACCCAAAAACAAACATTTATTTTATATATATATATATACCAATTCCTAAAGCGGTGTTCCAGCTGTAGAAAAGAAAATTAAAAGTCAGCAGCTACAAATACTGTAGCTGCTGACTTTTAACCGCTTTACAACCGCCTGCTGCAGTTATACTGCGGCAGGCAGCCGCTCCTGGGCAATATACGTTGGTCGTGTCCTGGGCTATACAATATATGTCGGTCGGTCCTGGGCTATACGTTGGTCGCGTGCAGGAGGCTAGGGGGCGAGCGCGCGCCGCCAGCGGCGCGCTCCCGCCCCCGCTCTTTAGCAGGGAAGCCGATGCAGCGGGCAGGCAGCTCCGATTGCTGCCTGACACCCGCGATTATTCCCCGCTGAGTGAGAAGAACGGTCAGCTGTTGTAAGCCCAGCCAACCGTCCTTCTCCCTGGAATGATTATAGAGCCCATGTGATCCTTCTATATAGGATCACATGTCTCTATGGTCATTTCACAAGCCACACCCCCCCCCCCCCCACAGTTAGAATCACTCCCATAGGCTCACATTTAACCCCTTGATCACTCACACTGTTAACCCCTTCTCTGCCAGTATCATTATTACAGTAACAGTGCATATTTTTAGCACTGATTACTGTAGTAATGTCACCGGTCCCCCCAAAAGTGTCAAAAATGTCAGTCAGGGGTTCGATCTGTCTGCCTCAATGTCGCAGTCCCTCAAAAAATACTAGTAAAATAAAACAATAAAAGTTACATAAATCTTTCCCGTAGTTAGTAAACGCGATAACTTTTGCACAAACCGATCAAAATACGCTTATTGCGATTTTTTATTTTTACCAAAAATATGTAGCAGAAAACAAATTGGCCTAAAATGTTAAAAAAATTTTGATTTTTAAATTTTTTTGGGGAATGTTATATAGCAGAAAGTGAAAAACATTGCCCTTGCCCTGGCTGTAAGCAATAACCATAAAAATTAAAAGAAAAAAATGCTTGCAATATATCACTCTGTGTGTGTAAAGCATCTATATAAAATATGAGTTTCACTTTTTGAATTGAATTACTCAAATAAATAACTTTTTGATAATATTCTAATTCTATGAGATACACCTGTATAGCCTCCCTGTGACCCGTCAATCCATGGTAGATCACTTTTCAGAGGGTGGCAAGGGCTGCTGCACGTCTGGACATACCTTTAAAGCGGAATTTCACATTTTTACATTCTTTTTTTTTTTTTTGTGGGTGGGGGGGTAGCGGTTACCTGATTTGAAATCCTATTTTGTTACATGTTCAAGATCACACAGCATAGTTTAAAAAAAAAAATTGCTACTTAACCACTTGCCGACTGCCTAACGCCGATCTACGTCGGCAGTCAGCCCCTCACAGGCAAAGTGACGTAGGGCTACGTCACTAGCTTGTGAGGGTCTAGGGAGCGAGCGCGCGCCCCCGGAGGCGCGCTCCCGCTCCCGCGTGGTCACGGACCCCCCCGCGCGTGTGACCGGCGGACCCGATGTCCGCCGGTCACTCGGCGATCGGCGGGGGAGAGGGAGAATGTCAGGCAGCCTGTGTAAACAAGCTGCCTGTCATTCTCCTTGCTGTTAGGATACTGATCACTCGGATCTAGTATGTAGATCCGTTGATCAGTGTCCATACAGCTCAAGCCCCAGCCAATCACAGTAGAAAGCACGCCCCTAGGGATACACACAGCCCCTCCCTCCCAAATAAAGTTAACCCCTTCACTACCAGTGTATTTTTACAGTAACAGTGCATATATATAGCACTGATTACTGTAGAAATGTCATTTGTAACCCCAAAAGTGTCAAAAATGTCAGTCAAGGGTCCGATCTGTCCGCCCCAATGTCGCAGTACCGCAAAAAAAATCGCAGATCGCCGCCATTACACGTTAAAAAAAAAAACAACAAAAATGACAGAAATCTTTCCCTTTGTTAGTAAACGCGATAACTTTTGCGCAAACCAATCAAAATACGCTTTTTGCGATTTTTTTTACCAAACATAGGTAGCATAAAACAAATTGGCCGAAAAAGTAAAAAAATTTTGATTTTTAAATTTTTTTTGGGGGGAATTTCATATAAAAAATGTGAAAAATATTGCTATTTTTGCAAAATTGACGCTCTTTTTTTGTTTATAGCGCGTGATCAAAAAATCGCACAGGTGATCAAATACCACCAAAAGAAAGCTCTGTTTGTGGGAAAAAAAGGACGCCAAATTCGTTTAGGTACAGCATCGCACGACCGCGCAATTGTCCATTAAAGTCACGCAGTGCCGAATACCCCCTGGTCGGAATGGGGGTAAAATCTTCCGGGGCTTAAGTGGTTAACTTTTAGCTGCTATACCTCCACAGCCATCCAGCAATGCAGAAAGCAAGGAGATAGCTCCTTGGACAGCCAGCACTTTACTCCATCTCCAAGCACTTGCCAAGTCAAGGAATGGGAGGGAAAGGGGACATGTCAGCTAAAATGTTCCAGGGCAAATGTTTGGAAACTGGGAAAAGGGCCATTTGTCAAAGCAGTAGTCTCTTTGGTAGCTGTGTTATCGGAGGCCCATGAATGGAGGAGGGGCGCCTGTCCGACCTCATAGCTAGCCCTAGACAGCACATAGGAAGATGGGACAAAGTACTACA
Source organism: Pelophylax lessonae (assembly GCF_965119305.1). NCBI lineage: Eukaryota > Metazoa > Chordata > Amphibia > Anura > Ranidae > Pelophylax > Pelophylax lessonae. The sequence goes on from NC_138779.1 coordinate 181,597,715, forward strand.
TGTGCTTTTAGGAAACAAAACACATTACTAAAAATAGGAGTGGGACTTTTTCTTTAACTGCAGATTTATCTTAGCATTTTGCTAAACCATTGCGTAATGCTTGGACCTGGAAAAGGGGGCTATACCCACCAAAAGCTTGTAAAAAAAAAAAACTGTTATTGCAATTTGCAAATAAAAATGTAATAGCATTAGATAACTTAGAGCACCACTCCAAGCGCCAATGGTTCTACTACAGTGATCTGCTAAATCCAGGTGTCGGCATCCGTAGTGCTCATCCAAGCCCAGTATGTAATGTTTAATGTAGAGGCACAGTACTCCTAACAGCCTATGTACTATGTAAAAACAGAAAACAGCCTCAGCCTAGGCTCCTCCCAGGCAAACCCTGTGTTTCGCCCCAGGCACGGGGCTTAGTCATAGAGGTGGTTTCTGCCCTAACATGGGCTTTTTTTTTAATTAGATGATTTGTTTTGTATGTTTTTGCCTTGTTGTAAATTGTAAAAACGTATTTTTCTTTCAATAAAAATATGATAACAAAAAAACACATAGGCTGTCAGAAGTTTGCTGTCTCTAACAGTGTACTATGTAAAGACAGAAAGCAGCCTCAGCCTAGGCTCCTCCCAGGCCAACCCTGCGTTTCGCCCCAGGCACGGGGCTTAGTCATAGAGGTGGTTTCTGCCCTAACATGGGCTTTTTTTTTATTAGATTATTTGTTTTGTATGTTTTTGCCTTGTAAATTGTAAAAACGTATTTTTCTCTCAATAAAAATATGATAAAAAAAAAACACATGGGCTGTCAGGAGTTTGGTGTCTCTATATTGAATAAATAAAAACATGTCACGGAAAGTACGCAACGGTGTTGTTACTTCATAAGCAAAGCGCAGGTTTACTTTAAGGGGAATCCTGATACCCATTACACCAAATAGGAACTGCGATTGCTATTTTATCTTACTGGTACTTATCAAGCCTACTGTATCTCAATGTCAAGCAAGCTAGTAAATGTATTTGTCATCTGCACACTCGCCTGTGAACTGAGGTTTTGTCTCATCAATGATTGTGTTGTCAGTCACGCTCCAGATCTCTGAATCCTTTGAGGAACATTCAGGAGAGGTGAGGAAAGCCAAAAATGGTAAATCTGCATCGCTTGCTTCAAAGCTGTACTCTGACTGCTCCCAAGAGTTTGGATTAGGGTAATATTCTAAAAGAGGGAAAAATCATATTATTATGGGGAGCAGGGTACATTTTTGTCACGTCTGCTTGGCAGCTCTGGAATCCTGGATTAAAAGACACAGTATATTGAATATTGGCACCGTTGTGTTTGGAAATGGAGTACAAGCTCTGAATTTTTTGTCAAACATATTTTCAGTACCTAAAAATTATGCAGGTAATTTTTCTCATCTGTACATCTTTGCCATTCATCAAAAATATGGAATACTTGATACTTAGGCACATGTCATTTACACCTCTGTAGTAAGTAATCAAGTTAATTGTCCATTTGTCCACTTGTTCCTAACCCAGGGGTCGCCAAACTTTCTAAACAAAGGCTGGGCTAGATTACTGTCCTTCAGACTTTAGGGCGGTGGATTGTGGCCAGTGGAAGTAGAAAACTTGTTAGCATCAGTGGGAGTAAAAAAAAGCCTTAGGTCTGGTGGTCAGTGGAAATAAAAAAATGATATAGCACCTGTAGTCAGCAGGAGGAGGAATAGTGCCCCTTCAATGGTGTCAGTGGTTGGAATAGCGCCCCCTCATTGGTGTCAGTGGGAGGAATAGTGCCCCATCATTGATGTAAGTGGGTGGAATACTAGTGCCCCATCATTGGTATCAGTGGGGGGAATACTAGTGCCCCATCATTGGTATCAGTGGGGGGAATACTAGTGCCCCATCATTGGTGTCAATAGAAGGTTTAGTGCCCCTTTGTTGGTATCAGTGGAAGTAATAGTGCCCTGTCATTGGTGTCAATGGAAGGTATAGTGCCCCATCGTTGGTATCAGTGGAAGGAATTATGCCCCATCATTGGTGTCAATAGAAGGTATAGTACCCCATCATAGGTATCAGTGGACGGAATAGTGCCACATTGTTGGTGTCAGTGGGAGGAATTATGCCAAACTCTTGGGGTCAGCGGAAGGAACGGTGCCCCATTGTTGATGTCAGTTGGAGGAAGAGTGCCTTGTATTAGTTCAAGGAAAAGTGCCCCAAATGCCAGATAAAGACAAGCTAATGATCTAACCTACAGTGGGGATCGAAAGTTTGGGCACCCCAGGTAAAAATTTGTATTAGTGTGCATAAAGAAGCCAAGGAAAGATGGAGAAATCTCCAAAAGGTATCAAATTACAGATTAGACATTCTTATAATATGTCAACAAAAGTTAGATTTTATTTCCATCATTGACACTTTCAAAATTACAGAAAACAAAAAAATGGTGTCTGCAAAAGTTTGGGCACCCTGCAGAATTTATAGCATGCACTGCCCCCTTTGCAAGGCTGAGACCTGCCAGTGTCATGGATTGTTCTCAATCATCATCTGGGAAGACCAGGTGATGTCAATCTCAAAGGTTTTAAATGCCCAGACTCATCTGACCTTGCCCTAACAATCAGCACCATGGGATCTTCTAAGCAGTTGTCTAGAAAACTGAAACTGAAAATAGTTGACGCTCACAAAGCTGGAGAAGATAGCAAAGCGTTTTCAGATGTCAATATCCTCTGTTCGAAATGTAATTAAGAAATGGCAGTCATCAGTAACAGTGGAAGTCCAAGAAAAATATCAGACAGAACAGCTCGCAGGATTGTGATAAAAACAATTCAAAACCCACGTTTGACTGCACGATCCCTCCAGAAAGATCTGGCAGACACTGGAGTTGTGGTACACTATTCCACTATAAAGAGATACTTGTACAAATATGGTCTTAATGGAAGAGTCATCGGAAGAAAACCTCTTCTACGTCCTCACCACAAAAATCAGCGTTTGAACTTTGCAAATCAACATATAGACAAGCCTGATGCGTTTTGGAAAGAAGTTCTGTGGACCGATGAGGTTAAAATTGAACTTTTTGGCCGGAATGAGCAAAGGTACGTTTGGAGAAGAAGGGGCACAGAATTTAATGAAAAGAACCTCTGTCCAACTGTTAAGCATGGGGGTGGATGAATCATGCTTTGGGGTTGTATTGCAGCCAGTGGCACAGGGAACATCTCACGAGTAGAAGGAAAAATGGATTCAATAAAATGTCAGCAAATTTTGGATGGTAACTTGATGCCATCTGTGAAAAAGCTGAAGTTAAAGAGAGAATGGCTTCTACAAATAGATAATGATCCTAAACACACCTCGAAATCCACTGGGGATTACATCAAGAGGCGTAAACTGAAGGTTTTGCCATCGCCTTCACAATCTCCTGACCTCAACCTAATTGAAAATCTATGGATAGACCTTAAAAGAGCAGTGCGTGACAGACAGCCCAGAGGTCTCAAAGAACTGGAAGACTTTTGTAAGGAAGAATGGGCAAAGATACCTCAAACAAGAATTGAAAGACTCTTGGCTGGCTACAAAAAGCGTTTACAAGCTGTGATACTTGCCAAAGGGGGCAGTACAAGATATTAACTCTGCAGGGTGCCCAAACTTTTGCAGATGCCATTTTTTTGTTTTCTGTTATTTTGAAAGTGTAAATGATGGAAATAAAATCTAACTTTTGTTGACATATTAAAAGAAAGTCTAATCTGTAATTTGATGCCTTTTGGAGATTTTTCCATCTTTCCTTGGCTTCTTTATGCACATTAATACAAATGTTTACCTGGGGTGCCCAAACTTTCGATCCCCACTGTATTCTAACCCTTACAATTTTTTTTAACATCAACCAATCGCCTAAATGTAATTTAACCTTTAAGCCTTACATTTATCCCCAAGCCTTAACTTAATCCTAACTATAATGCTTAACTTCAATGCAACCCCTAACTCTTAACATTAACCTAACCTCTACAATGTTCTCTGTAGAATTTGTGGCAACAGAAATTAGAAAAAAAAGTCCTATTTCCCTGCAATAATGCTGGAATCAGATAGGATGGTGTCTGGCAGATGTAAGGTGTGAATAGATGTAAGATGTCCAGCTGCTTTCAACCAGATCAGATCATGGCATATCCCATTCCCTGCAAACCTAAAGATAGAAATCTACTTTGGAAAAACCAGCTGAACATGATATAAAACCTTATCCATCACTACTACCAGCCAGCACTGGTAGTGTCTGCATTGGCCCTACTATGTCCTGTCCCACTGTATAAACATGAATTATCAAACATCTTTGTTTATGCCTAAAGCCACACTCAGACATCCTCAGACATTTGAATCATATCCACACAACCAGCCATCTTCTAAAGTCTTAGGTCTGCAATACAAAGTCAAGGATGGATGTATGGCAGCCTAAAGAAAAGGCTTGCTCTGCCTATGCAAAAACAAAAATAGTGCCTTGGTTAGGATAGGCACCTTTATTTTTTAACTATTATGAAGTTATATGTGGGTAAACTGACGAAAAATTACAAGACCACAGGACCATAACTACAGAAATATAGGGGTGTACACTCAAATTCTAGAGGCAAAAGTGGATTTTCCTGTTAATATTTTTATAAAGGGGCAGAATTGCCTCCACACTACCCTAAAGGGTTCTTCTGTTCTGGAGATTTTGTTCTCTTTACAGTGTGCGTGGTTTTCAGTGATGTCAGTACCTGACAATTAGAAAAATAATGGCCTATCCCCTGCCCCCCACCCAGAATCACTGGTTTATGGTCAGCAAAACCATACATATTACTCCCAAGTTTTGATTTAAACATTCTGTCCCCCCTACACCCGTTGATTTATGCCTGCCCTACTCCTACCCCAGTTGACTACCTAGCCTTAGTACCAAACAGGATCAGATGTCAATGTACACAAGATACCTCAAGACTAGGAATGCACATAGTTATCCCACTGTGTGTCAGTACATCTGGAAGAGGTGACTAGAAGAGTAGGGCATGCCATCATCTTATTCTGGTAGCAGTTGGCATCCAGTTGTCAGACACAGGGTGGGTAAACTGAACAAATTTCCAGAAGCAAAAGTGATCAAACTTCAGGTTTAATAACACTGAGGATCCAGGTGGATTACAATGGCAAAAATGGCTGCCAATCAAACATTCTGTATTTTGCAATACGTTACTGATGGTCAGAAGTCCATAACATGCCCTTTCTATATATTCCTAAAATGACTAACAATTCAGGCACTGCTGGGCTTTCTTATTGTAAAGCCTAGTATCCTGTGCTAAGTACAATGGAAATGTCCTGTATTGTATGGGAATGTGGTACTTAAACCCAGCAATATGATATCTGTGCCGCCCTATGCAGTCCCGCCACCCTAGACTATGACTTGTGTTGACCATACACTTTCCAGCTGGATTACAATGACAGAAAAGATGCCAGTCTTCCAGTCAATATATATATATCTATATATTATATATTAATATATATTTATATATATATATATATATATTGTGACAGGAAGTCAGGTAAATCTGTGGGTGTTGTCACAGACGGGAGATACATTTCTGCCTTGTTTAGACAATTCACCAATTACTATTAGGCAGGCCACAGACGATTCGAATTACGTACGATTCATCGTTCGATAAACGAAAGCGGCACTCGTGCACATCATCGAGTGTACCATCAATGTGAGCCGAAAATCGTAGGACAAAACACTATTTTTTGTGCCTTTTAACCACATCTCTACCGGACACACTCCCTACTGTTCTGTGTTTTGTTAGGCGAAATCATACAACTCCCCCACTAATGATACGAAATTCGGCCAATTTTCGCAAAAAAACCCAACATGTTGGATATGTGAATTTTTGCTGTCGTACGAAAATCGAACGTTTTACATACCACACTATTGATACGAAAATCGTTCGATAACACTGCCATTTACGATTTTCGAACGAAATTCGAATCGTCTATGGCCTGCCTTAGGTGTCTACTATTAGGTGTCGGCTGCGAGAGGTAGCCAGAAAGGTTTAGGATGTTGAAAAAGCTTCAGCTATTCAGAATGAGGCAATTAAGGCCTCCAGAGGATGACTACTGATTGCTGCATCCTGAGGCTTTGTGCGTTAAGGAGAGCAGTGAGCTGAGAGACTTCTGAAGGTGAGGGGGTCTTGACTTTTTCTGTGGGAAAAAGAAAACAAATAGACTATTGTTTTTTCTGCTGTATGACCAGCAGTGTCTGCCCAGCAGTAGGTTGGGACAGACACCATAGGTAGATTCCTGTGTTGTGAAGGTAGACGCCCCAAGTGGCCAGGGTTTATTTTATGTTTGTTTGATTTATGCTATTTTAATGCTTGCACTTGTTTCCAGCAAATTGGAAGAATAAACCCTAGACCGTTGTTTTCAACCACTCCTCGGCTGTCTCTCTGTGTAACAAACCCACCCAAGGGGTCACCCACACCCGCTACCGAGCTAACCCCTTACAATACATATATTATATTATAATATAATTATATATGCCAGTGTGATTAATGAAGTTCAAGAGTCAATGACATGCCTTCTCTATATATTCCCAGAAAGTCTACCACCCATGCATCCATGCACTGCTGGGCTTTCTTATTAGAAAGCCTAGTATCCTCTGCAAAGTGCAAAGGAAATATCCTGTATTTTGGGGGGAATGTGTTATTAGTAGCCAGCAACCCCTAAAGGCTTGCCTCCCTAGGCCATGACCTGTGCTGACTATGCAAAATAACTGTCATGATCATCTCCCACCCCCCGCCCCATTCCAGTGAAATGCATTCTTTGTACATTCCTTAGAAAACAGTGTTACTAGCCCTAGTGGATTCTTCAAAGTAATGGCAAAATCTTCCCAAAGGGTACATAGGCAGCACATAAAACCTCAAAGGACATCTAAAAATGGATAAAAAATGTTTTGGTCAGAATTCTATTTTAAACATCATTACCTGCTCATCCTCACCTGTTAACAATGGCTGGTTGGTGCTGCTGCCCAGTTCAGCTGTCAGATTGCTCAGGATGGCGAATGGCACAGTAGCAGTGTGGTACATCTTGCCAGATCTTCAGCAGACTTCCTCTGAATGCAGTCAAGTGCAAGCTCTGCAGGTCAGACAGGATGGGATCACTGGTGGAGGACCAAGTGATTAAGGTGTTGATGTTCATGGACAGCGTGGTAGGTGGCTGAATAATAAGAAAGCAGGACAGGGGAAAAGGCTTTTACCAGAAATAGTGGTAGAACAAGAATAAGCAGTTTCCCGTACATCAGAAACAATGAGACGAAGAATCTTACTGGTAATGTAGGTGGATTGTCTCTAACTGATCCTTATCCATTCACAATGAATTTCTTCCAAGAAGCCTCAGCATTTAATAGGCTTCTAATCGGGGTTTCTCTTGCTCAATGTTTTTCGGGTAGCGTTGCTTTACCAGAGTTTCAGTTGAATGTATCTGCATGGCTGGCTGCCAGATCTCAACCTGTTATTAACTGCAGGGCACTCCCTGCAAGTTTATCTGGGAAAACAAAGAGTTACTGTAAACTGACAGGCATACAGGACTCCTAATGATACCGCAACAGAAAAAATAATGACAGAAACAAGTATTATTGGAAGGGCTCAGGTCAGTATGATGATTTATAATCAGAAGGGGTCAAATCTTAAATGGTCATTTAATTGTTCAGGTCATTCTTGGGTCAGTGCTAGAGGGGTTTTTGCTATGGTCATGGTGCCATCTAGTGGATGTTTTTTATATTACAATAAAAAGTTTGACTTTATTTCAGGTACTTGTATATAGCGATGTCAATTTACGTAGCGCTTTACTTATACATTACACATTCACATCAGTCCCTGCCCTCATGGAGCATACATCCTAGGTGAAAGTGCTAACCACTACACCACTGTGCCGCCCAATGCAAGTTGACCAAAGTGGATTATTTCCCACCCTTTACTGCCACGGCAAGTTTTGCAGTTTTTTCACACGTATTTGAAAAAAAAAAATCAATTTAGGCCTGAAGACTTCATAAAACCCCCTAAAACACGAGACGCCAGAGAATAAAAGGGTGGTAGTTATTTTTTTTTTATGTTGCCCAATATTAGCCCAATGATTTCTAAAGCACACAATTTCAGTGAAAAATACACTTAAGTTAATTTTTGGGTAAAACATAAAAGATGAGGCTGTGCCAAGTAAATAGATGCCCAACATGTTAAGCCTTAAAATTGTTTGGCGACAAACTTCAGTATCTTATATTTTCCAGAGTTGATGCTTTAAAAGTCTTTTACGGTTAGAGCTAACTGTTAATAAATCGTATTTTCGTATGTAGGCACTCCTCCCACTGCATGTGTTTATGTGCTCAAAGTGTTTTTTTGCAGGGGGGGTGGGGGGGTTTAAGCGCTTTGATGTAACTTAATTATTTTATACTTTTTTTTTATCACTTATGGGTCCAAAAGTCCCTGTGTGATACTATTTGGTTGGGACAGGTTCTTTGTAATAAGATAATGTGGGTCTTTTTGACCCCTGATGTCTCACCTGCCCTCCATTGAAGCTAATTAGTTTCTTCCCCCGCCATTGTGGCTGCGGAAAGTGACAGCTGAACTCAGAATTGAAGTACCGTATTTCTCGCTCCATAAGACGCACTCCCCCCCCTCCCAAAATGGGGGGCAATGTCTGAGCGTCTTATGGAGCGAATACTGACTAAATCTCTACATGCTGGGTACTGGGCGGTCCGCGCACACTGATCCTGAGTCACCCCGTGGTGTCCTCGAGTCTCCCCGCTGTGTCCAGACTCCCGGCTCAGCTGTCAGTTTCTAGAACGGAGCCGCTACTTCCTGTATAGGTCCGGTGTTCTAAAATTTTGTCGGACCCATGAAAATTCTGGACCTCGTCACTTCCGGCTGGTGCGAGCCCCGGTGCCCATGCGCACAAGACATTTTCAAGGTCCGATGAAATTCCAAGACTTAGCGAACAGCTGATTGAGAGGAGGAGGGGCTGAGGTGGGACACACACACTGCCGCGGGAAAAAATTGCTGTCACGGGCGAACCATATGTGCTGGAGACCCCAAAAAAGTAGGTAGCCAAGACGCTCCCCTACAGCTGATAAAAATTTGGGGTCTCGGGGATGAAAGGGCGCGGAGCAGTGACCCCGAGACCCGGTTCTCGGCTTGTCGGTCTTGGTCTGGATCTTGGCTACCTGCGATACAATTTTGGGGTCTCCAGCACCTTTGGTTCGGCCGTGACAGCAATTTTCCCGCGGCGGTGTGTGCGTCCCACCTCAGCCCCTCCTCCTCTCAATCAGCTGTTCGCTAAGTCTTAGAATTTCATCGGACCTTGAAAATGTCTTGTGCGCATGCGCACCGGGGCTCACACCAGCCGGAGGTGACGAGGTCCGGAATTTTCATGGGTCCGACAAAATTTTAGAACACCGGCTCACAGGCGGAGTGATATCAGATGCACTCCGCCTGTGACAGGAAGAGTCAAACACAGGAAGCAGCAGCTTTGCTCTGTACTGCAGCTGCATGCTTCCTCCCGGGCTCAGTGTAAAGAAGTATTTCGGAAACTGATTTCATGATTTAGGAGCCCATAGAAGTTAATCGTAAAGAACCAATATAATATATACGGTATGTAACCAGCATTAGCTTTACCTATAGAAGGTTACTAATTATGGGGTTTCTCATTAGACTATTACACTGAGCTCCTTGTATCATCTATTATAGACGTAGTAAGGCTAATTGATTAGCCCCAAAACAACAGGTGGCATGGTGTGTATCATCATGTTCACATATACGGACAGTCAGTAGACACTTCAATGCTATATTAATTATTATTTTAATAAATATTTTAGTAGACCATTTGGTTGAGAATATTTTTTTTTCTTGTTTTCCTCCCCTAAAACCTAGGTACGTCTTATGGTTAGGTGCGACTTATGGAGCGAAAAATACGGTAACACACATCACTTCTTGGCTCTTACTAGGTAGGGTAGATCAGCAAACAGACATTTGCTGGTCCCCTTCTCTCTAACCAGCGGCACCCACCACCATGCCAGTCCCAGGTGCGCGGCCTGATCACTTCCACCTGACAGCTGACTTGTCAGACTTACACAGCTGTAGCAGCCGGGAGTATGTCCAATCCTACTGCTGCCATATTGCAGTTGCTTTATCAATTTTTCTCTTGTATTGCCACAGCTTTGTCTTTTCTGTGCATAGTCATAGCTATCTTATTCTAATTTATTTAATTTCTTGTAATAGTCCTCCTTCATTTTGCAGAGTTTTTTCAAGATTCTTCACTACAAAAGGTAGTTGTGTATGTGGAAGCAAGTGTTTTTTCACCTTAATAATTTTCAAATTGAGCTTTGTTAGGAGATTCCTCCTTTTGCAGATTATCAAGTCTGTAGATTTCTCATCAGAAAAACTAAACCAGTTGCTGGTAGATTCATGGTCTTCTGGGATGGCTGATGAGACAGTCACTCTCAGGCCCCTGGGGACCAGTTTCTCTGTTAGTGCTCGAGAAATTGAATATCTAGAGTCTGTTTAGTCTCCTTTTCTGTTAATTGGGCAAACTCTTTAAACAGATAAGAGCCCATTCACATTAGCGCGACTTGTCAGGCGACTTGTCAGCCTGACAAGTCGCGGTATGCCGCGGTCCATTGAGTAGTACAGGACCCGTTCTAATAGGAACGACACAAGTCGCTCCGACTTAGAAAAAGGGTCCTGTACTACTTTGAGGCGACCTCGGAGCGACTTGCATAGACTTCCATTATGTGAAGTCTCTGCAAGTCGCGCCGAAGTCGCGGTGCACGCGACTTCACAGGTCGCCCCCCGAAGTCGTGTCGCCTCAATGTGAATGGGCTCCTAAAGTGGAACTTCACATTCCCAATCAACATTGATTATTTTTAAACCTCCTGCTGCTAGTCGTAGTAAATAGATAGGGAAGTATATCAGATTTACTTGTTTAAAAATAACAACATTTATCATTTCTTTAGTTACTTTTTGGTTTCTTGCCTGATCAAATGATGTCATACATCCCTGGAGTATTCAGGAGGGGAGAAGAAGAGGGGGGGGGGCTCTCAGCAAAGCACACTCTCCAGCATGCATGTTTGAGCTATGGGTGGATGGATTCCAGAAAGTAAATGCTACATTAATTATTTTCCCTTACTGAAGATGGACATGGCCAGAAATGCTAGTGGGGTGTTTTTCAAAGTGATTTCTCAACAAAATAAAGCATAGATATATGGAAGGATGGGGTAGTTTGCTTTGAATATTAAAAATTAATTAAATAGTGTTTTTGGTTTGTGATGCTCAGATGCAGTGAAGATCTAATTTAAGATCATCTTGTTTCCTATCCAGTTTGGACAGAGGGATTGCGCTTAAGTTTGAGAGGCGTATATTTGTGCTCTAAATTGGTCCCTATTTGAATGATACTCCAAAATGAGTTAGTCCTCAATGGGGCATCTAGGTGATGAGTTGGTTGCTTTTGTAAATCAAGGGAACTAAAAAAGTGGCCTCAGATTGTAGAACAGATGTTTCAGTATCCCACTTAAATACCAGTTCTTCAGTGTGAGGCTACAGGTTCAGTTCTTCTGTTCATGAGAGCAGCCAGGTCCATGGGATACCACCAGGACATTTTTGTATAATTATATCTACCTAAGGTTCCAGTGCCATCAATCTACTTCTTCAAATATTGCAATTGCAGACCTGTTATAATGGATGACTTGCTGCAAGCAGAAATCAGTGTGGAGTACCTTCGAAACAAGATACTTGACAGTAAAACTAGGCTACATGAGACAGATTTTTTGCAGGGACACCAATGGATGCCTAGAAATATGGTGAAAAACCTAGACCCTGGTCACATACCTGTTAGTGGAGCTCGAGATGACGATGGTGGCCTCTTGCACAAATCTTGGCCAAGCACCCCTGGTGGTGGAAAATAAACTTTTAGGGCAGTGGAAGGGTGCAGGTGCCAGAAGTTGGGTCCGCAAACTTGATCTTGAAGATACCAAAGTTGAATGAGCAGGAGCGAGGGGTCACATGCCAAGTTTGTTAACAGCCAGGCAAATAGGTACAGAATCACGATCAGAATCAAGGCCAGATGCAGGCAGGGATTGGCAAAGTACTGGCAGTAAGGTACAAAATCAGCATGCAGAATCCTATTAAAAAGTCTAAGAAAAGAGAGCAAGCGCTCTGGCATAGGTTAGGTGGGATAGTGGCGGTACTATAAAAAATACATAACATAAAAATGATGAAAAAAAAAAAAGGGGACAAATAATGGACTATGGTTGGCAATGATAGGAATTGGACTGAAAAATAAATAATTAGGTTAAAGTCCATAAAAGTCCATGTAAAATCCAAGTCCAATAAGGGAGATAATATATGTCAATAAGTAGATGGTTGCTGCTTTAAGGGCTAGCTCCGAAACACGTTCTGTGCTGTGGATGCATGTAAAAGAAGAGAGAACAGAGCGCCTCTAAGTGAGACAATTTATTGTAGCATAATTCACAAGTAAATAACAACTCACTAGATTGAGATGTAGTAAGGCTTGTTGGTTCCAGTGGTATGTCAGGGATGGTACCAGTCACAGGGGTCCTGGAGGGTGAAGCACCGAATCCTGATCGGATAGGCGGGCGGACGCCGTGCTGGGAATCCTCTGTCTTTCGGGTTTCCGGGTGGAGATGAACACCAAAGGACTTCGCTGGAACGTAGCGCACGCTGCGTGACGTCACTGGGGACCGTGGATGACACAACGCGTTTCAGAGCTCGTGCACGGCTCTCAATGGGCATGCAGGGCAGGATCCTACACTTGAAAAAAGAGCGTGCATGCCCATTGAGAGCCATGCGCGGCTCTGAAACGCGTCGTGTCATCCACGGTCCCCAGTGACGTCACGCAGCGTGCAGCAAAAATAATACTAAGCAAGCCTCAGGTTTAAATAGGGCGTAGGGTGCCAGGACCTGTGCGCGCACCCATACATCCACATGTGCACCGTGGCGCGTGCATGCTCATGTTCTCCTTTTTGCAAGTCCATCTGCACATCTATGCTCACAAATATGAGCATGGACCTGAAAATGAGCATGGCCTCCTTGTACATATTATTTGGACTGAGCTTCAGGTTCAGGTCGAATATGAGTTGGACGTGAACCCAAGTGGCTTATAGTTTGCAAAGGTAGTGAACTAATGCAGCAGTTCATCGTAATGGCAACTGATTTACCAAAAAGGTACTTATTGGCCTTTCACCTACAGCCAAGTGGCTTAGCAGGCCTACTAATAGTGGTTTTCTTATTTTCCAGCTTATTATTAGTTATAAAATCTTATTGTCTATTACAAGCTCTTGTAAAATGTTCTTTTAATATGTGTTGCAGGATGACAATTTAGTAAACATTTAAAGGCTTTATCATTGTTCCTGGCTCCCCTACTTGTATAATTTATTTTTTATTCTTTGTTTTATGGAAAATATGAGAATGTTCACAATGCTATTTTTAAAACATACTTGTAAAATGTTATGCTTCATGCCCCAATGTGTAATTTTGTAAAATGTGTAACCTTTTTGAAACCTTCAATAAAATTCTGAAATGTTAAAAAAAATTAAATCTAATTGATTGCCTTAGATTACTGCACTTTGTAAATCACCGCTGCCCATTGTACACCGTTTTATTGCAGGAGGGAGAGAAGGCCATATTCTACCAGCTCTACAAATTCACAGAAAAAAAAAGAAAACTTATTCTGTTCTATTTCACATGCAAATAAACCAAAAGACTTGTCAAATAAGGCAAACATCAATTAGCAAAGTACAATAGCCCACAGTGATCTTTGCTGCCTATTGACCCACAAGGGCATTTGGAAATTAATGCACAATCTGAAATCCCGTAGAGCACCAGGGAGCAAATCCATGAACAGTAGAGTTATGCTCACTGAACATTACTATTCATGTAAAAAGAGAAGAGATTATCTCAACAATATTGATTGGGCCAGATTTTGAATTGCCTCAACTAATTTTCTCCCAGGCAGTTGGTGACCAGCACGTGGTTTCTCATATAGACAAATATTGTTATCCAGGGCTTTTTTACTCAGAGAATAGGTGCAGGTACTCCTCCCTTCCAAGTCACCCCTTGTCTCCACCCTCTACCCACCTACGAGCACCAACCCCTGGTTCTACCCAATACCAACCTCCAAGCACCGTCCCTTAGTTCCAACCTCTACCCACCTCCAAGCACCATCCCTTGGTTTCATCCTCTATCCAACTCCCAGTACTGCCTTGTTAGAGAATACAGAACCAAGTATCATTTTGTGGTGATAAGAAATATGTATGGAGTTTGGTAATGATAACAAGAAAATCAGTGAAATAGATCCCCTGTAGCCAACAACAAACCCACCCCCCCCCCCCAATATAAATAGATCTCCCAGCAACAATTTATCCTCCACAACAAAATATACCCCCAAGCAACATTATATCCCCCACAACAAAATATCCCCAGCAACAATAGACCCCCCCCCCCCAGCAACAATAGTTCTCTCAGCAGCCAGTATCAATACGCTCTGTAGAACCCAGAAACTATAGATTTCTTCCTCAACAGTAGATTTCTTCCAGCAAAAACTGACTCCCCAGCAACCTACAACCCCCCCCCCCCCCCCCCAGCAATAACAGATCACCCAACAGCAACAATAGACCTCCTCAGCAACAATAAACCCCCTGCATACATTCAGCCCTGGAGGTGCCGGAACTGCGTTCCCCCGCGTTCCCGCTGAAAAAAAGCCCTGTTTTATCTGATGTGGACAATACTGGCCCATAATGGTTAAAAGTATCATCTTGTGCCTGTCGGTACAATACAGGAGTTATAGATGGGCAGATATATCTGCAAGAGCAATGTAGAGATTTTTTTTTATCTTGAACTGATTCCTGCACTAGAATCTGCTGCAGCAATTGGAAAATACTGATGGTGATTTATACACAGTCCTTTTTGTTTTTCACGCTTGATTTATTGCTGCAAATTCTTCCCGTGTTGTACAAGGTACTTAAAATGCTGGATTCTCACGCTATTGCCTAGAACAGAGATATGGCAATTTGGCAAAAATGATCCTCAACACTGGGAGTGCTGTTCACACTAGTGCGACTCCGAGTGCGACTTTGATGCTACTTTACACTCTCTGGCACTCAAGTCACAAGAAAGTTACATCAAAGTAGTGCAGGAACATTTTCAAAGTCGCTACGACTTTAAGTCGCATAGACTGGAATGGGTGCCATTAAAATCAACGGGTCCAAAGTCACAACACAAGTTGCAATAGTGTGAATGGAGCCTTACTAGTGGCCACCTATAATAAGCTGAATATTCCCTCTTGAATTGTTATTCTCATGCAGCCATAGCTCTGTGGGATGCGTTAATTTGCTTATTATTTACTTGTATTCTCACCCTGTCAGAGCAGAAGTGTCAGACTTGCCTACCTAGCTACTGTTAAAATTACTTTAAAAAAAAAAACAATAAAAGCTTGTTAACTGAGGTTTACCTTCCTCCAGCAGCCCAAATAAAAGGATCAATGATCCAGCTGTGAGTTCAGGAAAGAGACAGGGCAGTCTTTTTGAAGGCCCGATACTGAGCTGACAGGGAGAGAATACAAAAATATTACAGTGCACATAGTAAAGGACTGGTAGCTTTTGGCACTGGAGGCTGGTCATATCATGGTAGGGATGGTTCCCTGTGGTTGTTGTCTTAAAGAATATGGATTATTGTAACATAAAAGATTTCCACATACAGTATATGTGCTAAAAATGGAGGATTGTAAGGGAAGAACTAAAAATTAAGGAGTACTTTATTGTCACTATTTTCAGGTCCTACGCTGATTAAGGTCGGGGCAGTTCTACACTGAGCCACTAGTTTTACCTTTATTTGTACTGTCCATGGGGTAAATCCAAATCCTCCCCTAAGAGCACACAACTGTCCCTGAGAGGTAAGACTGAACTCAAAATGTGAAGATTTGTTATGTTGTAAAATCCTACCAATGTAAGCAGCATTCTTCCAAATGATCACACATGTAAGGGGAATTCTTCCAACTGACCCCCAATGTAAGGGGCATTCTTCCAACTGACCACCAATGTAAGGAACATTCTTCCCACTGACCACCAATGTAAGGAACATTCTTCCCACTGATCACCAATGTAAGGAGCATTCTTCCCACTGACCTCCAATGTAAGGAACATTCTTCCCACTGACCACCAATGTAAGGAGCATTCTCTCCCCTGACCACCAATGTAAGGAACATTCTTCCCACTGATCACCAATGTAAGGAGCATTCTTCACACTGACCACCAATGTAAGGAACATTCTTCCCACTGAACACCAATGTAAGGAGCATTCTTCCCACTGACCACCAATGTAAGGAACATTCTTACCACTGATCAATGTAAGGGACATTCTTCCCACTGATCACCAATGTAAGGAGCATTCTTCCCACTAACAATCAATGTAAGGTGCATTCTTTCCCAATGTAAGGAGCATTCATTCCTTTAACCACCAATGTCAGGGGAATTCTTCCTACTGCCAGTGCCCACCAATGTAAGGAGCATTCTTTCCATTAACCACAAATGAAAGGAACATTCTTCCCACTGACCACTAATGTAAGAAGTATTCTTCCCACCGACCACCAATGTAAGGCACATTCTTCCCACTGATCACCAATGTAAGGAGCATTCTTCCCACTGATTACCAATGTAAGGAGCATTCTTCCCACTGACCACCAATGTAAGGGGCATTCTTCCCACTGACCACCAATGTAAGGGGCATTCTTCCCACTGATCACCAATGTAAGGAGCATTCTTCCCACTGACCACCAATATAAGGGGCATTCTCTCCCTGACCACCAATGTAAGGAGCATTCTTTCCACTGATTACCAATGTAAGGAGCATTCTTCCCACTGATTACCAATGTAAGGAACATTCTTCCCACTGACCACCAATGTAAGGAACATTCTTCCCACTGACCACAAATGTAAGGAGCATTCTTCCCACTGACCACAAATGTAAGGAGCATTCTTCCCACTGACCACCAATGTAAGGGGCATTCTTTCCACTGAACATATTTGTAATGGGCCAATGACCACCAATATAAGGGGGCCTTTCTTCCCTAACCACCAATGTGAGGAAATGGTACGCTACAATTTTCACTGCATTTTTTTCTGCTCATTTGTTTTGTTTCTTTTTACTGAAATTATTTTATTATATAGAGCAGCCGTGTCAATAACTTTAAGTAGACAATATTTCTCATCCTTAAAGCGGAGTTCCGGCCACAGAATCGTTTTTTTTTTTTTTGTTATAAATACTTCCCAAACAGTGATCCACCGCCCTTCATACATCAGCTAATCTGGTTTTATACAGTTTAATAATAGATTGGCAATCAGAAAATCTTAGTTTATAAAATGTGTGCAGAGCGCCGCCATCTTTGTCCGGGTCACTCGAAGCCGCTGTATGCAAATGTCTGCCCTGCTTCCTGGCTGTAGATGGAGGAGGCCGGTGAATGCAGCGCGAAATCGCACGCATGCCCAGTACTATGCGATCGGCATATTATGTGTTTCCATAGGGACACCTTCCATGGCGCTGTCCGCGCTGGGCTACGCCTATCATCGCGTCATTTCCTGTTTGGAAATAACGCGATGAGAGGAGCGGCCGGCCGCCTACGTCACTGCCCATTGCATCCTGGGAGTGATGAGTAAGAGCTCCCAGGACGCATTGCGGGACAGGAAGTGATGGCACGGGCCGCGGCCGAGGAGGGAGGAAGTGGAAGGAAAGGTGAGTATATTTTATTCTGAAACAAGGTAAGTAAAAAAAAAAAAAAAATCGGGAATATCCAATTCATTTACAGGTGACAATAAGGAAGCGGATGCCACAAAATCTAATGTAACGATTTTGTGGCCGGAACTGTGCTTTAAAGGGGAACTCCAGTCAAAAATGAAAATGTTCCTATTAATCGTATATTAAATATTTTATCTTTGATAATATTCATTTTCTGGCTAGCTGCTTGACTAGCTTAGAAAGTCTTATCTAAGCTGGACAATCAGCTTCTTCCTGTTCTTCACTGACAACGCTATCTCCCTTTATCTGAATTTGCTAAGCTGCCTTTCACTTCCTGAAAAGGTTGTCTGTCTTTCTAATGCCCCATACACACGTGCAGATTATCTGCAGACTTTTGTCTGCAGACTTACCAAAACCATATAATATGAGGTCAAACCTAAACACTTTCAATTTGTATGCAATCCGGCAGGCCCTTGCACTACATAGAAAAGGTAAGTCTGCAGACAAAAGTCTGCAGATAATCTGTACGTGTGTATGGGGCATTAGACAGACATGTCTATAAATGCCCAGCCCCACAACCATCCCTCCGATCCTTCACAGAACATGATCTCCTGTCTTCATTGCTTCGTTTAGGCTAGCAGCTTCTCCTGAGAGAGAGAGAGAGAGAGAGAGAGAGAGTGAGAAAGGGGGGTCACATGACCGGTTCAATATTTGAAGGAAAAAAGGTACAAAGGAACATTTTTAAGTTTAGAAGGATACAGATTGATTTTCAATTGGTCATTACATGTGAGTAATACGTTTTGGGCTCCGTTTCCACTAGTGCAACTTGTCATGCACTTTCGACACACAACGTTGCATGACAAGTCACTGCCCATTGATTTCAATGGCACCCGTTCACATCTATGCGACTTTGAAAATCAACAACTTTGAAAAGGTGCCAGCACTACTTTTTTAAGACTTTGATCCAGAGAGTGTAAAGTTGGATCAAAGCTGCACTCAAAGTCGCACTCTAAATCGTACAACTTAAGAGTTGCACTATTGAAAACATAGCCACTAGGCTAGAGTGCGACTTTGAAGTGCGACTTTGATGTGACTTTGAATGCAGCTTTGATACAACTTTACACTCTCTGGATCTAAGTCGCATGAAACGTTGCATCAAAGTAGTGCAGGTACCTTTTCAAAGTTGCATAGATTGGAACGGGTGCCATTGAAATCAATGGGCTGTGACGTGTCATGCAATTTTGTGTGTCCAAAGTTAAATAACAAGTCGCACTAGTGGAAACGGAGATTTCACGTGGTTGCCTGTACTATGATCATTGTAGACTGTGAACAGAGACTCCAGGGCACTTCCAGTTACACTGACAGTTCCCCCCCTCCCCTCCCGTGTCCAGCTCCCTTATCCTATGGGAGTCTTCATTCAAAGCCAGCACAGCAATACTGTATATGTGCACTCCCCTCCGCCCCCCTCCCCCCCTCTGTATCAAATGTGAATTATTTCTTCATTTTCTCATGAATTAGGATGTAAAGTGCATCCTTATTGATAAGGGAACACTGGGCGGGAACCTATGATCAGCTCCTCCCATTCTGTTTACGCCCACCGGCTACACAGGAACAGTGCCCCTCCCTAGAAGTGATGTCACTAGCTTTTAGTAACCACACCCACTTGCTGCTCTTGGACTTGAAGTCATGTGACAGCACACTGAATACTGCAAAATAAAGGTAGAAAAACTGTGATTTTTACATTTTGACACATAAGGCTGAACTCCGCTCACATTAATGATTGCAGGGGAGAATTTAAGGTATTAGGCTGGACTTCCGCTTTAAAAGTATTCTTATATCTTATCTGATCACACCAATGTACCCTGAGCTGTGAATATAGCAGTTATTATCAAATGTTAATAGACCCTTCATATTGTAAAGGGTGAGAGAGGCTGAGCTACATAGTGAATAGTAGGATCATTTCAACACATGCATTTGATATTGTTTATTGATGTAGAACTTGGTTGTGCTTAACCAACCAGTTAGGGGCTCAGTTTCTTCAAAATCAACAGTGCTCACATGACACGTCATCCAGGGCTAGGACAAGGGGTGGGCAGGAGGGGACGGCTGCCCTGGGCACTGTGATGTCATGTGAGGTGGGAGGGTACCACAAGGAGATAGGGGGAGGGAATTTGTGTTAGGCGGAGGAAATCGTGCTAGAAGTGTGCTAGAAGTGGTGATTTGGGGGGATTGGTGTTGGTAGGGTAGGAACAGGGTTTGTTCTAGGAGGGGGGATTTGGGGGGTTTGTGCCAGAAACGGCGACATGGTAGAGGGTGAAAGGGATTGGTGCTTGGAGGGGATTTTTTTTTTTTTTTGGGGGGGGGGGGTTTGTGTAATTATGGATGATTGGAGGGTATTTGTGCCAGGAGGGAAACTTTGAGGGGGAGGGATTTGTGTAAGGATGGGGAATTGGGGGAGAGGAATTTGTGCTGAGGGGGGATTTGGAGCGGGGGGGGGAGGGGAATCGTACTCAGAGAGAGCATTTAGGGGGTTTGTGCTAGGAGGGGGACATTTTTTTTCGGGGGGGGGGGGGGGAATTTGTGCTGGGGGCATATGGGGACAGAGGATTTTAGCTGGGGGGGGGCAAAGATTTGGGAAGGAGGGAATTTCAGTAGGGGGCTGGATTTGTACTGGGAGCAATTTATGCTTAGGGGGAGCGCAATTTATGCTTAGGGGTTAAGCATGCATCTTGTAGGGGAAGAGCGCAATTTCATGTTCGCCCCGGGCTCTAGATGACCTTGTCCCTGCACTGACGTCATCTATGTCTACGGAGAAGACGAGTCGCCTGTTAGTGTTAGATGAATATTAAAGAGAAGAACGGGGGGGGGGGGGGGGAGCGTATTTTTTTTCTCAAACATTTACCACACATTTTCTGTTTTCCTCTATGTTACTTGGATGTTTATTTGATTTTTTTTTATGTTGTGCAACAAAATGATATAATAAAACATTTTAACACAATGATATGTCTATATAGCAGTTTAAACAATTTTTCAGCTTGTGAGTGAATGTTTGGGAGGCAAAACTTGTTTTATTTACAGCTGGAGTAAAATGTTTTCTTGTTAATATCTATCATTTTGCATCGATCGGCCATTGCACATACCATGTCATTTGTTCCAAGCAATGGTGTGAAGGTCCTTGTAGAAATAATATAGAACTGTCATGCTGGGCATGGAGGCTTGTCCTCTCTATCTCCTGCCACTACTAAGACTAAGTGAATTTCCACTGTATGATCAAAAATGTTCTCAATTACAATGGGATATACAATTTAAAGAAACGTGTCTTAAACAAGGGCAAATTAAACCGAGCTCATGATAAAAAAAAAAAAATGTAGTAGTAGAGGTCATAGAAAAACAGATATAAAAATGGTCAATAAATCATCAAAAATAGCAAGGTGAAGGGAGGGGTAAACATTGGAAACCACAGAACCACCAGCACTTCTTCATATGTGTATGTGTGTATATATATATATATATATATATATATATATATATATATATATAGATATACAGTACCCCTCACGTTTTTGTAAATATTTTATCATATCTTTTCATGTGACATCACTGAAGGAATGACACTTTGCTACGATGTGAAGTAGTGAGTGTACAGCTTGTATAACAGTGTAAGGGCTCTTTCACACGGTCCGCCTCCGTAGGCGGATCCGTGCTGCTCAGCGGGGATCGATCCGCCGATCCCTGCTGAGCCGGCAGATGACAGCTCCGTCTCCGCTTGCAGAGCGGAGAGGGAGGTGTCACAGCTCCCACTGCTCTCTATGGGGGTTCAGACGGTCCGCTCTCATCCGACCCGATCCGATCCCTGAACGGATGGAAAAATAGGGTTTCCATCCGTCCAGATTTCACGGACAGGATCGGATACGGATGGCAGCGGGTTTCAGCGGAGGTGTCTCCGCTGACATCCGCTGCCCCATAGAGCTGCATGGAGGATCCGATCAGATCCGCTTAAAAAACTGACAGGCGGATCTGATCGGACCGCCCGTGTGAAAGAGCCCTAAATTTTTTGTCCCCTAAAAATACCTCAGCACGCAGCCATTAATGTCTAAACCACTGGCAATAAAAGTGAGTACACCCCTAAGTGCAAATTTGCAAATTGGGCCAAAGTGTCAATATTTTGTGTGGCCGCCATTATTTTCCAGCACTGCCTTAACCCTCTTGGGCATGGAGTTCACCAGAGCTTCACAGGTTGCCACTGGAGTCCTCTTCCACTCCTCCATGACGAAATCACTGAGCTGGTGGATGTTAGAGACCTTGCGCTCCTCCACGTTCCATTTGAGGATGCCCCACAGATGCTCAATAGGGTTTAGGTCTGGAGACATGCTTGGTCAATCCATCACCTTTACCCTCAGCTTCTTTGGCAAGGCAGTGGTTGTCTTGGAGGTGTGTTTGAGGTCGTTATCATGTTGGAATACTGCCCTGTGGCCCAGTCTCCGAAGGGAGGGGATCATTCTCTGCTTCAGTACGTTACAGTATATGTTGGCATTCAAGGTTCCCTCAATGTACTGTGGCTCCCCAGTGCTGGCAGTACTCATGCAGCCCCAGACCATGACACTCCCCCCACCATACTCGACTGTAGGCAAGACACACTTGTCTTTGTACTCCTCACCAGGTTGCCGACACACGCACTTGACACCATCTGAACCAAGTAAGTTTATCTTGGACTCATCAGACCACAGGACATGGTTCCAGTAATCCATGTCCTTAGTCTGCTTGTCTTCAGCAAACTGTTTGCAGGCTTTATTGTGCATCATCTTTAGAAGAGGCTTCCTTCTGGAAAGACAGCCATGCAGACCAATTTGATGCAGTGTGCGGCGTATGGTCTGAGCACTGACAGGCTGACCCCCCCACCCCTGCAATCTCTGCAGCAATGCTGGCAGCACTCATACGTCTATTTCCCAAAGACAACCTCTGAATATGACACTGAGCACGTGCACCTAACTCATTGGTCGACCATGGCGAGGCCTGTTGTGAGTGAAATCTGTCCTGGTAAACTGCTGTGTGGTCTTGGCCACCGTGCTGCAGCTCAGTTTCAGTGTTTTGACAACCTTCTTATAGCCTAGGCGAGTGATGGCGAACCTTGGCACCCCAGATGTTTTGGAACTATATTTCCCATGATGCTCAGCTATACTGCAGGGTGCATGAGAATCATTGGAAATGTAGTTCCAAAACATCTGGGGTGCCAAGGTTGGCCATCACTGGCCTAGGCCATCTTTATGTAGAGCAACAATTCTTTTTTTCAGATCCTCAGAGAGTTCTTTGCCATGAGGTGCCATGTTGAACTTCCAGTGACCAGTATGAGAGAGTGAGAGCGATAACACCAAATTTATCACACCTGCTCCTCATTCACACCTGAGACCTTGTAACATTAATGAGTTACATGACACCGGGGAGGGAATATGGCTAATTAGGCCCAATGTGGACATTTTCAAATAGGGGTGTACTCACTTTTGTTGCCAGTGGTTTAGACATTAATGGCTGTGTGTTGAGTTATTTGGAGGGAACAGCAAATTTACACTTTACACGCACTACTTTACATTGTAGCAAAGTGTCATTTCTTCAGTGTTGTCAGTGTTTGCTTGCTAATTAAGCACAGTGATACCATGATCAATAAACCAGGTATTGGTACTTTTTGCAGTGTGGGCAGGTGCCAAATTCTGCAGGGAAATTAAATCAGCATCTCCATAAAGCTGGTCAGCTGAGGGAAGAAAGAAGTGCTCTAGAATTTCCTGTTAGAGGGCTGCGATGACTTTGAACTTGATAAAACACAGTGGACCAACACCAGAAGATGACATGGCTCCCCAAATCATTATGGACTGTGGAAACTTCACACTGGACCTCATGCAACATGGATTCTGTGCCTCACCACTCTTCTTTCAGACTCCGGGACCTTGATTTCCAAATTAAATGCAACATTTTTACAGTCAGTGATAATTTGGGGAGACATGTCATCTGCTGGTGTTGGTCCACTGTGTTTTATTAAGTCCAAAGTCAGTGCAGCCCTCTAGCAGGAAATTCTAGAGCATTTCATTTTTCCCTCTGCTAACCAGCTTTACGGAGATGCTGATTTCATTTTCCAGCAGGACTTGGCACCTGCCCACACTGCCAAAAGTACCAATACCTGGGTTGATGATCATGGTATCACTGTGCTTGATTGGCCAGCAAATTCCACTGACCTAAAGCCCATAGAGAATCTTTGGGGTATTGTCAAGATGAAGAAGAGAGGCATACAACCAAACAATGCAAACAAGCTGAGGCCACTATCAAAGCAACCTGGGCTTCCATAACACCTCAGCAGTGCCACAGGCCGAACTAAATAATACACCTCAGGAAGTGCCGCCATGGCTAACAGAGGTTAGACTTAGAGCTAAACTAGAGAAACTTAACATAAATAAATCCCCGGGACCGGATGGCTTGCACCCGAGGGTTCTTAATGAGCTCAGCCAGGTGATTGCCAGACCATTATTCTTGATCTTTAAGGATAGTTTACAGACGGGTATGGTGCCAGCTGATTGGAAAAAAGCCAACGTGGTACCAATATTTAAAAAGGGGCCGAGATATATCCCGGGTAACTATAGGCCGGTCAGCCTAACATCAGTAGTCTGCAAAATTTTGGAGGGGATGATAAGGGACCACATACAAGACTTTAGTAATGAAAACGGTATTATAAGTAGTAATCAGCATGGATTCATGAAAAATCGTTTGTGCCAAACCAATCTATTAACCTTCTACGATGAAGTGAGCTGCCACTTAGATAAAGGTATGCCTGTGGATGTGGTGTATCTGGACTTTGCAAAGGCCTTTGACACCGTTCCCCACAAACGCTTACTGTACAAACTAAGGAAGGTAGGTATGGACCATAAGGTGAGTACCTGGATAGAGAACTGGCTCCAGGGGAGAGTACAGAGGGTGGTGATCAATGGGGAGTACTCGGATTGGGCGGGTGTGGAAAGTGGGGTCCCCCAGGGTTTTGTCCTGGGACCAATCCTGTTTAATTTATTCATAAATGATCTAGAGGAGGGGATATCTAGTACAATCTCAGTATTTGCAGATGATACTAAATTAGGCATGCCAATATCTTCTATGCAGGATGTGGAAATCTTGCAAGCAGACCTGAACAAAATAACGGGGTGGGCAACTACATGGCAGATGAGATTTAATGTAGAAAAATGTAAAGTAATGCACTTGGGGGCCAGAAACCAGAAAGCAAGCTACTCACTAGGGGGGGAACCTCTGGGTGAGTCTAGGATGGAAAGGGACCTGGGGGTACTGGTAGACAACAGGCTTGGCAGTGGCATGCAATGCCAAGCCACCGCAAGCAAAGCCAACAGAATACTGGGTTGTATAAAAAAGGGGATTCACTCCAGAAATAAAGAGATTATTCTTCCACTCTACAAGACTTTGGTCCGGCCACATCTGGAGTATGCTGTCCAGTTCTGGGCACCGGTCCTCAGGAAGGATGTGCTGGAACTGGAGAAAGTCCAGAGAAGGGCAACAAAAATAATTAGGGGAATGGAGGACATCAGCTATGAGGAAAGACTACAAGCACTGAACCTATTCTCTCTGGAGAAGAGACGATTGAGGGGGGATATGATATCAATGTACAAATACTGTACTGGCGACCCGAGCATAAGGAACAAACTATTCAGAGAAAGGAGATACAATAAGACACGTGGCCACTCACTAAAACTTGAGGAAAGGCGGTTTAACCTTAAAGTGCGTAAGGGGTTCTTCACTGTAAGAGCGGTAAGGATGTGGAATTCTCTTCCACAAGCAGTTGTATCAGCGGGGAGCATTGATAGTTTCAAAAAACTATTAGATGGACACCTTAAAGACCACAACATACAGGGGTATACAATGTACGTTTAAAAGCAAACACACACACACATCATAGGTTGAACTGGATGGACTGATGTCTTTTTTCAACCTCACTAACTATGTAACTATGTAACTATGTAACAGGCTGATCACCTCCATGCCAAGCCACATTGATGCAGTAATTCATGCAAAAGGAGCCCCAACCAAGTATTGAGTGCATACTATACTGTAAATTGACATATGTTTCAGTAAGCCAATATTTCTGTATTAAAAATATTTTTTTTCTATTGGTCTTATGTAATATTCTAATTTTCTGAGATACTGAATTTTGGGTTTTCCCTAACTCTAAGACATAGTCATCAAAATTAAAAGAAAGAAATGCTTGAAATATATTACATATCATATATGTGTGTAATGCTTCTATATAAAATATATGAGTTTCACTTTTTTAATTGAATCAATGAAATAAATTAACTTTTTGATGGTGCGCCTGTATATACTGTATATGTGTAATGTACAAATGAGTACACCCCAAAAGATTTGTCAGAAAACCTTTACTTTCCTTTCAGAATCAACATTTTCCATGGGACACTATACTACAAAATACTCCCACAAATGCGGGCCATTGATTAATTCAAGACCATGTTGCAAAAATGAATACACCCCAATGGAAGTCTTAGGGGCAAAGCTAAATTTTAGACAACAAAACCCTAATAAACAAGAATTCAACTACAGGCCAGTCTAATTATTCATTTAACAGGTGTCCAGCAGACAGCTGATTATAATAGGGTGTTACTTAACCACTTAAGCCCCGGAAGATTTTACCCCCTTCCTGACCATGGCCTATTTTGCGTTTCGGCACTGTGTGACTTTAACGGACAATTGCGCGGTCGTGCGACGCTGTACCCAAATGAAATTGACGTCCTTTTTTTCCCACAAACAGAGCTTTCTTTTGGTGGTATTTGAACACCTGTGCAATTTTTTGATCACGCGCTATAAACAAAAGAAGAGCGACAATTTTGCAAAAATAACAATATTTTTCACATTTTTTTATGTGAAATCCCCCCCCCCCCCCAAATGTAAAAATCAAATTTTTTTAACATTTTAGGCCAATTTGTTTTCTGCTACATATGTTTGGTAAAAAAAAAAAAATCGCAAAAAGCGTATTTTGATTGGTTTGCGCAAAAGTTATTGCGTTTACTAAGTGAAAGATTTTTGTCATTTTTATTATTTTATTTTTTTTAAAGAGTGGCAGCGATCTGCGATTTTTTTTGCAGGACTGCGACATAGCAGTGGACAGTACCTTTTGGGGGTACCAGTGACATTGCTACAGTAATCAGTGCTATACCTATGCACTGTTACTGTAAAAATGACACTGGCAGGGAAGGGGTTAACTTTATTTGAGAAGGAGGGGTTAAGTGTGTCCCTTGGGGCGTGCTTCTAACTGTGATTGGATGTGACTAGTGATGTAACAGCAGAGATCTACGGACCTACATAGCAGGACCGTATGATCTCTGCTGTTACACAGGGGAGAATGACAGGCGGCTGTGTTTACATTAGCCGCCTGCCTTTCTCCCGGTGTAACCGACGATCGCGAGTGAGCGGCGGGCATCGCGTCCGCCGCTCACACGCGCGGGGGGTCAGTGAGCGAGCGGGAGCGCGCCTCCGGCGGCGCGAGCGGGAGCACGCCTCCGGCGGCGCGCGCGCGCTCCCTGGAGCCTCAAAGGCTAGCGAGGTAGATCTACGTCACTTTGCCTGTGAGGGGCTGCCTGCCGACGTAGATAGACGTTAGGCAGTCAGCAAGTGGTTAACAAAGACAACCCCTTCCTATTTCATGCACTCAGCAATGGCACCACATGGAAGAGAAATGTCACAAGGCCTGAGAAAGAAAATAATTTCTTTACACAAGAAAATTGAAGGCTACAAGAAGATCAGCAAAGCTTTACCTATCAGTCAGAATACTGCAGCAAAAGTGATACAAAAACGTAACAAAGATGGAACTGCAATCATCTCACAGAGAGATGTCCAGGCCACCCACGGAAGTTAACACCTCGACAGGAGCGCCTTCTGATGAGAAAAAGTGAAGAAAATTGCTATCTTAATTCAATGCAGTTAGTAAAGAAGTAGAAAGCCAAACTGGGGTGATTGTTTCCTGTGACACAATACGGCGTACACTGCAGGGGAATGTAATGCATGGGTGTCATCCATGAAGTAAGCCTCTCCTAAAGCCCGTGCACAAAAAAGCCTGCCTAGAATTTACCAGGGCCCATGCTGAAAAAGAAGACTACTGAGACTCTGTACTGTGGAGGGATGAGACCAAGATACATTTATTATGAAACGGATGGCTTCAAAACTATATGGCGTCACAAAGGTGAGGAGTACAAAGAAGAATGCATGGTGCCTATAGTCAGCAGTGTATTTAGGTTTTGTGCTGCCCTAGGCCTGACTAAACTTGGGCAGCCCCTAATTTAAATAGGACCCACCCCTTCCTGTAAAGGCCACACCCTTTCCTGTTTATGACCCGCCCTGTCATCTGTAAACCACAGACCACAACCACAGTCTATCAGTGCTCATTAGTGCAGCCTATCAGTGCATCATATCAGTGCCCATCAGTGCTGCCTCATCAGTGGCCATCAGTGCAGCCTATTAGTGCCTGCAGTCTGTCCAAAAGTCCTCACCGGCCAATATTATCATACCAGGAGGTAGCAGTGTGACCGCTTTATGGGGCTGCCAGACTGACTTGCCTCCTGGATCCTGGACCCCGGCCCAATTCGCCCCATAAGACTGACACTATACTAAAATTGTAGCGCAAGTCAACGGGGACTGTTTCTTTTCTTGCGGGTTGCAGCTTTTTTGCTGCCCCCCCCTGCAAAGTGCTGCCCTAGGCCTGGGCCTTGTTGGCCTAGGCCAAGATGCAGCACTGCCTACAGTGAATCATGGTGGTGGCAGTGTCCTTCTGTGGAGAAAAACCCTCATAATGGGACTTTTAATGGCAACAAATAGTTAAACATAAAGAGTTGGGACTTTGAGTCAACTGCTAAAATTATACAAAACCTTTATAATTGTAACACAAATATAAAAGATATATATACATTATTCAATAATAAAATTATTATTACACAATTTCTAGATATTCTATAGGGCACTCTGATTTCCAATTGATAACACCAAACAGGAAATTAAAGTGATGGATATCCAACGCGTTTCAAATTTTAATTTCTTTTTCTTTTCTTCTTCAGGGGTGCATGAACATATTTAGGAGAAGAGGTTATCTTCTAAAATGAGAACATACCAATTAGAAATATTGCATATATAGCATCAATACAATCTTATACACATTTCTTTTTTGTGTTGTTGTTCATACCTGTACAGAGGTAACTAGGAATTTATGCAAATAATCAAAAGTTCAAGTAGGACAAGTATCATTGTAAATTATTCTGCAGACGTTAGACGGGGGCGAAAAGCAGAGGCCGACGTCTGATCTGTGATTAAGGCCTCTTTCACACGGTCTGCATTCCCTTGCGGACCGTGCTCTGCTCAGCGGGGATCGATCCGCCGATCCCCGCTGAGGCGGCGGATGACAGCTCCGTCTCCGAATTGTGTGTCAGAGCCCCACTACTCTCTATGGGGAAT
Source organism: Pelophylax lessonae (assembly GCF_965119305.1). NCBI lineage: Eukaryota > Metazoa > Chordata > Amphibia > Anura > Ranidae > Pelophylax > Pelophylax lessonae. The sequence continues at coordinate 181,626,969 of NC_138779.1, forward strand.
CGGATGAGAGCGGACCGCCTGTCCGCTCTCATCCGATCCCATCCGATCCGATCAGATCCCCAGGACGGATGGAAAATAGGGTTTCCATCCGTCCGGATTTCATGGACAGGTTTGGATGCGGATGGCAGCGGGTGTCAGCGGACATGTCACCGCTGCTCCATAGGGCTGAATGGGGCATCCGATCAGATCCGCCTAAAAAACTGACAGGCGGATCTGATCAGAACGCCCGTGTGAAAGAGCCCAAACTGGGTCGGGCAAGTCACAGAAAGCACATCTTCTAGATTGTAAGCTGTAATGAGCAGGGCCCTCTAATTCCTCCTGTATTGAATTGCATTGTAACTGTATTGTCTTCCCTCATATTGTAAAGCGCTGCGCAAACTGTTGGCGCTATATAAATCCTGTATAATAATAATAATATTGTCTGTTATAACACTATTAGAGTAAAATGTACATGTACATTTTTTTTTTATCCTAATGCATTCTATGTATTAACCACTTACCGCAAAGTGACGTATGGGTACGTTGGCAGATTTTGCGGTGTTATACCGGGGTGATGCCTCTAACTAGAGGCATCATCCTGGTACCATTGTTTAGAGCCGGCGGTCGCCTTTCTGGCGGTAACAACCAATGCGGCTTGGGTGCCGCTCGGTCGTTACCCCAGGGAGCGGGATGGGACATCCCCCCCCCTCCCGCCGCCTTCCGTGGCTTTGCCCGGGTCTCCCGTCCCACCAGGAGACCCGAGCACCCAGCCCGCACGTCCGCCGGCTGGATGGAGTCCCGATCAAAGCTGGAAGCAGATCAAATCGGGTCTCGGATGAAGTAACCCGGAAGCGGACATCACGTCCGAGCTACTCTGCTGCTAAAGGCGGCAAATTAAAAAAAACAGGGTATTCAAAAATGCTGTTTGCGGCATTTTGAATACATGGAAGTGTAGTGGAGGGGTCTTGGGTCTTTTAGACCCTCGATCCCTCCATAAAGTGTACCTGTCACTGCATATTGCTGTCACAAGGGATGTTTACATTGCTTCTGACAGCAATAAAGTGATCAGATTTTTAATTTTTTTTTTAAACCTGTGATAAAGTTAAAAAAATAAATAAAATAAATAGGAAAAAAAAAAAACATTTTAGCCACGCCCGTCACCGTTAGCTTGTGCACGAAAGAAAACGCATATGGAAGTCGAGCCGCGAATTAAATCACTGTTCAAACCACACATGTGAGATATCGCCGCGTTCGCCAGAGAGTGAGCAATAATTTAAAAAAAAGAGCTACACTCTAACTCAAAACTGGTAACCGGTAAAAATTTTAAAAAGCGTCGCCTATTGAGATTTCTATTGACTGTAGTTTGTCGCCATCCCACGGGTGTGCGCAATTTTAAACCGTAACATGTTGGGTATCTATTTACTCGGCGTGACATCATCTTTCACAGTATACAAATAAATGGGCTAACTTTGCTGTTTAGTTTTTTTTAAATGCAGTCAAGTGTGATTTTTCGTAATTTTTCCAATGGCGTTTTAAAGACCGCTGCGCAAATACCGCGTGACAAAAAAAAATTGCAATGACCGACATTTTATTCTCCAAAGTCTTTGCTAAAAAATATATATAATGTTTGGGGGTTCTAAGCAGTGGCGTACCAAGGGGGGGGCGGGGGGGGCGGCCCGCCCCGGGTGCCACGCACTGGGGGGTGTCAGCCGGTGTCCTGCCCGGCGTGTTCCGTATCGCTGTGAAGGCAGCTCCTTCAGTCAGCACTGCGGGGGGGGGGAACGGCGGCGGGAATAAGGGGCGGAGCCGCGGCGGGAATAAGGGGCGGAGCTGCGGCGGAAGAAGGGGGCGGGGCCTCGGTGGGAAGAAGGGGCGGAGTCTCAGCCTCGGCAGGAAGAAGGTGAGTGCCGAAGTGTGTGCTGAATAGGAGGGGGATGGGGCAGCTGCATATGAGGAATTCATCTTTCCCTAGCTCCCTGTCCCCTTCAGTGCTCTCCACCCCCCTGGTTTTCTCTGCCCGCCCCCCAAGTGCTACCTGTCCCCCCCAGTGCTCTCCACCCCCCTGGTTTTCCCTGCCCACCCCCCAAGTGCTACCTGCCCCCCCCTGTGCTCTCCACCCCCCTGGTTTTCCCTGCCCACCCCCCAAGTGCTACCTGTCCCCCCCCCAGTGCTCTCCACCACCTGGTTTTCCCTGCCCACCCCCAAGTGCTACCTGTCCCCCCCCCCAGTGCTCTCCACCACCTGGTTTTCCCTGCCCACCCCCCAAGTGCTCCCTGCCCCCCCCTGTGCTCTCCACCCCCTAGTTTTCCCTGCCCACCCCCCAAGTGCTACCTGCCCCACCCCCGGTGCTCTCCACCCCCCTGGTTTTCCCTGCCCGCCCCCCAAGTACTACCTGTCCCCCCCCCCAGTGCTCTCCACCCCCTGGTTTTCCCTGCCCACCCCCCAAGTGCTACCTGCCCCCCCCTGTTCTCTCCACCCCCCTGGTTTTCCCTGCCCACCCCCCAAGTGCTACCTGTCCCCCCCCCCCAGTGCTCTACACCACCTGGTTTTCCCTGCCCACCCCCCAAGTGCTCCCTGCCCCCCCCTGTGCTCTCCACCCCCTGGTTTTCCCTGCCCACCCCCCAAGTGCTACCTGTCCCCCCCCCAGTGCTCTCCACCCCCTGGTTTTCCCTGCCCACCCCCCAAGTGCTACCTGTCCCCCCCAGTGCTCTCCACCCCCTGGTTTTCCCTGCCCACCCCCCAAGTGCTACTTGTCCCCCCCAGTGCTCTCCACCCCCCTGGTTTTCCCTGCCCACCCCCCAAGTGCTCCCTGCCCCCCCCAGTGCTCTCCACCCCCCTGGTTTTCCCTGCCTGTCCCCCAAATGCTCCCTGCCCCCCCCCCAGTGCTCTCCACCCCCCTGGTTTTCCCTGCCTGCCCCCCAAGTGCTCCCTGTCCCCCCCAGTGCTCTCCACCCCCCTGGTTTTCCCTGCCCGCCCCCCAAGTGCTACCTGTCCCCCCCCAGTGCTCTCCACCCCCCTGGTTTTCCCTGGCCGCCCCCCAAGTGCTACCTGTCCCCCCCTGTGCTCTCCACCCCCCTGGTTTTCCCTGCCCACCCCCCAAGTGCTACCTGTCCCCCCCCCCAGTGCTCTCCACCACCTGGTTTTCCCTGCCCACCCCCCAAGTGCTACCTGTCCCCCCCCCCCCCCAGTGCTCTCCACCACCTGGTTTTCCCTGCCCACCCCCCAAGTGCTCCCTGCCCCCCCCTGTGCTCTCCACCCCCTAGTTTTCCCTGCCCACCCCCCAAGTGCTACCTGCCCCCCCCAGTGCTCTCCACCCCCCTGGTTTTCCCTGCCCGCCCCCCAAGTACTACCTGTCCCCCCCCCCCAGTGCTCTCCACCCCCTGGTTTTCCCTGCCCACCCCCCAAGTGCTACCTGCCCCCCCTGTTCTCTCCACCCCCCTGGTTTTCCCTGCCCACCCCCCAAGTGCTACCTGTCCCCCCCCCCAGTGCTCTACACCACCTGGTTTTCCCTGCCCACCCCCCAAGTGCTCCCTGCCCCCCCCTGTGCTCTCCACCCCCTGGTTTTCCCTGCCCACCCCCCAAGTGCTACCTGTCCCCCCCCCCAGTGCTCTCCACCCCCCTGGTTTTCCCTGCCCACCCCCCAAGTGCTACCTGTCCCCCCCCCCAGTGCTCTCCACCCCCTGGTTTTCCCTGCCCACCCCCCAAGTGCTACCTGTCCCCCCCAGTGCTCTCCACCCCCTGGTTTTCCCTGCCCACCCCCCAAGTGCTACTTGTCCCCCCCAGTGCTCTCCACCCCCCTGGTTTTCCCTGCCCACCCCCCAAGTGCTCCCTGCCCCCCCCCCAGTGCTCTCCACCCCCCTGGTTTTCCCTGCCTGTCCCCCAAATGCTCCCTGCCCCCCCCAGTGCTCTCCACCCCCCTGGTTTTCCCTGCCTGCCCCCCAAGTACTCCCTGTCCCCCCCAGTGCTCTCCACCCCCCTGGTTTTCCCTGCCCGCCCCCCAAGTGCTACCTGTCCCCCCCCAGTGCTCTCCACCCCCCTGGTTTTCCCTGGCCGCCCCCCAAGTGCTACCTGTCCCCCCCTGTGCTCTCCACCCCCCTGGTTTTCCCTGCCCACCCCCCAAGTGCTACCTGTCCCCCCCCCAGTGCTCTCCACCACCTGGTTTTCCCTGCCCACCCCCCAAGTGCTCCCTGCCCCCCCCTGTGCTCTCCACCCCCTGGTTTTCCCTGCCCACCCCCCAAGTGCTACCTGTCCCCCCCCCCCAGTGCTCTCCACCCCTTGGTTTTCCCTGCCCACCCCCCAAGTGCTACCTGTCCCCCCCAGTGCTCTCCACCCCCTGGTTTTCCCTGCCCACCCCCCAAGTGCTACCTGTCCCCCCCAGTGCTCTCCACCCCCCTGGTTTTCCCTGCCAACCCCCCCAAGTGCTACCTGTCCCCCCCCCAGTGCTCTCCACCCCCTGGTTTTCCCTGCCCACCCCCCAAGTGCTACCTGTCCCCCCCAGTGCTCTCCACCCCCTGGTTTTCGCTCCCCACCCCCCAAGTGCTCCCTGCCCCCCCCCAGTGCTCTCCACCCCCCTGGTTTTCCCTGCCTGTCCCCCAAATGCTCCCTGCCCCCCCCCCAGTGCTCTCCACCCCCCTGGTTTTCCCTGCCCGCCCCCCAAGTGCTCCCTGTCCCCCCTCAGTGCTCTCCACCCCCCTGGTTTTCCCTGCCCGCCCCCCAAGTGCTACCTGTCCCCCCCCAGTGCTCTCCACCCCCCTGGTTTTCCCTGCCCGCCCCCCAAGTGCTACCTGTCCCCCCCAGTTCTCTCCACCCCCCTGGTTTTCCCTGCCCACCCCCCAAGTGCTCCCTGTCCCCCCAGTGCTCTCCACCTCCCTGGTTTTCCCTGCACGCCCCCAAGTGCTCCCTGTCCCCCCCCCCAGTGCTCTCCACCCCCTGTGCCTTCCAACCAACCCTGCAATGCTTTCCAAACCCCCTCTTAATTCTCTCCAGCCCCCCCACCGTGCCCTTCAGCTCCTCCAGTGCTCTCTGCTTCACCTGTGCTCTCCGGCCCCCCTAGTGCTCTTCTATCTTCTATCATGTCCTCAGTCTCTGACCAACTCCTGTATCATGTCTGCAGTCTGACCATCTACTGTGTCATGTCTGCAGTCTCTGAGCATCTTCTGTATCATGTCCTCAGTCTCTGACCATCTCCTGTATCATGTCTGCAGTCTGACCATCTCCTGTATCATGTCTGCAGTCTCTGACCATCTCCTGTATCATGACTGCAGTCTCTGACCATCTCTTGTATCATGTCTGCAGTCTCTGAGCATCTCCTGTATCATGTCCTCAGTCTCTGACCATCTTCTGTATCATGTCTGCAGTCTCTGAGCATCTTCTGTATCATGTCTGCAGTCTCTGACCATCTCCTGTATCATGTCTGCAGTCTCTGACCATCTCCTGTATCATGTCTGCAGTCTCTGACCATCTCCTGTATCATGTCTGCAGTCTCTGACCATCTCCTGTATCATGTCTGCAGTCTGACCATCTACTGTGTCATGTCTGCAGTCTCTGAGCATCTTCTGTATCATGTCCTCAGTCTCTGACCATCTCCTGTACTATGTCTGCAGTCTGACCATCTCCAGTATCATGTCTGCAGTCTCTGAGCATCTCCTGTATCATGTCCTCAGTCTCTGACCATCTCCTGTATCATGTCTGCAGTCTGACCATCTCCTGTATCATGTCTGCAGTCTCTGACCATCTCCTGTATCATGACTGCAGTCTCTGACCATCTCTTGTATCATGTCTGCAGTCTCTGACCATCTCCTGTATCATGTCCTCAGTCTCTGACCATATACTGTATCATGTCTGCAGTCTCTGACTGAGCATCTCCTGTATCATGTCTGCAGTCTCTGACCATCTCCTGTATCATGTCTGCAGTCTCTGACCATCTCTTGTATCATGTCCGCAGTCTCTGACCATCTCTTGTATCATGTCTGTAGTCTCTGACCATCTCCTGTATCATGTCTGCAGTCTCTGACCATCTCTTGTATCATGTCCTCAGTCTCTGACCATCTCCTGTATCATGTCCTCAGTCTCTGACCATCTCCTGTATCATGTCCTCAGTCTCTGACCATCTCCTGTATCATGTCTGCAGTCTCTGACCATCTCCTGTATCATGTCTGCAGTCTCTGACCCAGTGCTGTATCTTGGCCTAGGCCAACAAGACCTAGGCCTAGGGCAGCACTTTGCAGGGGGGCAGCAAAAAGGCTGCACCACGCACGAGAAAAAAAACAGCCTCCCACTAAAAAGGGTCCCTACTGGCTTGCGCTACACACTTTTAGTATAGTGGCAGTCTTATAGGGCGAATTGGGCTGGAGGGCAGGGTCCAGGAGGCAAATCAGTCTGGCATCCCCATAAAGCGGTCACACTGCTACCTCCTGGTATGATATGGTATGATATGATGGTATGATGATGGGCACTGCTGAGGCTGACCTTATGGGAACTGATGAGGCTACATTGATGGGCGCTGATAGACTGTGGTTGTGGTCTGTGGTTTACAGATGACAGGGCGGGTCATAAACAGGAAGAGGTGTGGCCTTTACAGAAAAGGGGTGTCATATTTAAATTAGGGGGTGCACCAGTTTAGTTCGGCCTAGGGCAGCACAAAACCAAAATACACCACTGCTCTGACCATCTCTTGTATCATGTCCTCAGTCTCTGACCATCTCCTGTATCATGTCCTCAGTCTCTGACCATCTCCTGTACCATGTCTGCAGTCTCTATCTATTTATGCTGAAGGTAGGACTGTGCAGGGGAGGCAGAGAGTGCAAAAGGAGGAACTGTGATTAGAGAGACGGGGGAGGGGGCAGACGGCAAGGGGCACTGTGATGGGGGGCTGTGAAATTTGTGCAATAAATATTCTTGAAAACATTACAAATTTCTGTGGGTGTTTTTACATTTTAAAGTTGGGGGGGGGGGGGGGGTGCCAGATATGGGATCCGCCCCGGGTGCCAAATGCTCTAGGTACGCCACTGGTTCTAAGTAGTTTTCTAGGAAAAAGTACTGATTTTAACTTGTAAACAAAAAGTGTCAGAAATAGGCCTGGGGCTTAAGTGGTTAAGATAAACAGCCTTCTTTGTGTAGCTGCTACCATCCAGCAATGTTGCAGGAGTGTCTTGGCTGCCCAAGACTCCCCTCCTCATTGGCTGAGGCCGCTGCGTGATTGGCTCCCACTGCTGTCTAGTCAACCAATGAGGAGAGAAAGGGAGCAGGGCCGGGTGGCAGCTTCATGTCTGAATGGACACAGGGAGCTGTGGCTTGGCTCAGGTGCCCCCATAGCAAGCTGCTTGTTTTGGGGGAACCCAACAGGAGGGAGAGGCCAGGAAAGCCGAAGAGAGACCCGAAAAGAGGAGGATCTGGGCTGCTCTATGCAAACCACAGAAGAAGTAAGGCTGGCTCGGCTGTGCGAATCGCCGTACCTGTATTGCGTGCCCCCATTAGCCAGCGGGGAATCGGATTCAGGGGCCGGCGGCCGCAATTGCTGCCAGGCACCCACGATCGCTCCCCGTGGAGAGAGAACGGCGGTCTGCTGTTGTAAACACATCAGATCGTTGTTCTCTCAGGAATCAGCACTGAGCCCCTGAGATCCTCCTATTTAGGATCACAGGTCTGTGTGTTGATTCCACATGCCCACCCCCCTTACAGTTAGAAAACACCCCCTAGGCATACACTTAACCCTTTGATCGCCCCTGAGTTAACCCCTTCCCTGCCAGTGTCATTTTTACAGCAACAGTGCATATTTTTAGCTCTGATTTCTATAGTAATGTCACTGGTCCCCCCCAAAAATGTCAGTTAGGGGTCCGATCTGTCCGCCGCAATGTCGCAGTCCCGCTAAAAATCGCTGATCGCTGCCATTACTAGTATAAAACATAAATAAATAAAAATGACATAAATCTTTCCCCTAGTTTGTAGACGCGATAACTTTTGCGCAAACCAATCAGTATTTACTTGGGATTTTTTTTTACCAAAAATATGAAACAGAATACAAATTGGCCTAAAAGGATGAAAGAATTTGATTTTTACATTTTTATTGGGAATGTTAATGTATATAGCAGAATGTGAAAATGATTGTTTTTTTTTTTTTCCAGAATTGTCACTCTTTTTTTATTTATAGCGCAAAAACCGCAGAGGTGATCAAATATCACTAAAAGAAAGCTCTATTTGTGGGGAAAAAAGGACATCAATTTTATTTGGGCACAGCATCGCACGACCACATAACTGTCCGTTAACCGGTTGCCGACCGCCGCACGACTATATACTGCGGCGGTCAGCCCCGGCCAGGCAGAGTGACGTATCGGTACGTCACTCGCCTGTCACTGACTTGCGAGCCTATTGCGGGCGGGCGGGCGCGCGCCCGCCGCGGCTCGTTCACAGACAAGTCAGTGCGTGTGACCGGCGGACTCGATGTCCGCCAGTCACACTACGATCGCTCCTGTGAAGGGAGAAAGACAGAGCGGCTTGTGTAAACAAGATGCCTGTCAGTTCTCCCTGTGTAAAAGTGAAGATCTGTCCGTTCTACTATGTAGAACGGTTGATCTTTGCTTTTACACCAATAGGAATGTCCCTGCACAGTTAGAATCACGCCCCTAGGACACACTTAACCCCTCCCTGTCCAATAAAGTTAACCCCTTCCCTGCCAGTGTCATTTTTGCAGTAACAGTGCATATGTATAGCACTGATTACTGCAGTAATGTCACTGGTACCCCCAAAAGTGTCAAAAATGTCAGTCAAGGGTCCGATCTGTCCGCCGCAATGTCGCAGTACCGAAAAAAAATCGCAGATCGCCGCCATTACGCGTTAAAAAAAAAACACCAAAAATGACAAAAATCTTTCCCTTTGTTAGTAAACGCGATAACTTTTGCGCAAACCAATCAAAATACGCTTTTTGCGATTTTTTTTACCAAACATAGGTAGCATAAAACAAATTGGCCGAAAAATGTTAAAAAATTTTGATTTTTACATTTTTTTTGGGGAATTTCAAATAAAAAAAATGTGAAAAATATTGTTATTTTTGCAAAATTTACGCTCTTTTTTTGTTTATAGCGCGTGATCAAAAAATCGCACAGGTGATCAAATACCACCAAAAGAAAGCTCTGTTTGTGGGAAAAAAAGGACGTCAAATTCGTTTAGGTACAGCGTCGTACGACCGCGCAATTGTCCGTTAAAGTCACGCAGTAAAAAATCGCAAAAAAAACCCTGGTCCTTTAGCAGCCAAATCCTCCGGGGCTTAAGTGGTTAAAGTAATGCAGTGCCAAATCGCAAAAATGGCCTGGTCATTAAGGGGGTAAAACCTTCCAGTCCAGAAGTGGTTACGATTGTTTTTGTTTTTTTTACGTTTGGGAGGTATTATTTTAGAGCAGATTTGCTTTAAAATGTGTAGTTACACAATTCAAAAACCATGAGAACAGTCTCAACATAGGAACAGAAAATGTAATTGTCATAAATGTAGCAATCATTGGCAAGACTGTGTGCTCCTTCCTCTTGACACAAATTAGTCATTTATGGTTTCGATAATGAAGGAACTGCACCTGTCTCTCAGCTTCCAAGAGCTCTTCAGAAAGAATACAGCAAATGAGAATTATGAGCATGATATAAACGGTGTGTTGTGCTTCAGTACAACATTTTTTCACCTATTTTGAAAAAAGAAACCTTTACTAAAAGTCAGGAGTTGATGTTGCGGACTTCTCCTTCTGAAACTACTGGTGGCCTGGCTTCCTTGCTGATCCAATGGCTTCAGCCGTTTCTTTCATTGGTGAAATATTAGTGTAGCAACCTCCTAGGTAGGTGCTAGAGAGTGAGTATAGTTTAGTTTTTGGCCTTGTCTGCCTATCAGAGGAGCAGCGGGCAAATTCTATATTCTTTCTGCTTAAAGAGGTTGTAAACTCGCATTTTTTTTTTCACCCTGCAAGAGAAAGACATAATGAGCTAGTATGCATCGCATACTAGCTCATTATGCAATACTTACCTTAGAACGAGCCCCCGCCGTGCCGCTCACTCACCTCTATGACGGGCGACATGTCCAGTCGCCCGTCTTCCGGGATCGCGGCATCCGGCCATCTGATTGGCCGGAGCCGCGGTGACGTCACTCCCGCGCACGTGCGCGAGAGCCGACAGTCACGGCACGGGACTCTGAAGGAACGGCATGAGCGGCCGTTCCTTCAGAGCGCATGCGCCAGTGACGTCACTGGCTGCATGTAAGGTAAATATCTCCTAAACCGTACAAGTTTAGGAGATATTTACAGTACCTATAGGTAAGCCTTATCATAGGCTTACCTATAGGTACAAGTTGTAAAGGAGGGTTTACTTCCTCTTTAAAAGGGAGCAGGATCTGTGAGTTAGGTCTGCTCCGTGTGTGATTCATCTGGTCTGGGGAGTGTCCCCACTGGTCCAATGGGAGGGCACATTGCACATTGGAGGAAACCTGACCAATGGGCACACAGGCTTTGATACAGCCCCAGTGATTGGCACAGACTGTTGTCTCGGTGCATTGTGGGGTGTAGTATAAAAGCCAGGAGAACATGTGCTTTGGGTCTTTGGCTGGTGAGCAGAGTCCTGGAAGGAGGGTGGTGGCTGCCTCCTCATCTGCAGCGCTTGGTGTATGGTCACAGGCAGTCGGCCTGGTGAGCCAGAAGTGTGGAGCTGAACCCAGAGGTCCAGAAGAGCTGACTGAAGGAGTTGAGACACTGGAGAACCTGGAAAGCAGTATTGTGAGTACAGGGGATCGTGTCTAAGGGCCTGACCAGGAAGGGGACCAATCTGAAGTAGAGTAGTCAGAGGATGGGTGTCAGCTGGTGGAAAAAAGGGGGTACTAGGTGAGTACCCTGAAGATAAGTACTTAAGGAACATTACCTCAAATTCATCTAGTGGCAGGATGAAGCTGTGGCCTTGCCGCATTCTCAGATAGAAGTCCTCAGCATTGTGAATATGAAGAACGCATGCACATAGATCTAAACGTGCCACCAAATATTGTTTTTTATTCTATTGTTTAAGGGCTTGTTTACACCAGATTCATTCAAACATGTTTTAAATGCAGTACAAATGAATAAGCAAGAAAAATAAATGTATTTCAATGAGCCTAATTTACACCATTGCAGTGCTTTCATTTATGTTTAAAAAATGTGCAAAAATGTTTTCACATATAAACGTACTGGAAAGCATGTAAGCACACATGAACACACCACAAACAGGAGCTGCTATTTTCTTATATATATATATATATATATATATATATATACAGAGATGTATAGTAACTAAATAGAACTACTGTACTTAAGTACCGAAAGGCGGTATCTGTACTTTCCTAGAGTAGAATATTTTTCTCCTACTTCCACTTTTACTTCACTACATTTTTTCAATGATTTCAATACTTCTACTCCGATATTTTTTTTTTGTGCTGCATAGCAGTGTTAATTTCGTCGACTAAAACTGACTAAAACGTTTTCGTCGACTAACACAATTCAGATGACTAAAATACGACTAAAACTAAAATGGCATTTTAGTCTTAAGACTAAAATACGACTAAAACTAAAATGGCATTTTAGTCAAAAGACTATAACTAAAACTAAATCGAAATTTGCTGCCAAAAATTAACACTGGTGCATGCTCAAAGCATAAATAATAACATATTAGATTTTTCACTCCAGGACCAGCAGTAGTATATAATGAGTGTGGAAATTGTAGAGAAATGCCTAAATAATGCATTACAAATTACAATTGAACTACACCCATTTGATTATAGATGACTAAAATGAGTTTTAGTCAACTAAAATGTAGAGCGTTTTAGTCGACTAAAATATACTGCAGTTTTAGTCGACTAAATACGACTAAAACTAAAACACTTGCAGAAGACTAAAATGGGACTAAAACTAAAATGCCATTTTAGTCCTAAGACTAAAACTTAATTGAAATTTGCTGCCAAAATTAACACTGCTGCATAGTTACTCGTTACTATTATAAAAATTACCACTGCCAGAACAGTAGATGGCAGGTTTCATGAAGCTCAAAACATGTGTATTATCAGCGCATACGAAAATAAATGCTACTGTATGTATAAATAAAAGCTGCATTTGAAATAATAGAAAACAATATGATGTTCAAACTTTTGACTTCTTTCTTTAATAACTACATAACACAGTACTTGTACTTTTACTTTCAGTACTTGAGTAGCATTTTTTTTTTTCAAAACTACTGGTACTTTTACTTTCAGTACTTGAGTAGCATTTTTTTTTTCAAAACTACTGGTACTTTTACTTTCAGTACTTGAGTAGCAAAATTTTAAAAAAAACTACTTGCAATACTTAAGTCCAAAAAATGTTGAATACTTTAGTACTTCTAATCAAGTCACTTTTTGATCGAGCACTTCCACTTCTACTCAAGTATGGGTTTTGAGTACTTTATACAACTCTGTATATATATATATATATATATATATATATATATATATATATATATATATATATATATATAAAGTATATATACACAGAATATATATATATATATATATATATATATATATATATATTTTTTTTTTTTACTTGGTTTTATTGCTATCGCTTAGAGGACCAATAGTCCTCAATGTGATAGCATACTATGACAGGTTCTCTTTAATGAGACATCAGAGGTCTATTAGACCCCCTGATGTCTACCTTGCACTGCACTGAAGTCGATGGAGTTCAGATCACGTTCCATTAGCTTGAAATGACAGTAGAAATCAGAAGTGTTTTTCTTAGCTGGGGAGAACAGATGCTGGACAGTCGCCATGTAACATTTACATGCAGTTGGGAATATGTGTGAAACCCCTGTGCTGCTGCTGTTGTATGCGATATGTTGGTGGCAGTGAAAGGGTTAAAGGATTAGTTCCCTCTTTGTCCACCTTATGAAGAAAGTAGCACATGCAGAGATATTGATCTTATGGTCAATGTGCATTTACATTGTGTTACAGATGCAATGCAAAGGCTCTTGCAACATTTTACCCCAGCCTCAGGTCAGTATGGAATTACAGACCTGCTGGAGAAGGTTTAGCTTGCATGCTCTGCATAGTCTATCTGCAGATTCAGGTATGGGGGGGATGGTTTGGCTTTTGGGGTATGGTGCACATAACTATGCTTTGTGTTCCGTCCTAGGGGGTTATGCACACAACCGCTGAAAATCTTCCACCAAAATCTGCGGCGAAACTACCATTTCCGGGTAATGTCATTCACCTGGTTCCTCTACAGCTCTCCAGGTGATCCTGCCATAAAGGACCATATTCAGATACCTCCTGCTATACGGGTGACAACACCCCATCTCTGCCACCCAATTGTGCACCTGTGTTGTCCCCCATGGGCTTTCTGATGGAGACTACAACACATTACACAGGTATGCAGGTAGGCATACAGCCACTGGTGGAATGCATGTGGCCAGGAAGCTGCTGCAAAAAGGCGCAGTGCCCATTCACACTACCGCGACTTGTCAGGTGACTGGTCAGCCTGACAAGTCGCGGTCCATGCAGTGCTACGGGAACCGTTTTAATAGGAGCGACTCAAGTCGCTCCGACTTAGAAAAAGGTTCCTGTACTACTTCGGGGCGACTTGCATTGACATTCATTATATGAAGTCCGTGCAAGTCGCGCCGAAGTCGCGGTGCACGCGACTTCACAGGTCGCCCCTGAAGTCGTGCCGCGGTAGTGTGAACCGACACTCAATGGAACCCGCAGTACTGAGATGCAACAAAGGGTAAAAAACAAACAAACAAGGTTGCATTTTTTTTAAGACAATTGTTTATAATAGACAGTACATTATCAAACAAAATGTTTTACCCCTACTATAAGGCTGGGTTCATATCTGTGGATTGTTACTACAACACACAGAACTGACTGCATGGTGTCCTTCATTTTGAATGGCAGTCCAATGCAGTTTGCCAGCGGAATACACTCCATGGATGTGAACCATCTATGTGTTGTGGTTGTTACTTTAAAACAAAAAATGTGTGGCCGTTAAAATGTTAGTTGTGGTGCATTGACAGCCAATTCAAATTGAACTACGCTAAATTGCTTTCTGAATACTTTTTTAAACATTTTATTTGCGGTCACGTGACCACAAGCTCCTCTCTCTGGCACATTTTTCTTTCTGCAGCTGGTGGGCAGGAAGACTTCTCCCCCCCAGGAGGTATGGACACCAGCAGGATGACGTCATGACACCGACAGGATGACGTCATGACACCGGCAGGATGATGTCGTGGCTACAGGAGATTCAGTACCATTGTCTGACTTTCCACAGTACAGAGAAGTGCCGGAGCTTTGCGGTCACATGACTACTTAGGCCCCGTTCATACTAGAGCTGAACTTTAGGCTTTTTTAGGCATTTTCTTTAAACATATGCATAGACGTTTTTTGGGCTTGAGCAATTCTTTTTTTTTTTAAACTAGCTTTTCATTGGCTATAAAAAAATATTTTCTAGGTAAGACAACGTGCAAAAAAGGCAAATTATGCTAATTTTTCAGGCACTCCCATTGAAGCATGAATGGGGCACCACGGAGTATAATGGAATCCTAGTTTTGAGCATTGAAGTGCTCCTGTTGAATCCACTGATGTATGTTTTGCAGAAGTGGCAGCAGGGTGGGGGAGGGGATTTACACAAATTCCCAGTGGCTGCAGTCAACGGGATTGTGTATATCTGACAAGCCAACTGCTAGGTGTCAGAAGGAAGCAATCAGGGGCTGTGCAGCCATCTGATTGCTTCCACACCCACTTGTTACTGTGTGCCCCCACTATGTATCATGGGCTCTGTGCGCTCATCAGCCTATAACCGGCATTGCGGGTGCTGCTGAGGGAGAGTCAGCCCAGTGAACATCCATTTGCTCACCTCCCTTCCTCTTACTGACTGCGAAGTGACATTTAAACTGTCATGTCCGGGTCTCCGTGTCACTTTCCCCAGCCAGTTTGGCTACGGAAGAAGCTGATGGAATGCTGTTTGGGTTCCATCAGGTTCATTGGGGGACAGGTTGGACATCAAGGGTCTTTTAGACCCCTGGTGTTCTATTAAAGTGAACCTGGCACCAAAAGATTATCACATAGGGGACATTTTGTTTCCTATGTAGCCAGGTGCTGGTCTACAGCAATATAGAGAAGGAGACAAAGCCTTTTATTCTCCCCCCCCCCCTTCCCAACTGAGATACTCATGTTATGCTTCACCATTCTCCTCTGGCCAGCAGGGGAAGGGCTAAAGCCAGGCAAGCCTAAAGGTTTCTATGCATAGCACTGAGAATCCTAAGGGTTGTAATTTGAGGCGGCAGCTATATAATAGGACAAATAGACTCTTTATACGACAGACTCCAATAGGCACTGTGCAGTAGGAGGACTGGAGAGAGGGCTTTTAGTAAACTGTCCGGGAAAGTTTACCAGTGGAGATCTGAGACTGGCGATGAAGACACCTGGGGGCAGTGCAGCACAGCCCACATCAAAGCACCTGCACCGCTGCTGCAGGGAGAATGGAGAGTCCACTCACCCTCTGCTTCCCACCACTGATCACCAGAGGCTTTCAGACAGAGACCGCGGGGGCCTCCTCTTCTACAGCGAGAGGTCACCGTAGCATCCCAAGACTGGTGAGAGGGCATCCATTGCTGATACTGCTAACAAAGACTGAGCCTCTGAGAGCAGGACACCAACTGTATCCAATCCATATCACAGCCATGCTACACACTATAACATACTTATTACAAACCAAGACGGAAGCTATATCAACCCATTATACCAAATTTTACCACATTGGAACTACAATCTACCTTGCACCTCTGCTGAGACTATACCTTACCTATATTATACCTATACTGCAGGTTAACTGGTACTGTCATTAAGTCCACTGATGCTTTTAAAGGGCTCCAACGATAGCCGGCAGAAGAACATCTAAAAGGACTGACCCTCCCAAAATAATTATTCTGCAACCCACCTTTTTTTACATGCCCCTCTACAAACTTGCTTTTCTCTTGGAAAGTGCATGCATATCCTGTCGGTCTAGGACTAGCATCGCCACCATAAATGCCCTCTGGCAGTATAGTTCAAGCAATCGGTATATTAAACTTTACTACTTGAGGTGGCCTTGCTACTCTTTATGATGATCTTGACGCCAAATGTCATCTTATGCCTAGTCCATGCTGTTAAACACTTTGCATGCTAAATTGTGTTATTAGCATTGTTAATCCATTCTATGCCTGCCTAATTACCAACCATTTTGGGCGCCAATATATTAAGTTTGCGTTTACTACCTGGTTTGGTGCCTGATTTCTTTAAAATAATACTACTATTGGGTAAAAGTAAAAAGTATTACTTTGAGTGAATTCCTGTGATATTGTATGTTTGTACACTCAACCTGGTGTGTCAGAGGGGCTGAGGTCTTTGAGAAGGCTGAGGCTAAGAACAGAGGATCCACTCTATCCAGCGGCTCCTAAGGGGGTAGCATTACACTCATAAGATGAAAAAAAAGGTTAAAGAAAAGTGTAAAAAATAAAGTTAGATCCAAGAATTTAAAACCACCCTCAAATACATTTTTGACTCCCCACCCAATTACACAAATTTACAAATGTAGATGCTGCAGCTGGGGGTTCCTACATGCATAAAAATCGATATATATATATATATATATATATATATATATATATACATATATATATATAAAATCTATCTATCTATATATATATATAAAAGCGATATATACTGTACGTTACTGCAAGCCCCAGAGAGAGCAATAATTCTAGGCCCATTGTTCACAGTTAAATCTAACCTTATGACCTGTTGGAGCATTTAATGTGTTGTCTATGGAAAATATTGGGTACCATTTAATGTGTTGTCTATGGAAAATATTGGGTACCAAAGTTTATCGTCCTTTCACAGGCACACGCACGAAAAGACGATTTTAAGGATCTACATGTTGATATTTCTTTACTCAGTGCAACCTCTTTTTTATATTTTGCCAACAATTGGGTAATTTATTGCATTTATGTGTCCTCAAATTACCTCTTTTAAAGGTGTTTATTTAATTTTGCATATAAGTATATAGATTCAAATACAGAGTATCAGAAGCATAGTAGAGCAAATAAGCTAAAGTATTGGCGTAACATAGCCATGAGTTACAAACAAAGCACAGAGAACAAGAAAAAGACAAACATGTACACAGACATACACACATGCCCCCCTCTCTTCCCCTGGCCCATACTGTAGGTCAGGGATGGCGAACCTTGGCACCCCAGGTGTTTTGGAACTACATTTCCCATGATGCTCATGCACTCTGCAGTGTGGTTGAGCATCATGGGAAATGTAGTTCCTAAACATCTGGGGTGCCAAGGTTCGCCATCACTGCTGTAGGTAATGGAAAAGTGAATTCCGCCATAGATTCCAAATTTTATTACATTTTTTAAGGCAAGCTCTGCCGTCATATATTGTTCCTTATTTGGTTAATTCTGTATTGATCATACAAAAAAACCTGTGTTAAAGATAGTGGAGTGGAATTTTTTCAGTTGAGAAATGAGCAATATGGATTTCCTTGCTTGAAAAAGAATCCAGTGATACATGAAGCGTTCATTAACCAGAGGGACAAAGTCATTCAGGATACCAAGTAAGCACACTTCTGATGTCCTGGGAGCAGAGAAACCAAGATTGGATTCCAATGTAGTGCAGAGAGCATCCCAAAAGACTGTAATCCGAAGGCAGGAGGGTCTCCACATCTAACACAATGTGCATGTGGATTAAGGCCCATGCACTGTAGCCAATCAGGCGTGTAAAGTGAATGGTGAATACATTTAAACTCTATAAGTTTGTCCTCTGTACCGATTATGTTGGCAAATCAGGTGTCTGTTGCTTCCTCCCAACTATTCTTTAGAGAGGCCTGGAATAAATCTTATCTATTTTTGTAAGAGATTACGAAGGGTTGTGGATTTACAGCCTGCAGGGTTTGGTAGAAGGTGGTGATCAGCTTAGTTTGATAGTCCACAAACATGATCTGTTCCATACCATCTCCTGTACCATGACCTGTGACATGCCTGTACCATCACCTGTGCCATGCCTATACCATCACCTGTGCCATGCCTATACCATCATCTGTGCCATGCCTGTACCATCACCTGTGCCATGCCTGTACCATGACCTCAAAGTCACGCAATTTTTTACCGCGTTTTTTGCCGTGAAGCAATACCTATTACATTTTTCTTTTTGCGCCCCCCCAAAAATTTTGAGCACCAGCCGCCACTGTTCCATAGGCCAGGGAGCCAATGTATGAGTTAGGGGAGCCAAACTGAGTGCAGACAGCATGTCATATCAGTAGATATTTAAAGAAATATTTTTTGGGAATATCCACACAGGCCCATAGATATTCAAAAGATAGGAAATATGTGTAAAACTCCTGGAAGTCCACCAGGCAGAGTCTGGATGGGCAGTGAGCTCTTTAAGTAGTGGGTTGTAAGAGGGACCAGATGTTTGGTACCCAAAGTGGAGTAAATGCACACGGAGGCAAAAGAATGCAACACATTAACTCAAAGTTCCAAAAACGTGGCAACAGGGCCTGAATATCTTGGCTGAACCCAGTACGGCAGTAGTTTACACAAGGAGTCATAGAACACAGTCTCTACACTGTACAGTATCTCACAGAAGTGAGTACACCCCTCGCATTTTTATAAATATTTTACTATATCTTTTTATCTGACAACACTGAAGAAATTATAGAGCTTGTGTAATAGTGTAAATTTTACTGTCCCCTCCAAATACCTCAACACAGCCATAAATGTCTAAACTGTTTTCAACAAAAGTGAGTACACCCCTAAATGAAAATATCCAAATTGGGCCCAATTAACCATTTTCCCTCCCTGGTGTCATGTGACTCGTTAGTGTTACAAGGTCTTAGGTGTGAATGGGGAGCAGGTGAGTTAAATTTGGTGTTATCGCTCTCCCTCTCTCATACTGGTCACTGGAAGTTCAACATGGCACCTCATGACAAAGAACTCTCTGAGGATCTGAAAAAAGAATTGTTGCTCTACATAAAGATGGCCTAGGCTATGAGAAAATTGCCAAGAGCCTGAAACTGAGCTGCAGCATGGTGGCCAAGACTATACAGCAGTTTAACAGGACAGGTTCCACTCAGAACAGGCCTCACCATGGTCGACCAAAGGAGTTGAGTGCACGGACTCAGTGTCATATCCAGAGGTTGTCTTTGGGAAATAGACGTATGAGTGCTGCCAGCATTGCTGCAGAGCTTGAAGGGGGGGGGGGGGGGGGTCAGCATGTCAGTGCTTAGACCAAACGCTGCACACTGAATCAAATTGGTCTGCATGGCTGTCGTCCCAGAAGGAAGCCTCTTCTAAAGATGATGCAAAGGAAAGCCAGCAAACAGTTTACTGAAGACAAGCAGACTAAGGATATGGATTACTGGAACCATGTCCTGTGGTCTGATGAGACCAAGATAAACCTATTTGGTTCAGATGATGTCAAGTGTGTGTGGCGGCAACTAGGTGAGGAGTACAAAGACAAGTGTGTCTTGCCTACAGTCAAGCATGGTGGTGGGAGTGTCATGGTCTGGGGTGGCATGAGTGCTGCCGTTTATTTAGGGAACCATGAATGCCAACATGTACTGTGACATACTGAAGCAGAGCATGATTCCCTCCCATAAAAGACTGGGACACAGGGCAGTATTCCAACATGATAATGACCCCAAACACACCTCCAAGACGACCACAACCTTGCTAAAGAAGCTGAGGGTAAAGGTGATGGACTGGTCAAGCATGTCTCCAGACCTAAACCCTATTGAGCATCTGTGGGGCATCGTCAAACGGAAGGTGGAAGAACGCAAGGTTTCTGACATCCACCAGCTCAGTGATGTCATCATGGAGGAGTGGAAGAGGACTCCAGTGGCAACCTGTGAAGCTCTGGTGAACTCCATGCCCACGAGGGTTAAGGCAGTGCTGGAAAATAATGGTGGCCACACAAAATATTGACACTTTGGGCCCAATTTGGACATTTTAACCGCTTGCCGACCGCCGCACGACTATTTACGACGGCGGTCAGCCCCTCCTGGGCAAAGTGACGTATATATACGTCACTCGCCCGCGAGCCAATTGGGGGCAAGCGCGCGCTGCAGGAGGCACGCTCCCACCCCCGCTCGTTCACAGGGATCCCCGCGCGAGTGACCGGCGGCTCGGATGTCCGCCAGCCACCCGCGATCGTCCGCCTGTCATTCTCCCTGATCTAACTGCAGAGATCATACGATCCTGCTATGTAGGATCGTATGTCTCTGTGGTTACATGAAAAGCCACGCCCCTTTACAGTAAGAAGCACGCCCCTAGGGACACATTTAACCCCTGCCTCTCCAAAAGTTAACCCCTTCCCTGCCAGTGTCATTTTTACAGTAACAGTGCATATGTATAGCACTGATTACTGTAGTAATGTCACTGGTACCCCCAAAAGTGTCAAAAATGACAGTCAAGGGGCGTGGCTTGGATGTAGAGCGGAAAGGACGTCTGCCCTGAGAGCTCCTGCCATCCTGATCTCAATCTATGCCATCCTGAGGATTTCGCTGGCTGTACCTACCCAGGTTTTGCTCCTGACTGCTGTAGAACGGACTCCTGTTCTTTTATGCCGTCCAAGGGGAGAAAATCGGCGACTCCGCGCGCCTGCCACGCGCCAGGCCCTGCCCGCGGCCTGTCCGGACGCCATCTTGAAAGAGCGGCTCCAGGCCTTGCTGGCGGAGATGGAGGATGTACGGGTTTCCAGCCCTGCTCCGGCTGCCCGGGACAAAGATGTGGGGGCTGACACGGCGGTCATCCTGCAAGCCATAGAGCACAGCAAAACCTCCCTTCTGGTCCGCATAGACCATCTTGCGGAAGAATGCAACTTAATCCGCAACGATCTCGACAAGATCCGCAGCCGCCTCACGGAGGTAGAGGATAGGGTGTCCACGACGGAGGACTCGACGGCCCGCCATTCTGGCCTACTGGACGCCCTGCAGCAGAAAGTGGATGCGCTAATGGCTAAGGCAGACGATGCGGAGAATCGCATGCGGCGCAACAACGTCCGAGTCCTCGGCCTACCTGAAGGATTGGAGGGCGAGTCCCCGGCGGAGTTTGCAGAGGGGTTCTTCAGGCAACTTCTGGACCTCCGGGAGGTGTCGCCCACGTATGTGGTGGAGCGGGCACACCGTGTCCCTTCCGGCAAAAAGATCCCCGGAGCCCGCCCGAGGCCCTTCCTGGTTCGCTTCCTAAATTACCGGGACCGAGATCGCATCCTGGGTGAGGCCCGGAAGCATCCCGAACTGCGATTCGAGAATGCCTCTATCCAGCTCTATGCGGACTTCTCGGCTGACCTCCAGAGGAAGAGAACATCCTTCACCGATGTGAGGCGCCGGCTGCGTGAGAAGGGGGTCCAATACGGCATGCTGTACCCGAGTCGGCTTCGGGTCACCCATGGTGGCACAGTGCGATTTTTCAATACCCCGGACGACGCGGATGCCTGGCTGCTGACCATTCGTTGAGAGGCGTGAGTAATGGCTCCTGTCTGTACTAATGTCCTTCCCTCATCCTGCCTGGATCCGAGCTGCTGCATCCCTGTTTCTCTCCTTCCTTCCCTGGATGGCTGTCTTTCATTATTTTTCTCCCTTCCGGACCCTTGGATTATCCTCCCCCTATTTTTGCTTTGTCCCCATTTTTGTTTCATGGCTGGACCTTGGTCTCCCCCTAGCTCAATGCTCCTTATGCGGATGGTTTCTCTTCTCCTGAGTTGGGGAGCTCTCGGGCTCTACTACCCTGATGTCCAATACAGAGATTTTTCCCAGTACTTGGAACTGACTGTTCTTGTTTTTCATTTTCCTCCTCCCTTGAAATTGACTGTGCGGTGGGGTACCCCCTCCTCCCCTACTTTTCTCGGGTGGAGTCCCCCCTCGCACTCCATGTTTGCGGCCTGAAGTAACTGTTTCCCTCTTGTGGCCGCAAGAGGTTGCACTTAGTTTCGGGATGAAGCCGTGCCAGGATGTTGTTGTTTTCCTGGTCGGCAGGGACTACTTTTTTTGGGACTGTTTTATTTTTTCTTATTTTTTATTATTTTGTCACTTGTGGGTTTTCTTTTTTCTCATGGCTGCTAGCTCACCGTGTTATATTTTGTGCTCAGGTTTTAGACTTGTCATCTACCTTTACCGAGTAATGTTTGTTCCTAGGTCCGGTGTGTGTATATCTGGTGGGGAGGAGTGTGTGGTGTGGGGACCTCCCCTTCCAGGGCCGCTGCGATGCTCCCTCCCTGGAATCCTGCGCTCACTTTGCTTTGGGTACCATGGCGGGGAGTATTAAGCTGCTCTCGTGGAAAGTGCGGGGCTTAAATAATAAAATTAAATGTTCATTGATGTTCAAATATCTCCAGTCCCATAAGCCGCATATTCTGTTTCTCCAGGAAACGCATTTAGTTGGCAGCTCTGTACTGGCTCTGCGCCGGCGCTGGGTGGGGCACTCCTTTCACGCCACGTACTCCTCCTACGCAAGGGGGGGTCTCTATCCTTATTAATAAGTCTTTCCCGTGCCACATAGAGCAGGTTGTTACTGACCCGCAGGGCCAATATATTATTCTTGCACTGCGTTTTGAGGCTAAACTATATGTTTTTGTTAATGTAACTGTTCCCCCGCCTTTCTCTAGTGCTGTGTTATATAAGATTTATGATCGCCTGGCTGCGTTCCCCACTCCGGGGATCTTCCTGGCTGGTGACTTCAATAACATCCTGGACGGGGCGCTTGACACATCCAACCCGAGCAGGCAGGAGTGCCCTGAGTTTGTTCACTGGGCCTCCGCATTGCAGCTCACCGAAATTTGGAGGTGGAAGAACCCAGGCCTTTGCCACTTCACGCATGTGTCGGCGCCTCATAGATCTGGGTCACGTATTGACCTTGCCTTTTTCCCTCCTTCGGCTCTCCAGTTTGTGGCGTCTGCCGTGTACCTACCCTCTGGTCTCTCAGACCACTCCCCACTGGAGCTTGCGTTGGAACTGGGGGGCCGGAGGGGGAGCGAGTGTTGGAGGCTGGGCACTAGATGGCTGCGGGATTCTGGAGTGGAGGAGGCGATGCAGGGCAAGATCTCTCAGTATTGGGAACATAATGATGCTACCTCCTCGCCTTTGATTTGCTGGGACGCTTTTAAGGCCACCATTCGTGGGGAGTACATTAGTGCTATCAAGGCGGCCAGGGTGGAGAGCGCTGCAGAGCTGCTGGCATTGGAGGAGGGGGTGTCGCTGGCTGAGTCCGAATTTGCCTTGGATCCGACTCCTGGGGCGCACTCCTCCCTGACCCAGGCCCAGAGGGCGTTACATCTGCATGTGTCCTCGGCCGCGCTGGCTGAGGTTGGCTCACTTAAAGCTAAAATATTTGAAAGTGGAGACAAGAACGGGAGACTCCTGGCTAACCTGGTGGCGGATTCTAAATCACAGACGGTTTTTCCCCTCATTCGAACAGAGGCGGGGGGCACCACTGCTGATCCTGAGGCTATCTTGGAAGAATTTCAGACATACTATCAGCGGTTGTACTCTGTGCCCTCCGATCTGCGGGACGTGGTGGACCTAGGGGCTCTTGGGGATCTCTCCTTGCCGCACCTGGATGCGGAGGAGGCCGCTTCCTTGGAGGAGGTGGAGACAGCCATTCGCTCTCTCCCCCCTGAGAAGTCCCCGGGTCCGGATGGCCTGCTTGGGGACTGTTACAAAATGTACATTGCGGATCTGGCCCCCAGGCTGTTTAGTCTATACCGAGCAAGCCTGGAGGCTGGGGCGCTGCCAGACTCGTTGTTACAGGCCCACATAGTGCTGATTTTGAAACCTGGCAAAGACCCCACACTCTGCTCGGCTTATCGGCCGATTTCTCTACTTAATTATGATTTAAAGATTCTTATAAAAATCCTCGCTACCAGGTTGATGAAGGTGCTTCCGCTCTTAGTCGACATTGACTAAACGGGCTTCATGCCGGGGAAATCCACTGACATCAATATCCGCCGGGTTTATATGCATTTGCAGGTACCTGCGGAGGAACAGAGTCAGCGAGTCTTGGTGTCATTGGATCTAGAGAAGGCCTTTGACTCTGTGGCCTGGCCCTATCTTAGTGAGGTACTCCGTTCGTTTGGTTTTGGTCCTACATTTCGTAAATGGAATGATATCCTTTATAGTCAGCCTCGAGCCCGGATCAAACTGGGGGGCAGAGTCTCGCCTGCACTTGATATTCGGCGCGGTACCCGCCAGGGATGTCCTCTGCCGCCGGCGTTGTTTTCGCTGGTGGTGGAGCCCCTGGCGAGGGCTGTTCGGGGTCCGGCGAGATCGGGGGGATTCGGGTGGGGTCCCTGGAGAAAAAATTGGCGTTTTACGTGGATGACATCATTCTGTTCCTCCGGGACCCAGGCCCCTCCCTCCGGGCTGTCCTGACCCTGCTGTCGCGCTTTACCGAGATATCGGGTCTCCGAGTAAACTGGGAGAAGTCTCTCTTGCTCCCGGTAGACGCGGATTCCCGGGCGCGGGCGGACCCCTCTCTTCCCTTGTGTTGGGCGGACAGTGTCAGATACCTGGGAGTTACGATCTCCCCGAGGGTGCAGGATTTCTGTGCCCTGAATCTCTACCCTCTCCTTCAGTCCTTCAAGGACAGGCTCCGGGCGTGGGCGAACCTCCCGCTGACTTTGATAGGGCGAATAAACCTCGTCAAAATGAAGCTATTGCCTCCCCTGTTGTATATTCTGCGACAGTCCCCAGTGTGGATCCCGAAGCGGATCTTTAGAGCATTTCACTCCCAGATGACCACCTTCATATGGGGGGCTCGCCCCCCGAGACTGCGGCTGTCTGTCTTGCAGCGGCCCTGGACTCATGGGGGTCTGGCTTGTCCAGACTTTTTCATGTACAGTACTTCATTGCTGGTCTACTGACCCAAGCACACTACTGGCTTATATCTGACGATAAAAACTCTGCGGTGGTGCTTGAGGCGGCGCTGCTGGGGTCGTACGTGGCACTACGCAATGTCCTCTTCCATGGTCCCCGAGCTCCCTATCCCCTTACATACTCTATGAAGGCGGTCATCAGGGCTTGGGCACTGGTCTCTCCCTATGCTAAATCTGACCCACGTAGGCTCTCTCCGAACACTCCCCTTTGGCGCAATCCGGAGCTGCCTGAGTTTTTATCCATTCCTGACCCGTCTCTGTGGGCCTCTAGGGGTATACGGTATCTTTCCCATATTTGTCAGGGGGATGGCCTACTGAGCTTCGATGTGCTGAAGGACAAATTTGCTCTGCCCAACTCCTACTTTTTCAGATTCCTGCAGCTCCGCCATGCCTTCCGGACTCAGTTTGGGGGTTCTCCCCCTGACGTGACTCCGGCGGATCTCGAGCTCCTCCTTCGGGATGGAGACCTTCAGAAACCGCTGTCCTCAATCTACGGAGCCTTGATGCCGAGTGTGCATGTGGGTCTGGAGAGATTGCAGGAGTTCTGGGCAGCTGAGGTGCGGGAACTGGATTTGGAGGACTGGGAAGACGTCTGGGACTATCCGTTCAAGTATTTGGTCTCCTCGAGGGACCGGCTAATCCAATTCAAAATTGTACATAAATTCCATCTTACGCCCTCCAGATTACACAGGGTGTCTGCTGACATCCCGGATGCCTGCTGGCGTTGTGGCCCTGGCGCCCCCCGTCATATACCCATTTGATCTGGCACTGTCCGTCCTTGCAGGGGTTTTGGTCTGAGGTCCTAGGCTTCATAACTAGATTAACCACTATCCCTATTCCGGCTGAGATTGAGACCTGTATCTTGGGGCTTGTGAATGCGTTGGCCCATACTGTAGCTACCCGTACCCTTCTGGGGCTTTTGCTCTTTTATGCCAGGAAGCTGGTGGTGATGCGCTGGAGGGCACCTGGGGTTCCGACGTTATCACAATGGAAGACGCTGGTGAATTCCATGATACCTTTATATAAAGCAGTGTACAAGTTCAGGGGATGCCCCAAAAAATTCCACAAAGTGTGGGACCTGTGGTTGGATGCTGCAGATACTGCAGATGATTCCTTGGCTCCGGCCGTTGATGGGTCCCAGCAAGATACGTAGGTTACTCATGTGTATACCATGTAATGTGTTCATTCTCTGTTTTACTGACCACACCGGGCCATGGTTCCAGGAGCACAAGTGCCTAGATGTTTTGGTACTTTAACCTGTGTTATTCTTGAATACTCTTGAGCTGCAGCCACCGTTAGGGGTTAGTGGGGGTTGTTTTTCTTTTTTGTTTTGTGTGTGTTGAGCCTGGGTATGCCCAAATGGCTCTGTTTTGTATGTTGTTTATAAAATTCAATAAATATAATTTTCAAAAAAAAAAAAATGTCAGTCAAGGGTCCGATCTGTCCACTGCAATGTCGCAGTCCCACAAAAAAAAAAAAAAAAAAATCGCCGCCATTACTCGTTAAAAAAAAAACCAATAAAAATGACAAAAATCTTTCCCTTAGTTAGTAAACGCAATAACTTTTGCGCAAACCAATTAAAATAAGCTTATTGCGATTTTTTTAACCAAACATATGTAGCAGAACACAACTTGGCATAAAATGTTAAAAAATTTAGATTTTTACATTTTTGGGGGAGGGGGGAATTTCATATTAAAAAATTTGAAAAATATTGTTATTTTTTCAAAATTGTCGCTATTTTTTTGTTTATAGTGCAAAAAAAGTAAAAATCGCACAGGTGATCAAATACCACCAAAAGAAAGCTCTATTTGTGGGGAAAAAAATGACATAAATTTAATTTGGGTACAGTGTCGCACGACCACGCAATTGTCCGTTAAAATAACGCAGTGCCGAATCGCAAAATATAGCCTGGTCAGGAATGGGGTAAAATCTTGCGGTCTTAAAGCGGTTAAAAATACGCTCATTGAGAATTTTTTTGTCAAAGACATGTAGCTAAATACATTTTGGCCTAAATATATGACAAAAATATATTGGATATTTTTTAACTGTCAAAGTAAAAAAATATTGTTATTTTTTCAAAATTGGCGCTCTTTTTTTATTAATATCGCAAAAAATGAAAAGAGCAGAGGTGATCAAATACCACCAAAAGAAAGCTCTGTTTGTGGGAAAAAAAGGACGTAAATTTCGTTTGGGTACAGCGTTGCATGACCGCGCAATTGTCAGTTAAAGTCGCACAGAAGTGGCCTGGACGTAAAGCAGGAAAATCCTCTGGTCCTAAAGTGGTTAAAGCAGTTGTATCCCCTGTGTAAAAAAAACCCAAAACAAAACAAAAAACTAACAAAATTGTCCCTCCGGGACAATTGCATAATGTGCTAGTATGCATCGCATACTAGCACATTATGAAATACTTATCTTAGAACGAACGAAGCCCCCACTTGGTTGTCCAGACACCGTTGAAGAAGCTGACATGTTCCCTCTGCGTATTTTCCTGGGTTCGGCGGCTCCGGCGCTGTGAGTGGCCGCAGCCGCGATGACGTCACTCCCGCGCATGCCTTATTATAGGCTTACCTGTAGGTAATAACTAAAAAGTGGAGTATACTACCACTTTAACCACTTGATGACCGCCCGCCGCAGATTTACTGCAGCAGGCAGCCGCTCCTGGGCAAAGCGACGTAGCTCTACGTCGCTCGCTCTCAGGAGGCTAGGGGGCGAGCGCACGCCGCCGGCGGTGCGCCTCCGCCCCCGCTTGTCAGCCGGGGAGCCAGTGCATGTGTCAGGCGGCTCCGATTACCACCTGACACCGGCGATCATTTCCCCACTGACAGAGAAGGACGGACAGCTGATGTAAACACAGCCGCCCGTCCTTCTTCCTCAGATGATCACAGAGCCTATGTGATCCTTCTATATAGGATTGCATGTCTCTGCGATCATCTTACAAGCCCAACCCCCCCCCCCCCCACAGTTAGAATCACTCCCCTAGGCTTACACTTAACACCTTGATCGTCCCTGAGTTTACCCCTTCCCTGCCAGTGTCATTATTGCAGTAACAGTGCATATTTGTAGCACTGATCACTGTAGTAATGTCACTGGTCCCCCCAAAAGTGTCAAAAATATCAGTCAGGGGTCCGATCTGTCCGCCGCAATGTCGCAGTCCCGCAAAAAATCGCAGATCACTTCCATTACTAGAAAAAAAAAACAATAAAAATGATATAAATATTTCCCCTAGTTAGTAAACGCGATACATTTTGTGCAAACCAATCAAAATACGCTTATTGCGGATTTTTTTTTTTTTTACCAAAAATATGTAGCAGAAAACAAATTGGCCTAAAATGTTGAAAAATTTTGATTTTTAAATTTTTTTTGGGAATGTTATATAACAGAATGTGAAAAATATTGTTTTTATTTTTTCAGAATTGTCGCTTTTTTTGTTTATAGCGCAAAAAATAAAAATCGCACAGGTGATCAAATACCACCATCCATTTTATTTGGGTACAGTGTCGCACGACCGCACAATTGTCCGTTAAAATAACGCAGTGCCGAATCGCAAAAGAGAGCCTTGTCATTAAGGGGGCAAATCCTTCCGGAGGTGAAGTAGTTAAGTATGTATTTGTATGTCCTAAGCTGTTCTGCAGCAGCTGCAGGCTCTGGTGGTGCATTTCCTAGGCTGGCCACACAGGATGAGTGGCGCTGTGTCAGTCTAACAATCACTGTCATCTCACTACTGATTGCCTGTATCCTGCTGGACCACATCATCCTCTATATACAGACAACAGTCCATGTACCATGTCCTCGGGTCACGCCTCCCCCCGATAGCCATTGGTCACATGGAACATCAATCAGCATTATAAGAACGGAGTAAGTTACCGAACTTCAACGCTGATTGGCTTAGGTCTAAGTATCACCTGACTTTGGCACTCCCTCCTGCCCATCTCTGTGTCCATTGCCTGGTGATTCTGTCCATCAATACCTGCTAGAGCGGGGCGTGGCCGCTTCCTGGTCCGGCTCCGCTCTAGGATTGGCCAGACCTCCGTCTCTCCGTGTGCCTGTGGGCGGTGCCTGCTCCGGAGCGGGGCAGCTATTGGCTGCCCCGCCCGTCTGTCAGGATACGATTACCAATCGATATGTCCAATCGGTAAAGGCCGCGGGGGCGGGGCTTGGACCCGCGATTATACTGCTTAGAAAATCGAGATATCAGAAAGACAATGTGATCGGAGGGTGCCGGCGGTCTTTTCTTCCCCTGTGCGGCGATTCTATCGGCCGATACCATACCGATATCTGGAAAGAAAGAGGCGGGGGGAGCGAGTACACCGACCCCGCCCAGCAGGTCAGTGCCTGCCCCGGAACCGGGGGGAGAATCGGGGCCGATTATCGCCGATACTGGAGGTAGGGTTGCCACCTTATCGCTTTAAACCAGGACACATATGAATGACACAGGTTCTGAGGCTGATAGAATGCACTGAGTGAGTTAAATTACCTCCCTAATCAGTCACAGAGCCTGTGCAATTATTGTGTGTCCTGGTGTAAAGGGATGAGGTGGTGACCCTAACCGGAGGTGAGGATCGGGCCCGGTGTAATAATCGGAGTATCGCCGGTGATGGGCGACCCAGGGGGCTGAGACTGAGCGATCCCATATCATTGTATATAGATAGATGTGTGCATGGGGTGTGTATGGGGGGACAGGTGCATGGGGGGACAGGTGCATGGGGTGTGTATGGGGGGAAAGATGGGGTGTGCATGGGGGTGACAGGTGCATGGGGTGACAGGTGCATGGGGTGTGTATGGGGGGACAGGTGCATGGGGTGTGTATGGGGGGACAGGTGCATGGACTGTAATCTTTCATCCATGCAGCATACATTCCATAATTTGGATGATCTGAGCTCCCCCTATAGATGGGATGTCCTCCATATATACTGTATATATCCTGTATGAGATCATCCCGTGTGTCCTGTAGGCGGTACGCTGTATGTAGGATGATGGCTCTGTGTGTAGAGTGATATTTCAGTCCGATCAGAAGATAGAAAAGATTGTTCAAAGCGCCGAACATCATCCAATCCTATCCATCCGTCTCCTGTCCTGTGATCGGGATGTTTTCATGAAAAATAGTATTTTTGCTGGAAAACAATGACATCGTGTGCTCCTCCCTCCTCTTCTGTGTTTTTTTTTTTTTTTTTCTCCTCTCTCCTCCTTCTTCCTCTATCATCCATCCTTTTCTTCCTTCTCTGTCCTTCCACTTTCATTTTTTTTTTTTTTCTATTTACTTCCCTCTTCCTTCTTTCTCCTCTCCTTTCTCTTATTCATCCTTTTCTTCTTCTTCTTCCTCTGTCCTCCATCTTCCATTTTTTTTTCTTTTCCCTCCTTCCTCCTCTCCTTCCTCCTCCCTCTTCTTCCTCCTCTCCTTCCTCCTATTCATCCTTTTCGTCATCCTCCTCTGTCTCCCTTCATCTTCTTCCTCTGTCCTTCATCTTCTTTTTCTTCCGCCTCCTGTCCTTCCTTTTACATTTTTTCCCTCCCTCTTCCCTTTTTCCATCTTACCTCCTTTATTTTTCCTCTTCCCTCCTCCCTCTTCCTTCTTCCCTCCTCTTTCCTTTTCCCTCCCCTTCCCTCCCCCTTCTTCCCTCCCCCTTCTTCCCTCCCCCTTCTTCCCTCCCCCTTCTTCCCTCCCCCTTCTTCCCTCCCCCTTCTTCCCTCTTCCCTCTTCCCTCTTCCCTCTTCCCTTCTTTCTTCCCTCTTCTTCTCTTCTTCTCTTCTCTCTTCCCTACTTCTCTCTTCCCTTCTCTCTTCCCTCTTCTTCTCTTCTCTCTTCCCTCTTCTTCCCTTCTCTCTTCCCTCTTCTTCCCTTCTCTCTTCCCTCTTCTCTCTTCCCTCTTCTTCCCTTCTCTCTTCCCTCTTCTTCCCTTCTCTCTTCCCTCTTCTTCCCTTCTCTCTTCCCTCTTCTTCCCTTCTCTCTTCCCTCTTCTTCCCTTCTCTCTTCCCTCTTCTTCCCTTCTCTCTTCCCTCTTCTTCCCTTCTCTCTTCCCTCTTCTTCCCTTCTCTCTTCTCTCTTCCCTCTTCTTCTCTTCTCTCTTCCCTCTTCTTCCCTTCTCTCTTCCCTCTTCTTCCCTTCTCTCTTCCCTCTTCTTCCCTTCTCTCTTCCCTCTTCCCTCTTCTCTCTTCTCTCTTCTCTCTTCTCTCTTCTCTCTTCCCTCTTCTTCCCTTCTTCTCTCTTCCCTCTTCTTCCCTTCTTCTCTCCTCTCTCTTCCCTCTTCCCTCCCCCTTCTTCCCCCTTCTTCCCTTTTTTCCCCTCCATTTTTTTCTTTCTCTTTCCTCTTCCCTCCTCCACCTTCCACTAATGAGGAAAGCTGCTGGGCCTGTATCCCTTTAGATGTGTTCCTAGTGGGAGTATCTCACCAAAAATTAAATTTTTGTTGCAGGGGAGGCCAGAAATCTGAATTGTATCTTAGGCAGACTTCTGGGAAAATTGGTGAGCCAATCACACAAGCAGGAAATGATGCTTCTGGGGTGTGGTCAGTATACATTCTGTGTACAGAACACCTCCAGGTAGCCATATTGCATTGCATTTTGATAAAATTACAGTGGCTGCAGATTGAAAAGGAAAGGTCATTTTTAAAAAACATTCAATTACAATATGATTTGTGTCACAATTGTATACGATATATTGTTTTTCTTTTTTTCCCCACGAAAGTGGAGTTACCCTTTAATTAACCCATTTTAGTTAACCCATTCTAACAACATTGCTGTACTCTCTATGGCAGGGATCCTCAAACTACGGCCCTCCAGCTGTTGTGGAACTACACATCCCATGAGGCATTGTAAAACTCTGACATTCACAGACATGACTAGGCATGATGGGAATTGTAGTTCCTGAACAACTGGAGGGTCATAGTTTGAAGACCCCTGCTTAAATGCATCCCCTGCATTAAAATAGTTGTAAACCTCAGACATGAAATCTGATCAAAGCACGTATGTCTATGGTTTTTATTTGCCTCTCCCCAAAGCATGAAGTGTCATTTTGCTTTGCTATCTAGTTCCTCTGTTATCTGCTTGAGTAATTTCTGACAAGTTTTCCCGCACACCAAGCAACAAAAAGGTGACAGGGGGAGGGATCAATGTCTGATTGACAGCCTCAGCTCTGCTCATATGTGAAGGGGGGTGTGTCCCTTCCCTCCAATCAGCTGTCAGAACACTTGCACAGTGTGTACCTGCAGCTCCCCGCCCCCCTGCTTTTTGTGAGTCTGTGAAAAATCCTTTTCATCTCTGCATTTTACAAGGATGTAGGGGACAAGTGCTGCACATAAACAGGTACAACTTATGTAGGAGGATTTGTTTCATCTCTGTGTATCACCTGAGGCAAGTCCCTTCGCTGGGTATAGGTAAGGGTTTACAAACACTTTAAGGTAAAAAGTTTTTTTTTTAGGTTGCGTTGCTCCCCCACCTTTCTAAATACTTACCTGTGTCTTCTGTCGATCCAGTGTTGTGCATGGCTGGATCTCTTCTCTATCCTCTCTTCCTCTTCACATAGGGAAGCCATTGGATGCTGCTGCTGTCAATCAAATGCTGTGAGTAGAAAGCGAGGGGCGGGGCCCCCTGTTGCGTGTGTCTATAGAGTGCGGCTCCATAGACACACACCGCTGAGGAGCCAGCACACACTGGGGTTGATTTACTAAGACCGGGTTCACATTTGTGCGAATTGGATGCGGTTTTCACATCCAATTCGCATGACATGCAAGTTTAATCGGCTTGCTATGGGGACACACAGAAGAGGAGGAGTCAAGATCGCTGGGGGGGGGACTAAGAGGAGGAGGATGGGGGCTGCACTTTGTATTACCACTGCACAGAGTAGGGGAGTATAGCATGTTTATTATTTAAAAAAAAAAAAATAATTTTAGTAAGCGTGTTTCCTCTATGGGTTGTGTGTGGAAGGAGTACTGCCCCCAAATGCAACATTTTTGCTGCCAAATGTGTACAATCCTAAGCGGCTGCATGTCTTTGTTTAGGTGGGAGGGCGGTAAAACCACTGCTCAATCAGCTGTTTCTTCCGCCGCTCTCACCCCCCCCCCCCAAGTGAATGAACACTTGGGCTAGGTCCATGTTTGTGATGGCACCCCCATGCACCTTGTTAACGTGTGTGCCCAAATGCATGGTAGCAAAATACCAAGCACTTTGGTGCAGAAGGTTCTTTAACCACTTAAGCCCCGGAAGATTTTACCCCCTTCCTGACCAGGGTTTTTTTTGCGATTTTTATTTATTAATTTATTTATTTATTTTACTGCGTGACTTTAACGGACAATTGCGCGGTCGTGCGACGCTGTACCTAAATGAATTTCATGCCTTTTTTTCCCACAAACAGAGCTTTCTTTTGGTGGTATTTGATCACCTGTGCGATTTTTTTTTTTTTGATCATGCGCTATAAACAAAAAAAGAGCGTCAATTTTGCAAAAATAACAATATTTTTCACTTTTTTTTATATGAAATTCCCCCCCCAAAAAAATGTAAAAATCAAAATTTTTTAACATTTTCAGGCAATTTGTTTTATGCTACATATGTTTGGTATAAAAAATTGCAAAAAGCGTATTTTGATTGGTTTGCACAAAAGTTAAAGCGTTTATTAACAAAGGGAAATATTTTTGTCATTTTTGGGGTTTTTTTTTTTAACGAGTAATGGCGGCGATCTGCGATTTTTTTTTTTTTTTTTTTTTTTTTTTTTTTTTTTTTTTTTTTGCTGGACTGCGACATTGCGGCGGACAGATCGGACCCTTGACTGACATTTTTGACACTTTTGGGGTTACCAGTGACATTACTACAGTAATCAGTGCTATACATATGCACTGTTACTGTAAAAATGACACTGGCAGGGAAGGGGTTAACTTTATTGGTCAGGGAGGGGGTTAAGTGTGTCCTAGGGGCGTGTTTCTAACTGTGAACCGTCTGATCTCCATTTTTACACAGGGGAGAATGACAGGCGGCTTGTTTACATAAGCCGCCCGCCTTTTCTCCCGCTCTACCGACGATCGTAGTGTGACCGGCGGACATCGGGTCCGCCGGTCACACGCGCGGACTCCTCTGTGAACGAGCCGGGGCGGGCGCGCGCTCGCCCGCTATTGGCTCAAAAGCCGGTCACAGGCTAGCGACGTAGATCTACGTCACTCTGCCTGGTTGGGGCTGACTGCCGCAGTAAATATACTGTGCGCAGTTGGCAAGCGGTTAAAAAGGGTCGTGCACTTGTATTGTGTGATGTTGGTGGATAGGACAGCCTTAAGCGTGACACTGATGTAGCACCCTCCTAGGTAGGTGCTAGGAAAACCATAAGGGGGGCCCTGTCTTCTTATCAGGGGGGCCTGATTGTTCAGCTGGGCTGTCATGTGTTTTCCAGGTGTGCCTGTTGAGCTTGGGGAGTGTCCAAGGAGGGCTCCTATTGGACAGTGGAGGAAACCTGACTAATAGCACACCAGGGCTTGTATCTATCCCAGAGGGCAATGCATCCTGGGATGGGGTATAAGTCTGAGAGCCGGTTCACACTACCGCTACCAGAAAGTCGCCCCGTGAAGTAGCTACTTTTTAGCCCGACTTTGAAGAGACTTAAATGATAGGCGACTTTGTCTGTGGGGAATGCCTGGGTAATCTTTTTCTTCTTCCTGGAAAGTCTGATCACAGTCGCTTGAAAATAGATAAGGATCCGACTTAGAGGCGACTCCCATTGAAGTCTATGTGCACAAGTTGGATACAGGTCGTCTTGAAGTAGTACAGGAACCTTTTCTGAAGTCGGAGCGACTTCAGCAGTGCATATTAAGACGGCTCTCATTCATTTACATTGAATTTGTAATGACAAGAGACTTGGGGCGACTTGAGGTTGCACAAGTCGCGTCCCAAGTCGGAGTAGTGTGAACCGGGTCTGAGGGGAGCACATGACAGGGGGTCTTTGGCGGGAAGCAGAGTCCCAGGAGGAGGGTGACGGCTGTCTCTCCTCCTGTCAGCGTGAGGAAAGTGTCTTGGGCAGTCAGCCTAGAGGACGGAAGGTTGAGCTGAGCTGCAGAGAGGGTTCCAGTGTGCTGAGGACCAAGTGGAGCTGCTGAGGCAGAGGTTTCCAGGAAAGCAGAGTCGTGAGTACTGTAAACTGCCCAGGGGTCTGCCTAGGATAGGGGACCACTCCAGAAGGTCAGAGGGATCCAGGAGCCAGCTAACCAGTAGAGAAGGCTTAGAAAAGGGGGTGCCAGTGTCTAAGCCCTGAAGATAAGTGTGTGAGAGAGGGTGCCGGTGCGGGCCCTGAAGATAAGTGTGTGAGAGAGGGTGCCGGTGCGGGCCCTGAAGATAAGTGTGTGAGAGAGGTTGCCGGTTCGGGCCCTGAAGATAAGTGTGTGAGACAGGGTGTCAGTGCGGGCCCTGAAGATAAGTGTGTGAGACAGGGTGCCGGTGCGGGCCCTGAAGAGAAGTGTGTGAGAGAAAGTGCCAGTGCGGGCCCTGCAGATAAGTGTGTGAGAGAGGGTGCCGGTGCGGGCAATGCAGATAAGTGTGTGAGACAGGGTGCCGGTGCGGGCCCTGCAGATAAGTGTGTGAGACAGGGTGTCAGTGCGGGCCCTGAAGATAAGTGTGTGAGAGAGGTTGCCGGTTCGGGCCCTGAAGATAAGTGTGTGAGACAGGGTGCCGGTGCGGGCCCTGAAGATAAGTGTGTGAGAGAAAGTGCCGGTGCGGGCCCTGCAGATAAGTGTGTGAGACAGGGTGCCGGTGCTGGCCCTGAAGATAAGTGTGTGAGACAGGGTGCGGGCCCTGAAGAGAAGTGTGTGAGAGAAAGTGCCGGTGCGGGCCCTGAAGATAAGTGTGTGAGACAGGGTGTCAGTGCGGGCCCTGAAGAGAAGTGTGTGAGAGAGGGTGCCGGTGCGGGCCCTGATAAGTGTGTGAGAGAGGGTTGCGGTGCGGGCCCTGAAGATAAGTGTGTGAGACAGGGTGCCGGTGCGGGCCCTGATGATAAGTGTGTGAGACAGGGTGCCGGTGCGGGCCCTGAAGATAAGTGTGTGAGACAGGGTGTCAGTGCGGGCCCTGAAGATAAGTGTGTGAGAGAGGGTTGCGGTGCGGGCCCTGAAGATAAGTGTGTGAGACAGGGTGCCGGTGCGGGCCCTGATGATAAGTGTGTGAGACAGGGTGCCGGTGCGGGCCCTGAAGATAAGTGTGTGAGAGAGGTTGCCGGTTCGGGCCCTGAAGATAAGTGTGTGAGACAGGGTGTCAGTGCGGGCCCTGAAGATAAGTGTGTGAGAGAGGGTGCCGGTGCGGGCCCTGCAGATAAGTGTGTGAGACAGGGTGCCGGTGCGGGCCCTGAAGATAAGTGTGTGAGACAGTGTGCCAGTGCGGGCCCTGCAGATAAGTGTGTGAGACAGGGTGTCAGTGCGGGCCCTGAAGATAAGTGTGTGAGAGAGGGTGCCGGTGCGGGCCCTGCAGATAAGTGTGTGAGACAGGGTGTCAGTGCGGGCCCTGAAGATAAGTGTGTGAGAGAGGGTGCCGGTGCGGGCCCTGCAGATAAGTGTGTGAGACAGGGTGCCGGTGCGGGCCCTGAAGATAAGTGTGTGAGACAGTGTGCCAGTGCGGGCCCTGCAGATAAGTGTGTGAGACAGGGTGTCAGTGCGGGCCCTGAAGATAAGTGTGTGAGACAGGGTGCCGGTGCGGGCCCTGCAGATAAGTGTGTGAGACAGGGTTTCAGTGCGGGCCCTGAAGATAAGTGTGTGAGAGAGGGTGCCGGTGCGGGCCCTGCAGATAAGTGTGTGAGACAGGGTGTCAGTGCGGGCCCTGAAGATAAGTGTGTGAGAGAGGGTGCCGGTGCGGGCCCTGCAGATAAGTGTGTGAGAGAGGGTGCCGGTGCGGGCCCTGAAGATAAGTGTGTGAGACAGGGTGCCGGTGCGGGCCCTGAAGATAAGTGTGTGAGACAGTGTGCCAGTGCGGGCCCTGCAGATAAGTGTGTGAGACAGGGTGTCAGTGCGGGCCCTGAAGATAAGTGTGTGAGAGAGGGTGCCGGTGCGGGCCCTGCAGATAAGTGTGTGAGACAGGGTGTCAGTGCGGGCCCTGAAGATAAGTGTGTGAGAGAGGGTGCCGGTGCGGGCCCTGCAGATAAGTGTGTGAGACAGGGTGTCAGTGCGGGCCCTGAAGATAAGTGTGTGAGAGAGGTTGCCGGTTCGGGCCCTGAAGATAAGTGTGTGAGACAGGGTGTCAGTGCGGGCCCTGAAGATAAGTGTGTGAGAGAGGGTTGCGGTGCGGGCCCTGAAGATAAGTGTGTGAGACAGGGTGCCGGTGCGGGCCCTGATGATAAGTGTGTGAGACAGGGTGCCGGTGCGGGCCTTGAAGATAAGTGTGTGAGAGAGGTTGCCGGTTCGGGCCCTGAAGATAAGTGTGTGAGACAGGGTGTCAGTGCGGGCCCTGAAGATAAGTGTGTGAGAGAGGGTGCCGGTGCGGGCCCTGCAGATAAGTGTGTGAGACAGGGTGCCGGTGCGGGCCCTGAAGATAAGTGTGTGAGACAGTGTGCCAGTGCGGGCCCTGCAGATAAGTGTGTGAGACAGGGTGTCAGTGCGGGCCCTGAAGATAAGTGTGTGAGAGAGGGTGCCGGTGCGGGCCCTGCAGATAAGTGTGTGAGACAGGGTGTCAGTGCGGGCCCTGAAGATAAGTGTGTGAGAGAGGGTGCCGGTGCGGGCCCTGCAGATAAGTGTGTGAGACAGGGTGCCGGTGCGGGCCCTGAAGATAAGTGTGTGAGACAGTGTGCCAGTGCGGGCCCTGCAGATAAGTGTGTGAGACAGGGTGTCAGTGCGGGCCCTGAAGATAAGTGTGTGAGACAGGGTGCCGGTGCGGGCCCTGCAGATAAGTGTGTGAGACAGGGTTTCAGTGCGGGCCCTGAAGATAAGTGTGTGAGAGAGGGTGCCGGTGCGGGCCCTGCAGATAAGTGTGTGAGACAGGGTGTCAGTGCGGGCCCTGAAGATAAGTGTGTGAGAGAGGGTGCCGGTGCGGGCCCTGCAGATAAGTGTGTGAGAGAGGGTGCCGGTGCGGGCCCTGAAGATAAGTGTGTGAGACAGGGTGCCGGTGCGGGCCCTGAAGATAAGTGTGTGAGACAGTGTGCCAGTGCGGGCCCTGCAGATAAGTGTGTGAGACAGGGTGTCAGTGCGGGCCCTGAAGATAAGTGTGTGAGAGAGGGTGCCGGTGCGGGCCCTGCAGATAAGTGTGTGAGACAGGGTGTCAGTGCGGGCCCTGAAGATAAGTGTGTGAGAGAGGGTGCCGGTGCGGGCCCTGCAGATAAGTGTGTGAGACAGGGTGTCAGTGCGGGCCCTGAAGATAAGTGTGTGAGAGAGGTTGCCGGTTCGGGCCCTGAAGATAAGTGTGTGAGACAGGGTGTCAGTGCGGGCCCTGAAGATAAGTGTGTGAGAGAGGGTGCCGGTGCGGGCCCTGCAGATAAGTGTGTGAGACAGGGTGTCAGTGCGGGCCCTGAAGATAAGTGTGTGAGAGAGGTTGCCGGTTCGGGCCCTGAAGATAAGTGTGTGAGACAGGGTGCGGGCCCTGAAGATAAGTGTGTGAGACAGGGTGTCAGTGCGGGCCCTGAAGATAAGTGTGTGAGAGAGGGTGCCGGTGCGGGCCCTGCAGATAAGTGTGTGAGACAGGGTGTCAGTGCGGGCCCTGAAGATAAGTGTGTGAGAGAGGGTGCCGGTGCGGGCCCTGCAGATAAGTGTGTGAGACAGGGTGTCAGTGCGGGCCCTGAAGATAAGTGTGTGAGAGAGGTTGCCGGTTCGGGCCCTGAAGATAAGTGTGTGAGACAGGGTGTCAGTGCGGGCCCTGAAGATAAGTGTGTGAGAGAGGGTGCCGGTGCGGGCCCTGCAGATAAGTGTGTGAGACAGGGTGTCAGTGCGGGCCCTGAAGATAAGTGTGTGAGAGAGGTTGCCGGTTCGGGCCCTGAAGATAAGTGTGTGAGACAGGGTGCGGGCCCTGAAGATAAGTGTGTGAGACAGGGTGTCAGTGCGGGCCCTGAAGATAAGTGTGTGAGAGAGGGTGCCGGTTCGGGCCCCACACTTGGAGAACATGCTTAAATGAGCTGTTGTTGCTAGCGGTAACCCAGGCGGACCCTCATCCAGCACAATGGCTGGGAATTCTGCTACACTAGAAATTTCAAAAAAAAAAAAAGCATGCGCTCTGTGGCACAGAATGAAGCTTTATTGTCTTCATAAATCATACATCTGTCACACTATCTAATTCTGTGAAGATTATTATGTGTATGGCCACCATGAGGCTTGTTATAATGTTGCAGTGTGTATTGTATTCACCACACATGAAAATTCTTGTAGGTCCCAGAATGCCCAATATTCAAATATTATGATCTACTGTTCAATGAGGGAGCTCGGATTTACACACATTTGTGCATAAAATACTGCTCTAAATGCAGGTCTAGTTTACAGATATTTATGTGGGCCTATTGAAAACAATATGCTGCATTCAGATCAATAATGAAAAAAAAAAAACACCCGGGACATTGAAACATGTCATTTTGACTCCCTCGTGCAAGAGCCCTTACATGTTACATTGTTACCGTGTGTGGTGTTGTATGGTATTAGTATTGCAATGTGTATTGTACAGGGTTAGTATTGCAGTGTGTGTTGTATGGTATTAGTATTGCAGTGTGTATTGTACTGAATTTGTATTGCAGTGTGTATTGTAAAGGAATATTTACAGTGTGTATTGCATGGCATTAGTATTGCAATGTGTATTGTACAGGATTAGTATTGCAGCTTGCGTATTGTATGGTATTATTATTGCAGTGTGTATTGTATGGTATTAGTATTACAGTGTTTATTGTATGGTATTGCAGTGTGTCTTGTACGGTAATAGTATTGTACTGTATTAGTATCGCAGTGTGTGTATTGTACGATCATAGTATTGCAGTGTGTATTGTATTAGTAATGCAGTGTGTGTATTGTATTAGTATAGTAGTGTGTGTATTGTATTGGTATTGCAGTGTGTGTGTGTGTGTGTGTGTGTGTGTATTGTATTAATATAGCAGTGTGTGTATTGTATTAGTATAGCAGTGTGTGTATTGTACAGTATTAGTATCGCAGTGTGTGTATTGTATGTGTATTGTACGGTATTAGTATCGCAATTTGTGTATTGTATTAGTATAGCAGTGTGTGTATTGTATTAGTATTGCAGTGTGTGTATTGTACGGTATTAGTATCGCAGTGTGTGTATTGTATTAGTATCGCAGTGTGTGTATTGTACGATCATAGTATTGCAGTGTGTATTGTATTAGTAATGCAGTGTGTGTATTGTATTAGTATAGTAGTGTGTGTATTGTATTGGTATTGCAGTGTGTGTGTGTGTGTGTGTGTGTGTGTGTGTGTGTGTGTGTGTGTATTGTATTAATATAGCAGTGTGTGTATTGTATTAGTATCGCAGTGTGTGTATTGTAGGTATTAGTATTGCAGTGTGTGTATTGTATTAGTATTGCAGTGTCTGTATTGTATTAGTATCGCAGTGTGTGTATTGTATTAGTATTGCAGTATGTGTATTGTAGGTATTAGTATTGCCGTGTGTGTATTGTATTAGTATTGCAGTGTGTGTATTGTATTAGTATTGCAGTATGTGTATTGTATTAGTATCGCAGTGTGTATTTGTATTAGTATCGCAGTATGTGTATTGTAGGTATTAGTATTGCAGTGTGTGTATTGTATTAGTATTGCAGTGTGTGTATTGTATTAGTATCGCAGTGTGTGTTGTATTAGTATCGCAGTGTGTGTATTGTAGGTATTAGTATTGCAGTGTGTGTATTGTATTAGTATCGCAGTATGTGTATTGTACAGTATTAGTATCGCAGTGTGTGTATTGTATTAGTATCGCAGTGTGTGTATTGTATTAGTATTGCAGTGTGTGTATTGTATTAGTATTGCAGTGTGTGTATTGTATTAGTATCGCAGTATGTGTATTGTACAGTATTAGTATCGCAGTGTGTGTATTGTATTAGTATCGCAGTGTGTGTATTGTACAGTATTAGTATCGCAGTGTGTGTATTGTATTAGTATTGCAGTGTGTGTATTGTATTAGTATCGCAGTGTGTGTATTGTACAGTATTAGTATTGCAGTGTGTGTATTGTATTAGTATCGCAGTGTGTGTATTGTACAGTATTAGTATTGCAGTGTGTGTATTGTATTAGTATCGCAGTGTGTGTATTGTATAGTATGAGTATCGCAGTGTGTGTATTGTATTAGTATCGCAGTGTGTGTATTGTATTAGTATTGCAGTGTGTGTATTGTATTAGTATCGCAGTATGTGTATTGTACAGTATTAGTATCGCAGTGTGTGTATTGTACAGTATTAGTATCGCAGTGTGTGTATAGTATTAGTATTGCAGTGTGTGTATTGTATTAGTATCGCAGTGTGTGTATTGTATAGTATGAGTATCGCAGTGTGTGTATTGTATTAGTATCGCAGTGTGTGTATTGTATTAGTATTGCAGTGTGTGTATTGTATTAGTATCGCAGTGTGTGTATTGTATAGTATGAGTATCGCAGTGTGTGTATTGTATTAGTATCGCAGTGTGTGTATTGTATTAGTATTGCAGTGTGTGTATTGTATTAGTATCGCAGTATGTGTATTGTACAGTATTAGTATCGCAGTGTGTGTATTGTACAGTATTAGTATCGCAGTGTGTGTATTGTATTAGTATCGCAGTGTGTGTATTGTACAGTATGAGTATCGCAGTGTGTGTATTGTATTAGTATTGCAGTGTGTGTATTGTAGGTATTAGTATTGCAGTATGTGTATTGTAGGTATTAGTATTGCAGTATGTGTATTGTAGGTATTAGTATCGCAGTGTGTGTATTGTATTAGTATCGCAGTGTGTGTATTGTAGGTATTAGTATTGCAGTATGTGTATTGTAGGTATTAGTATCGCAGTGTGTGTATTGTATTATATTAGTATCGCAGTGTGTATCCAGTGTTCCCTGTCTCTCTGGTGCGCGCAGCCTTATTATGATGGGATGTATATTCAGATAATCAGATTGTCGGTGGGCTCTCTGCCCCCGATATGGGAGGAGATACCCCCCCCCTCCCCCCCTGTACACTGTCACACTCCGCAGTAGATGAAGGGAGGAGCAGATGGGACGTGTACTGGATAAGCAGTGTGAATAGACCCCGGTGAAATCATTAGGAGATGGAGGGAGGGAGGGAGGGGGACCATGCAGAGGAGGCAGCACTCAGACATGTTATTGATTAAGCCGATCAATCCAAATTGTCAGTTTGGATTTACACTTCTCTGTTCCTGCGAGGTGCATTGTGTGTTGTGTCCTACATTAAAGTGCATTGCACTGAGGCAGTCTATTCATTATGGATGGGGTGCTAATGTACATAAACACACCAATAAACAGACATGCATTTTCTCCAGTGCAGCGCACCACATACAGGGCAGTGTGTTACTGTGCATTGTTGTGCACTGCATTGCTACATTGTCTTTGTCTTCATAGTGCAGTCCATGGACGTGATCTTTACATGCAAAGGTTGTCTATCCATCATCAAGAATAACTAACAGAACACTAATAAATATTATATTATAATATATACAGTTGTGATAAAAATAATAGCAGTGTGTTTAAAAAAAGTGAGTAAAGCTCAAATTCTTTATAATAGCTTTTATTTCCATACATGCAAATGCATTGGGAACACTGCACAGTCGATTCCAAATTAAAACCATGAAGAAAAATGTTTCAAATTTGTTATTACTTTACAGAAAGTGAAGAAAAACCAATTTTGGGCTTTTCGAAAAAAATAAATAAAAAATAGCCATGTCTGTATTTTTTTCTTTGCAAACTCAAACATTAAGAGCCGGTTCACATAGGAGCGACCCGACTTGCCGGGGCGACCTGAGAAGTCGCGGTGCACATCGCGCACTGCGACCTCAGAGCGGCATGCACAGACTTCATATCATTGAAGTCAATGCAGGTCGCTCCAGGTCGCCCCAAAGTAGTACAGGACCCTTTTTCTAAGTCGGAGCGACTTGCGTCGCTCCTATTAGAATGGGTCCTGTGCTAATCTATGGCAGGCGACCCACAGCGACTTGTCAGGCGACCAGGTCGCCTGACAAGTCGCCCCAGTGTGAACCGGCTCTTAAGGGTCCTTTCCCACATACGCGACTTGGGACTGCAAAGTCGCATGACAAGTCGTACCCCATGATTTCCAATGAGTACCGTTCATATCTGTGCGACTTCAAAGTAGTCCCTGCACTACTTCGGTCTGACTTTGATGGGAGTTGAGGTCTATAGACCACAAGATTACACAGGCATTGCTGCAAGTCGCGTCAAAGTCGCGTGACTTTCAGGCTATACAAGTGTGATAGGGGCCCTAACTGTACCGGGGGTCTCCAAACTTTCTAAGCAAAGGGCCGATTTACTGTCCTGCAGACTATAGGGGGGCCGAAGTGGTCAGTGGAAGTAGAAAATACCCCAGTGTTAGTGGGAGTAAACATAATTACATATGCCTCGTTTCCACTGAGTGGTACGGTACGGTACGGTTTGATTCGGTTCGGTTCGGTACGGTACACATTGCGTTTTCACTGCCAATAGTACCCTTTCATGATAGGCGTGGTGTAGCAGGAAAGCTGTGATAGACGATTCTCTGTCAAACAATCAAAGTTCTGCAGAGTGTAGCTCCACCCTGTTGGTACGGTACTAATGTGCTTGGTACCCCAACGAAAGGGTACCAAAAAGTGGTACGGTACGGTTCGGAATTAGGGTACCATTCATAATGGAAACGGCATAAATAGCGTACCGAACCGAACTGTACCAGAAAGCTCAGTGGAAACGAGCCATTCGTGACTGTAGTCAGTAAGAGGGAGGAATAGTGCCCCATCATTAGTATTAGGGGGAGGAATAGTGCCCCATCATTAGTATTAGAGGGAGGAATAGTGCCCCATCATTAGTATTAGAGGGAGGAATAGTGCCCCATCATTAGTATTAGAGGGAGGAATAGTGCCCCATCATTAGTATTAGAGGGAAGAATAGTGCCCCATTATTAGTATTAGGGGGAGGAATAGTGCCCCATTATTAGTATTAGGGGGAGGAATAGTGCCCCATTATTAGTATTAGAGGGAGGAATAGTGCCCCATCATTAGTATTAGGGAGGAATAGTGCCCCATCATTAGTATTAGAAGGAGAAATAGTGCCCCATCGTTAGTATTAGGGGGAGGAATAGTTCCCCATCATTAGTATTAGAGGGAGAAATAGTGCCCCATCATTAGTATTAGAGGGGGGAATAGTGCCCCATTATTAGTATTAGAGGGAGGAATAGTGCCCCATCATTAGTATTAGGGAGGAATAGTTCCCCATCATTAGTATTAGACGAAGGAATAGTGCCCCATTGGTGGTGTCAGTCAGAGGAATAGTGTCCCATCGGTGTCAGTGGAAGGGAAAAATGCCCCATTGTTCTTGCAAGTAAGAGTAAGAATGGTTCCCCACTGTTGGTGTCAGTGGAAGGAACGGTGCCTCCTTGTTGGTGTCAGTGGAAGGAATAGTGTTCTGAGGGTCAGATAGCAAGCAAAGGGCCACATTCGGCCCACGGGCCGTAGTTTGAAGACCACTGGTATAATTAAAAAAAAAAAAAAAAGATTGAAGTTTTAGCTTTCCTGTGAATCACTGAACTAATATTTAGTTGTAGAAGCATTGTTTCTGAGAACTGCTTCACATCTGTGTTGCATGGAGTCGACCAACAGGTATTCCAGCCCAAGACTACATTCCACACTTACTCCTTGCTGGCTTAAAATACCTCAAGGGTCCCTGGGAGTCCCGGGAGTCGGCGCCCGCCATGTGGTGCCGCCATTTTCCCATAGCCTAATGCATGGGAGCTCGGCGGCCATGTTTTTGGTGGCTTCACATTAGTCTATACGGCGGCCAATTTCTTGAAGCCGAATAGAGTGGTGCTCAGCGGGGGCCTCTAGTGCCAGTACAGCCGTTTCCTCTTCC
Organism: Pelophylax lessonae; assembly: GCF_965119305.1. Taxonomy (NCBI): domain Eukaryota; kingdom Metazoa; phylum Chordata; class Amphibia; order Anura; family Ranidae; genus Pelophylax; species Pelophylax lessonae. The sequence goes on from NC_138779.1 coordinate 181,671,841, forward strand.
TTTCTGATCGGCTTGCAGCAGGCAGCTGGGTGCTCTATCCCTCCTAAATCGGTAGTGGTGAGTTTCCTGTTTTTCTGCTATAGCAGCGCTGCTTGGTGCGCTGGGACCTGTGGTGCCATCGGTGCAGAGGTGGGGGGTTTTACAGTGTGTTTACAGATTTTTTTTTTGTAGCCCCAGTTTACCATGGAGCCCCTAGAGCACGTGTCGCCACCTGACCCACTCTCAGAAGCTGCGGGACTTGGCTGGGCTTATGAGCTGGGTCTCAGTCTGCCTTGGCGGCCATGACGGCAGTTCTGCAGTCATGGATGTCAAAAGTGTATATGGCTCTCCAGAAGAGACCTAGTAAAAGTGCCTTCTGCCCTCACCTGCATCCTCTGCATCCTCAGATTGATTTGGCCGCCGTGGATGCGAGTCACCCCACTGGGTCTGCGTCCCCGCACTTCGAGTGCTCTGATAGTGAGGATGATTCCTCTTCCACTACATCTGCGCTTATGGAGGCACTGATTGTATCAGTGCGGGAAACTTTAAAACTGAGGACAGGGCAAATGCCTTTTTTGCTGTGTTTTTCCCACCCCCTCATTCTGACACTGCTTTGGGAAATCCCATTGGTCAAGAAAGATATGGAGCGGTGTCCGTCAATGAACGAAAGAGTAAACTGGATTTTTGTCTTACCGTAAAATTATTTTCTCTGATGTTCATTGACGAAAACACCCACCCCTCTGTGGAGTTGGGTTATGCATTCTTCTGACACGGCTTGTTATAAAACTGAGATCCACCAGCAGGAAGTAGGAGTATACCACCTAGGACTGCCCTGTAGGCGTAGTCAATTTTTTTCTGCCTAGTGTCCTTCTCCTGTAGGGGGCAGCATAACCTGTCGGTCAAGGAAGATGTGGAGCTGTGTCCATCAATGGACATCAGAGAAAAGGATTTTACGGTAAGACAAAAGTCCAGTTTTTTTCATATATAAGAATCCTTATTTATTCTGGTGTGTTACATGCAATAGGTTTAAATCACATAGCTAACACAACAAATAGGGATCCTTATTTTGAAAAAATTAATTACTATTTTAGCCTTAACCACTTACCGCAAAGTGACGTAGGGGTACGTCGGGTAACTTTGCGGGGTTATACCGGGATGATGCCTCTAGCTAGAGGCATCATCCCAGTACTGTGGTTTAGTGCCAACAGTCGGCTTTCCGTCAGGAACGACCGATGCGGCTCGGGAGCCACTCAATCGTTACCCGGGTGAGCGGGAGGGGACGTACCCCCCCCATCGCCTTTCGTGACTTTTAACGGGCCCACCGGGAAACCCGAGCACCCAGCCGGCAAGTCCGCCGGCTGGATGGTCTCCGATGACGTAACCCGGAGGCGGCGTCCATGACGTCACTTCCGGGTTACTGTGCTGCAAAAGGCGGCAAATTTAAAAAACGGCTGTATGCAAAAACGCAGTTTTCGGCGTTTTGCATACATGGAAGTGTAGTGGAGGGGTCTAGGGTCTTTTAGACCCTCGATCCCTCCATAAAGAGTACCTGTCACTGCATATTGGTGTCACAAGGGATGTTTACATTGCTTGTGACAGCAATAAAAGTGATCAGATTTATTTTTTTTTAAAAACCTGTAATAAAGTTAAAAAAAATAAATAAATAAATAGGAAAAAAAAAATGTAGCCGTCACCATTAGCTCGCGCACAAAAAAAAACGTATATGGAAGTCGAGCAGCGAATGAAATCGCTGTTCAAACCACACATGTGAGGTATCGCCGCGATCGCCAGAGCATGAGCAATAATTAAAAAAAAAAAAGAGCTACCCTCTAACTCTAAACTGGTAACCGTTAAAAAGATTTAAAGCGACGCCTATTGAGATTTCTATTGACCGTAGTTTGTCGCCATTCCACGGGTGCGCGCAATTTTAAACCGTAACATGTTGGGTATCTATTTACTCGGCGTGACATCATCTTTCAGAATATACAAAAAAAATGGACTAACTTTACTGTTTAGTATTTTTTAAATGCAGTGAAATGTGATTTTTTTTAAAATTTTTTCAAAAAAATGGCGTTTTAAAGACCGCTGCGAAAATACCGCGTGACAAAAAAATATTGCAATGGCCGCCATTTTATTCTGCAGAGTCTTTGCTAAAAAAATATATATGTTTGGGGGTTCTAAGTAGTTTTCTAGGAAAAAATACTGATTTTAACTTGTAAACAAAAAGTGTCCGAAATAGGGCTGGAGCTTAAGTCCTGGTTCACACTGAAGCGACCTGTGAGGTGACCTGGTCGCCTCACAGGTCGCCGTAGGTCGCCTCCCATAGGGAAGCTGCGGACCCGTTCTAATAGGAGCGACACAAGTCGCTCCGACTTAGAAAAAGGGTCCGGAGCTTCTTTGGGGCGACCCGGAGCGACCTGCATAGACTTCAATGTTATGAAGTCCGTGGCGGCCGCTCCGAGGTCGCGGCGCGCTGCTCGCACCGCGACCTGTGGGGTCGCGGTGCGAAGTAGCGTCGCTCGTATGTGAACGGGCACTATGTGGTTAAAGAGATCAGCATCTTATTACTTATTATAATGTGCACTTACTGTGTTTAAAAACATGTTTTTTTTTTTTTCTAGTACACAGGTAAATATAATATAGAGTATAACATATGAATATTTACTATATTATTATATTGGAAAGTAATAGAAACATTTATAGCGCTCAATCCAGCTAACCAAGAATAGAAGATTTTGCAGTAATAATCAGGCTTGTGTTGCTTATGTTGGTGAATAGATGATGTGAAGCTGCCATGTGAAAGGAAAATCGGCAAAACACGCGCCTTCTATAGCTAAACTTAAGGCCCGTACACACGTACCGATTGTCGGCCGAAACTGTTCGGCCGCCGAACGATCGGCCGATTTTCGGCTTGTTAGTATGATGCTTCCGACAGCCGACAGGGCACTTTCGGCCGAACAGAATCTGTCGTGCAAGCATTAAAATTTTTGTATGCCGACACCAGAATGGCCGATTGTTCGCCAGTCAGTACAGATTTCGGCCGATAGACAGCAGATTAGCAAGACTGGGCATGCTCAGAGAAGAAAAAAGACAAGGAAAGTTAACCATCACATGACATCACTTCTGCAGTCGGCTGTTGTTGGCCGACAAAATTCGTGTGCAGTCTTTTGCACTTTTCAACAGACACTACAGCCCTCGGACAAAAGACGGCCGATCGTTTGGCCGACGATCGGTACGTGTGTACGGGGCTTTAGTTCCAAATCTGGGGAGGATTTATATATACTATAGTAAAAAAAATGTAAGCTTAATATTTACCTGTCGCCAGATGCAGAAGAATAGCGAAGATTAATGCTTGTAGCAGCATTCTCATTTTTGTCCCACTGATGGCTGACAAACGGAAATAAGTCAAAAAATTCATATGATATTTGTCTTGCTGATATATAACAGGTGAAAAACTCAAATCAATCAGAAAAATCACTTTTAAGAGCAATGACTTGGAAGAGCGTTGCACACAAATTCAATCAGTGCTTGGTTCAAGCTGCTGCAGTTTACTTTAAATATTTAGTAAACCACTTGTGATGTCACAGTGGAGAGACAATTAGGCTCTGCCCACCAGCAGAGTGGAGCCTATTAGGTTCCACCCACCAGCAGAGTGGGCCCAACTAGGCTCTGCCCACCAGCACTGCTGCTCAACTGATCTTGCTGCCAGCAGCACCTTGTAATGTCAAGATCAGAGACCATCAGCCAATCAGATCAAGCAATCAGGCACGCCAAACACACAGTGCCTACTCTGTGACTTTCACCACAATCCTCCCAGCTGCCAAAACTAAGCCTGGTCCCCTGCTCTGCCTCTAGTGGGAGCGGATTTAAAAATTCCTGACGCTTCCATTTCTTCCTGTGTGATATGTGAGTAGCTGTACTCACTGCTTTGCAAATCAGAGGACACTGTTGTTTAGAAACATTTTTTTGGGAAAAAATCCCCTTCTTCAACCTGGCAACAGTACAGTCTAAGTGGCTTATAAAGACCGAACAATAAGGCCTCATGCACACTGGATGTTTTTAAATATAGGTTTTGTAAATCTAAGAGATTGTACAGAGCTTGGACAATGAGATTGTATAGTGTATGGCCACCTAAAATGAACTAGTTGCTAACTACTTTTAATCCTTGTTTGCTTTGCAACGACCTTTTCAAAATACAAATCCAATTCAGTAACCTTTAGAAAGTTAGGGATAGCTCTTAATTTTGTCCAGGGAACTCTACTTGGCTTTGTGGAGGTGTGCTGCCTGCCACAAGTGAGTGTAACACAAATTGAATCTGAGAAAAAATCGTGGGATCCCCCAATCCAAACCAGGCTTTTGGGTCTCTATTATATGATAAATAATTGTTAATGTCTAAATAAAACTTTATTAGAATGTTGACTTCTAGTTATATACAGTGCCTTGCGAAAGTATTCGGCCCCCTTGAACTTTGCGACCTTTTGCCACATTTCAGGCTTCAAACATAAAGATATAAAACTGTAATTTTTTGTGAAGAATCAACAACAAGTGGGACACAATTATGAAGTGGAACAAAATTTATTGGATATTTCAAATTTTGTTAACAAATAAAAAACTGAAAAATTGGGCGTGCAAAATTATTCAGCCCCTTTACTTTCAGTGCAGCAAACTCTCTCCAGAAGTTCAGTGAGGATCTCTGAATGATCCAATGTTGACCTAAATGATTAATGATGATAAATAGAATCCACCTGTGTGTAATCAAGTCTCCGTATAAATGCACCTGCACTGTGATAGTCTCAGAGGTCCGTTTAAAGCGCAGAGAGCATCATGAAGAACAAAGAACACACCAGGCAGGTCAGAGATACTGTTGTGGAGAAGTTTAAAGCCAGATTTGGATACAAAAAGATTTCCCAAGCTTTAAACATCCCAAGGAGCACTGTGCAAGCAATAATTTCGAAATGGAAGGAGTATCAGACCACTGCAAATCTACGAAGACCTGGCCGTCCCTCTAAACTTTCAGCTCATACAAGGAGAAGACTGATCAGAGATGCAGCCAAGAGGCCCATGATCACTCTGGATGAACTGCAGAGATCTACAGCTGAGGTGGGAGACTCTGTCCATAGGACAACAATCAGTCATATACTGCACAAATCTGGCCTTTATGGAAGAGTGGCAAGAAGAAAGCCATTTCTTAAAGATATCCATAAAAAGTGTTGTTTAAAGTTTGCCACAAGCCACCTAGGAGACACACCAAACATGTGGAAGAAGGTGCTCTGGTCAGATGAAACCAAAATCGAACTTTTTGGCAACAATGCAAAACGTTATGTTTGGCGTAAAAGCAACACCGCTCATCACCCTGAACACACCATCCCCACTGTCAAACATGGTGGTGGCAGCATCATGGTTTGGGCCTGCTTTTCTTCAGCAGGGACAGGGAAGATGGTTAAAATTGATGGGAAGATGGATGGAGCCAAATACAGGACCATTCTGGAAGAAAACCTGATGAAGTCTGCAAAAGACCTGAGACTGGGACGGAGATTTGTCTTCCAACAAGACAATGATCCAAAACATAAAGCAAAATCTACAATGGAATGGTTCACAAATAAACATATCCAGGTGTTAGAATGGCCAAGTCAAAGTCCAGACCTGAATCTGTGGAAAGAACTGAAAACTGCAGTTCACAAATGCTCTCCATCCAACCTCACTGAGCTCGAGCTGTTTTGCAAGGAGGAATGGGCAAAAATTTCAGTCTCTTGATGTGCAAAACTGATAGAGACATACCCCAAGCGACTTATAGCTGTAATCGCAGAAAAAGGTGGCGCTACAAAGTATTAACTTAAGGGGGCTGAATAATTTTGCACCCCCAATTTTTCAGTTTTTTATTTGTTAAAGTTTGAAATGTCCAATAAATTTCGTTCCACTTCATGATTGTGTCCCACTTGTTGATTCTTCACAAAAAATTACAGTTTTATATCTTTATGTTTGAAACCTGAAATGTGGCAAAAGGTCTCAAAGTTCAAGGGGGCCAAATACTTTCGCAAGGCACTGTATGTTTTATGCTTTTATCATTGCAGTACTATATATTCTAGGGATGAATCTCATCAACACAGTGGCTTAGTGGTTAGCGCTCTGATCTAGCAACAGCCAGGTCAAGGGTTCAAATGCTACCTATCACCTCCCTAAAGTTTCAATGGCGAATGGATATGTGCATAGGTGAAAACATATTTGCCGTCAGTGTAATAAAATGTGTCTTTCACTGATGGCACTTACAGTATCTCACAAAAGTGGGATTGTGCTCATCTCTGTGGCTTAGTGGGTAGCACTCCCACCTAGAAAAACTCAGACCTTGGATTGAAATCCTAAGCATGGTATCACCTGCTTAAATTTTAAACGGCAGAGGATGCTGAAAATAGGTGAACACCTAATTGCCACTGCCACATCCGCATGGTTGTTTCCATAATTCTCATGCCCAATTACATGCAATGATATGTTATTTAGCAAAATTATTATTTTGTGGAAATAGTGAACACACAGGGTGTTCGCATGGTTGGGATTTGAACTCATGACCTAAAAAGCTTTTTGCTCATGAGCGCAGACCACTAAGCCAATGTGCCGAGTACCATTAAACTTGCATTAAAGTTTTTAGTATGAAAGAATGAACACAGATAATTCGAACTCTATAGTCTCCTAAAAAAATAAATGTAACCTGAAAAAAAAAATTAACATATGATAGATATGTATACTGTAAATGATAAATACATGTAACCTCATGGAATAGCAGAATTACTCTGTAATAATCCTTCAGAACAGCATTCATTAGCAAAAGAAGAAAACAAACTATGCACAATAATTGTAATAATAAAAAACCACACATAAGGTAGAGCACACCCTATATTTATTGGCATACATGTACACATATGATCATAGCTAAATACTGCAGTGCGGATTCATATAGGAAACTTGTTGGCAATTGCCAGTTATGGAATGGTGACTATGCCGATTTTGAATTCACTAATGCATATTCGTCTATTTGTACAGTAATTAAATGTAGAATGACCATTTCTTCTCCTTATTCTTAGTGAAGTAGGCCCTATGTGATCGTGTACACAGAGGCTTTTAGAGAAGTTTACAGGCAGAATAAAAAACTCCCTGCCAGTGCATCCAGGATCAGAGGTGATTTGTCAGAAAAAAACTTTGCACATTAAGGGTCTTTTCACACGAACGATCTGATCAGATCTGCCTGTCAGTTTTATAAGCGGATCTGATCGGATCCTCCATGCATCCCTATGGGGCAGCGAATGTCCGCGGAGACATGTCCGCTGACACCCGCTGCCATCCGCATCCAGTCCTGTCCGTGAAATCCGGGGTTTCCATCCGTCCAGGGAATCGGATGAGAGCGGACAGGCGGTCCGCTCTCATCCGATTCCCCATAGAGATCAGCGGGGCTCTGAAACCTCCCTCTCCATACACAATGGCCGGCTTAAAGTTGCATTCACACTTGAGTATTTTTGGTCATTTTGTTGACTTTTTTTTTAATTTTTATTTTTTACATTTTTGGAAAATGTGTGCAGACATTTTTGAGCTTTTTCTCCAGGTGTTTGAGGCATGAACATTTGTGTGTTTTTTTTTCGTATGTGTTCGCACATTTTCAGGCACTTCCATTGAGGTCTTTTGGGTCCAAAATGCTTGAAGCTTGTAGCTCGAGACGCTCATGTACTTAAACTTCAACCTTTTTAAACTGCAAGTTCGTTCTGCACTCCTGTGACCAATTTTCTCCTGAAGCCCGCTGTCGGGTGACGTCATAGAGCCTCTCCAGGCTCGGGAAAGATCGCGACCATATGGGATCCCACCACGTGCCTGAACTGGCACCCGGCTCAACCTCTCAGCGAGCCGCTAAGAGCCTGGCCCGGCCGCTTCCGCCGCCTCAACAGCCCAGCACTCCAGTGAGCATGGTGGGCAGAGCGAAGCCGGTGACTGACAATCAACAGCTCTCTGCTCAGGGAGCTCTGAGAACCGAGCAATCAGTGGTGTTCAATCGCTCAGTTCTCAGTCTTCGAGCCGGCGGAGGAATGGGGCTGCATCCACCTAGGTAAAAATATGATTCCCCCCCACCAAAAAAAAAATTCCATACTCCTCTTTAATACTATAGCATTTTTTATTAATCTCTGAAGATCCTTCCATCAATGTCCTAGCACAGGCAGTCATTTGTGATACACTGTGCTTCAGCAAACTAACCGTCGTGCAGGGTTTCCACGTACATACAGTATATCGATTTTAGTTACATTGTCTGCAAACCAAACCTAATGACATTGTAACTGTTAAAATCCCTGCCGGCACCAGAATTCCTCATAACTAAATCTGTCTGGAATAAAACTTAAGTATCTCATCGTAACCGATATACATAATCTTCCAAAATGATGTATTATGCAGAATTGATGCAGACTGCAGAGCTGCCATCTAAACGTTAATATAAATATTGCAAAGAAAGCCAGAAGCAATTCATGATTGCATAATGGTCTTTACACTGATTGTTATTCATGATCATATAAACCATCCAGTTAGATTAATTTTCCCAGTAATGCCAGTTTGTAGGACTTTTCACAGTCGCGCCGCCTTTACACATCTCCCTCGGGGATACCAGGGTATTTTTGTACTGGGACCCTATACTCCCTATTATCTGAATACTACTCACCCTCACAGAGATACACAGATGAAGATCCTTCTGATTACGTCTTTCATTGTTGGCTGATCTTTCGGGATCCTCGAGGGAGCCCTCGGGATAGGTGCAGCTTTTTTCTCGCTGCTATAGTTACTTTCACCCTGCCCCTCAATCACCATCCAACCTTTCGAATCTGATACGGAGGTATAATTTCCCTACAGCAGGACACATGGTCGGGAGAGTGGGTGATTAGCAGCTTTTTGAAACTACGAATTACAGGTTGTCTCCTGTTTCGTTTTTATCCTTTGTGGCCATCTCTTTTTCTCGTCTCATCTAGGATGTCTTTATAAGTCTGAGATTTTCCTTTTTGGACCACTGAGAAAGGTGATCGACCGAAACGCGTCTGGTCTCTTTCAGGACATCCCAGCCATTCCTAGTTTCTGTGACGTATATCTTTGGCCACATGTTTTTAATGTCTTTTGTATATTATCATGTTTTGTTTTTGTATGATATTTAAATTTGTACATTTATGTAATCAATATTGATACTTGTATTACTCAAGTCCTGGTTATTGCCATCCAAAGTCCCACTCTTTAGGGGATTTCTGTCTTTCTTGGCTTTTCACAGTAGATCACAAAAAAAAATTCAAATTGGTGAATATCCTTTCTTTTTTTTTTTTTTTTTTTTAAACTCCGAGCGCTGATCGCCTATATATTGATATCTATGTGTCAGGGATAGCAAAAGGTTGCATTGATCCATTCAATCATGTTTGCAAACAAAAACAGGTTGAAATTGGTGGAATTGTCAGAAAATTGCTCCGCATAATAGTTTATAACCACCGAAAGCTGAAATCCAGCTGGCTATTGACTTAAACCCATGAAAGGGCTGTTATTATCTAGCCAGTCCTGAGATAAACACAGCTCTGCCAGACAGATGTCAGCGAGCAGACCTTTCTCTTCTACGTTGAGGGCCCATTCACACCAGATGTGGTGGAACTGGGCTGGGCAGCTATTCCAGTGCTGTCCCACTGCACGACAAGGCGAAATGCCTTGTCTCCTTTCCTGGCTATGGACACGTAGGCTTTTAGCAGTGCTTAGTGGAAGGGGATTTTAAAGGCAGGAAAAAAAAACCCACTGCCAGTGCATCCAGGAGCAGCATCGTTTTGGCAGAAAAAATCGATTGATGCTTGTAAACGGGTGTTAACGCTAGCCGCGTTTTAGCGCTTGAGCATTAATTAATTCAATGGCCAGAACAAATGATTATTTTGGCCAATGAAATGAATTAACGCCCAAGCGCTTGATGCATGTAAACATGCCTAATTTCACCTTATCATGGTACACAGCGTCAGGTTGTTTCTACCAGGAGGAAAGGCTTTTAGAAGAGTTTGCAAAACGTCCTGTGTGCATGAGGCCTTATATTTACCTGAGTCCTCACTGGATCCAGCACTGTGCCCGTCTCTAGGGGCGCTCTCCTCTCCCTGCATTCGTAGGGCAGAGAGGAAGCAGCAGGAGCCACTGGCTTCTGCTGCTGTCAATCAAATCCTAGGGGCGGGGCCAAACTGCACTGTGTGTGTCTATGAGCGCACACATTCCAGCTTGGAAGCAATCCCACACATCTGCACCCATAAGAAGCAGCTTCCTCTGGTGGCGCACATAGAAGAGGAGCCAAGAGTGCTGGCAGGGACCCCAGAAGTAGAGGTTTGATCCCAATCTGTGAAATACCATTCCATAGAGCAAGTAAGTATAACATGTTTGTTACTTAAAAAAAGTATTTTGGCCTTTATAATCACTTTAAAGCGGAGTTCCGGGCACAAAAACATTTTTTCAATGAGCATACCCCCGGGACAGTCAGGGCTAGTACATTCCACAATGGCTAGCCTCTGATCTGTCCCGGTTCACACTCACCTGCAAGAAGAAATACTCACTTATAAAAAAATTTTCTCCAACGTTGCCATCTCTGTTGTGGGCAGCTAAAGCCAGCGCGATCCTCTTCTGCGTCCTCTTCCGTGTCTTCTTCTCCCAGAATGCGCCTGCACCGGCCCCTCTCGTCACTTCCGGTGCGGCGCCGCATTCCTACACAGCTTCTGGGCATGCCCAGAAGCTGTTTAGCAGGGAATGCGGCGTCGCACCGGAAGTGACGAGTGGTGCCGGTGCCGTCGCATTGATTCCTGGGAGCGATGACCGTCAGCTCCCAGGAATCATTGCAAACCGGAAGTGATGGAGCGGGCCGCGGCCACAGAGGGAGGAAGTGGAGAATAGGTGAGTATTTCTTTCTACAAATACAAGGTGAGTAAAAAAAAAAAAATAATCCTAACTATCCAATTCCTTTTCAGGTGAAGAAGAGCAAGCGGATGGCCACAAAATCGATTAGGTCCATTTTTTGCCCGGAACTCCGCTTTAACAACATCCCGTACCCGCTATAGCTGAAAGACGGCTACAGCGTGGGCTCACATTGCCAGGAGGGCGTCCATGGATGTTCAATCACAGCTGATTAAAGTGTAAACTGTATTTGCTGCTTGTCAGCGGGAGGAGAGGAAAGCCAATAATTGGCAAATCTACACTGATAATCGGGGCACTTATTATCAGTGTCCTAGTTATCAGTGCAGCCCCAACAGTGACCACAAATGCTGCTAATCTGTGCCCACAAATGCTGCCTATTTGTACCCATTGTGATCATCAGTGCTACCTTTAGGTGCAGCCTCATCAGTGCCTCCCAATCCCTGCTGCCTCATCAGTGCCCATTAGTACAGCCTATCCATGCAACCTCATCAGTGTCCTTCAGTGCAGCCTCATCAGTGAAGGAGAAAAATTGCTTTTCTCTTACGTCCTCCGACAGTCGCCGCCTCTTCATATTCGTCACATATGGGGTATTAGACTTTGCTCCGAAGGAGTAGCTAGGCAACAGCATATGTTAACATTAAAGCTTTTAACATATCCCACCCTCAAGGGGGGGTCCCCTCAGTCAATACCCTCCTACTTCCTGCAACCATATCTCAGTTTTTAATGTCTAGCTTGTCAGGAGTGGCTGGCTCTCTCTGTGCTGGGGCTTTGTGCCCCAGACTCTTTCTTCTTTTTTGATTTTTTGTTTGAGTTTTCTCTCTACCTTTACTTAGCTGTTCTTTTTATCAGCATTAGTTAGTTCTTCGGACGAAGAGGATCATGCGGGCTGGGTCTCGGGCTGATCCCCCTGGTCGCAGGTCATGGGTCAGTGGCTTCCCAGCCTGCCATCGAGCGTTCAGCCAGGTAACGCTCCTGGCACAGTGAACGACCCATCCCTGTTCGGTGCAGGGATGATTGGTGAGGTGTCTACCTCACTGGACGCTGTGCGGTTTCTTAACCCCCATTCTGTGCGTCTTGTATGCGACTCTCCCTGCCTCATGTGCAGCGGCTTGTTCGCCTGTGCGGGTCCCCCACGCCACTGTGAGGTAAGTGTATTTATGTGGGGACCTGTCTGTCTGGGGGGGTGTCAGTCTGGGACTGTGTAACCTGCCTCTATTCACACTGTTTGTCTCCCTATCTCTCGGCTGCATGCTGTGGGCTGCAAGGGGGGAGGGAGCTGTGTGACACTGTGTGTGTCAGCCTTGTCAGTGTGAGAAGCTGTGTGCTGTGGGGCATGTTTTGTGCCATTTTTGGGCATTATACAGCGATCGCTGCGGCGATCTGACATGTTTTTTTATATGAAGACATGTGTGCATTACTGTACTGTGGAGCGGCGGTTTCGGCGCCAAACGGCGCCATTTTGCCTACACTCGCTCCGGCCGCATGTTCTACATGCATGGCGGCCATTTTCTTGTAGCCTCCCATAGGCTTTCATAGAGCGCCCTGGCAGCATCACTTCCTCTTCTCCAGGAACACCGATCGAGGCAGCAGCAGCGGCGAGGGTCTCCTCAGGTTTTATCCTTCCTATCCATTGCCTGTATCAAGTTTTATTGTCCCTGTGGGGGTCTCCTTGTGCTTGTGTTGTGGTGCGGTGGGCTGCGCTCGCCGCGTGTGTTAAAGGGGCAGTTAACCCTTTTATTATCCGGCAGTTGTTGTAGGGGCAATGGATTCTCAGGAGGGCAAATTTCCTACCGCCTTGGTGGAAAGCCAGGGGACCGCTGTTTCCCCCCCAGGGGGGGATTTAGCCACTATTGTGGCTGGCCTTGCTGCTCAGGTGCAGATGCTGGTGGCTGCTCAATCTACTAAAAGACCCAGAATTGCTCTTTCCTCTGATTCTGAGGGTGAAGGTGATGGGGTTGTTATGGCGGGGGCCTCCCTATCAGGGTCCCGCTCCTCCCTGGATCTAGTGGGGTCCGAGGTGGAGGCTGAAGTTGAAGGGGTTGATAATTCTCCCCCTGGCTCGCCCGAAGAGCTTGCAATCATGGATGAATTGATTGCTTCCATAAAACAAACGCTGCGTTTGCAGGATGAAGTGTGTCCCCCCGCTGCCTTGGCGGCTTATGGGACGCAGAGAAAACGCAGGACGCCGCAGGTTTTTCCCTGCAATGATGATTTTCAACGCGCTGTTAAGGAACAATGGCGCAATCTGCGCAAACCTTTTGCTGTACCTAGTAGGTTCAAGCTGCGTTATCCTTTCTCGCCTTCCACTGATGAAAGGTGGTGTGTGCCACCCCCAGTGGATCACGCAATCGCGGTTTTAAACAAATCCACTGCGATTCCTGCAGAGGATTCCCCGGTGTTCCGTGATGCCACCGATAGGAGATTGGAGTCTCTTGCCCGTCATACTTATTCTGTTACGGGTTCTATGCTTAAGGCTCTGTTTGCCTCTCTCATGGCGGCCCAGGCGGTCGCAAGTTGGACGCAGATGGTTCGGCGCGTCTTAGTGGCCGATTCGGCCTCGCCGGCGACCCTGGATATGGTGGATCAAATCCACCAGGGTGTCATGTATCTGTGTGATGCGGACTTGGACTTAGTCCCGTTGGCTGCACGTGTACACAGCGTGGCGGTGTTGTCTCGCCGCCTGGTTTGGTTGAAATGTTGGTCGGTGGACCAGTCTTCACGTAAGACCTTAGCCAATCTGCCTTATGATGGGTCTCGCCTTTTTGGGGAGTCCTTGGATGTGTTGATTAAGGGGATCACCGGAGGTAAGAGCACTCTTGCCCCATTTCCCCAAGGCTAAGGGGGCTTCTGGGAAGAAGCATGCTAGTTTTCGGCCCCCTCAGGGGTCCTTTCGTGCCTTTCGGTCGCACTACAAGTGCAAACCGTTCAAAGGTCAGGGCTCTCAGAAGAAGCCCTGGTCTGGTAAACAGAAATCCGGTCAATCCGGATCCGCAGCCCATAACAGTGCGGCCTGAAGGGGCGCCCTCACCCAGTTTTGGGGTGGGGGGACGCTTGCTCGGTTTTCTTCAGCCCTGGTTGGCCCGCGTGCGGGACAGATGGGTTCAGGAGATCGTTCGATCTGGTTACAAGATCGAGTTTCTCTCTCGGCCGGAGAGCAGATTTTTTCCCTCAAATCTTCAACTGTCTCCAGAGCGTTTACGGGACCTACACCTGGCGGTGTGGGACCTGAGGGCTCAGGGAGTGGTAGTTCCAGTGCCTCATCGGGACAGATTTCGGGGGTTTTATTCCAATCTGTTCACCGTGCCCAGAAAGGAGGGCAAGGTTCGTCCAATTCTGGACTTGAAGGCTCTGAACCGCTCTGTGCGGGTTCGCAAGTTCCGCATGGAATCCCTGCGGTCGGTGGTGGCTGCCCTGGTTCCGGGGGAATTCATGGCCTCCATCGATTTGAAGGATGCGTATCTTCACATCCCCATTTTCGAGGGTCACCAGAGGTACCTTCGCTTTGCCATTGCGGAGGATCACTACCAGTTCGTGGCGTTGCCTTTTGGTCTCGCCTCGGCTCCGCGGGTCTTCACCAAGGTGCTTGCACCGGTTCTGGCGTTATTGAGGGCCCAGGGCATTTCTGTCCTGGGTTATCTGGACGACATTCTGGTTCGGTCTGCGACCAGCCAGGGTCTGGAGAAGGACCTGTCTGTCACGATGCAAACTCTGCAGGTGTTTGGTTGGACGATAAATTTTCCAAAGTCGACACTGAGTCCGTCGGTTCGTCTTCCCTACCTGGGAATGATTCTGGACTCGGTACAGGCGAAGTTCTTCCTGCCGGAAGACAAACTCAGAACTCTTCAGGAGGAAGTCAGGTCCCTCAGGGACGTTCCGCGCTCGTCTCTGCGGACGTGCATGAGATGTCTGGGATTGATGGTCTCGGCCTTCGAGGCGATTCCCTTCGCCCAGTTTCACACGCGGGGTCTCCAAGCGGAGATCCTGTCCATATGGGACGGGCGACCTCAATCCCTGGATCTTCAAATCTCGTTGAGTCATCGCACCAGAAGAGACCTTCTGTGGTGGCTCCAGCCCCCGATGGTGTCCGGGGGCAAGTCGTTTCGTCCTGTCTCGTGGACGGTGATCACCACGGATGCCAGCCTGTCGGGCTGGGGTGGTGTTCTGGGCGTTCTGTCCGCCCAGGGAACTTGGTCGGGGAGGGAGTCTTCCCTTCCGATCAACATTCTGGAATTGCGTGCGTTAAGTCTCTGTCTTCATCACTGGACGGACCGGCTGCAGGGCTGCCCGGTTCGGGTGCAGACGGACAATGCCACGGCGGTGGCCTACATCAACCACCAAGGGGGCACCAGGAGTGCCCGAGCGGCTCGAGAAGTGGCCGACATTCTGTCTTGGGCCGAGACTCATGTCCCGGCGATAACGGCGGTTCACATTCCGGGGGTGGAGAACTGGCAGGCGGACTATCTGAGTCGCCAGATCTTGGATCAGGGGGAATGGTCTCTCCACCGACTGTCTTCCAGATGTTGTGCGCGAAGTGGGGTCTTCCAGATGTGGACCTGTTCGCGTCTCGTCTCAACTACAAGGTGAGAAGGTTCGTGGCAAGGACGCGCGACCCTCGGGCAGACGCGTCGGACGCCCCGTGGCATCAGTACAGGCTGATGTACGCGTTTCCACCGATTCAGTTGCTGTCCAGGTTCCTTCGCAGGTTACACTCGGAACGCAACACGGTGATTCTTGTGGCACCGGACTGGCCTCGCCGGTCCTGGTACGCAGACCTCGTGAATCTGGCGGTCGACGCCCCGTGGCGTCTGCCTCTTCGAGATGATCTCCTGTCTCAAGGACCGATATACCATCCTGCTTTACAGTCTCTGGCTTTGACGGCCTGGCTGTTGAGACCGAGGTCCTGAAGGAGAAGGGTCTTTCCCCAGAGGTCGTTCATACTTTGATCAACGCGAGGAAGTCTTCCTCGGGGAAGGTTTATTACCGTACTTGGAAGGCCTATTTTGCCTGGTGTTAGTCCAGGGGGTTTTCACCCCGCACGTACTCGGTTTCCCGAGTGCTGTCCTTCCTTCAAACGGGTGTCGATCAGCGCTTGGCGCTGGCTACGATTAAGGGTCAGGTGTCTGCGCTGGCCGTTCTGTTTCAACGTCCCGTGGCTTCCAATTCCTTGGTTGGCACTTTTGTTCAGGGTGTGCGGCATCTGGTTCCTCCTAGGAGGGATCCTTTGCCCCCTTGGGACTTGAATCTCGTCCTGTCTGTGTTGCAACGTGCTCCTTTTGAACAGATCAGGGAGATCTCGTTGTCTATGTTGTCCAAAAAGGTCGCCTTTTTGGTGGCGATCACTTCGGCTCGCAGAGTGTCGGAGCTGGCAGCTTTGTCCTGCAAGTCTCCGTATCTGGTTGTTCATTTGGATAAGGTGGTCTTGCGACCTAATCCTTCTTTTCTCCCGAAACGAGTTTCGGAATTCCATCTTAATGAGGATATTGTCTTGCCTTCGCTGTGCGCGAAGCCAAAACATCCAAAGGAGGTGAGATTACACTCTCTGGATGTTGTTCGGGCGATAAGGGTTTACCTTAAATCGACTGAGTCTTTTCGAAAGACGGATTCCTTGTTTGTTCTTCCAGACGGTCCTCGGAAGGGCATGGCGGCGTCGGCCTCTGCCATCGCTAAATGGATCAGGCAGACCATTGAACAGGCCTATGCCTTGCAGGGGAAGGTTCCCCCTGTGCCTGTGAAGGCGCACTCTACTAGATCTCTGAGTACATCTTGGGCCTGTCGTCATGGGGCTTCTGTAGCCCAGGTGTGTAAGGCGGCGACTTGGTCGACCGTGCACACTTTCACAAAATTCTACAAAGTAGATGTTCAGGCATCGGCGGATGCTTCCTTTGGCCGCAAGGTTCTTAGTGCGGCAATTCCCTAGGGTCCCTTGTTGGGGACCTCTGGCTGTTGGGATGAGTTTTTTATCCCATGGTTATTTGTCTTTTCCTGGGTTGTTGCTCCTGTTGAGCACTTGTTCTTTTCCTGTTGCCCAGCTGGTTTCCTTCCTTTGGTAAGGTTCCTTTCTTTGATGTGGAGACTTCGTTGCCTTTTCGGCGCGGATGCGTTTCCCACCCCTCATGTTTGCACTGCTTTGGGACGTCCCCATATGTGACGAATATGAAGAGGCGGCGACTGTCGGAGGACGTAAGAGAAAACTGAATTTTTGTAAAATCTTACCTGTAAAATTCCTTTCTCTGAGTCCTCCGACAGTCGCCGCCCCCGCCCCTTTTTTGGGGTTTGGTTGTATACTCTACTGCTATTCCACTAAAACTGAGATATGGTTGCAGGAAGTAGGAGGGTATTGACTGAGGGGACCCCCCCTTGAGGGTGGGATATGTTAAAAGCTTTAATGTTAACATATTCTGTTGCCTAGCTAATCCTTCGGAGCAAAGTCTAATACCCCATATGTGACGAATATGAAGAGGCGGCGACTGTCGGAGGACTCAGAGAAAGGAATTTTACAGGTAAGATTTTACAAAAATTCCGTTATTTAGAAAGTATTATAACAGAAACTAAGGACAATTTTTTGGTCTTTTTTTTCCCATTTGTTTAGTGGTGATTACCACCAAAAGAAAGCTCCTAATCTGTCTCAAAAAAATGATCATTTTAGTTTGGGTACAGTGTTGCATAACTGTGTAATTGTCATTCAAAGTGTGACAGTGCTGAAATCTGAAGATTGGCCTGGGTAAGAAGGGGGTGAAAGTGCCCAGTAGGCAAGTGGTTGATACAGAGTTGCAATCATTTTTATCATTTATATCTGCCCGGGGTTAGGGCCGATTCACACCAAAAATTTCCTGTGCAATTTGAGTGCAGTGCATTTTCAGCCTATTCATTTGAATAGCACTGCAACCGAATGGCATGGTACTTCTGTAGCTTCTTTTGCAGCCATGATCCACATTATCTTTTCCGCAGGCGATTCTGCACAGAGTAAACTTTAACTAAGTGGCTATACAGCCACCCAATCACTTTTAGCTCCCCCTCCCACCTCCTTCCTCCCTATCGCCTTAAATGGGCTCTCCTGTCCCACTCAGAACTGATGTGACCGGTCATAACGGATGCACTGTAAGGAGTCAGAAACCAGAAGCGACAAAGATTTAATCACTTGTATTTTGGGTTTGTTTGTTTTACAAGCCATTACCGGATGCTTTGGAGGGCAGAGGAGAGGACCTGCCATGGCCCATGCTATCACAAGGGATGTTTTTCATCTCTTGTGAGAGCAATAAAGTTCAATGAAAAAAAAATTTAAGGTGCAAGTGTATTAAAAAAAAATTGAAATGAAAAAAAAAATAATACCCCCATGCTCAAGTGCAAATGCGAATGTAGGTCCCACACACATATGTAATTGGTACTTTAAAAGCGTCGCCTATGGAGATTTTAGGTACCGTAGTTTGCCGCCATTTGACAGCTCACATCTCCCTCTTTGCCTGTGCACTACAGGAGCACAGCCTGCAAGTCTAAGAACCCTATTCCTCCCTTCCACTCTGAGCCAGAGATAGACCGAGAGATCAGAGCTTGCAGCTTCAACTCTCTGTTCTCTTTATTGTATAGTAAGGGTCTCCAAACTTTATAAACAAAGGGCCAGTATACTGTCCTTCAGACTCTGTGAGGGCTGGACTGAGGCCAGTGGGAGTAGAAAATGTCCTGGTGTCAGTAGGAGTAAACAATGCCTCATCGTTGGTGTCAGTGGTTGAATTATTGCCCCCCCCCTCCCGCCTTTGGTGTTAGTGGTAGGAATATTGCCCCATCGTTTGTGTCAGTGGTAGGAATTGTGCACCATCCTTGGTGTCATTAGGAGGGATTGTGCACCTTCATTGGTGTCAGTGGGAGGACATGTGTCCAAATCTTGGTGTCAGTGGATGGAATAGCGCCCCATCGTTGGTGTTAGTGGGGAGAATTGTGCCCCATTGTTGGTGTCATTGGAAGGAATTGTACCCCTTCCTTAGTGTCATTGGAAGGACAAATGCCCGATTGTTGGTGGTTTAAAGCTAAGAAAGTGCCACATCTGGCCCCCGGGCCGAAATTTGGAGACCACTGATGCATAGCATACTTGAAAAATTGTTGCTGTACCCTATTCAGTCTATGTGGCTAACATGTAAGTTGTCCTTAGTTGTACCACTCCACAAGCCACATCCTCTGACATGTTTCGCCCCACCCACCGGGGCTTAGTCATAAAGATAAATACACTCTCCTTTTTTGCTTAGAGCGGCACTACAAACATTAGCACATCTCTGTATTCTGTGCTGTATCTTTCACAGCCACAGAACTGATCACTACTTATTATGAAAGGGGCTTGTACCCCTTTTGTTAATTTAAGGGAAGCATCTGCTGCATTGTTTTGTGTAGAAGAGTGGTGCATGCATAGTGCTTGCACTTCACTTAAATTCCCCTCCAAATGTCCTTTGCAGTGCTCAGTGAAAAATTTCAGCCTGTCATTTTTTCGTGACTTGCAGTACATTCAGTTTGAATAGGTTGGCTAATGCAGCCCACCACAGTGCACCAAAAATGCTTGCAATGCTGACATGCAATGAGCAGTATCCCACTGCATTTTTTTCTTTGAGTAAGTTGTTGCTGGATGCATGCTTAAATTTTCAGTGGTGGAGCATCTGTTGTAGACATCTTAACATACTTTACTTTTTTGGAATAGATCATGGATATTCATATATGTAAAACAAAATGTTGTACCATAAGCCATTGGTACCACAGATTGACGTCCATCTGTTGGATGAAATATAGCCATCAGCTGTTCCCAATTTCTGAAAGTGCTCTGTACCACTTATCTTGTTCTTTAAGGCTGTGAACCTGTTTGTGTGCTGACGAACGCCACTTTTATCCATGGGGTGCACACTGTGAGTACAAACTAGGATAGTCCAAATCAGGGTTTCTCAACCAGAGTTCCATAGCACCCTAGGGTTCCTCTAGAGCAGGGGGGGGGGGAACCTTTTTTCTACCAAGGGCCATTTGTATTTTTGTAACATCATTCGGGGGCTGTACAAAATGTATGCATAAATGTAATAGGCATTGCTTTGTGGCAAAAAACGCTGTAAAAAATTACGTGACTTTGAGGTCACAAAAGTGTGAAAGGGGCCTTCAGTAATCCAGGTATAGTGTGCCCCCTTTCAATGCAGACTGACCACAGCGTGCCCCCTTTCAATGCAGACTGACCACAGCGTGCCCCCCTTTCAATGCAGACTGACCACAGCGTGCCCCTTTTCAATGCAGACTGACCACAGCGTGCCCCTCTTTCAATGCAGAGTGACCACAGCGTGCCCCCTTTCAATGCAGAGTGACCACAACGTGCCCCCCTTTCAATGCAGAGTGACCACAACGTGCCCCCCTTTCAATGCAGAGTGACCACAACGTGCCCCCCTTTCAATGCAGAGTGACCACAGCGTGCCCCCCTTTCAATGCAGAGTGACCACAGCGTGCCCCCCCCTTTCAATGCAGAGTGACCACAGCGTGCCCCCCCCTTTCAATGCAGAGTGACCACAGCGTGCCCCCCTTTCAATGCAGAGTGACCACAGCGTGCCCCCCTTTCAATGCAGAGTGACCATTGAAAGGGGGGCTCCTTCTGACACAGCGGCGGGGGGCGGATCTCAACGATTGGGGGGGCGGATCGCAATGATTGTGCGGGCCGGACAGAAGGATCGTGCTGGCCCACCCCTGCTCTAGAGGTTGCGAGGGGTTGCTTGAGCAATAAGCAGTTTCTTCCTCTGAGTTCCAATGACACCATCAATCTTTTTAGCTATTTGTAAGGGGGTAATTCTTCCCAATGGCCCTCACGCTAATATATCACGAGTTGTAGATATAGTAATTCTTAGCAGGGGTTCACTGAGACCAGAAAGATATTTCAAAGGTTCCTCTGTGTTGAAAAGGTTAAGAAAGGCTGGTCTAAATGTACAATATTCATTTGCATAGATAATATACACCGATTTGGTTATAACATTATGATCACTGACAGGTAAATTGAATACCATTGATTATATTGTTTCAATGGCATCTATGGCAACAGGGTAATGAGCGGCAAAGGCTGATGCATGTGGGGAGCAAAGGATGGTCCTTGTAGTCCGATCCAATAGGAGTCTACTGCAGCTCAAATTGCTAAAAAATCTAATGCTGGTTCCAATTGAACATGTGTGAATGTGTCCGGACACACAGTGCATCTCAGTTTGTTGTGTATGGGGCTGCATAGCTGCAGACCAGTCAGGGTGCCCATGCTGTCCACAGCCAAAAGTGCTTTCAATGGGCACATGAGCATCAGAACTGGACCACCAAGCAACGGAAGAAGGTGACCTGGTCTGATGAATTCAAGAATGGTTTGAGAAACACGACGACACGTTGGAGGTGTTGACTTGGCCTTCATACTATCCAGAGCTCAATCCAATCGAGCATCTATGCAATGTGCTGGACAAACAAGTCTGATCCATGGAGGCTCCACTTTTCAATTTACAGGATTTAAGGATCTGGTACTAATTGCTTGGTGCCAGATACCACAGCATACCTTCAGAGGTCTAGTGGAGTTTGTGCCTCGATGAGTTATGGTCAGTGGTGATATTACAGCTGATCGGTGTATTTTAAAACATAGACTGGAATTCGTCTATGGTGTAGATGGAATCCTAGATCACATTCATGAAAGCTTATTACATGTGAGGTCTATTTTTCAATGTTTTTCCCCAAAAAATAGTTTTCACCCTTCAGCCAATTGTTTAGAAGACTCTTAGAATTAGTGTCCATTTACACTACCGCGACTTGTCAGGCGACTTGTCAGCCTGACGTCGCGGTCCATGCAGTGCTACAGGACCGGTTCTAATAGGAGCGACACAAGTCGCTCTGACTTAGAAAAGGGGTCCTGTACTACTTCGGGGCGACCTCGGAGCGACTTGCATAGACATTCATTATATGAAGTCCGTGCAAGTCACGCCGAAGTCGCGGTGCACGCGACTTCACAGGTCGCCCCCAAAGTCGGAGCGACCTAGTGTGAACCGGCACTAATGGGTGAATCTTGGGTGAAACAAATTAGCAGAATGTGTCTTAAATCCTGCAGCATATACCCGCGGTCATTAGTCCGTTTCTTACTTGATTTTGTTTGAGGAGTGGGCAGGGTGGGTAGTGGTACTCTGTCTGAAACTACAGCAAATCCTTTAAAATAAACATCTGTCAAATGGTGCAATCTCCAAAATGTTATCTACTCCCAACATGTGTCATTAATAGCACTTTTAGCACAATGCATCTTCTGCGTATCCATTCCATTCCACGACAAAGCGATTACAGTGCAGCTTTGTGTATTGTTGAGAAGGAGGAAAAAAATGGGTTTAATCGCTCCGATTTGATTCATGTCCCTGGTGTGATTAGCATTTGTTTTGTACAATGTAGATGACAGTTAGGAGGGAACAGAGATTTGCGTCCTATAGCTGAGCTGTCTTTTTCCTCCACAGGTGCCTGGACATTAGTCAAGCCATGCAAGCCGCAGAAGACGCCTGTGCCCAGCTGGAAGATGAGTTACTCTGTGAGTTGATCATTTTTTGTCATTTTTGTTGCTGTTGCCTGTTTATAGAGATAAAGTCCAAAAGACAGAATTGAAAGGGGTGAGCTGAGGGCATGTCACTTGAAAAAGTGCAGCTTTTCTGGACAAAATATTTCAGTTTTAGAGTGTGAAGTGCCAGAAAGCAGTAATGTTTTTAGTAACCACTCAAATTCTAGTGACAGCCCTATAATTCTTATGAGTGGCAAAATAAAATGTTTTCCTCTCCCCCCCCCCACCTCTGTTCCCACTAGTGCAACTTCACATGCCGCATGACAAGTTGAAAACCATGTTTCTCCTTCGTTCGTTGACGGACACAGCTCCTGGTATTGGGTTATACTGCCCCTTACAGGAGTAGAACACTAGGCAGAAAATAATTCTGGCTACACCCATGGGCAGTCCAGGGGGTATACTCCCTCTCTCTGCTATAGCCACTCTGCCTAGTCAGGAGTAAGGACTCAGTTCCTTGCTGTGATCTTTTTTTTTCTCCTGGATTATTCCTGTGAGATCTGCAATCAACTGCCGGACTTGGCGACGGGCTGGATAATCTAAATCCAGTGGTCACCCCAGTCTGTCCAGCAAGCGCGTGCAGACCTCAGCTCCGCACTAGGTCAGCTGCGACATAGCCCCACTGGACGGGGCTGGCCTCAAATTAAACACCTTGCGAGGTGGCAAATGGCTGGGTCTCGGCCTGAGTCGCACCGTTCCTGCTAAGTGCCAGCCCCCCGATTTCGATGGAGAGGGGTTTTGTCTGAAGGGGTGCCCTCCTGGTTTCCAGTATAGTGAGTAGCTGTCACCCCTCTCCCCGCTCCTGCCATGGCCCCCCACCCTGCATCCTGCCTGGATCTGTCCCTGAGGCCTGGTCTCCCTCCCTCTCTGTATGCCTCGTGATGCCACTGTTTTTTTTGTAGCCTGTGTATTGCTATACCCATGTTTGTGTAGTCCAGCGGCCAGTTTGCTGTGGTTTGCCATTGAAAATAGTGGTTGCCATGACAGTGGAGCCCTGTGGGTGGCGATTTCGGTGGTGGGAGCCCCTCCTCATCCCCTGCGGGCACACTTGTATAAAGTACTCAAAACCCATACTTGAGTAAAAGTACAAGTGCTCGATCAAAAAGTGACTTGAGTAGAAGTGGAAGTGCTTTATCAAAAAGTGACTTGAGTAGAAGTACTAAAGTATTCAACATTTTTTCTACTTAAGTATTGCAAGTAGTTTTTTTTTTAATTTTGCTACTCAAGTACTGAAAGTAAAAGTGCCAGTAGTTTAAAAAAAAATTGCTACTCAAGTACTAAAAGTAAAAGTACAAGTACTGTGTTATGTAGTTATTAAAGAAAGAAGTCAAAAGTTTGAACATCATATTTTTTTATTATTTTATTATTTCAAATGATTAACCTAAAGGACAATCATAATTCCTTTGGCTGTAACTTTTTGTAAACAAAAACAGATAAAGTATGTCCCTCCCTTTCCCCTTTAAAGCATCCCTCCTTCTCTTCCCTGCATGTTTTTTTTTTCTTCACAGCTTATTGGTGCGCAAAATCATATAAACCAATGTGATATACAAAAATATATTCCAATAATGAAATAAAGGAAGAGTGTATGAAATCAAAGTCAATAAAAAGTCCATATATATATAATGCGATAATGCCATAATACCATATATATGTGACAAAACAAGATGAATATATTTTCAAAGGTGCAGGAATCAAACAGGTGCTATTCCAAATAATAGGTGCAGACTCCCACCACCTTGTGGATTTCCCCCTTACCGGATGAAGGTAAGTGCAAAATAATATCCAAATAGACTCTTCCAGTGAAACAAAACTGCAAAACCTGTGCTCTCAACTTCCAGTGAAAAAAGCAAAATCAGCCTCTTACCAGAAAAAAGGTCTATGTACGCTTGTGACTCTCCTTGGTTGGGGGAGGTTCTCTTTCCACTTAACAGCAGATATGTAGACCATTTTATTTATACATACAGTAGCATTTATTTTCGTATGCGCTGATTTACACATGACATTATACACATTTTTTTGAACTTCATGAAACCTGCCATCTACTGTTCTGGCAGTGGTAATTTTTATAATAGTAACGAGTAACTATGCAGCACAAAAAAAAAATATATCGGAGTAGAAGTATTGAAATCATCGAAAAAAAATGTAGTGAAGTAAAAGTGGAAGTAGGAGAAAAAAATTCTAATCCAGGAAAGTACAGATACCGCCTTTCGGTACTTAAGTACAGTAGTGAAGTAGTTCTACTTAGTTACTATACATCTCTGCCTGCGGATGGTGAGTCTGGTGGGGTCCTCTCCCTCTCTACTGAGGATCACTTGGTGCTTATGCCTGGCAATCGGGTGGTGCTGCCAGCACAGTGGGGGTTGTCCCTTAGCAGTGCTTTCACACCTTTTGTAGGGTCCCCCTGGGGACTCATGGAGTCTTTCAAGCTCATTTCCCCACCTGATCCCCTCTCTGAGGCTGTGTGTCCCTCGGGGTCCCAACCATACATCCATGCACTGACGGCGGTCCTGGAGTTTCTTGTGTCCCAGGTGGAGGTGGCTTGCGGATGATGGGCTGGCAAAAATTGCCCCCTGCCTCATTAGATCCTGAATCTGATTCAGCCGCTGCGGACATGGGTCACCCTGCTGGGTCTGCAACCAGGCGCCTGGAATCCTCTGACAGTGAGGATGATTCCTCCACGTCTGTGACCGCTCACGATAAGACGCTGGTGGATGCACTGATTGTATCTGTGCGTGAGACCCTAAAGATGGAGGGCGCAGCTGAAGCTGCAACAGAGGCGCAGGTACGTGGGGTTCCTAACAAAAGTGAGCACACTCCTAAGTGAATGTCCAAATTGGGCCCAATTAGCCATTTTCCCTCCCCGGTGTCAAATAACTCATTTGTGTTACAAGGTCAAGATGAATGGGGAGCAGATGTGTTAAATTTGGTGTTATCACTCTCACTCTCTCATACTGGTCATTGGAAGTTCAACATGGCACCTCATGCGAAGAACTCTCTGAGGATCTGAAAAAAAGAATTGTTGCTCTACATAAAGATGGCCTAGGCTAGTGATGGCGAACCCTGACACTCCAGATGTTTTGGAACTACATTTCCCATGATGCTCCTTTGCTCTGCAGTTTAGTTGAGCATCATGGGAAATGTAGGCTATAACAAGATTGTCAAGACCCTGAAACTGTGCTGCAGCACGATTGCCAATACAGCGGTTTAACAGGACAGGTTTCACTCAGAGAATGCCTTGCCAATGTCGACCAAAGAAGTTGAGTGCATGTGCTCAACGTTAAATCCAGAGGTTGTCTTTGGGAAATAGACGTATGAGTTCTGCCAGCCTTGCCACAGAGGTTGAAGGGGTTGGGGGGTCAGCCTGTCAGTGCTCAGACCAAACGCCGCACACTGAATCAAATTGGTCTGCATGGCTGTCATTCCAGAAGGAAGCCTCTTCTAAAGATGTTGCACAAGAAAGCCCGCAAACAATTTGCTGAAGACAAGCAGACTAAGGACATGGGATTACTGGAACCATGTCCTGTGGTCTGATGGGACCAATATAAACTTATTTGGTTCAGATGGTGTTAAGCGTGTATGGCGGCAACCAGGTGAGGAGTACAAAGACAAGTGTGTCTGGCCTACAGTCCAGCATGGTGGTGGAAGTGTCAAGGTCTGGGGTTGCTTGAGTATTGCCGGCACTGGGGAGCTATAGTTCATTGAGGGAACTATGAATGCCAACATGTACTGTGACGCACTGAAGCAGAACATGATCCCCTCCCTTAAAGAACTGGGCCGCAGGGCAGTATTCCAACATACGACTCCAAACACACCTCCAAGATGACCACTGTCTTGCTAAAGAAGCTGAGGGTAAAGTTAATGGACTGGCTAAGCATGTCTCCAGACCTAAACCCTATTGAGCATCTGTGGGGCATCCTCAAGCATAAGGTGGAGGAGCGCAAGGTCTCTAACATCCACCAACTCCGCGATGTCGTCATGGAGGAGTGGAAGAGGACTTGTGAAGCTCTGGTAAACTTCCATGCCCAAGAGGGTTAAGGCAGTGCTGGAAAATAATGGTGGCCACACAAAATATTGACACTTTGGGCCCAATTTAGACATGTTCACTTAGGGGTGTAGTCACTTTTGTTGCCAGTAGTTTAGATATTAATGACTGTGTTGAGTTATTTTGAGGGGACAGCAAATTTACACTTATACAAGCTGTAAACTCACTACTTTATAGTGTAGCAACCTATCATTTCCTCAGTATTGTCACATGAAAAGATATAATAAAATATTTACAAGGGGTGTACTCACTTTTTTGAGATACTGTATATACACTCTGGCTCGTTCAGCAATGAGGCCGGTATTCACCATTTCTCTAGTGTCGCAAACTCTGACCAAGGGAGCTAAGCTGTTATGACCTGGAAGGGGAACAGCTCCCCCCCCTGCCTTTGCCGAGCTGGCGGACCAGTTTGTCCAGAGACTGCAGTTAATCTGTGATGCCTCTTTGGATGCGGCTCCCCTGATAGCTCACCTCTCTGTTTTGGCAGTGGTCCTATGGTGTGTCTTTTGGCTCGAGTGCTGGTCTGCGGATCAGACTTCAAAAAAGGCCTTGACTGATCTTCCTTTCCAGGGAGATCGCCTGTTTGGAACTACCCTGGATGACATCATTAAAGGTCCCACAGGGGAGACAAGTAATTTTCATCCCCAGACTATTAAGGGCAAGGAATCTCGATGTAGACGTGGGCCTTCCTTCTCAGCTCATAAGAAGTTTTTTCGTCCCTCAGGGTCGACTGACAAGGGCTCAAAGTCTTTCAGGGCCTCTTCAGGAGGATCCAAATTAACCTGGTCTGGCAAGCCAATATCGAGCTTCTTCAGACCCGTGGATAAGGCTCCTTCAGCATGAAGGTGTGCCCTCACTTGTGGGGGGGGGGGGGGTGTCTTAGCTGGTTTTCAGGTCCGTGGACTTCCCTGGTACAAGACAAGTGGGTCCACAAAGTCATTCGGTCCGGCTACTTGTCCCCCTGCAAGATTTTGCTCTTTTCCCCCAGCAAGATTTTTTCCTTCAAACTTGGTGCCTGTCTCCAGACCACTTACAGGGCCTGTTTGGGGCGGTACAAGACCTGTTCCTTCAAGAGGTGATTGTCCCGGTTCTGACTTCGGAACGTTTTCAGGGTTTTTACCCAAGCCTGTTCACAGTCCCCAGAAAGGAAGGCAAAGTGCGTCCAATCCTGGACCTCAAGGCGCTCAACTACTTTGTGCAGGTACAGAAGTTCAGAATGGATTCCATTCAAATGGTGGTGGCATCCCTACGTCAGGGAGATTTCCTTGCCTCGATCGATATCAAGGAGGCCTACCTTTACATTCCAATATGGGCCAGTCACCAGCGTTTTCTCCGCTTAGCTGTGAGAGAGGAGCATTATCAGTTTGTGGCGTTACCCTTTGGTCTCGTCTCTTCTCCTCAGGTCTTCACAAAAGTATTAGCCCTGGTGCTATCTTTGCTATGCCAATGGGAGATCACGGTACTTGGCTACCTGGACGATCTCCTTCTGCGAGCGGAGTTTCCCTCTGCTCTAGTGGAAAACCTGGAGATCACAATACGAACTATGCAGGAGTTAAGCTGGATTCTGAATTTTCAGAAGTCTGCTTTTGGCTCCATCCACAAAGCAGGACTATCTGGACCTGACTCTGGACTCGGCCTTAGCCAGAGTGCTCCTTCCTCTGGAGAAACTCCAGAAATTGCAGGCTGCAATTTGCCTCCTGCTGTACAACAGATGGTCATCCCTCCGGACTTGCATGTGGGTGCTGGGCATGATGGTGTCTACCTTTTTGAGGTGGTTGCGTTTTGCACAGTTCCATGCGAGGTCCCTGCAAAGGGATATTCTGACATAATGGGACAAGACTCCGCAGTCTCTGGAAAATCATATCCGGCTGAGTCGGGGAACGAGGAAGTCCCGGATATGGTGGCTTATCCGGCGCTTCAGCTAGGAAAATCCCTCCTCCCCTTGTATTGGACAGTGGTCACCGCGGATGCAAGTCTGTCCGGCTGGGTAGACGTCCTCGGTTCAGGGGATCTTGAAGCTGGAAGAGTCCAGACCTCCGATCAATGCCTTGGAACTCCGAGCAATAAGACTGTGTCTGGATCATTGGACGGATAGTCTTCAGGGTTGTCCAGTGCGCATTAAATCGGAGAATGCCACGGCCGTGACTTGTGTCGATCACCAAGGGGGGCACAAGAAGTGTCCTGGCGGCTCTGGAGGTAGCCGGCATTCTAAGGTAGGCAGAGTGGTTCGTTCCAGCCCTCTGCACCATACACATTCCCAGGGTGGAAAATTGGCAGGCAAATGACTTCAGTCGGCAGGCATTGGTCCCTTCATCCGAAAGGGTTTAATCAGCTGTGTCTCCAGTAGGGCACCCTTGAGGTGGATCTGTGTGCATCTCAGCTCAACAGAAAGGTGCAGAAATTTATGGTTCGGTCAAGGAAACCCCTGGTGGATGCCACAGATGCGCTGGTTGCCCCGTTGGGTCAGTATCGGCTGATTTACACTTTCCTCCTCTCAAGCGTCTGCCTAGACTTCTACGCAGGATTGAGGCAGAAGGGAAGCCACAGTGGCTCCAGACTGCCCTCTTCAGGCTTGGTACGCCGATCTGGTGTGGCTTGTCGCCGACGTTCCTTGGAAGCTTCCTCTCAGGGAGGATCTGCTGTCCCAAGGACTGATCTTCCATCCTGATTTTCAATCACTGGCTTTGACAGCTTGGCTGTTGAATGCCAGGTGCTGAAGGATAGGGGTTTAACCCAATCAGTGATTCCTACACTGTTGAAAGCTAGGAAATCTACTTCTAAGAAGATCTAACATCGTACGTGGAAAACGTACATTGTAAATCGCTTGGGGTCATCTTCGCTCCTTCTCGGTGGCTCGGATCTTAACCTTCCTTCAACGTGGGGTTGAACAGAAATTAGCCTTGAGTACCATCAAGGGTCAGGTGTTGGCTTTTTGGCAGTTTTCTTCCAACAACCTTTGGCCACACACTCCCTGGTGCGTACCTTTCTTCAGGGTGTCTGACATTGGGTCTCTCTAGTGCGGGCTCCGTTGCCGCCTTGGGATCTCAATTTGGTGCTTTCAGCTCTACAGTAGCCTCCCTTTGAAAATATTCGGGAGATTCCCCTGCTTATGCTGTCTCAAAAGGTGGCCTCTTTGGTGGCTATCACCTCTGCGCGCAGGGTGTCGGAACTGGCGGCGTTATCCTGACAATCACCCAATCTGGTGATTCACAAGAATGAGGAGGTTCTTCGCCTCTGTCAGTCTTTCCTTCCAAAGGTTGTCTCTGATTTTCATTTTGAATGAAGACATTGTGTTGCCTTCCCTGTGTCCCAGGCCTAAACGTCCGAAGGAAATTGCCTTGCATACCTTGGATGTGGTTCGGGCAATTAGGGTGTACCTGACAGCTACGGAGTCTTTCAGGAAGTCATCCTCTCTTTGTGCTCACAGACGGACCTCAAAGGATTGTCCGCTTCCTCTGAGACCATTTCCAGATGGTTTAGACCAGGGGTGGGGAACCTACGGCCCGCGGGCCGTATGCGGCCTGCAAAGTCCTCTGATCCGGCCCCCAGACTGAGGACACTGTCCCCGCTTTACATGGCCGATACTGGGCGGGGGAGCCCAGGGCCGGCCCTACCATCAGTGAGTGGCGTAGCGTGGGGGGTGCGGAGGGGGGCGGTGCAAAATTTAGGTGGGCGAAATCTTGCGCCGCCATGTCACTCCCGAGCCGCTGGTGTCCCCGCACTCCAGGCTGCCATGTCCCCTGTCAGGCTGCGCCCTGTTATTGGGCGAATAGGGTCATGTGCGGCAGCAGGGGGCCTGGCCTTTCTCAGATCCCGGGTGGCACATGCGCACGGGATGCTCCTGGAGTCCTGCCTCCGCCTCTGAACCGCGAACGTCTCTTCTCCTCCTCTCCTCCAGCAGGATCTCAGGTAAGTCAGCAACCAGCCACACAGCCAGACAGAGTGAGTTAGGGGAGAGCAGTTAGGGTCAGTATAGGAATACTGTAGGTAGGACAGTGTACTGTAATGGCTAGTGTAGTGGGCAGTGTAGTGTAGCACAGTGGGCAGTGTAGTGTAGGACAGTGTAGTGTAGTGTGGTGGGCAGTGTAGTGCAGTGGGCAGTGTAGTGTGGGGGGCCGTGTAGTGTAGTGTAGTGGGCAGTGTAGTGCAGTGTAATGTAGTGGGTAGTGTAGTGTAGTGCAGTGGGCAGTGTAGGGTAATGGGCAGTGTAGGGTAGGGTAGTGGGCAGTGTAGTGCAGTGTAGTGTGGTGGGCAGTGTAGGTCAGTGTAGTGGGCATTAATCACTCTGCATTAAGGGGGGCACTAATCACTCTGCATTAAGGGGGGCACTAATCACTCTGCATTAAGGGGGGGCACCAATCACTGTGCATTAAGGGGGCCACCAATCACTCTGCATTAAGGGGGGGCACAAATCACTCTGAATTAAGGGGGCACTAATAACTCTGCATTAAAGGGGGCACTAAGATCCAGCAGTACCAGCCAGAGCCAGCAATACCCACAGCAGAACCAGCCAGAGCCAGCAGTACCCATAGCAGCACCCACAGCAGTACCAGCCAGCAGTAAATACAGCACAGTATCAGCCAGCAGAACCATCCTGAGCCAGCAGTACCCACAGCAATATTAGCCAGCAGTACCAGCCTGAGCCAGCAGTAGCCACAGCAGTACCAGCCAGTAGTACCTACAGCACAGTACCAGCCTGAGTCAGCAGTACCCACAGCAGTACCAGCCTGAGCCAGCAGTACCCACAGCACAGTTCCTGCCTGAGCCAGCAGTACCCACAGCATTACCAGCCAGCTGTACCAGCCAGCTGTAACCGCCAGCAGTTCTTTTCAAAACTTACCACCACAAAGAGTCGACTGCGCTCAAGACTGACCTACGCAAAACTGGAAAACCAGTTGCCAGTAGCAACATCATCAATACCAGCTAACATCACATACATCACCAAAGAGAAGCAGTTGCAGCCATCACAATAGGGGTGAGTTAATTAAATGTTTGACCAAATATAATAGGCGCATTTTTAGGTTGATAATTTTGTACGGCCCCCGAATGATTTTATAAATACCCAAATGGCCCTTGGCAGAAAAAAGGTTCCCCACCCCTGGTTTAGACAGACGGTGGTTCAGGCCTATTCCATCACTGGTCAGGTTCCTCCTTTCCCTGTCAAGGCGCACTCTACTAGGGCGCTTAGTGCCTCCTGGGCCTTCCGTCATCAGGCATCATTGACACAGGTTTGCAAGGCGGCCACCTGGTCGTCGGTGCACACTTTTACAAAGTGGATGTGTTGGCATCTGCGGATGCTTCCTTTGGCCACAAGGTTTTGCAGGCTCTTTGAGGGTGCATTGTTTTTTTCAAGTGGGCTCCAGTTGTTTAGTTGAGCTCCTGTTGCTTGGTTGGCTAATATTTAGTCTTGGGAATTTTTTTGGTTGTTCCCACCCCTCATGTTTAACACTGCTTTGGGACGTCCCAATGGTCATGAATACCAGGAGCGGTGTCCGTCAATGAACGAAGGAGAAAATTGGATTTTTGACTTACCGTCAAATTAATTTTTCTGATGTTCATTGAGGGACACAGCACCCACCCCTATGTGGAGTTATAATTCTGCTGACACTGCTTGTAACAAAACTGAGTGGTTTTAGCAGAGAGAGAGGGAGTATACCCCCCTGGGAATGCCCATTGGTGTAGCCAGAATTCTTTTCCGCCTAGTAGGGGGAATTATAATATTCTGTAGGGGGCATTATAACCCAATGGTTATGAATACCAGAAGCTGTGTCTGTCAGTGAACATCAGAGAAATATTTTTTCTGTGAGTCAAAAATCCCATTATTTCAATGGCCACTGTTCTAATTGCTAATCAAGCGACACCAAAAAAGGTTCTTGAACTATGATGTGACTTTCTTGCAACTTGAGTGCCGTAGATTGTGAAAGTCGCACTGGGAATTTACACTACTTTGGAGTTACACTAGTGAAAACAGAGCCTTTTTGATATTAGCTTTTTCCCTAAACAACTTTTTAGTGGGTTTTGGCCCTGCGCTTTCGACTTTTCCTGCCTAGGCAAGAATGATGTTCCCCTCTGCCCTTTATCAAACCCTCCAGAAATATTCACATCACACATCCCAGGAGGCTTGGGGTAATACCGGACAATTTGTTTTATGCTACATATATCTACATATGTTTGGTAAAAAAAATCGCAAAAAGCGTATTTTGATTGGTTTGCGCAAAAGTTATTGCGTTTACTAACTAAGGGAAAGATTTTTGTCATTTTTTGTTTTTTTTTTTTTTTTTTTAACGCGTAATGGCGGCGATCTGCAAATTTTTTTTTTTTGCGGTACTGCGACATTGCGGCGGACAGATCGGACCCTTGACTGACATTTTTGAGACTTTTGGGGTTACCAGTGACATTACTACAGTAATCAGTTCTATATATAATATAATATATATATATATATATATACACACGGTTACTGCAAAATGACACTGGCAGGGAAGGGGTTAACTTTATTGGGGAAGGAGGGGTTAAGTGTGTCCCTAGGGGCGTGCTTCTAACTGTGATTGGACATGGCTACTGGTGTAGGAACAGTGATCAACGGTCCTACATAGTAGAACCGTATGATCACTATTCCTACACAGGGGAGAATGACAGGCGGCTTGTTTACATTAGCCGCCTGCCTTTCTCCCTTCACGGCGGATGATCGCGAGTGACCAGGCGGACATCGCGGACGCACGCATGGACTTCCTAGGGAACGAGCCGGGGCCAGCACGCACCTCCGCGGGGGCCCACGCTCGCCCGCTATTGGCTCACAAGCAAGTGACAGGCGAGTGACGTACCCATACGTCACTTCGCCTGGCCGGGGCTGATCGCCACAGTATATGTACTTGCGGCAGTCGGCAACCGGTTTAGAGTACTGTAAAGTATAAGTTCTGTCTGCTCCCTTGTTCCTCTGCTATCAGCATTAATCCCTTCTGACAAGTTTTCCTGACACCAAGAAAAAAATGATGACTGGGGAGGGAGCTCCAGCTAGTTGAGCTTTAGCTCTGTTCCTGTGTGCTATGTGAAGGGGGTGTGTCCCTTCCCTCCAATCCGCAATCAGACCTCTCCTCACTGAGTGCTGCAGGGTGTAATTTCAGCTCTCCGTCCCCCTTTTTTTCCCCACATCTCAGACAAGCTTATAAATTCTGCACTGGACTTTGAACATTTGTAGAGAAGAATGCAGATAAACAGGTCCAACTTATGTAGGAGGATTTGTTTAATCTCTGTGTACCACCTGAGGCCAGTCACTTCACTAGGTGTATGTATGTGTGTGTGTGTGTGTGTTTGTGTATGTGTGTATATATATATATATATATATATATATATATATATATATATATATATATATATATATATATAAATAAATATTATGGGTTTACAGCCTCTTTAAATGATACTGCTGTAGCACCAGTGCAGAGTTTTCCCTACAATCTCCTTCTCTCAGTACTTGATCCCATATGACATGATAGCTCAGTGATTAGATTTATCTACAATACCTATAAGCTCTATTTCTTGTCTTGTTGCAGTTTGTGAAGACTGTCGCTTGTACTTCAGAGACTCCTGTCCGCAACATGGAGCCCCGACGTTCATCCTAGATACGCCAGTACCAGAAAACGTTCCTTCCCGTGCTCTTCTCTCTTTGCCAGAGGGATTGGTGGTAAAGGAGAGACCACAGGGGGGATTTGGGGTCTGGTGTACAATCCCAATCATCCCACGTGGCTGCATCTTTGGTCCTTATGAAGGGGATGTCTTGCCGGATCGGAACGACTGCACCGTTTACTCTTGGGCGGTAGGGACTTCCCTGTTAATTTTAAAGCTGACTTTAAAGCAGAACTTCACTTTCTCAATCAACATAGACTATTTTTAATCCTCATGCTGCTAGCATTAGTAGCTAGATAGGCGGAAGGTATATCATATTAACTTTTTAAACTTTTTTATTAATTTTTTTTACATTTCCTCAGTTACTTCCTGGTTTCCATGCCAAGGCAAATGATGTCATACATCCCAGGAGTCTTCAGAAGGGGAGGAGGGGCTTTCTCAGCTAAGCAAACCATCTCCTGCTTGCATACCTGAGCTAAAGGGCAGGTGGATTCCAGGAAGTAAATGCTACGTGAATTATCTGCCCTTAGTCAAAATGGCCATAGTCAGAAAGCTAGGGGATGTTTTTGTGATTGTGATTTCTCAACAAAATAAAGCACAGAGACATCGATGGATGGGGTAGTCTGCTTTGAATATTAAAAATGAATTAACCACTTACGGACCGCCTGCCGCAGTTTTACGTCGGTACTTTGACGTTAAATAACGGGGTGATGGCTGCAGATAGCTGCCATAACCCCGGTATTTTTTTTAAACTGTGGGCGGTCTGCTTTAACATAAGGGTAGCCCCAGCGTCGGTTTGCCACGGGATCACCCTTATGGGCGGCGGGAGAGATGTCCCCCCTCCCGGCCCTTCCTGGTAGTTTTCCCTGCTTCACGGATCCGACGGCAGCGGGGAAAGTGGTCCGGTCTGCTGTCCCCTTAGGCAGGAAGACGAGTGAGGGCAAGATGGCGTCATACGTTGCTTCCTAGCAAAGGATTTAAAGAGTCCATTTATTTTCATCATGAAAAAAAAATACTTTTTTTTCTCTGTTCCTTTTTTAGTGTAGATTTGAGGTCTTTTTGACCCCAGATCTAACATTAGAGGTCCTTTCCTGCTTATTTCTATTACAAGGGGTGTTTACATTCCTTGTAATAGGAATAAAAGTGTTCAAATGTATTTATTTTTTTAAAAAAACAGTGTAAAAATAAAAGTTAAAATTAAATGGGGGAAAAAAAAAATTAAAGTGCCCTGTCCCCGCTAGCTCGCACGCAGAAGCGAATGCATACGCAAGTCACGCCCATATATATATATATATATATATATATATATATATATATATATATATATATATATAAACGGTGTTCAAACCACATATGTGAGGTATCGACGCGATTGTTATAGATGGAGCAAGAGCAATCATTTGAGCCCTAGACCTCCTCTGTAACTCTAAGCTGGTAACATATAGAAATTTTTAAAGCGTCGCCTATGGGGATTTTTAAGTACCAATGTTTGTCGCCATTCCACGAGCGTGTGCAATTTTGACATGTTTGGTATCTATTTACTCAGCGTAACATTATCTTTCACATTTTAGAAAAAAATTGGGCTAAATTTTGTGTGTTCTTATTTTTTTAATTAAAAAAATTTTTTTTTTTCAAATAAATTGCATTTGTAAGACCGCTGCGCAAATACGGTGTGATTAAAAAATATTGCAACAATCTCCATTTTTTTTCTCTAGGGCTGCGATGGTGAACTTCGGCACCCCAGATGTTTTGGAACTACATTTCCCGTGACTCTCAGTTAATCTGCAGAGTGCATGAGTATCATGGGAAATGTAGTTCCAAAACATCTGGGGTGCAAAGTTTCGCCATCACTGCTCTAGGGTCTCTGCTATAAAAAAAAAAAATATATATAAAATATAATGTTTGGGGGTTCCAAATAATTTTCTAGCAAAAAAAAAAAAAAATGATTTTATTTTTTTTCAAATTTTTTATTTAAAGAATACAAAACAGGACACAAGCAAATATGCAGATTCATGAAACATCAGGTTTGTCATCACAACACAAAAGTGCGGGGAACCAAAAGCGGACAGTATGAGTAAACATAAAAAGGTGGACCGCTACTTCAAATTGCATTTATGAAGAGAACGCGCTATTCCCAGGGCCTCCGTGTAGGGGAGGCAAACTTACCGTGGGAAGGACGTCTCTAAAGTCAAACCAGCAAACCAACAAGCGAAGGAGGACAGGGGAACCGTCCTCCAAGTGGGCAGACGCCTGAGCCTGAGTGCATCCTGAAAAATTTTTTTTTCATTTTACGGTAACCAGGGTGAAAAAAAAAAAGGAAAGATGCTATAAGAAAGATAGAAGAAAAACTTGAACAGAGGGAAAGGCGGGGGGGGGGGGGGGGGAAGGGTATAAGAAGAAGAAAAAAAAAAAAAAAGGGTACAGATCCCCCATCCCCCACGCCAACCAGGATGGAATGAGAGGAATTCTCGAAGGGATCAATCAGGCCAGAAGGGCGCCCATAATGGGCTGCAAAAGTTGCTACAACCAGAGCGGCACCAACCCTCTATGGAGGGTCAGAGTATGGCAGGTACTCGTCGGAGACACGAAACAGGTTCCAATGTATCCACCTAGTCCTGTGCGCCTCTCTCGTCCCCCGAAGCTCGGACGTAAGTTCCTCCATATGCTCGAGTTCGTTCACCCTGGCAAGCCATTGCGAAACCGTGGGAGCAGATTGTTGCTTCCACATAGCTGGAATGCAGGCTCGGGCAGCGCTTAAGAGGTACTTGAGTAGGGATTTGCGGTATCTCTTCTTCGACATAGGCGTGAGGTTAAGCAGCACCGCCTTAGGATCCCCCTGCAAAGCCACATCCGTGAATCTCTGAATGAACTGCAGCACTGGGTCCCAAAAGGAGGCAAGGACAGGACAGTCCCAGAAAATGTGCAAGAGAGTGCCCTCCGAGGAATGACACCTCCAGCACCGGTCACTTTGTTGGGGAAAGCATTTGGCCAACATCGACGGTGTTCTGTACCATCTGGTCATCAATTTATAAGTGGTTTCCTGATATCGGCCGCTGAGTGCCGACTTGTGCGCAAAATACAATATGCGCTCCCGCTGCGGTACAGAGATAGTAGCTCCAAGCTCCCCTTCCCATTTAGCAAGAAAAGGGGGCTCAGATCCCGCCTTAAGCTCCAAAAGTAGCTTATAGGAGGTAGAAAGGGATCCACGGATCGGTCCCTCCCCCAAACACAACTCCTCAAAGGCGTGCAGATCGCGCTGGAAAGACGAGAAATGTGGCAGCGAGTGCAGGAAATGCGAAAGTTGATGAGAGCGCCATTGGTTAAGGAAAGAGGGGGGTTGACCAGGAGGCAGAATACGATCTACGCGCCTACCCCCAGGACTCAGTAGTCGGGAAGCGCGAACCAGCCCAGTGGTAGATAAAAGACTAAAATGCGCATCCGCAAGCCCGGGCTGGAAGCCCAGATGTCCAATAATAGGTGTCCTAGGAGAGGGATGACCCTCCAGGGAGGCCACTCGGTAGAACCTATCCATCTCAGCCAGAGTGGCACCTATCAAGGGGTGCCCCGAGTTGGTGGCCAAATGGGGACGCCCCGTCCAGGGCAATCCCGCGAGCGGTGCCCCACATGCCTCCTGTTCCAACTGGACCCACAGCTTAAGGGACTTGTGTCTGCACCAGTCCAAGACCCTCGTCATATGGGCAGCAGTACAGTATAGGGCAGGATCCGGAAAACCCATACCCCCCCTGTCCTTGGAATGTACCAACAAGTCGACTCCAAGACGGGGATGTCGACCATGCCAGACAAATTTGATAAATGCCGAGCGTACCGAATGTAAAAAGATACGAGGCAATCTTATCGGCAGAGCTTGTAAAAGGTAAAGCAATCTGGGCATCGCATTCATTTTCAAGACATTACAACGGCCAAACCATGACAAGGCCAGCGAGTCCCATTTTTGTAAGTCACCAGACAGAGTGCCTAGAAAGGGTTGAAAATTCAAAGAGAAGACCTCAGACACGTGTGCCGAGATCTTCGTGCCCAGATACTGAATGTAACGCGTGGCCCAGCGGAACGGGAAGTGTGGACGCAGGGCCGACATAGTCGCCGCGGGAATCGAGACATCCAAAGCCTCTGATTTCTGGAGGTTGATCTTGAAATTGGACAGTGATGAGTAGCGGTTCAACTCAGCCAGTAGAGAAGGAAGGGATATGAGAGGCTTGGTGATATAAAAAAGTAAGTCGTCTGCGTAAGCAGCCACTTTATGATGGTAGTCCGATGCACGTACACCCTGGATCGAGGGGTTATCCCGGACGTGTTGGAGGAACGGTTCCAACGTCAGAACAAATAGCAACGGGGACAGGGGACATCCTTGTCGGGTGCCGTTGGTTATGGAAAAGGGATCCGAGCTAAACCCATTGACGCGGACTGACGCAGTGGGGGTAGAGTATAGCGAGGCTATCCAGGACAGCATCGGGGGCGGCAGGTGTACATATTGCAGCGTCGCCTGAAGAAAGGACCAGTTCACCCGGTCAAACGCCTTTTCGGCGTCTGTAGACAGGAGCAAAAGCGGTGTGCGATGCTTCTGCGCTCCCTCTATAATGTTTAGAGAACGAACAGTGTTGTCCCTAGCCTCACGTGTCTGAATAAAGCCCACCTGGTCTAAAGAGATAAGACGCGGCATCAACGGAGCCAATCTAGTTGCCAAGATCTTAGAGAAAAGCTTGACATCGCAATTGAGCAGGGAAATTGGCCTATAACTCCCGCACACAAGGGGGTCCTTGCCTGGTTTTGGGAGGACTGTTATGCTGGCTCTCAGCATGTCCGACGGTACCTGTTTATCATCAGTAATGGCATTGAAGGCTTTAACGAAATGTGGCGCGAGAACGTCCTGGAAGGTCTTATAATACATTCCCGAAAAGCCATCGGGGCCGGGTGCTTTGCGTAGAGAGGTGGACGCGATCGCCGCACCAAACTCTGCTATCGAGATGGGCTGAGAGAGGTCCTCCACTTCTTCAGCGGTGAGGGTTGGAAGGTTAGCCTCACGAAGGTAGGAGTCCAGACTCGAAAGGATCCGCAGATCCAAGGTCGATGTCGGCGCACTAGCAATGTTATATAGCGAAGAATAAAAATCCCGGAAAGCCTTCGCCAGGTCCGAAGTGGAATGAATCCTCGTGCCCGTCGGAGTAGACAAGGCAGACACGAAGGTAGAGGACCTCCCCGCTCTCAGGGCATTAGCCAGCAGGCGGCTGCACTTGTCCCCGTATTCATAGAAAGTCCGCCGGGCCCTCACCAGGACATGTTTCGCTTCATATAGTGAGTGCGCCCGTATAGCAAAAAATGATTTTAACTTGTAAAGAATAAGTGTCAGAAAAGGGCTCGGTCCAGAAGTGGTTAAATAGCATTTTTGGTTTGTGGTGCTCAGATTAAGTGTAGTTCCACTTAGGAAAACTGTGAAATAACAATGTTTTTACCTTTTTAAAAAAAGGGGGGGGGGGTTCTATGTATTTAAGCTGGCCATACACTAATAGAATTCCTTTTTAAGAACATTATTATTAAATTTTCTAATCAAAAGTTGGGTTCATGTTGATGTTTATATTTTGCCTCAGTGACCAGAAAATTTGAAGAAGCAAAACGGAAAATTTTTCTCGAACAACTCAATTTCCAACATTGAATTTTGTTTGGGAAAGGTTCATTCACCCCAAAATTGAATGTTAAAAGTAAACATTTTTTTAAGTACTTTTCTATTTTGAAGTGCATCTAGTGACATTCGTCGTATCTTTAACCACTTCAGCTCTGGGAGGTTTACCCCCCTTCATGACCAGGCTATTTTTTGCAATACAGCACTGCGTTACCATTCTGCATTAACTGACAATTGCGTTGTAATGCGACGCTGTACCCACAAATAGAGCTTTATTTTGGTGGTATTTGATCACCTCCTGCATTTTTTTTTCTTTTTTTGTGCTAGAAACAAAAAAAGAGCGACAATTTTTGAAAAAAAAAAAAACTAAATGTTTCACTGTCTGCTATAAAACACATCCAATAAAAAAATTAAAAAATCCAATTTTCTTCATAAATTTAGGCCAATATGTATTCTGCTACATATTTTTGGTAAAAAAAAAATCCCAAAAAGCGTATATTGATTGGTTTGCAGAAAAGTTTGAATGTCTACAAACTATGGGATATAATTTTGGAATTTTTATTTATTTTTTTATTCTTTTGCTAATGGCGGCGATTTGCGGCTTATTGCAGGACTGCGATATTGCTGCTGACAAATCAGACCCCTGACACTTTTTGGGGACCAGTGACAATAATACAGTGTTCAGTGCTTAAAAAATATGCACTGCCACTGTACTAATGACACAGCCAGGGAAGGGATTAACATCAGGGGTGATCAAAGGGTTAAATTTGTTCCTAGGGAGTGCTTGTTAACTGTGTGTTTGGGGGTGCTTGTACTGTGGAAAGGCTGAGATCCATGTTTCTGCTTAGCGGAAACACAGGATCCAAGCCTTCCTTGTCACGAAACAGCGACCTGCCTTGTTTACATAGGCAGATCGCAGTTCTGCCTGTCTCCTGAACGATCGGCGGGTCCCGATGTGCGCTCCCCAGACCTAGAAGTACAGAATCACATACAGGTACATGACTCTACCAAGATTGGCCGCCCTGCTGCAGTAAATGTACGTGGGGCGGGCGGCATCTGGTTACTTGATAAGAATTTTTGCACAAATGTTCAAACATGCACTAGTATATTGCTGGCCATACGCTATATGAAAAATTATTCTAACTAATTTTCGGAAAAAGAACACTCGGCCTTGAGAGGAAACGATTGTGCCATCATGTTATGACCGATAAATAGTTCAATGGACCTAAATGAATCCGTTTTCGTTCGTTTTTTTCACATATACCTAGTGCAACCAATTTGGACAAGAAACACATTACCCTTTCTATTTATTGGTTGTTCGGGAGAAAATTTCCAAACTTTTCCTTCGTTTTTTCGGCTCAAAAAGGGCACAACCGATTTGTGCTCATTAGCTGGGCGAAAAACGAAGGAACTGTCCAAATGACCGAATTGCAGCCGATTTTACATATAGTGTATGTCCAGCATAAGGCAAGCTTTACTCTTGAGATTTACACAGCTTTCGCTGGACACCTGACCCATATTGTTTACCTGACTTTTGTCTAGTTCTTTAATGCAACTAGGTCACCTCTCTGCCCCATTCTGTGATTAGACAGCTAATGAGCAGCAGAAGACTGCAGTTTCTGCTCACTTTTCTCTCCTCTGTCAAAATTTTAC
Organism: Pelophylax lessonae; assembly: GCF_965119305.1. Taxonomy (NCBI): domain Eukaryota; kingdom Metazoa; phylum Chordata; class Amphibia; order Anura; family Ranidae; genus Pelophylax; species Pelophylax lessonae. The sequence goes on from NC_138779.1 coordinate 181,713,274, forward strand.
TTGGTAATACATATGCCTGCAGCACCTGTGATTGGCTAATAGTGCTGACCATCTGTCTCATTGTCATGTAATGTAAGGGCTCATGCACACTGCATCTCAAAGAAAAGGCTGGATAATCTTGATCCCGCAGCTACGCACTAGTTCAGCCACGACATAGCCTTCCGGACAGTGGCTGGCCCGCGAGTTAAACATCTCGCAGGGTCACATACGACCGGGCTGTCCATCTTCCCATCCTTAAAAATCCCTCAGTGAGCTGGGCTTCCTCCCACTCTCTTTCCCCCCTGTCTGGACCTGGAGTCTGGTGGGATCCCAGGGCAGAGAATGCAGGGGAGACCCCTGGGGTATCCCCCGCTATGCCCACTCTGTAAGGGTCCTGGGATAGTGTGTGTCCTGCCCTGGTAGTCTGGAGGGGTCTGTGAGGGGTTAGCTCGGTAGCGGGGTTCGTTACACAGAGAGACAGCCGAGGAGTGGTTGAAAACAACAGTCTATGGTTTATTCTTCCAATTTTTTTCAAACCAGTGCAAGCATCCAAAACAGCATAAATCAAAACAAACATAAAATAAACCCTGGCCACTTGGGGCGTCTACCTTCACACACAGGAACCTACCTATGGTGTCTGTCCCAACCTACTGCTGAGCAGACACTGCTGGTCATACAGCAGAAAACCAATAGTCTTCATTTTCTTTTCACACAGAAAAAATCTAACTCTTCACCTTCGGAAGTCTTTCAGCTCACTGCTCTCCTTAACGCACACAGATCCAGGAGGCATTCAGCTCACTGCTCTCCTTAACGCACACAGCTCCAGGAGGCATTCAATCAGTAGTCATCCTCTGGATAACTTATATAGAGGCCTTAATTGCCTCATCCTGAATAGCTGAAGCTTTTTCAACGTCCTTACACCTTTCTGGCTACCTCTGCAGCCGACACCCTATAGTAATTGGTGAATTGTCTAAACAAGGCAGAAATGTATCTCCCGTCTGTGACAACACCCACAGATTTACCTGACTTCCTGTCACAGGTCCCAGTGTAGGAAACCTCTTGGTGCATGCCCTACTGTTTGCAGTGTGGATATAGTGCAGGGGGGTCCCAGTGCAGAAACTGGTGCAGAGTGCACAGCAGAGTCTCCCCTATCATGACCGGGGGGTCCCCTTGCAGAGGGTGCAGCATTGCAGAGGGCGTAGGGAAGATCCTGGCAGCATGCTTCACCATTTGTAGCTGATGGTGGCCATTTTCCCTTAGTCTGGCTGGTCTCCAGCTGGTGGCCATGTTTGTGTAGCCCAATGATGTCACCAGGGTCCTTTTCCCTTAGTCCGGGAGATGACCGAAGCCTCGTGGGGATGCCGAAGCTTCTCCTCTTCCTGTGCCTGGGACATATGAACAGGGATGGCGTCCACGGTCATGCTGGGTTTGAATTCTCGGCACTCCTCCGATCTGTAAGGTGAGTCTTTGGGGGTCCCTGTTATCCCTCTCTCTGCTGATACCCTGAGCCTTGGGGGGATCCTTTAGTGGTGCCAAAAGATCGTTTTTGTACTGCAATGTCTTCATTTTCCTATGGAGCCTCAGGGTCACATGCCCTCCACTGACCCCCTCATGGAGGTGGCAGGTCCCTCAGAACCCCAGCTTCCCATGGTTGCACTGACTGTGGTCCTGCATTCCTTAGTGTCCCGGATGGAAGTGGTGTGTGGACAAAGGCCCAGGAGGAAGCGTCCTTCGCCTTCCCCTGCTCAGTCTGTCTCATCTGATTCTGAGCCCGATGCCGCCTTGGATGCGGCCCATCCAGGAAAAGGCTTAATATCACAGCCCCAGGTCCATCCGATAGTGAGGATAATTCCTCCATGGTCGCAGCAGCAAATTAAAAAGCGCTGGTAGACGCACTTATCACTGCAGTGCGTGAGGCTTTACAAATTGGAGGATGCTGCTGATGTAGCCACGGATGTGGCTGTGTCGTTTGGTACGCATAAGTCACCTCGCACTGCAAAGGTGTTTCCTTATGTGCCTTATATTGACAGGTTTTCCTTTAAGGAATTGTATCAACCAAAATGACCCTTAGTGGTCCCCAAACGTTTTGCTGTACGTAATCCTTTTGAGGAGTCACCAGTGGTGGACTATCCTGTTTGCAGGTTAAACAAAGCTACCATGATCCCAGTAGAGGGATCCCCGTCCTTTAAGGACCCGGCTGACAGGAAAGCGGAGGCTGTGGCACGCAGCATGTTTACTATGGCTGGTTCAACGTTGCGGCCAGTCTTTGCCTCCGCCCTGGTGTTTCAGACCCTAACAGCATGGGCCAAGCTTTTGCGTCAGGGCCTGAGGGGTGAGCAGGTCCCTGCTGCTTATGTTGATTTAGCAGGCCAGTTGGTCTATGGGCTGCAGTTTATTTGTGATGCAGCTTTGGATACAGCTCCTGTGCTGTCCAAACTTCTGTTTCAGCGGTGGTGATTAGGCGCATGCTGTGGAAAACTCTCATTGCTCTGCCCTTTCAAGGCGATCGCCTGTTTGGGGCTACCCTGGATGACATCATTAAGGGTATCGGGGGGGGGGGGGGGGGGGGAGTACCTTCCTGCTATATAGTCTAGGAAAGGGAAGGAGCCTCGTCGCAGATGGGGGCCCTCCTTCTCAGCACATAGAAAATTCTCTTCTTGCTTCTGAGACAGAGACTAAGGAAAATAGATTTTTCAAATCTTCCCCGAAGGTTCCAAGTATCCTTGGTCTGGTAAGCCTAGAGCTAGCTTCTCCAGACCTGCAGACAAGACCCCTTCAGCATGAAGGTCTGCCCTTACCCATTTTTTGGGGTGGGGGGACATCTTCGCTCGTTTCCCACCTCGTGGACCTCCTCCCTGAGCGTCAAGGGGATCCATGAAATGACTTTTGGGGGTATCCAGAAAGGGGTACAAAGCTTGTCCTTTTCTGTTTTTTATGTCCTGAGTCTCCTTGTGCTGATTTATTTCCTGCGAAGGGGTCAGGTGATGTCCGAACTACCTAAGGTCCCCCCCCCATCCCTGTCCAAGGAATGGATTTACCTAGGTCTGATACTAATTCTGACCAGGGTGTTCCTTTGGACAAACTTCAGGAACCACAGGCCGTGATTCACTGGCTGCTGTCACACAGATATTTCTCTCTCCCATTTTCCATAGAGGTTCTGAGTCTGGTGGTATCCACCTTCAAGACAATTCTGTTTGCACAGTCCTACATGCAGCTCCTTTTTAGCAGGTTCGGCTCCACAGGAGGATACCGAGGTTCATGGCGAAATCACGGGTTCCTCTGGCATACGCCGCAGGCGTCCAAGGGCCATGGTAAGGCTAGTATCATCCTGGGCTCAGAATTTTATCAGTCTGGTGGCCATAAACGTCCCTTGGGGGCTTCCTCACAGAGAAGACCAGTTGTGCCAAGGGCTGATTTACCATCCTGCTTTACAGTCGCTGGTTTTAATGGCTTAGCTATTGAAAGCCAGGTCTGTCTGGATCAGTGATCCCTACTATGGTGAAGGCTAGGAAGTTGTCTTCCAGCAAGATATACCATCGTACGTGGAAAGTGTACATTTCTTGGTGTGAATCGATTGGCGCTCATCCTCGATCCTTTTCTGTGGCTCGGATCTTACCCTTTCTTTAACAGGGCGTTGATCAGAAGTTGGCCTTGAGTACCATCAAGGGCCAGGTGTCTGCCTTGGCAATCTTCTTTCAGCGACCCCCTAGCCACACACTCTTTAGTTTGTACCTTCCTTCGGGGGGTTCGACATGTGGCTCCACCTGTACGGTCTCTTTTGGCGCCATGGGATTTAAATTTAGTACTTTCGGTTCTCCAGAAACCTCCATTTAAGAATATTTGGGAGATTCTCTTGCCTATGTTATCCCAGAAGGTGACATTTTTGGTGGCTATTACCTCGGCCCACAGGGTATCTGAATTGACAACATTATCATGTCGCAGTCTCTATTTATCCATAGGGATAAAGTGGTTCTTCATCCGTGTCCATCATTCCTGTCCAAAGTTGTCTCTGACTTTTATTTGAATGAGGACATTGTGTTGCCTTCCTTTTTGTTCCAAGCCGGCTCATCCCAAGGAATTTGCTTTACATACCTTAGATGTGGTTAGTGTGATTCTGGTGTATATGGCAGCTACTGAGTCCTTTTTGGAGATCAGGCTCGCTTTTTGTGGTTACTGGCGGACTAAGAAAAGGTCTGGCCGCTTCTTCAGCTACCATCTCCAGATGGATCAGACAGATGGTGACTCAGCCCTATTGCATTAAAGGTCAGGTTCCACCTTTTCCCTGTCACGGTGCATTCTACTCGGGCACTGGAGGCTTCTTGGGCCTTCCATCATCAGGCATCAATATCGCAAGTTTGCAAGGCAGCCACTTGGTCGTCGGTGCATACCTTCACAAAATTCTATAAGGTAGATACTTTGGCATCTGCGGATGCTTCTTTTGGCAACAAAGTTGTGCAGACTGCTGTTTAAGAGGCGCTGTTCCCTCTTGAGGGGTGCTTTTTCTTTAAACTTTTATTTTTCAGACCGGGTCTCCTGTATCCCGGTTAAGGCTCCTGTGTCGTGGTTAAGGGCTCTTATGTTTAGCCTTGGGTTATTTTCCCCACCCCTCATTTTCCTTTTGGTACTGCTTGTGGAAGTTCCAGTAGGTATGATTTATGGAGCTCTGTGTCCGTCGAACGAAAGAGAAAATGGGATTTTTGTACTTACCGTAAAATCCATTTCTCTGAGTTCATCGACGGACACAGCACCCACCCCTCTATGGAGTTCTAATACTTCTAATACTGCTTGCTACTAAACTGATTTCCTAGAGCAGAGAGGGGGGGTTATATATCAGCTGAGGATGGCCCATGGGCGTAGCCAGGTGTTTTTTGTTCTGCCTAGTCCTACTCTTGGAGGCCCAAGTCGCAGCGTTCCTTCTGGCCGACAGCCCCCCATTTCAAGGGCGAGGGGTTCTCTCTGGAGCAGTGCTTGCCTGGATCCTGTTATGGTGAGTAGCTGTCCCCCCTCTTCCCTTGGAGGGTTTTGGGGTGGACACGGGCCCCTCCTTGGGATGGTCAGACCCCCGGGTTTCCTTCCTTCCCATCAGACACCCCCCCCCCCCTTCATCTGTCTCCCCATCTTACCCCCTCTTCACTTTTTTATGTTTGTGTAGTCTGGCGGCCATTTTGCGGTGGTTTGCTATTGAAAATAGCGGCAGCTGTGACTGGAGCCCTATGGGTGACAATCTTGGTGGTGGGAGCCCCTGCTCATCCCCTGGTGCGGACTCCTGGATCTCATCCCTTCCTGATCGCCGCACGTGGAGTGAAGATTATCCTGGTGGCTGCAGGTACCTGTTTCTGCTGGAAGGTGAGTCTGGTGGTGTCCTCTCTGCAGAGGATCGCTTTATGCCTGGTGACAGGGTGGTTCGGCCAGCGCGGTGGGGGATGTCCCTTTGCAGTGTTTTACACTTTTTGCCTGATGGTGTCTACCTTCAAGGAGGTTCCGTTTGCACAGTTCCATACGAGGTCACTGCAAAGGGAGATCCTGGCCAAATGGGACAAGAATCCACAGTCTCTGGACAATCAGACCTGGCTGAGCCAGAGAACGAAGGAGTCCCTGATATGGTGGCTTCGTTCCCTGGCGCTTCGCCTGGGCAAATCCTTCCTCCCTTTGTATTGGACAGTGGTCACCATGGATGCCAGCCTGTCTGGCTGGGGAGGCATCCTCTGCAAAAATTCTGCTCAGGGACTCTGGACACTGGAAGTGTCCAGACTACCGACCAATGTCTTGAAATTCCAAGTGATCAGACTTTGCCTTGACCATTGGACGTATCGTCTTCAGGGTTGTCCAGTGCGCATTCAATCGGACAATGCCACGGTCATGGCTTATGTCAATCACCAGGGAGGCACAAGACGTGTCCTGGCCGCTCTGGAGATAGGTGGCATTCCAAGGTGGGCAGAACGGTTCGTTCCGGCCCTCTCCGCCGTACACCTTCCCGGGGTGGAAAACTGGAAGGCGGATTACCTCCGTCTGCAGGCGTTGGACCAAGGGGAGTGGTCCCTTCATCCGGAGGTGTTTCATCGGTTGTGTCTCCGGTGGGTCATTTGCGAGGTGGCTCTGTTGGCGTCTCAGTTCAACAGGAAGGTTTGTGGCTCAGTCACGGAAACCTTTGGTGGACGCCACAGACACGCTGGTGGCCCCATGGGGTCAGTATTGTCTGATTTACGCCTTTCCTCCTCTCAAGCTTCTGCCAAGACTTCTTTGCAGGATCGAGGCAGAAGAGATTCCGGTCATCTTAGTGGCCTGGGACTGATCTCGCCGAGCTTGGTACGCCGATCGCGTGCGGCTGGATGCCACCGTTCCTTGGAAGCTTCCTCTCAGGGAGGATCTGCTGTCCCAAGGACCAATCTTACATCCTGCTTTACAGTCGCTGGCTTTGACGGCTTGTTCGCTGAATGCCAGGTGCTGATAGATGTTTGTCTGAGTCATGATTTCAACATTGTTAAAAGCTAGGAAATCTACTTCTAGGAAGATCTACCATCGTACATGGAAGATGTACATTGCGTGGTGTGAGTCTCTTGGGGTTCATACTCGTTCTTTTTTGGTGGCTCGGATCTTGATTTTCCTTCAACGGGGGTGTCAGGGTGCCAACAGCAGGAGAAGGGCTCTAGGACCCAGCATCTCTACCAGCACGTTGGCAGAAGAAGGACTCTATGACCCAGCATTTCTACCAGCACTTCACCTGGGCCTTTATAAGGAAGCCTGCCAGTGATTTTAGTTGCTGGTTGATTTTCAACTTCCCCCGTGTGTTCCTGTGCTTTGATATTATGGGATTTCCTGTTACCGACCCAGCTTGCCTTTTGACCTGTCTTATCCCCATTCCCAGCTTTGACCCTTGGCTTGTTCCTGTGATCCCGCTTGTGCCTGCTGCTCCGTGCTTGACTCCTGGCTTGCTCTTTTGACTCTGCTACTGCCAGATTACCAGTGTATGACCCCAGCTGACTCCTGACACTGCTTGTTGCTTACTCCTTGCTGACCTTCAGTGCATGACTTCTGGCCTGGCTCCTGACTTTGTTCCTGGCTCTCCCTGCTGCCAAGTCTCACCCGGTACTCCTGTCCAGCAGTGCATCCTGCTAGTCAGCTGCCATCCAGCGGACATCTCTGCATCATGTCAGCTGGCAACCCCTGCTTCTGTGAGCATAGCACTCCCTGTTACCACCTTCAGGGGTGCTCTGCACTTAGCCACATGGAAGTCCTCTCAGCACTTCGGCCTCCGACCAGGTATGTGACAAGGGAGTTGAGCCGAAACTGGCCTTGAGAACTATCAAGGGCCAGGTGTCGGCAGTCTTCTTTCAACAACCTTGGCCACACACTCCCTGGTGCATACTTTTCTTCAGGGAGTTTGGCACTTGGCTCCTCCAGTCCGGTCTCCGTTACCACCTTTGGACATCAATGTGGTGCTCTCAGTCTTCCAGAAGCCTCCCTCTGAGAATCTTCGAGAGATTCCCCTGCTTACGCTGTCCAAGAAGGTGGCCTTTTTGGTGGCTATCACCTCTGCACGCAGGGTGTCGGGATTGGCCACATTATCCTGACGTTCGCCTTACTTGGTGGTTCACAGAGATAAGGTGGTTCTTCGCTCCTGTCTGTCGCTCCTTCCAAAGTTTTTTGTCTCTGATTTTCATTTGAATTAAGACATTGTGTTGCTTTTCCCTGTGTCCAAGGCCAAAACATCCGAAGGAAATTGCTTTGCATGCCTTGGATGTAGTCTGGACGATTAGGGTGTATCTGGCAGCTACGGAGTCTTTTAGGAAATCAGACTCACTATTTGTGCTCACAGATGGGCCTTGGAAAGGGTTGTCCCCTTCCTCTGTGACCATTTCCAGATGGATCAGACAGACGGTAGTTCAGGCCTATTCCATCAAGGCAATACGGTGATACCACCTCTCTCCTGCGCTTAGAATCCAAGCTCCCCGACCACACTTCCCATGGGACTCAAGTATGGCGTCTCGGATGGCTAGAGTCTTGCTGCCCAAAAAGGACTGGGGTAGCCCAACAGTACTACAGGTAAAAAGAAACAAAAAAGGGCGCACCGACCTAGCGCATTATCCTCAATAGTAGGCTTTATTAGTACAACATGTAAAATGGCTACTCACAAACAAAGGTAGAAAATAGTCATATCAAGCTCAATCCCTCCAATGTTAGGAATAGTCCATGCATTAGTCCATAATACTGTTAAGATGATGGCTGACGCGTTTCGAGGCTCAACCTCAGAGCCACGAGCCATGTTGTACTAATAAAGCCTACTATTGAGGATAATGCGCTAGGTCGGTGCGCCCTTTTTGGTTTCTTTTTACCTATTCCATCAAGGGTCTGGTTCCTCTTTTCCCTGTCAAGACGCATTCTACTTCCGTCATCAGGCGTCAGTGATGCAAGTTTGCAGGGTGGCCACCTGGTTGTTGGTGCACACTTTCACAAAGTTCTATAAAGTGGATGTGTTGGCATCTGCGGGTGCTTCTTTTGGCCGCAAAGTTTTGCAGGCTGTTGTTTAGAGGACCTGGTCCTCCTTGAGGGTGTATTGCTCTTTTCAGGTGGGTTCCAGTTGTTTTGGTTGAGCCCCTTTTTACCTGGTTGGCTATAGTTTTAGGAATTTATTTTTCGCTGTTCCCACCCCTCATGTTTAACACTGCTTTGGGACGTCCCAATGGTTAAGAAGATGAGGAGCTGTGTCCGTCCATGAACGAAAGAGAAAATGGGATTTTTGACTTACCGTAAAATCCATTTTTCTGATGTTCATTGAGACACAGCACCCACCCCTCTGTGGAGTTGTAAATATTCTGACACTGCTTGTAACAAAACTGAGTACCTATAGCAGATAGAGGGAGTATACCCCCGGAATTGCCCATAGGCGTAGGCAGACTTTTTTCTGCATAGCGTCCTACTCCTGTGGGGGACAGTATAACCCAATAGTTAAGAAGATCAGGAGCTGTGTCCGTGAATGAATATCTGAGAAATTGATTTTATGGTAAGTCAAAAATCAAAGTTTTCTCACTACCCACACATTTTAAAGCTCTAGGACTCAGCCAACAAACAAGAAGCTCTCTCTCCAATCTCTCCATTATTACCGTTGTGTGGTTTCTGTTGGTTGCCCCCCAGGGGAGTCATTTTCTCTTTTTTAAATCCTGGGCAACTGACGAAGATGCTAGTTGTCTCAAGCTTATGCGTAATGGGAGACTGCGCCCACTGAGGGACCTTGGAGAGGAATATGGTGAGTTTGCAATGGATACCTGGAGATGCCAGCAATTACAGCATTTTTGTACTGTTCACTTACAGGGGATTAGAAGGACGGAACCTCTTACTGATTTTGAATCTCTGTGGCATAAACAGCTTACGGATAGAGGTTTGCCTTCTGTCTCTCATAAATTGTTGAATAGACATAGTGTCACGTAGTGTCACCACAGGCCTTAGATTATTTGGGTAGTGGGAAACAGAACTGGACCATCATTTCACAGACTTGCAGAACCGTATTATGTTAACACATCTTCGATAAGTACTAAAATACAGGAGACCAATTATACATTTTTGTCTAGATGGTACAGGGTGCTGAAGATGTTGGCTGTTGCATACCCCCCCGTCTCAGATAGATGTTGGCTGGCTGAGGGCAACAAGGTTCTCAAATCCACATCTGGTGGGAATGCCCTAACATTAGGCCATTTTGGGCTGAGCTCAGGAATTTGATGGCCTTGATTAGGGAAGATCCTGTGCAATGCCTCTTGCATGGTACTCAAAATTCCACCAGGGCATACAAGAAGAGTAAAGTCCCACACCTGTTGGATGCAGCTAGAGTGCTAAATCCAGCCTACTGGAAAAAGCCACAAGCACCTACTATAGAACACTGGGTGAAACAGGTCAATTAAATTATAGAAGATGAGAAATGAGTCTGTACCAATAGTATTACATCTGAAGCATTTTATGCTAAACAGGAACCATGGATCAAACATAGTACAGCGAATAGGAGTTTATAGTCTCCTCTCCCATAAAAGGGAGGCCATCCTCTTTTTTCTCCTTTGTATGCAGAATTTTGCCTATTGGGTATTCAGGAATCTCTCTATCTTGCAGTATTCAAGATTTAGGGATTTCCGTCCCCCCCCCCCCTTTCCGTCCCTTGAGATATATATATATATATATATATACATACACATATACATGAATAAGTGATTGTCTTGGGGGATTTGTATGAGGTTGTTTCTTTAAGGTTTGTTGCTTATATGTTCTTCAATTGATTGTAAAAAAAAATAAAAGTCTCAAAGATTATAGAAAAAGAGAAGGTAATTCGCTATACCTGATTGAGTTTACAAGTCATTTTTAGGAGGGGGGTGATCCTTTTTCCAACTCAACAATTTTTTTTTTTTTTTTTCTGACCTGTTGGTCATATATCTTTCACTTGGATGTTAGAAGTTGGTTAAAAAAAAATAATAATTTTTTATACCCACTGTATATACCATAGTTTGTGGACTCTATAACGTTCCTTCAGAATAAATAACACTGATTTGGGTTACTTTCACAAAAGAAATGGAGCAGAATACAGTTTGGCCTGGTTAAATGTTCCTCCTCTAATTACAATATCCTCTTGGTTGCAACTTAGGCTGGTGCACAATGGGTGTTTACCCCCAATGCATTGGGGCACCTACATTTACCTGGTAGCAGAGGGCACAGGTGCACTTTCCAGCCCTGGATAGTGCTGGGCAGTACACTCGGAGGTACTTCCAGTATGCACCCAGGGACAAATGCCTGAAATGCAAGAATTCTGTGTTCTGTTTTTGTCCCTGGGCACTTACTGCCCTAAATGTACATACTGCTATGTGCACTGTCCAACTGCAGCAGTGTATTAGGCCTCATTGGCTTCCCAGGGCATATTTAATTGTCCGTAATGGCTGTGGGACCATACAGAAATGCTTGACACAAAATCCCATTGCATGGAGATATCCTAAAATATCTTGTATATGTTAAGGAGAACCCGTGATAAGGAGCAGAATAAAGGCACTACTACAGAGGTTGTTGGTTTTTCATTTGTGACTTACTGGGTCTCAGCAGGGCATGACATTTCAGGATACTCTTATACATTCTGACATATCATGAAGGTGCTGAACTCCTAATGAATATAACAAGAAGCATGTCTCCTGACTGTCAATTATGCTGGAGCCAGAGGGGTTGCTTTTGAACTTGTCCTCATAGGACTCCTAGTTTAGTAAATGTAAGAAAATGGCTGGGGGTGCCAATGATATGAGCTATGTGAAGCCTTCTTGGAGAGGGAGTAAGCTGGTTAACATAAAAGTAGGAGTTGTTGGAAACTTTCAACTATATAATCAAGACCTTAGAAATTCACAGCAAAAAGCATAATAAAATGGAAACATAAATTTTAGTAATAATAAATTACAAATGGGATTGTATAGCAGACTTATTATATTAATTTTTTTCCTAATAAAGACCAGAACCCTTGATGGTTTTATCTTAAATGGATATTGTCTGTCTATCACCGGTTCTGCAATCTGAATATCCAACATGTTTTCTTACTTAGGTACGGGACAACGGGTCATATTTTTATATTGACGCTAGTGACGAATCCAAAGGCAGCTGGATGAGGTAAAGTTGCGATAATGCTGTAAGATTATATTACACAAATAATTATACCTCTGAAAGCTAGTCTTTATTTCTTTTTTCCTTTTTTGATTTTTAGGTGTGACTTTTTACACTTAATGTATAACAAATGTAAAATATACTGTTAGCACCCATGACTTTAATGCAAAGCATTCTTTGGTTGGATGAGGTAGAGGGCCAGACATCACTGTCCACCACTTCAGCTTGTCCAATCAGAATGCCTTGCATTGATTGAGCAAATGCAAAATAATCTATAAATGCTGCCTGTTCAAAGCAGACCTCCTGTGTTCAGAATGCAGTAGAGCAGCAGCTTGACATGGGACCCAGATGCTAGTGGAGATCACTGTAGTAGCAATGCCTAATACAGTGATTATCAGCTTTTAGAGGGATCAAACAGGAATTGTATATGTATAGTTAGATTGGTCCAAGCTGGTGCAATGTAACATTGTAATCCTATCCATACCTGGAATTCTTCTTTAAATTAGAATCTGTGCCCATAACAGGACAGGGTGGAGGCAGAGGACTAGTCACCAGTATTTCCTGTGTCCTCTGAGCACCTGATCTCTCCCCCTTACTTGCCAAGGCTTGTTCCACATTGTGTGGAGGCAACCTTCTTGATTTGTATGTTGTCAAAGCTTTTTTTCTCTATAGTAAGCAGCATTGTAGTGATATCACCAACTCTCTCCACAATTCTCCTGAGACAAGCAGTCAGGCAGCAGTGCCCTAGATCTCACACTACAGATATACAGCCAAGAGGCTGTCAGCACAGAAGTGCCAAGGCACATTCACATACCAGGAAGTATACTGCAGTTTTTTAATTCAAGACAAAAGGTACATTTCTCTTTTGTTAATTGGCAGATACAGCTCCTGGTATTCATAACCATTGGGTTATACTGCCCCCTACAGGAGTAGGACACTAGTCAGAAAAGAAGTCTGGCTACACCCATGGGCAGTCTCAGGGGGTTTTCTCCCTCTCTCTGCTATAGCCACTCAGTTTTTTCTGCCTAGTCAGGAGTAAGGACTTAATTCCTTGCTGGGATCTTCGGTCCTGGCAATTTTTTTTTTCTTTTTAGATCTTTTTTCTCCTGGATATTTACTGTTAGTTGTCTACAATCACCTGCCGGACTAGGCGATGGGCTGGATAATATAGATCTAGTGGACACCCCAGTCTGACCAGCGAGTGCGCGTAGACCTCAGCTCCGTGCTAGGTCAGCCGCGACATAGCCCCACTGGATGGGGGCTGGTTTGCGAGTTGGATGCGATATCGCATATGACCAGGTCTCGGCTCGAGTCGCAGCGTTCCTTCTGGCCAACAGCCCCCATTTCGATGTAGAGGGGTTCTGTCTTACAGGGTGCCTGGCAACAGGGTGGTGCTGCCAGCGCTGTGGGGGATGTCCCTTAGCAGGGTTTTGCACCTTTTGTGGGGTCCCCCTAGTGACTCATGGAGTCTTTGGAGCACATTTCCCCACCTGATCCCCTCTCTGAGGCTGCGGGTCCCTCCGGGTCCCAACCAACCATCCATCCATGCACTTCATGGCGGTCCTGGAGTCACTTGTGTCCCGGGTGGAGGTGGCTTTCGGGCACAAATTGTATCTGTGTGTGAGACCCTAATAATGGAGGTGAAGCTGCGACGGAGGCGCAGGTACCCTTTGGCGCTCACAAAAGATCCAGAGTGGCAAAGGTGTTTCCTTTCCCTGCCTATTTTGACAGAATTGTCGCTAAAGAGCGGGGACATCCAAAGCGTCCCGGGGGGGTTCCTAAGCGCTTTACTAGGCATTACCCTTATGAGGAATCCCTTCTTAAGATGTAGACTGTGCCACCGGTGGAGGAACCTCCAGTTTTCAGATTAAACAAGGTAACTATGATTCCAGTTGAAGAGTTCCCGGCCTTTAAGGATCCGGCTGACCGGAAGGCGGAGGCTGTGGCCCACAATATGTACAATCTCTTGACTGGTTCGGCAATGAGGCCGGTATTCACCATTGCCCTAGTGTCGCAAACTCTGACCGAGTGGACCAAGTTCTTACGCCGTGACCTGGAGGGGCTGCCTTTGCCGAGCTGGCGGACCAGCTGGTCCAGGGACTGCAGTTTATCTGTGATGGCTCTCCCCTGATAGCGAACTGCTGTTTTGGCAGTGGTCCTTTGGCTTGTCTTTTGGCTCAAGTGCTGCTCTGCGGATCAGACTTCAAAAGAGGCGTTGACTGATCTTCCTTCCAAGGAGATGCTTGTTTGGAGCTACCCTGGATGACATCATTAAAGGTCTCTCGGGGGGAAGAGTGCTTTTCTTCCGCAGGCAACTAAGGGCAAGGAACCTTGTCGTAGACGTGGGCCTTCCTTCTCAGCTCATAAGAAGTTTTTTCATCCTTCGGGGTTAACTGACAAGGGCTCAAAGCTTTTCAGGTCCTCTTCAGGAGGATCCAAATGAACCTGGCCTTGCAAGCCAAGATCGGGCTTCTCCAGACCCATGGACAAGGCTCCATCAGCAGGAAGGTGCACCTTCACCCGTATCGGGGGTGGGGGACATCTTCGCTGGTTTCCGGATTCTGCAAGACAAGTGGGTCCAGCTAAAAGATCAAGTTTCACCCTTGTCCCCTGGCAAGGTTTTTTCTTCCAACTTGCACCTGTCCCAGGACGCTTACAGAGCCTGTTTGGGGCCGTACAAGACCTCTACCTTCAAGGGGTGATTGTCCTGGTTCTGACTTCGGAAAGTTTTCAGGGTTTTTACTCAAACCTGTTCACAGCCCCCAGGAAGGAAGGCAAAGTGCTTCCAATCCTTGACCTCAAGGTGCTCAACTGCTTTGCGAGGGTACATAATTTCGGAATGGAATCTATTCGAACGCTGGTGGCATCCCTGCGTCAGGGAGATTTCCTCGCCTCAATCGTTATCAAGGATGCCTACCTTCACATTCCAATATGTGCCAGTCACCAGCATTTTCTCCGCTTTGCTATGGTAGAGGAGCATTATCAGTTTGTGGCGTTACCCTTTGGTCTCGCCTCTGCTCCTCAGGTCTTCACAGAAGTGTTAGCCCTGGTGCTAGCTTTGCTATGCCAACGGGGGATCTGCGAATGGAGTCTCCCTCTGCTCTGGTGGAAAACCTGGAGATTACAATAAAAAACTCTGCTGGAATTCGGCTGGATTCTGAATTTTCAGAAGTCTTCTCTGGCTCCGTCCATGAAACTGGACTATCTGTCTATTCTGACTCTGGACTCAGCCTTAGCCAGAGGGCTCCTTCCTCTGGACAAATTCTAGAAATTGCAGGCTTCAATTCGCTTTTTGCTGTCCAACAGATGGTTGTCCCTCCGGACTTGCATGCGGGTGCTGGGCCCCCGATGGTGTCTAGCTTTTGAGGTGGTTTCCGTTTGCACAGTTCCACTCAAGGTCCATGCAAAGGGAGATTCTGACCAAATGGGACAAGACTCCGCAGTCTCTGGACAATCAGATCCGGCTGAGTCTAGGAATGAGGGAGTCCCTGATATGGTGGCTTCGTGCTTCGGATGAGAAAATCCTTCCTCCCCTTGTATTGGACAGTGGTCACCACGGATGTCAGCCTTGTCCGGCTGGGGAGGCGTCCTCTGCAAGCATTCTGCTCAGGCGATCTGGATGCTGGAAGAGTCCAGACTACCGGTCAATGTCTTGGAACTCCGAGTGATCAGACTGTGTCTGGATCATTGGATTGATCATCTTCAGGGTTGTCCAATGCGCATTCAATCAGACAATGCCACGGACATGGCTTATGTCAATCACCAAGGGGGCACAAGAAGTGTCCTGGCAGCTCTGGAGGTAGCCGGCATTCTAAAGTGGGCAGTTGTTCCAACCCTCTCCGCCGTATACATTCCCAGGGTGGACGCCACAGACGTGCTGGTGGCTTAGTGGGGTCAGTATCGGCTTATTTATGCCTTCCCTTCTTTCAAGCTTCTGCCCAGACTTTTACACAGGATCGAGGCAGAAGGGAATCCGGTCATTTTAGTGGCTCCGGACTTGGTACGCCGTTCTGGTGTGGCTGGTCGCCGACGTTCCTTGGACGCTTCCTCTCAGGGAAGATCTGCTGTCCCAAGGACCGATCTTCCATCCTGCTTTACAGTCGCTGGCTTTGATGGCTTGGCTGTTGAATGCCAGGTGCTGAAGGATAGGAGTTTATCTGAATCGATGATTCCTACACTGTTGAAAGCTAGGAAAATATTCTTCTAGGAAAATCTACCATTGTACTTAGAAGATGTACATTGCGTGATGTGAGTCGCTTGGGGGTCATCCTCGCTCCTTCTCGATGGCTCAGGTCTTCACTTTCTTTCAACGTGGGCTTAAACAGAAGTTTTGCCTTGAGTACCATCAAGGGCCAGGTGTCGGCTTTGTTGGTCTTCTTCCAATGACCTTTGGCCACACACTCTCTGGTGCGTACCTTTCTTCAGGGTGTCTGACATTTGGTCTCTCCAGTGCGGGCTCCGTTGCCGCCTTGGGATCTCAATTTGGTGCTTTCAGCTCTACAGAAGCCTCTCTTTGAAAATATTCGGAAGATTCCCCTGCTTTCGCTGTCCCAGAAGGTGGCCTTTTTAGTGGCTATCACTTCTATGCACAGGGTGTCAGAACTGGCGGCGTTCTCCTGTTGGTGATTCACAGGGATAAGGTGGTTCTTCGCCCCTGTCCGTCTTTCCTTCCAAAGGTTGTCTCTGATTTTCATTTGAATGAAGACATTGTGTTGCCTTCCCTGTGTCCCAGGCCTAAAAATCCAAAGGAAATTGCCTTGCATGCCTTGGATGTGGTGCGGGTAATTAGGGTGTACCTGGCAGCTACGGAGTCTTTCAGGAAGTCAGACTCTCTATTTGTGCTCCTGGACGGACCTTGAAAAGGGTTGTCCACTTCCTCCTTGTCCATTTCCAGATGTATCAGACAGACGGTGGTTCATGCCTATTCCATCTGGGGTCAGGTTCCTCCTTTTCCCTGTCAAGGCACACTCTACTAGGGCACTTAGTGCCTCCTGGGCTTTCTGTCATCAGGCGTCAGTGAAGCAGGTTTGCAAGGGGGCCACCTGGTCGCCGGTCCACACTTTTACAAAGTTTTATTAGGTGAATGTGTTGGCATCTGCAGCAAGGTTTTGCAGGCTGCTGTTTAAGAGGACCTGATCCTATTTAAGGTGTATTTTTTTTTTTTTTTTAGGTGGTCTCCAGTTTTTTGGTTGAGCTCCTGTTGCCTGGTTGGCTAATGTTTAGCCTTGGGAATGTTTTGGTTGTTCCCACCCCTCATGTTTAACACTGCTTTGGGACGTCCCAATGGTTATGAATATCAGGAGCTGTGTCCACCAATAAGCGAAAGAGAAATTGGGACTTGCAGTAAAATCCATTTCTCTGATGTTCATTGACGGACACCGCACCCACCCCTCTGTGGAGTTATTATTCTTTCTCCTGACACTGCTTGTAACAAAACTGAGTGGCTATAGCAGAGAGAGTATACCCCCTGGGGCTGCCCATGGGTGTAGCCAGAATTCTTTTCTGCCTAGGGTCCTACACCTGTAGGGGGCAGTATAAACCAATGGTTATGAATACCAGGAGCTGTGGCCATCAACAAACATCAGAGAAATGGATTTTACGCTAAGTCAAAAATCCCATTTTTTTCAGGGCACAATAAACATTTCTTGATGTTCCATATAGTTCCATCTTAACCTTATTCCTCTCTCTAATTCTAACAAAAAGCTTGTTTCTACTTCATATGTTATCTTGCTTTCCCAACACAAGAAAAATACACGCAAATGAAAAACTCTATTGTTCCCAATAAGCTTGTTCCAACCAATACATTACATTGGGGCTGTTATTGTGCTCCCTTGAACACAGTCTCTTGTAAGGTAATTTGTTGTTTGGTTAATTTTGTTAGGTATGTTGCTTGTGCATCAACGGAAGAGGAACACAATCTGACTGTCTTCCAGTATCGGGGAAAAATATACTATCGCTCTTGTCAGCCTATTTCTTTAGGAACAGAGCTGATGGTGTGGATTGGTGAGGAGTATGCCAGAACCCTGGGCCTCAAACTAGGTAAATAAAACAAATCTAAATCTATTGAAATATTGTTACACTTATGTTTAAAAAAGAAGTATGGAAATAGAAATAAGCAAACATTTATACTCCCCTAAGTGGATGCAGCATTAATCCCCCTCTGGTTTAACAGTAAGAACTGAGTGATCAAACATCGCTGATCACTTAGTTCTTCCTCTCCGCTCTGAGCAGAGAACCGTGACTGTTAGTCTTGCTCTCTGCTCTGCCAAACGCCAACCCCCACGCACACTGAAAGGCTGGGCTGTGGAGGGGGAGGGAGCGTCTGGCTCAGGCTCTCAGCGGAGAGGCTGAGTGCTGGTCCAGGCATCTGGGTGGATCCCAATCATATGATCGAGATCTTTCCTGAGACAGCAGACTTTAGCCTGCTGTCAGCAAGATCACTTCTGACAGGGGAGGGATCTCTAGCACATTGACAGCCTCAGCTATGTTCTTGTGTACTGTGTGGAGGGGGATATGTCCCTTCCCTCCAGCTGCATATGTCCCTTCGCTCCCGCTGTCCGAGTTCTAACTGAGCTCTGTAGACTGTAATTTCAGCTCTCCACCCCCTTTTTTCCGAATTCTCAAGCTTGTAAATTCTGCAATTTGAACAGATGTAGAGAAGAGAAAACTGCAGATAAACGGGTATAACTTATGGAGGAGGATTTGTTTAATCTCTTTGTATCACCTGAGGCCAGTCCCTTCATTGGGTAAGGGTTTACAGCCACTTTAATTCAAAACTTCTGGCTCCATACTCCTGGCTTTCTCTCCCTCTAGAGACCCCGCAACGTGTATTTTTTTTCAAAAGTATTCAGGCTGATCATGCGATGTCCCCCATCAAAAAAGCATGGAGATTTCCAGTCACTACTTACCAACCAGCCAGCGACCACCTGAATTAACCTGTCTAACAGTATGCGTTAAAAGCAGGGGTTTAGTTGCACACATTTGCAAATACATGTGTAAGCTGTAGGCCACGGCAAGGCACCCTGATATCTGCAGTCCCTAACTCTACCTTTAAAGAGTCTCCACAATAGGAGCACATGCATGATCATGCGATGTGTACGCAGGGTCCTCTTTCTCTTCAGATCTTCTAGCAGTGGGCGGTCCACAGTGATGCCAAGAACGATGCTAATGTGATGTCATCAGTGGGCCGTCTGCATCATCAAACTGAATGCTGAGAACCATAGTGACACCTAGTGGATCCATGACACCCTACACTCACAGGATGTCCATAGTCTTGGAAGACTGAGGACATCTTATGATCAAAAAAAAAAAAGCCAGAGCTGTTGTTTGTGTTTTTTATCTCATTTTTTTTGTACTTTTAACACCTGTTGGGGGATCATAAAAAGAAACATGCATGTTTTACCCAGCCCAGAGGGGTGCCTTTAGGTTACTGACAGCATACAGTAAATTAAATTGGAATACTTGATTTGCATGCTTATTTCAAGTTATGGGTGGGGAAAAGATTGAACTCAGATTTTGCCAGAATCTTCTTGACAGGCAGGCTACTAGCAATTTTAGTAGGAGAAGATAGCAATGGCAGCCTCCTATTTTTCTTCCTACAGTTTTTCTTTAACTTAAAGTAGAATTTTGTTATAAAAATAAATAAAGTCCTGCTAGATCACTTCAGGCTGGCCTCTTTTGCAGGTATAGCTATGTAAAACATGAAAAATAAGTGATTAAAATGTTTCAAATCCAGTAATACAATGCCCCACCCTGTTCTGCACATGCTCAGTTGATCTGTATTATTTGGCACTGTGCCACAAATGTTGAGTCTGATCTGCTTATAGCCTAAAGAATTACTGCTGATCGGGGGCTCTGAGCTTCAACAAAATGGCAGCAAGAAGAAACCGGAACAATGCTGGAGGAAATTTTCAATACACTCATTTTGGTAGCATAATTATTAATGTGGAATGTATGTCTCTTGCTAAAGAACATTATTTGTGTCAAGCTGATATGGGTAAAGTTCCACTTTATAGTAGAACTATAAGCAAAACTTTTTTTTTTTTTTTTAAATTTGGATAGAGCAAGAGAGGGTTATAACCCATTAGACTTTTTGTTGACCTCTAAGAGATTTACCTTAATTTCCTGTTTCATTGCCATAACAGGAAGTGAGAGAAAATCCATGCAAATTAAGAGAATTCCTTGGGACCCCCAGGTCACCAGAACTAGTGTCCCCATTGGAAGATTTCCCCTCTATTACTTTTCTGGGGACATGCCAAAATATGGGATTTTTTTCACTTTTAACGATAATGGTAAACTGGACAAATTACAGTAAAGCAAGCTCTTGCGCTCAAATCTACAAAAATAGTGATCTAACCAATATTGGTGAGAAGTGATCACACATTTCAATAATCGGCCAAAGTGAAAAGGTGCTGCAGCTTAATAATTTTAAAATAATGATGGTGGTGAATATCTAATCCAGCTAGCCGGGCATAGCATACAAGCACTGTATGCATGAGATCAAGCAAATAAACATAAATATAGATATACGTAAATTCATTCAAAAACACTGTGGCATGATATTGAATAAAGATTGGTGCACATAAATAGCGAAATCAGCAAACAGTCCACATCCAATGCACTGTGCTCCAAATTAAGCTATTGTGATAATGGATAATGGTAATTGGTGATCAGATGATGCAGGTCCTGTGCTGAATAAAGGGTCACCAAAAAGTCCACCACCTCTGTGATTTCACACCCCTCAGCTAGGCAACTCACCCCACTATATTGCCCACCATATTCATGGTCAGGGCCAAATGCGCAGTATTACAGGTATTACAGACGTTGCAATTAGGATAATCCACCTCAGGTTACTCCTTCAGGCCACCTTCTCTTCTCCCATAGGTATATGAAAAGAAAAGAAAAGCCACACTAGTGCAATAACTTCTATAACTATTTATTGTAGTAAAACCCAATATAATTGCACGTACAAGATAAAAAAACTTTAGAGCATGTTACAAATAAAATGGGTCTGGGATGCTCTCCTGGTCTCCACCACCTCCACGATGGTGTATCGGACCTCTGAGAAACACCGCCGATCACTCCTTCCGGTGTGCCGTGTAGCCACGCTCTGTCAAAGTCGGATGTGACGAAACGCGTCAAAGTCCATGTTTCTATGCTTTATTTTGTTGAGAAATTGCTTTTAAAAACACCCCTAGCATTTCTAACTGCAGCCATATGTAATAAGGGCAGATGATTCATATAGCATTTACTTCCTGGAAACCATCCGCCCTTAGTTTAGGCATGGGGGTGCTTAGCTGAGAAAACCTGAAGGATGTATGACATCATTTTGGCCTAAACCAGAAATCAGGCAGCAACTGAATAAAGATAAGAAAAAAAAGCTTAAAACAAGTAAATTATAATATTCGTTCCTATCTGTTTACTAATGCTTGCAGCATAAGGATTAAAAATATTTAATGTTGGTTGAGAGGATTTAGATCCGCTTTAAAGTAGGTGTGATCAAATGCTTTAGGCAAATCAACCAATGTGAAATGGGGAAAGCTTATACAAGGCCTGGAGGCACAATAAATACATAAATGTAGGCAGCAGCTATTATCGCTTAAATACTTTTTTGTTTATTTTAAATTATTATTGTGGTACTTGGTGGGAGTTGGCAGTGAGGATTAATTAATCATTTTTTTTTGTTCGCAAACATCACAGTATTTACAGTATCTCACAAAAGTGAGTACACCCCTCACATTTTTTAAATGACACTTTGCTATAATGCAAAGTAGTGAATGTACAGCTTGTACACTTGTCCTCTTCCCCTCCCCCATGACGACATCACGGAGCTGGTGGATGTTAGAGACCTTGTGCTCCTCAGCTTCTTTAGCAAGGCAGTGGTCATCTTGGAGGTGTGTTTGGGGTTTTTAATCATGTTGAAATACTGCCCTGCGGCCCAGTCTCCAAAAGAAGGGGATCATGCTCTGCTTCAGTATGACACAGTATATGCTGGCATTCATGGTTCCCTCAATGAACTGTATCTCCCCAGTCCTGGCCGCACTCATGCAGCCCCAGACCATGACACTTCCACCACCATGCTGGACTGTAGGCCAGACACACTTGTCTTTTTACTCCTCACCTGCTTGCCACCACACACACTTGACACCATCTGAACCAAATAAGTTTATCTTGGTCTCATCAGACCACAGGCCATGGTTCCAGTAATCCATGTCCTTAGTCTGCTTGTCTTCAGCAAACTGTTTGCGGGTTTTCTTGAGCATCCTCTTTAGAAGAGGCTTCCTTCTGGGACAACAGACACGCAGAGTTGGAGTTTGATGCAGTGTGTGGCGTATGGTCTGAGCACTGACAGGCACTGACAACATTTCAGGGGTCACTGTGGGTCTTCGGGCCCCCCTCCCCGGATGAAGTTATGAGCTGGCTGTTGCCACATGCTCTTAGGGGGGCTGGTTGGAGTTGCTGCTGACCTGGTTTTTCCTGGTGCGCAATGGGGAGTTGATCAGGGTTCCCTGCCACCCTGGGGGTTGGTGACAGGGGCAGGGATGTCCTCTGGGCTCCCTGCAGTAGTTGTTGCGCTGGGGGAGCAGATAGTTTAGAATCCGCAGGTACGCACCTCACGCAGCCAGATACGGCAAAAAATTGAGGCCGCGGCTTTGCTGCCTACTAGTTGGAAACTACGTGAGGTGGCCCCTGTGAGGGTGACTGAAGCCACTGCCTCCCGTTTGGGCATCTGCCCTCCCCTCTGCTGCCCCTGGGTTGTCGGCTTCGCAGGGGCTTGCGTCCAAGCGGCTGGGCGCCCACAAAAATCTAGGTTGTGGCTTGCAGCCTACTAGGCTATGCACCTGAGTCTTGCGCCTCTGTTGGTGGGTAGCCCCAGTGCATTTAGCTGAAGCCCCCACTCTTCCTTTGAGCATCTGCTGGGCTTGGATATGTGCACTTGCGGCTGTGCCTCCACAAAAATTTAGGCTGCAGCCTGCAAGGCCATGCGATTAGCTTGGCGCCCCCCCCCCCCTTTTAGCGCTGTGGGACCATCAGAGTACCCTGCCTATGCGTCTGCATCACGGTGGGTGGCCCCCTTTTTAAGGGGGGTATTTGCTATTATGCCCTCTATGAAGGAGAGCTCAAGGAGCGACCCCTTTGTTTTTTTGCGGGGTCCAGTAGGTGGTCCATTGGAGGGCCCATGATCGCAGTTGGCTGCCGTCCCTGATTGTTGTTTTCCGGGTGAGCTTAGTATGTAGGGACCCTACTGTGTCTGCGTGCATTCACCCTGAGTGTTCAGATAGTGAGGATGATTCCTCTGCTGCTCTAGCAGCGCATGAAAAGGCGCTGGCCTATGCACTGTTTGTGTCAGTGCGGGACTCTTTAAAAATGGAGGTTGCGGCTGATACTGCATCGGAGGCGCCGGTCCCTTTTGGCACCCACAGGCCCTCCAAAGCGGTGAGGGTGTTCCTTTTTCTGCTTACTTTGACAACATTGTCACAAAACAGTGGGGTTGTCCAAAACACAGTTGTTCCTAAAGCGCTTTTTGCTTGCTGTTTCCTTATGAGGATTAACTGCGTTTAAAGTTGCACAGTCCCACCTGTAGTGGACTCGTTGGTTTGTAGGTTAAATAAAGCTACCTTCATTCTGTTTGAGGAGTCCCCGGCCTTTAAATATCCAGCTGGTAGGAGGGCGGAGGCTCTGGCCCGACCATATGTTCGCTGTGGCTGGTTCGGCACGTTGACCGGTATTTACTATTGCCCTGGTTTAGCAAGCTCTGATTGAGTGGGCTAAACTTTTATGCCAGGACCTGGAGAGGAAACAGCTTCCCTCTGTCTTGCGGAGCTGGCAGATCAGTTGGTCCAGGGGCTACGGTTTATCTCTGATACGTATTTGGATGCTGCTCCTTTTGATTTCTAGGCTGTCTTTATCAGCAATGGCCCTTTGGCGTATTATCTGGCTGAAATACTGGTCTGCGGACCAGACTTCTAAGAAAGCCTTATCTGATCTCCCCCTTGTAGGGGATTGCCTGTTTGGAGCTTCCCTGTATGACATCGTTAAGGGTCTCACGGGGGGGGGGGGGGGAGAAAGAGTACTCTTCTTCCGCAGGCTACCAAGGGCAAGGAGCCCCGTCGTAGACGTGGGCCATTCTTCTCGGCTCATAGAGGTTTTTTTTCGTCCCTCGGGGTCTCAAGACAAGGGATCAAAAGTAAGGGCCTCCACTGGAGGTTCCAAGAGAACCTGGTCTGGCAAGCCACGAGCGGGTTCTTCCAGACCTGCGGACAAGGCTGCCTCTGCATGCAAGGACACCCGTATCTGGGGTGGGGGGACAACTTGGCTGGTTTCCGGATCACTGGATTCCCTGGTTTAGGACACGCGGGTCCACAAAGTTATTTGGTCAGACTACGAAAGGGGATTTGGTCTAATGCTCTGGAAAGGTTCTTCCCTTCCGACCTGCTCTTGTCCCCAAATCACTTAAGGGTCTCTTTGGGGTAGTGCAAGACTTGTTTCTTCAGGGGGGGATTGTTCCAGTTCTGATTTCGGAAACTTTTTCAGGGGTTTGTACTCAAACCTTTACAGTTCCCAGGAAGGAAGGCAAGGTGTGTCCAATTCTGGACCTCAAGGCGCTAAACTGCTTGTGCGAGTACAGAGTTTCTGCATGGAGTCCGTTCACACCGTAGTGGTGTCTCTACATCAGGGATTTCTTCTCGCTTCTATTGTCGTCAAGGGCGCCTACCTGCACATTCTAATATGTGCCAGTCACCAACGCCTTCTGCGTTTTGCCGTGGGCAAGGAGCATTATCGGTTTGTGGCATGGATCTTTGGTCTCGTCTCCGCTCCTCAGGTCTTCACAAAAGTGTTGGCCCCGGTGCTGGCATTGTTTGAGTCAGCGGGGGAGTCACAGTACTGGAGTACCTGGACGAGCTTCTTCTGCAAGCGGAGTCTCCGACTGCACTGATGGACAACTTGAGATTGCTCTGCGAACTCTGGGGGAGTTCGGTTGTATTCTGAACCTTCAGGAGTCTGCTTTGGTTCTGTCCACCAAAACTGGACTATCTGGGTCTGACTCTGGACTCGATCTTAGCCAGCGTGTTTCTTCCTCTTGGAAAAACTCCAGGCATTGCAGGAGGCAATTCAACTTCTGTTGTTCAGCAGACTGTCATCCCTCCGTGCTTGTATGTGGGTGCTGGGCCTGATGGTGTCCACCCTCAAGGCGGTCTGTTTGCACTGTTCCACACAAAATCTCTGCTAAAGAGATTCTGGTAAAATGGGACAAGGATCCATGGTCTCTAGAGTTGGCTTCGTTCTCTGGCACTACAGGGAAAATCTTTTTTCTCACACGTCCTCTCGACAGTCGCCGTCCACTCATACAGTCTTCACTACTG
Source organism: Pelophylax lessonae (assembly GCF_965119305.1). Lineage (NCBI taxonomy): Eukaryota > Metazoa > Chordata > Amphibia > Anura > Ranidae > Pelophylax > Pelophylax lessonae. The sequence goes on from NC_138779.1 coordinate 181,738,230, forward strand.
GGTATTGGTCTTATCCACAGGAGTAAGATAGGCAGAAGATTTTGTTAGAAACATTCCCAAAACTTTGCATAGACACACCAATAGGGGGCTGTCTCTCTGGTCCAATACCCCCCTGCTAGCAGCATTCCCAATCCAGTTTTCTTTTGCCTAGTTAGGAGTAGGCAGGCTTCCCTTGGCTGGGGCTGCAGTCTCAGCCTTTTCTTCTGATTCTTAATTTTTATTTATTTCTGCAAAGTGTTTTTTCTTTACACTGATAGTTTTTTATTTGTTCCTGCGCTTAGTTAGTCAGGCTTTGGAGACTACAGCGTTTGCGGAGCCGGGAATCGCACTGGTTGATCTAGAGCCTTACGGAATCCCAGTCTGCCATAGAGCGTTAGCAGGCTATGCGTACGCCCAGGCCTCGCAAATGACCTGTCCCTGTCCTCGGACAAAGCCTGCGGAGTGGCTACTTCGCTTGGATGTCTCAACTGCGTTATGCCGCGGGTTGCTAGCATCCTGTTCGGCTGACGGCACCCCCACCCAGAGTGGGAGGCTTCCCGTCTCGGAGCGGCACCCACGTTTTTTGCTGGATCGGTGAGTACCATGCTACCCCTCTGTCTATATCTGTCGGGGGGTGTATGTGGGGCCTCTGTTATGGGGATGGCAGTCTATGTGGAGTCTGGAATATCCCCCTCATGTCTGTATGTATGGTTCCTGTGTGTCCCTCACGGTCCCTGCGGGGGCGCTATAGTGGTGCTGCCGCAGTTTGGGGGGTTTGCGGGGGTCCCTGAGTCCCTTGTGGTGCTTATGCTTCGTTTTAGGGGTACAGACATGTGTGGGGGCCGCAGCGGTGTAAAATTGTGGGACCGCCATTTTCTGTAATGCTTGGCACCCTTTTGGGCGCCATCTTTAGTGTGGGCAATGTGTTTTTCCTCAATGGGGTCGGCGGCCATTTTCTCGGAGCCTCCCCCATAGACTTACATTGGCAACCATTTTCTTGTGGCTCAGACCTATGTTCGGCCTCTAGTGGTGTGACATCATTTTCTGCTTCTAAGCACACAGGTCGAGCTGGCAGCCTGGTACTGTATAAACACACTTCTGGGGGCTTTTCTGCTATTTTTTTGGGGTTATCTCTCTGCTGGCAGTTATATCCTTCAGTGCCTGGTAACACAGGCTAGTCGCTAATTGCGGTACATTGCGGCGTGAACCGCCGCTATCGCCGATTTAAAGGGCCAGAGCCATTTAATTTCTAAGTGTTTCTATGGTGTCCCAGGATAGCAAAATTCCCCCCAGCTCTGGTGGAGGGTTCAGATACTCCTGAATCCTCTGCAATTGTCTCACTTACTGCTGCTCTTGCGACTTTAGCGTCTAAAGTGGATCTGGTGATGTCTGAGTGGGCTTCTAAGAAAGGCCCAGGCTTTCTCAATCTTCTGATGCGGAGCTATATTTGGTTGCCACGGACAGTGTACCCCTCAGGGGTCTCAGTCCTCTCAGTCGGACGGGGGGAGGAGGTGGGAGATTCCCCCTCCTGGTCGGCCAGAGAATGCGCTGCAATGTCTGCGCTCCTTAGCTCTGTTTAAGACACTACATTTAGTAGATGAGCCCCACCCGCCGGGTAAGCGGTCTTCCTTTGGGACCCGCAGAACCCGGAAGTCGGTTCAGGTGTTTCCCTGTTCCGCTGAGTTTTGCGATACAGTGAATGAACAATGGCGCAATTTAGAGCGCAATTTTGTATTACCCAATCAGTTTCAGTACCCCTTTGCGTCTCCGGTGGATTCGCGCTGGGCTGTGGCCCCTAAGGTGGACCGCACGGTATCCAGGTTAAACAAAGCCAATCTGATGCCCGCGGGGGATTCCCCGGTGTTTAGGGACCCAGCGGATAGGCGGGTGGAGTCTCTTGCTCTCTACTCCTATATGGTGGCAGGCTCCTTTGATGAAACCCGTGTTCTCCTCAGTAATGGTCTCTCAGGCTGTGGTGGAGTGGACTTCGGTGCTTAGACACACCCTTGTGGCTGATTCCCCCCTCCTGCTACTCTGGAGATGGTGGACCAAATTATTCAGGCTGTTTTATGCCTGTGTGACGCGGCCTTGGCTGAGGCCCCTTTAGTCTCCTGCTTATCTGAGGTTGCAGTGACGATCCGTCGCATCGTGTGGTTGTACAGCTGGTCAGCCGACCAGACTTCCAAGAAGACGGTGTCTGACATCCCTTATGCAGGGAATCTCCTTTTTGGGAACTCACTGGATGAATTGGTTAAGAGGGTCACTGGGGGTAAATGCACACTGCTGCCCCAGGTGGCCAGGGGCAAGTCTTTCCGCGGTTAGCGGGGTCCTTTCGTGCCTTCAAGGCACAAGACGAGGGCAAATCCTTCATGACCTCCGGTGGCCAAGAGAAGCCTTGGGCGGGCAAGCCAGAAGCCGCCCATACTGGCATGGTGGCCCAGTCCGCTTCCGGGGTGGGGGTACGTCTGCGCTGTTTTTCTTTCCGGACCTTGGCTGGCCAAGATTCAAGACAGATGGGTTCAGGAACTTATTCGCTCAGGGTACAAGATCGAATTTCGATCGCGCCCAGCAGACAGATTCTTTCCCTCAAATCTCCTTTTGACCCCAGATCGTTTCCAAGATCTCAGACGGGCGGTTCAGGATCTCCTCGCCCAGGGGGTGATCGTCCCGGTGCCACATCGGGACAGGTTTCGGGGCTTCTACTTGAATCTGTTCACGATGCCCAGAAAGGAGGGTAAGGTGCGTCCAATTCTGGACTTATAAGTTTCTGAACCGCTTCGTGCGGGTTCAAAAGTTCCGCATGGAATCCCTCCGATAGGTGGTGGTCTCCCTGAGCCCGGGAGTTTTCCTGGCTTCCATCGACCTCAAGGATGCGTGTTTACACATGCCCATTTACGTAGGTCATCAGAGGTGCCTCAGATTCGCAATAGCAGTGGAGCACTATCAGTTTGTGGCGTTGCCTTTCCGTCTCACTTCGGCTCCAAGTGGGTTTACCAAAGTGTTGGCTCCTGTCCTGGCCCTCTTTCGGGCGCAGGGGATTGCCATCCTTGGATATCTGGACGATCTCCTGTTAAGGTCAATTTCCGGTGCCACTCTTGTTGCATGACCTGTCAACCACGGTTCAGATGCTCCGGGAGTTCGGGTGGACCTTCAATTTTCAGAATTCGACGTTGTCTCCTTCTGTTCACCTCCCTTACCTTGGAAAGGAGGATATTTTTGAGCCACCAAGTCAGAACGGATCTTCTGTGGTGGCTCCAGTCTCCGACTCTAACGGAAGGAAAATCCTTCCAGCCGTTATTATGGTCGGTGGTCACCACGCACGCCAGCCTGTCGGGCTGGGGTGGCGTTCTGGGTAATTTATCTGCCCAGGGCACTTGGTCGAAGGAGGAATCCTCTCGACCGATAAATGTCTTGGAACTGAGAGCGATCAGACTAGGTTTGATCCGTTGGTCGGATCACCAAGGGGGCACCAGGAGTGCCCGGGCAGCCAGGGAGACTGGTCCCTACACCCGGAGGTGATTCAGATGCTGTGTGCGCGATGGGGATCCCCGGACGTGGATCTGTTCGCGTCTCGCCTCAACAAGGTGGGAAGGTTCGTGGCAAGAACACGCGATTCTCTGGCAGACGCCTCGGACGTGCTGGTGGTGCCTTGGACTCGGTATCGTCTGATTTAGGCGTTCCCCTGATTCAATTGTTGTCCAGGTTCCTGCGCAGGTTGGTTTCGGAACCAAGGTTGGTGATTCTGGTGGCCTCAGGTTGGCCGCGCCGGTCATGCTAATGGTAGTCGAGCCTCCTTGGCGGCTCCCACTACGGGACGATCTGCTGTCTCAGGGGCCGATCTTCCATCCTGCTTTACAGTTGCTGGCTTTAATGGCGTGGCTGTTGAAAGCCAGGTCTTGTGAGATCGGGGTCTCTCGTCGGCGGTCTTTCCTACCTTACTTAAAGCAAGGAAGGCCTCGTTCGGTAGGATTTACTATCGTACCTGGATGGCTTATTTTGCCTGGTGCGAGTCGCAGGGTTTCCATCGTCGCTCCTTTTCGGTGGCGAGGGTGTTGGCATTCCTGCAATCTGGTGTGGACCAGCGTCTTGCACTGACCACTATTAAGGGTCGGTTATCTGCACTGGCCATTCCTTTCCAGCGCCACTTGGCGTCAAATTCCTTGATCCGCATCACATCTGCTCGCAGAGTGTCGGAGTTGGCGGCCCTCTCTTGGAAATCTACTTCTAGAAAGATCTACCATTGTACATGGAAGACCTACATTGCGTGGCGTGAGTCTCTCTTGGGGTTCATCCTCGCTCCTTCTCGGTGGATCGGATCTTAAGCTTCCTTCCACGGGGGGTTGCACATAAAGGGCCAGGTATCAGCTTTGGCGGCCTTTTTTCCAATGACCTTTGGCCTCACACTCCCTGGTGCGTACATTTCTTCAGGGTGTCCGAAATTTGGTTCCTTCAGTGCGGTCTCCGTTGCCGCCCTGGGATCTTAATGTGGTGCTTTTAGCTCTACGGAAGCCTCCCTTTAACAATATTCGGGCGGTTTCCCTGCTTACACTGCCCCAGAAGGTAGCCTTTTTTGGTGGCTATCACCTTTGCACGCAGAGCGTCGGAAAGGGCGGCGTTATCCTGTCGTTCACCTTATTGGGGATTCACAAGCATAAGGTGTTGCTTCGCCCCTGTCCGTCATTCCTTCCTAAGGTGGTCTCTCACTGTCGTTTAAATTAGAACATTATGTTGCCTTCCCTGTGTCCCAGACCAAACATCCAAAGGAAATTGCCTTGCATGCCTTGGATGTGGAGAATCCGGGCAATTAAGGTGTACCTGGCAGCTACGGAGTCTTTTAGGAAGTCAGGCTCTCTATTTGTGCTCACGGACGGACCTCACAAAGGGTTGTCCGCTTCTTCTCCGACTTTTTCCAGATGGATCAGACAGACGGTGATTCATGCCCTATTGCATCAGGGGTCAGGTTCCTCCTTCCACTGTCAAGGAGCACTCTACTAGGGGGCTTAGTGTCTCCTGGGCTTCCATCATCAGTGATGCAGGTTTGCAAGGCAGCTATCTGGTCGTCGGTGCACACTTTTACAACATTTTCATAAAGTGGATGTTGGCATCTGTGGATGCTTCTTTTGGCCGCAAGGTTTTGCTGGCTGCTGCGTAGAGGACCTGGTCCTCTTTGAGGGTGTATTGTTTTTTTCAGGTGAGCTCCAGTTGTTTATGGTTGAGTTCCATGTTACCTGGCTATGGTTAGCCTCGGGGAATTTTTTTCTGCTTTTTTCCCACCGCTCATGTTTAACAATGTTTTGGGATGTCCCAATGGTTAAGACGAATCAGGAGCTGTGTCCGTCAATGAGCGAAAGAGAAAATGGGATTTTTGACTTACTGTAAAATCAATTGCTCTGATATTCATAGACGGACACAGCACCCAAACCTCTGTGGAGTTGGCTTTCTCCTGAAACTGGTTGTAACAAAACTGAGTGCCTATAGCTGAGAGTGGGTGTATCGGACTGCCCATAGGCGTAGTCATGCTTTTTCCTGCCTAGTGTCCTACTCCTGGTAGGGGGGCAGTATAACCCATTGGTTAAAGAGAATCAGGAGCTGTGTCTGTCAATGAACATCAGAGAAATGGATTTTACGGTAAGTAGAAAATCCCATTTTCTCTTACGTCCTCTGACAGTCACCGCCCATTCAGTTAGCCTTCACTAGTGTGTAATGGCCTCCTCTGCAGGAGCAGGCTAGGCAGTAAAAGGTTAACAAACAAAAGCCTTTACACACAACACACCTCTAGGGGGCTGTTCCCCAGCTATTGCCCATCAACTACTATGAGCTGCTCTCCAGTTGTGTAGCAAGCAGTATATGAAGACTATTATCCCCAAAAAGAAGAGGGACGGGGGTGGCGACTGTCAGAGGACTCTGAGAAAATAATTTTACGGTAAGTTCTTACAAAATTTCTATTTTCTTTTACATCCTCTGACAGTCGCCGCCCGTTCAGTTAGCCTTCACTAGTGGGATGTCCCAAAGCAGTGTAAGTGTGAGAGATGGGAAGATGCAACCAAAGAATAGGCAATGTGCAACCAGGCCAGAGTCGAAACAAACTGAGCCAACAGGGCAACAAAAGCTCAACAAGAGCCAACCCTTGACAAAGACATCCCAAGAAGAGACAGAAACACACGTCTCCGCAAAACAACCGCCACGCACAAAACTGCGCAGCCAAAGCAAGGATCCGAGGATGCCATCACAGCAAGTGTGTAAAATCCCGTGAAAAGTTGCACAGACGACCAGCCGCCGCTGTGCACACCTGAGCCACAGAAACCTGATGGCGAAACGCCGAATAGGCATGGACAGCTCAATCAGAATGAGCCCGGACAGGGAAAAGAGGAACCTGACCCTGGATTGAACAGGCCCGAACAATTGCCCGCCTGATCCAGATAGACATGTTTGCCGTGGATGCTGCTGTTCCGGGGACCCTCAGGAAGAACAAACGGAGTCAGACCTCCGAAAAGACTCCGTGGCAGACAGGGAAAACCCTGACCGCCCGAACCACCCCCAAAGAAAGTAAGGCAATATCCTTGGGATGCTCGGGTTTCGCCCAAAGCAAAGACAAGACAACATCTTCGTAGAGGTGGAAAGCAGATACCACCTTGGGAAGAAAAGAGGGATTGCATCGCGAGACCACTTTGTCCCTATAAACAACCAGATAAGGTGAGCGGCAAGACAGAACCGCCAACTCAGACACTCTGGGAGCAGAGGTCACAGCCACCAGAAAAGCAACTTTCTGGGACAACACCGGCAGAGATATGTCTCTGATGTCTTCAAAGGTGGGGCCGTTGCAAAACGGACAAAACCAAGTTCAGGTCCCATGGCGGCAAAGGAGCTTCCCTCAGGGGAGACAGAAGTTGCACCCCCTGAATAAAGGTGTGAATCAAGTAATTAGTCGCCAAGGGACACTATAAAAAAAGGCCAAGGCCGACAACTGACCTTCAAGCGTGGTCAGTGACAAACGCTGATCCACACCTTCCTGTAGGAAGGCCAAAACCATTGCCACCAAAGAGGAGCGGGAATGAAACCCCTGCGACACGCACCAGGCAATATGCGCCCTCCAGGTGCGATGGCAAATAATACCAGAGGTAGCTTACCGAGCCTTCAATAAGGTAGGAATGACAGCACTCGAGAGACCCTTGTCTCTCAAGACTTGACTTACAACAGCCACGCCATCAAAGCCAGAGACTGCAAAGCAGGATGGAAGATCGACCCCCAAGACAGTAAATTGTCTCACAGCGGAAGCCGCCAGGGAGGCTCGACGACCATTTGCACGATGTCTGCGTACCAAGACCGACGCGGCCAGTCTGGGGCCACCAGAATGACCCGCACCCGTTCCGACGCCAACCTGCGGAGGAACCTGGATAACAGTTGAATCAGAGGGAAGGCATAAATCAGCCGACACCGGTGCCAGGGCACCACCAACGCGTCAGTGGTGTCCGCCAGAGGATCGCAGGTTCTGGCCACAAACCTTCCCACCCTATAGTTGAGATGGGACACAAACAGATCCACGTCCAGAGTTCCCTACCGGGCACACAGGAGGTACACACCACTGGATTCAGGGACCATTCTCCCTGGTCCAGGGTCTGGCGACTTAGATAGTCAGTTCTCCACACCTGGAATGAGAACGGCCAAAAAAGCTGGAACGTGCGTCTCGGCCACTTCCTTGGCCGTCCGGGCACCCTTGATGCCCCAGTGGCGATTGAAGCAAGCGCCCCGCCATGGAGAAAATAAAAAGCTAATTTCAAAAGAAAAAACATTTGTTTAAGAAAAAAAAACATAAAGAAACTGAGACGCTAGGTCCCAGTATGGAAGAGCTAGCCTACTCCTGACGCTAGGCAGCATAAAACTGGAGAGCAGCTCCTAGTGGCTGATGGGCAATAGCTGAAGAACAGCCCCCTAGAGGCGTGTTGTGTGTAAAGGCTTTTGTTTGTTAACCTTTTACTGCCTAGCTTGCTCCTGCAGAGGAGGCCATTACCCACTAGGGAAGGCTAACTGAATGGGCGGCGATTGTCAGAGGACGTAAGAGAAAATAATTTTACGGTAAGTACTTACGAAAATTCTATTTTTTTTAGATCCTCAGAGAGTTCTTTGCATTGCGGTGCCATGTTGAACTTCCAGTAACCAGTACGAGAGAGTGAGAGTGATTACACCAAATTTAACACACATGCTCCCTATTCACACTTGAGACCTTGTAACACCGAGTCACATGACACCAGGGAGGGAAAATGGCTACAGGCGGTCCCCGGGTTACAAACAAGAGAGGGACTGTAGGTGACATGCAACAGGTACATTTTTTGAGTGTAGCCCAGCCAAAAGAATATTTTTAAGTTTTTTGGATAGCATAGGGAAGGGTTAACACCCCATGTACCGTTTGTGTTGCTGTCTGTACCCCTGTTAGAAGATTTCACCTCACTTTCTGTCCCTATGACAACTGGATTTTGACATTTTTGGGTTGTTGTGGAAACCAGGATTAGTGATAAAACTTCAGTGGAGACACCTTTTTCCCATGAGAACAGGAGTGAATTTCTCTTCCTAGAGCTAGATTTCTCCTCACTTCCTGTTGTCTCCCTCTGTAAGTAAGAGTCGCTTGTAAGTCGGATGTTTGTAATCTGGGGACCACCTGTAATTGGGCCCAATTTGGACATTTTCGCCTAGGGGTGTACTCCCTTTTATTGCCAGTGGTTTAGACATTAATGGATGTGTGTTGAAATATTTTGAGGGGACAGCAAATTTACACTGTTATACAAGCTGTACATTCACTACTATATATAGTGGTGTACTATTCACCACTATGTTGTAGCAAAGTGTCATTTCTTCAGTGTTGTCACATGAAAAGATATAATAAAATATTTACAAAACTTTGAGGGGTGTACTCACTTTTGTGAGATACTGTAGCTGTGATAGAAAATGTCTGAGTAGGTAGATAGCTTAGAATGCATGACACATTGTAAGATCTTTAAATGAATACTGCCCAATACAGGGACTAAATTCACAAATCTACTCCCCCAGTGCCAGTGCCTACCTTTACCGTCCATCCCTGTCATAGGAAAAATTACATTATTTTTTGATGCCAGGAAGCATGGGGCATGGCATCTGTCTCATCAATTTAGCTTTTGGATACTGAGCAATAAAATCAGCTAGGCTTCAATGACTACACCTGCCTTTTACCTTTTGCTAAGGATGTTTTTTTGCTTTTTATTTACCCACTTGCCACCCACCCACAGTACATTTGTGTCACAGGCAGGCTGGATCACATGCATGTACATGCTCAAGCCTGTCCCGGACTAGGGGAGTGCAGCACGCCACTCCCGTGACCTGTGTTCACCAGATCCCGGTGCCCAGCCACTTTCAGTGGCCAAGGGATCATGTGATTGCTATGCAAACATTGTAAAAAATGTTAATTAATTTCATTCATAACTGTTTTTCCTATAGAGTGATGCTGTGATTGGCTTACCGCTATCACATGGTACCTGGGCCAGTCACAGCACCCTGTACTATGTGATTACCTGTAGCCAATCACAGATCACTAGTAATCAGTGACTTGGTAAAATTAATAGTTAGATTGCTATATGGCTTTGGTTGACTGTTCCTTTATTGTGTTTTCTAGGTGAGCATTTTAAATATGAATTTGGGGAAAAGGAACTGCTGATGAAGTTGTTCCAAGATTTACAGCTTAAACCATTGGATCACATATCAAGTCAAAACCAATACCTCTGCAGTGAAATTGCCAGCCCTATAATGCAGTCACATAAACCAAGCTATCCAGTGAACAACATCGGTCACTCCTCTGGATTTCAGCTGCTTGAGGGAACTCAGAACCTTGTTAGCCTTGGTCGCGCTCAGAGCCGGTATTGGACTTTTTTTGGCTTCCAAGGTGATGCCTATGGTCGGATAATTGATAAAACTAAAATAATTTGCAAAATCTGTGGTGTTAGACTTTCCTACAGTGGCAATACAACTAACTTGAGACAGCATCTTATTTATAAACATAGACGAGAGTACAATGAACTGGTGGGAACCCAGGGGGCAGTAGTTGACCCTCAAAAAAGTGTAGAAGTTGTTCCACCTCGTGAAGTGGCTTCTAGAGCTGTGGTGGCTCCTACAGTGGGAAGAACAACTAAAGCTGTGGCAGATTTTATTGTCCGTGACCTGATGCCTGTTGAAATAATTGAAGGAGAAGGTTTTACCCAAATGCTGTCCATACTGGACCCAAATTACAAACTACCAGCAGCTTCTTTTCTGGCACATACCATTTTACAGGAGATGTATGTCCAAGTGAAAATAAAAGTGGGGGAGGTGGTGAAGAATCTACAAGACTGTTCAGTAAGCCTGGACCTATGGAAGCACAGTGGTTCTTTGTCCTACCTCACTCTCATTATCCATTACGTTGATGAAGGATTTGAATCTAAGAATATGGTGCTATCCAGTAGGGTTGTCTCAGAAGACCTTTCTGAAGATAGCCTGAAGTCAGTCCTTCTTGATGTAGCAGAAGAATGGGGGATACGAGAGAACACATCCTATGCAGTTGGCCTCAGTAGTCCCTCTGTAAAAGCAGCAACCGCAAAGGTGGGTTGGAAGTCTCTGCCATGTGTAGGACAGGTTCTTCGCGGCTGCATTGAAGCTATTCTTCAGCACCACACAATACAAACAACACTGGATAGATTCAGAAGATTGATAGCCACTGTTTTCTCATCAACTACTCAGAATGAAGAGTTGACCACCCATGGTCCCGTATTAAAGGTGCATTTGAAAATGTTCCTTCGTGACGGAACTAAATGGTACAGCATTTACACTTTATTGCAGAGCATTGTTGACCATTCTAAGTTTTTTAAAGGTCTCATTGAAACACTGAATGAAGACGGCATAGCTTTGGAGTCAGGGGACTGGTCAATTCTCCAAGATGTCGTAGACATCCTTAAACCTTTAGCTATTGCTACCTCAACTTTTACCAAAGATCAGTTTGCTGGGTTATCTCTGGTGAAACCCGTGATAACCAGCTTATTGTATAAACACTTGGCATCTAATGAGTGGGACTCAGACTTTTGCAAGAACATTAAAAAGGCCATACATGAAGAATTGAGTTTTAAGTATTCCGACAGCGAGGTCAATCAGGTTCTTAATTTGGCATGTGCCTTGGACCCTCGTTTTCGTGGCCTTGACTTCCTCAGCCAACCAGACCGCGTAGAGACTCTTCATTTACTTAAGCTTGAAGCGTCAAGTCTGGCAAAGACACCGCCAACTGAAACTGCTTGTGTTACACCTGAACCTCAAAACACAAGGCCAGCAGCGAAAAAACTCAAGCAAGATTCTGGCATTGAGTTCCTCTTGGGAGACTTGTGTAGTGTAAGAAATTCTTCAGGTAGCACAGTTAACCAGCAGGCGGAGCAAGAAATTAGTAGCTTCCAAACTAGTGAAGCTTCCTCCCTATGCCAGGACCCATTGCAGTGGTGGAAAATGCATCATACCCAGTACCCACTTCTGGCCCGGGCAGCACGTAAATTCTTGGCTATCCCTGCTACTTCTGTACCCACAAGCTGGCTGTTTACAGATGCTGGCTTGACAGTTTACAGGAAACGGTCAGCTTTGACTGCCGAGCATGTAGATATGCTAGTCTTTCTAAATGGTAATAGATTAATTCTCTAAACTGGTACTGGTTGGTCTTTCACGTCTGTGCCTCTCCCATCCCCATCTTGGCCACCGTTTGCAAGTGGCACACTGTGTCTCCTACAGGTCTGATCTAGTGCTTCCAGTGCTATCCTAATAAGAACAAGCTATTTGTTTTTGGTCTAAACCAGTATATAGATTATTTAACCAGTATATTACTGGACATTTAACAGAGACTTGGTCTTATTAACATTAAAATAACAATTGCTTCCTTTATACTCAAAAAAATGCATAGGGAAAGATTTGCAAAGAGTGGTGCGGGGTACTTTCTTGCACATTATGCATATTTTTGTGCATACTTCAAGAGTTCCTATAGTAATGTTTGTGAATTTGAGGTTAATAGTCTATATAGCAGCAATTGTGTAGGGAAATGTAAAAAAAAATTAACCTGAGTAGGTTTTAATTTGTGTGCTTTTGGTATTGCACGCACATCTACACAATTACAAGATATATGCATAAGCAAAAAGAAATTGAAAGAAAATAATGCATAAATGCACTAAAACTTTGCTGCCCAACTCTTTATAAACCTCCCCCAAGAGTTGTTTAACCAGTTACCGACCGTCTATCGCAGATTTACTGCGGCAGGCAGCCGCTCCTGAGCAAAGCGACGTAGGTATAACTTTTATTCCTAATTGCAGTTTGATGGAAAATTTGGAAGGAACATAATTTGCTATTCTTATTTTACTCCTGTTTGTCTGAATTCACATACCTTACAGTATTTAAAGTTATACTTGCGTGGAAAGGATTTTTTTTTTTTTTTTTAATTATGATTTCATCTTCTGAAATATTTTTTACTGTTTCTCCAGTTCAAAATTCTTTTTAGAGCATATGTGTAATGCAATAATCGATTTAGTGCCAATTGCACCATACTTTTACAGGGATATCCTATAATTAATCCCCCTAATTATACCAAAGCAACTGATAATAAAAATCAGTGTTACCAGTTTTAAAAATATCTTAAAAGGTCCTTTCCCCCCAAGGCTAATACTGTAAATTTTAGTGATCTCTGGCAAGCTGAATTACACGATTAATAGATATATATTATAATATAAATTACTGGTGGACTTAATTGGTTTAATTGACACCAGATGCCCTGTCCTATTTGCCTGTTATTACTGTTGCAATGCCAAATACAGCTCAGATTAGAAAGACGAGCACACGTACATGACAAGCTGCTAAGTTTGTTGATGGTTACAATTGCACAAGCTAAAATTCAAAAGTGAATTTCTCAGAATAATAACCTCCAAGATCCACATACACAATATTATGTGTTCAAGTGTCCCGCAGCAAACCTATTCCAAGTAACCTTATCCAAATAAAACTAGAAATATGAATTCTTCCTAAAGCAGAACTAAACCGTATCTGTGCACCACAAACTGAAAACGCTATTTCATTTATTTTTAATATTAAGTCAACTCCCCCATCCATCTATCCCTCCATGCTTTATTTTGTTGAGAAATAACATTGAAAAACACCCTTCCTAGCATTTGAAGTTACAACCTTTTTGAGTAAGGCCAGATGATTATTCATGTAGCATTTACTTCCTGGAATCCATCTGCCCTTAACTCAGGCATGCATGCAGGGGTGTATGCTTAGCTGAGAAAGCCCCTCCTCCAAATGAAAACAAAATAAATGCCCCTGTAGACTCCTTGTATGTATGACATTATTTAGGCCTAGACCAGGAAGCAACTGAAGAAATGTAAAAAAAAAAAAAAAAAAAGCAAGAAAATGTAATATACATTCCTATCTAATTACTAATGCTAGCAGCAAATGGTTTAAAATAGTGGATTGAGTTGGTTTAGTTCCACTTTAAGGAGGACTTTTAAATAACTATGAGGCGTTTTTGTACACTGTGTGTTTTTACAGCTGCTGTTTTTGGCTTCGGGTGTTTTTTCTGCAACCAGTAAATTCCCCAGCATGTTATCCCATGTGTCCATGCACACATAGGCTGTTATCAGCGTTTTCTGGCTCGAAAAAAAAAAAAAAAAACTAGTGGGTTTTAAGAGGAGTTTTTCAGCTGTAAAAATGCTCTCTGATACAACGTGCAATGTGCATGAGGCCTAAAAGTTTGGATAATTACATACATTGGATGTCACAATGTAGAGTAACCGTGTTACTTAAAAAATCGGAAAATGCAGTTCTTGAGCTCCAGCCAAGTAAGGCCCCTTTCACACACGTGGACCATTTGTTTCATCAGTTCAGTCACGTTTTTTACATCCTCCAGCTAGAGTCCTTAACCACTTGAAACCCGGAACCATTTTTTCAAGTAAATTTCTGTTTACATGCGTTTTTTTTTTTTTTTTTTCGATCCATAACATAACGGAACAAAAATAGGGCTTTGATCCGTTCCAAAAAACGGATGTTGACGGATGCAGATGTAAATAGATCCAATTCTCCATAGAGATGCATTAAAGAG